>NC_138890.1:82258815-82878815 GCF_965194825.1 Balaenoptera physalus | reverse complement strand
CTCAGTAAGTGTTTGTTAAAGAAAGAAAGAAAGAAAGAAGGGGAGGAAAGAGGGAAGAGAGAGAATATGATCCCCATTTTGCAGATAAGTAACTAAGGCTCCAAGAGGTTAAGCCACTTGCCTACAGTCATACACTTAACTGTACGGAGACAGGTTGCTATGTTTGTTCTGTCTAAAGCTAAAGCCTATACTAAGGACACCGCATTTCTGGGTCCCCAGCTCTGCATTAGGTGCCCCAGGAGGAGACAAATATGTATAAGACAAAGGCTCTGCCCCCCAAGAAGTACACAATTTAGTAAGGGAGCTAAATATACAAATAACTGTAATATAAAGTGGGGTATAATCATGAGTTTACATTTTCTAAAAAGATTTGTTTAGTACCTGGTTTCTTGGTAAATAATTTTAGAGTGTGAAAGAATAAAAAAGTTGGTAAACAGTGTTCAGATGTAAGGCTCTCCTCTTCCCTGGAGCCCTGTGTTTGACATTACTAAAAATAAGAGTCTTGAAATCCAAGCAAAGATGACTTTCCCTCACATGTCAGACCCAGAGGCCCAAGTTAATGGAGATTCCACTGTAGTTCCCAGCCTAAAACCAGATTCAAGGCACTTAGGAGCAAGTTTTAACTGCTGGCTGCCAAGAGCAGAAACAGTGTCATTTAAAGGTGCTGCCAGCTTACTGTCTTCTACAAATTGGTACAAAAGAGGAAACTTCTCTTAGGCTTGGAAGAGAAAGAAAGCGAATTCTTTTTTTTTTAAGCCTAGAGTAGATACACAATGTAGGTCTCTCTTGTAATTTTTCATTTTCAGATGGTTTATCACAAAACTGTTTGGTCTTCAGAAGAAAAATTGGGCATGCCTTTCTGGATGCTTAGTGAACAGACTGGGTAGTATGCTCAAAATCATGCAAGCCGACGAGGGTAGAATGCTAACAGCAAACAAGTATGTATTATAGTGGGGTTAGTGTGGAATGCAGCTCTGGAATGCAAAAGTTTAATATCATAAGGGTAGCATTAGTCATGGACAAGTAGGTTCCATATGTGTTTCTTACATTTCTCAGTTTCCACCAGTTTGGGGTCAAAGATTTTCATAAATCAGACATTTCAAATCAGAGGGAATAAGGGTGTTGGTACACTTGGCTATCTATTTGAAAAAAAAAAAAAAAAGTTAAATCATTGCCTTAACCTTCCATGAAAAAAATATATCAGGTGTGTTTAAAAATTTAAGTAGGGACTTCCTTAGTGGCGCAGTGGTTAAGAATCGCCTGCCAATGCAGGGAACATGGGTTTGATCCCTGGTCCAAGAAGATACCACATGCCGTGGAGTAACTAAGCTTGTGAGCCACAACTACTGAGCCCATGTGCTGCAACTACGGAAGCCCGCATACCTAGAGCCTGTACTCCACAGCAAGAGAAGCCACCACAATGAGAAGCCCGCGCACCGCAATGAAGAGGAGCCCCCGCTCGCCGCAACCAGAGAAAGCCTGCGCGCAGCAACAAAGACCCAACACAGCCAAAAATAAGTTAATTAATTAATTTTTTTTAAAAAGTTAAGTAAGTTTAAGTAAAATTTCAAACTATAAAAAGTACTAGAAAAAGTGTGGAATAGGTGAATCATTTTCCGCCTGTAGGGTAAATAAAGGTCTTTTAGCATGCACCAAAGGCAGAACCATGAAGCACAAGGTTACATTTAAGTATACTTAAAAATGAAAAAAGAAAACTTTTATATTGCCAAAAAATGCAATGAAACAATGGCAAAATTAAAAACTAGAACATATTTAAAATATATGTGATAAGGAATTTACATTTCTATAGTCATTCAATTCAAAAAGGAGGAAATATATCCTTGCTATAAAGAGATAAGTAAAACAATTTTTTAAAAAGCTCCATAATTCCTCAGCTAACAGATTGCCAAAAATACATAAGAATCATCATATCTAGTTACAGCAAGCATATAGGAAAATGACCCCTCATACAGGATTAGTGAGAGAATAACTGCTACCATTTTTGTGAAGGATACTTTGGTAATTTGTACCACAAAACCTTCAAAATGGGCCCAGCAATCCTACTCCTAGGAATTTATCCTAGAAAATTATTAGAAAAACACAAATCAATATATGTCTAAGACATTTATTGTGGCATTGTTTGTAACAGTGAAAAACTGAAATAATCTAAATGTTCAATCATGGAAGAGTTAAATATATTTTGATCCAATCACACAGTAGAATATCCTGCTGCTATTAAAAAATCACAATCTGGATATGTTTTTCCTGACACAAAGTTATTTAAGATATGCTGTTAAGTGAAAAAAAAATCACATTACACAACTTGTATAATAATTTCTTTTTTTAAAAACGGATATCAAGTTTATATGCGGAATCTAAAAAAATGATACAAATGTACTCATTTACAAGACAGAAATAGACTCACAGACATAGAAAACAAACTTATGGTTACCAAAGGGGAAAGGGCCAGGAGGAATAAATTAGGAGTTTGGGATTAAAATATACACACTACTATATACAAAATAGATAACCAACAAGGACCTACTATATAGCACAGGGAACTATACTCAATATCTTGTAATAACCTATAATGGAAGAGAATGTAAAAAAAGACTATATATATATAAAACTGAATCACTTTGCTATATACCTGAAACTAACAAACACAGCATTGTAAATCAACTATATTTCAATAAAAATTAAAAAAAATAAAATTAAATAAAAATTAAAAAGGATATCAGACAACACAACTTGTATGATAATTTCTTTTAAAATTATATAGATATATATGTATATATACACATATATGTGTGTGCTAATATATGAATATATATGTGTTATGTATTAATATATACATACACATGCAGAGAGAGAGAAAGAGAGAGAGAAAATGAGCCAGATAGTAACTAAGGGCCCCATTGGGGTTGAACTGGCTTTGAAGATCCCATGAAACTTGTATTAGATTAACACCAACTTCAACGCCTTTGAGAGTTCAACACCCTCCCCTGAAGTTTACTTCTTCATGTTTCCAACTGCCTCTGCACTTCTGTACACCTGTGCACTGATCTTATTTCACCTCATAAAACTCAGATGTAAAACTTGGTCCTTTCACAATAAATCCACTCCCACTAAGCCTTTGGTGAGCTTTTGCTGACTTTATTGAAGTTTTAAGGAGGGTGGTGGTGATCACTTTACTCCTGTCTCAATAGCTCTTCAGCCTTTCTCCTGATTGATTCCTGGGAAGCTTTGGTGCCAGCCAACATCTGGCCCCAAGAGGAAGGTAATAGAATAAGATTCTCTCTTGATCATTAGATATGTGTATGTATATATATGTATGTGTTGTATATGTACATGTATATGTGCGTATATATAATAATGTATGTATACATATATATATATATATATATATGTATAATATCCTTTGGCTCCCTGGATATTTAAAAATGCAGGAAGCTATTATTCAAAACTTAACAGTGGCTCTCACTACATAGTAGGAGTTCAAGTGACTTTTATATTCTTCTTCATACTTTTCTAAATTTTCTGAAATTTTTATAAGCATGTACTATTATTACAATAAGAGAAAAAAATTTTTAAGTTATTTCAGTTTTAAAGGGTAGAGGCGTAGTATTAACGACAAAGCAGTTTTTCTCTGGATTTGTCCACACCTGCCTTGCAGAAACCCAGCCCTTTCCAATTCACCCCAAATTGTTTAAGAAGCCTAGGGAGGCGTCCCACAGGCACCCTATAACCAACCATCTTGGCTACCACGTTAGTCTCCCATTTGCATCTCTCCTGCCTTGCCATCCCCCACC
The DNA here is from genome assembly GCF_965194825.1 of Balaenoptera physalus. Taxonomy (NCBI): domain Eukaryota; kingdom Metazoa; phylum Chordata; class Mammalia; order Artiodactyla; family Balaenopteridae; genus Balaenoptera; species Balaenoptera physalus. The sequence goes on along the minus strand of NC_138890.1, from coordinate 82,875,003 downwards.
AGTACCCCAAAGGACATCCCTCCTCACATGGCCCTCAAAAGCCCCACACTACTGCTGGTCAATGCCCTCCAGCATCTCGGCCAAGGGACCCGAGGTCTCCCAAGGCCTCTATCCCCTATCTTTGCCCAAATTGACCTTCTTCTACTGACCTTCCCTTTTGCAGCTACTACAGAGGACACGGCTACCTTCCAGAACCAGTTGTGGCTTCTTTTCCCTTTTTCTACCTTTGACAGAACGGAAAGATAAAAAATAAACAGGGCTTAATATCCAGAGCAGTCCTGCAGTTCTTTCTCCTTCTCAGGTCAGAGGGAACAAGGGATGCCTGTATTCCTGCCTTCCTGGAAATCTCACTACAGGGCCCTGTCAGGAGGCTGCCTGGAGCAGCTGAGGGACCAGCTGGACCAGCCCCGCAGAAGTGACAGAAGCTTCTCTGGCTCCCAGTCTACTGTTTGGTGGAGTGGTGGAGGACCAAACAGAAGTACCTCAAGTAAGCCCCCCGAGTAGATTATGAAAACCGTCCCACCCGTGCCAGTCTGTTGGAGATGTGCCAATATACCCTCTCACCAAGGTTGAACCTTGCTATGGAAGGGTCAACCCCTTACAGTCGACCCCTCTGCAGAGGATGTGTGGGCAAGAGGACCACTACCCAGGCCATAAATTACAGCCTCCGATAACGGTCTCCACATGGCTTCACAAGCTCAGGATGGGGAATATAGAAAATCTGGGGTCAAGTCTCAAAGGGGCTGTGTGGCCAAAAAAACCACACGAAATACATGGGCTTCCAAAGAGAAAAACAAAGCATCTCAGGATCTCTGGCAAACTGGCTGGCCCCAGGCATGATAAGGCTTGCAGCTATGTTTTGTTTTAGGTCACTCACCTGAAGGGGTGAGAGAGTTACTATGCATATATCCCAGGGAAGAACATTCTAGGAACAGGAAATAGTCCAGGAGAAGATTCTGAGCAAGGGAGGTTGCCCAGTGTCTTCAATCAAAAGCTAGTGTGGCTTGGGCCGCTCTCACATCCGAGATGGCCCACACTCTGTCTATGGAGTGCGTTTCTCCCTGAATAAACTGTCCTTCTCTTTACCAGGCTCGCCCTTGAATTCTTTCCTGTGCGAAGCCAGGAACCCACACTCCGTGACAGTCCCAGGGACTGCCTGAGACCTGAGACATGACCGTCCTCTCGCGCCCCACTCTCTTTCCTGCAATATCTCTTCTGGCGCCCAACCTGAGGCCTCAGAGGGCACAATCTCCATCTGCCTACTGGGCTACGGCCCTCCTCTGAAGGGTGACTGGGACTTGTCCCCAGCCTTGTAGATTCAAGTAACCCCTTAGGTGGCGGCTGACGCCGCCTGCTGGATCTGGCAGAGGCCAGTTCTCTGGCCGTGAAGGAGCCCATCGAGGCCAAGGCTTTTCTCCCCTGATCTTTCTCATTCTACTATCGCTTTCTCTTTGGACTGGAGAAGATCCACCAGGACGATCACCAGACATCCAAATTAAGACCCCCACGGCAAGTAATTGACAACTTGGTTGGGCGAGTTGCCCCTGTGGCTCCTCGAGCCCAATTCCCCCTCCCTACTCGTGCTTCACCCCAGTCCAGTTCCGGGACGCTGGAACTACATCAAGGATCCAAACTGGGGGACTCCATGAGTCCCCCTCTAGATTTGTGCCCGGCGGTCCCCCAGTGTTCTCAGGATTTACAGCCTCGTTGCACACCCCAGCGGATGTTGTAGGCGAGCACTTCCCTCGAGAGGGTCGCAGTCCCTTCCCCCCTAGGAAGCGTCGCGGCTGTGCACCTTCCTAGACCCAGTCTTCCTTTTTTTTTTCTTTCCGGGGATCTTCACGCCAGATATTGCACCCCCGAATGGAAGTGTGGGAGAGCACTTCTCTCGTGGGGTTCGTGGGCGGACTTCATCAACCCCTGAGCAGAGGAAGCAGGTGAACACCTTTCTCAGCAGGCTTACGAAGCTCCCTTGGGAAGCCTCCCGGCTGTACACCTTCCCTCCTGTCCTGGATTTCTCTGACATCCTCCTTCTCTCCTGACCTCGTGGACTGTCTGTTGATCCTTGAGCCTCCTTGCTGGCTTTGTCAGCAGGTTGGGCGTCGCCTCTTCTGTGGAGAGGTAGCCCTCCTCAACATCACAAGGACCATATCCTGAGGGGAGGTTCTGCCTTGTACTGTTGTCACTGCCTGTGGTCCTCCAGCCCTACCCTTTGGCTCTATTTGTTTCTCTTTCTTTTGTTTCAGTAGGGATAAAGTTAACCTGTTGAGCTGGCTCAGGGCCTAGGTCTCCTCCCCCCCCCCCCCCCCGAAGGATTTAGGCCCTGAGACTCTGGTTGCTTTTTCTCGCCCTGGCTCTTGTTCGTTTCCTTGACTAATCCAAGGGGCTCCTCAGGCTCACCCACCAGGCAGATTTTGGGTGCTCACAGGGACCCCACTGTTGACACTGGGAGAACGCCAGGACAGACACCTACCATCTGTCCAGGATCCATCAGACCGACGTCTTGTCAAGACATCCCCACAAAAAATGGGGCAACTACAAGCATCCTGAGGGACTTCCTGCTAGGATTCATACTTAGCTAATTGGGGAAAATTTAGACACGGTAGTTTAAGAAAAAAGAAATTAATTTTCTTTTGCAGTACTGCATGACCCCAGTACAAACTAGGGGACCAAGAGATCTGGCCAAAAATGGGTCACTGAATCACAACACTCTCTTGCAGCTTGCACTATCTTTTTAGTAAAAGGGAAGGTAAATGAGGGAAAGTTCTATATGTCCAAATGTTCATGACCCTATTCCAAAATACAGGTCTGAACGAACTCCTGCTGTGTGTGCCTGGCTCGCATCCCTTCAAAGTGCCTCTTCCCCCACAGGAGCCTGATGTTCTAGATACCCTTACGAGTCAACCTCCCTGAGGTCCACAACCGGGATATCCTACCTCCCCCAGTTCTGAGGGGGGACAGTCTTCCACACCATTTACCCCTAATGCCCCATCTGGGGAGCTGGAGACCCCAGACCCTCCCCATAAACCAGCTCATGGATTTGGCCTTTGGAGTATTTAACGATAGAGATGGGGTTGAAGAGGCAAAAAAGATTCAGGGACAACAGCTAACAGCACAGTTACTGGAGGCAGCCCTACCCCTGCACCACCTCAGGGTTACCCTCCCTTGCAAAGACCCGTGGTGAGGACAGGATCCAGGAAGCCTCCATCAGAGCCACTGTCTCACTGAGAAAACAACTGTTTTAAGTGTGACCAAGAGGGCCACTGGAAGAACAAATGCTCCCTGTATGGGAAAAGTCCACTGGGACCCTGCCCGACATACAAACAAGAGGGCCACTGGAAGTGGGACCGCCTCCAGTCCCAAAGGGGACTTGGGGCCCCCAAACCAATGATGGCCGAGAGGACTGAAGATTGATGGGACCTGGGACCCTCCCCAGCTCCCAAAGGACACCTGGTCATTTCTCTGGCGGAGCCTCAGGTAACCCTTGACGTGGCAGGTAGGAAAGTTATTTTCTTATTAGATATGGGAGCTGCCTGCTCTGTGCTGACTGATTTCCCTGGACCCCTGTCCTCCCAAACCTGTATGATAATGGGGATTGATGGAAAGCCCAAAACCAAGCAGTTCACCCCTCCCCTCAACTGCTTGCTGGGAAATTCTACCTTTGCACATCACTTTCTGCTCATGCCTGAGTGCCCCCTCCCCTTGTTGGGAAGGGACTTGCTCACTAAATTTCAGACAATAGTCCAAGCTGGAGACCCTCACAGGGAAGACAACCACCAAGAAAAACAATTGCTTTTGGCCGGAGGAGTTTACACCAGTCCCAAGCCAGAGGAGGTCTCCATTCTACCCCATCTAAGTTTTTATTATTATTTTTTTCACATCTTTATTGGAGTATAAATGATTTACAGTGTTGTGTTAGTTTCTGCTATATAACAAAGTGAATCAGCTCTATGTATACATATATCCCCACATCTCCTCCCTCTTGAGCCTCCCTCCCTCCCTCCCTCCCTATCCCACCCCTCTAGGACACTACAAAGCGTTGAGCTGATCTCCCTGTGCTATGCGGCTGCTTCCCACTAGCCATCCATTTTACATTTGGTAGTGTGTATATGTCCATGCCACTCTCTCACTTCATCCCAGCTTCCGCTTCACCCCCGTGCCCTCAAGTCTGTTCTCTACGTCTGAGTCTTTATTCCTGCCCTGCCACTAGGTTCATTGGTACCACTTTTTAAAATTCCATATATATGCGTTAGCATACGGTATTTGTTTTCCTCTTTCTGACTTACTTCACTCTGTATGACAGACTCTAGGTTCGTCCACCTCACTACAGTTAACTCAATTTCGTTTCTTTCTATGGCTGAGTAATATTCCATTGTATATATGTGCCACATTTTCTTTATCCATTCATCTGTCAATGGACACTTAGGTTGCTTCCATGTCCTAGCTATTGTAAATAGTGCTGCAATGAACATTGTGGTACATGATTCTTTCTGAATTATGGTTTTCTCAGGGTATATGCCCAGTAGTGGGATTGATGGGTCATATGGTAGTTCTAATTTTAGTTTTTTAAGGAACCTCCATACTGTTCTCCATAGTGGCTGTATCAATTTACATTCCCACCAACAGTGCAAGAGGGTTCCCTTTTCTCCATACCCTCTACAGCATTAACTGTCTGTAGATTTTTTGATGATGACCATTCTGACCAGTGTGAGGTGATACCTCATTGTAGTTTTGATTTGCATTTCTCTAATAATTAGTGATGTTGAGCAGTTTTTCATGTGTCTCTTAGCCATCTGTATGTCTTCTTTGGAGAAATATCTATTTAGGTCTTCTGCCCATTTTTGGATTGGGTTGTTTGTTTTTTTGATATTGAGCTGCATGAGCAGTTTGTATATTTTAGAGATTAATCCTTTGTCCGTTGTTTCATTTGCAAATATTTTCTCCCATTCTGAGGGTTGTCTTTTCATCTTGTTTATGATTTCCTTTGCTGTGCAAAAGCTTTTAAGTTTCATTAGGTCCCATTTCTTTATTTTTGTTTTTATTTCCCTTACTCTAGGAGGTGGGTCAAAAAGGATCTTGCTGGCTTCCTTGGTGGCGCAGTGGTTGAGAATCTGCCTGCCGATGCAGGGGACCCGGGTTCAAGCCCTGGTCTGGGAAGATCCCAAATGCTGCGGAGCAACTAGGCCCGTGAGCCACAACTACTGAGCCTGTGCGTCTGGAGCTTGTGCTCCACAACAAGAGAGGCCGCAACAGTGAGAGGCCTGCGTGCCGCGATGAAGAGTGGCCCCCGCTCGCCGCAACTAGAGAAAGCCCTCGCACAGAAATGAAGACCCAACACAGCCAAAAATAAATAAATAAATAAATAAATTAATTAATTAAAAAAAAAAGGTTCTTGCTGTGATTTATGTCAGAGTGTTCTGCCTATGTTTTCCTCTAAGAGTTTTATAGTGTCTGGGCTTACATTTGGTTTTTAATCCATTTTGAGTTTATTTTTGTGTATGGTGTTAGGGTGTGTTCTACTTTCATTTTCTTACATGTATCTGTCCATTCTTCCCAGCACCACTGATTTAAGAGGCTGTCTTTTCTCCATTGTATATTCTTCCCTCCTTTGTCAAAGATAAAGTGACCATATGTGTGTGGGTTTATCTCTGGGCTTTCTATCCTGTTCCATTGATCTATATTTCTGTTTTTGTGCCAGTACCATACTGTCTTGATGACTGTAGCTTTGTAGTATAGTCTGAAGTCAGGGAGCCTGATTCCTCCAGCTCCGTTTTTCTTTCTTAAGATTGCTTTGGATATTCAGGGTCTTTCTGGTTTCCATACAAATTGTAAAATTTCTTGTTCTAGTTCTGTGAAAAATGCCATTGGTAATTTGATAGGGATTGCAAAGGTTGGTTTGGGTAGTATAGTCATTTTCACAATATTGATTCTTCCAATCCAGGAGCATGGTATATCTCTCCATCTGTTTGTGTCATCTTTGATTTCTTTCATCAGTGTCTTATAGTTTTCTGAGTACAGGTCTTTTGTCTCCTTAGCTAGGTTTATTCCTAGGTATTTTATTCTTTTTGTTGTGATGGTAAATGGGATTGTTTCCTTAATTTCTCTTTCTGATCTTTCATTATTTGTGTATAGGAATGTAAGAGATTTCTGTGCATTAATTCTGTATCCTGCAACTTTACCAAATTCATTGATTAGTTCTAGTAGATTTCTGGTGGCATCTTTAGGATTTTCTATGTATAGTATCATGTCACCAGCAAACAGTGACAGTTTTACTTCTTCTTTTCCAATTGTATTCCTTTTATTTCTTTTTCTTCTCTGATTGCTGTGGCTAGACCTTCCAAAACTATGTTGAATAATAGTGGCAAGAGTAGACATCCTTGTTTTGTTCCTGATGTTAGAGGAAATGTTTTCAGTTTTTCACCATTGAGAATGATGTTTGCTGTGGGTTTGTCGTATATGACTTTTATTATGTTGAGGTAGGTTCCCTCTATGCCTACTTTCTGCAGTGTTTTTATCATAAATGGATGTTGAATTTTGTCAAAAGCTTTTTCTGCATCTATTGAGATAATATGGTTTTTATTCTTTAATTTGTTAATATGGTGTATCACACTGATTGTTTTGCATATATTGTTTTTTATAAAGTTATTTATTCATTTATTTACTTGTTTTTGATGGTGTTGGGTCTTCATTGCTGCACGCGAGCTTTCTCTAGTTGCGGTGAGCAGGAGCTACTCTTTGTTGAGTTGTGCAGGCTTCTCATTGTGGTGGCTTCTCTTGTGGAGCATGGGCTGTAGGCAAGCGGGCTTTAGTAGTTGTGGCATGCAGGCTCAGTAGCTGTGACGCACGGGCTTAGTTGCTCCGTGGCATATGGGATCTTCCCAGACTAGGGCTTGAACCCGTGTTCCTTGCATTGGCAAGCAGATTCTTAATCACTCGCCACCAGGGAAGTCCCTGTTTTGCATATATTGAAGAATACTTGCATCCCTGGGATAAATCCCACTTGATCATGGTGTACGATCTTTTTAATGTGTTCTTGTATTCTGTTTGCTAGTATTTTGTTGAGGATTTTAGCATCTATGTTCATCAGTGATATTGGTTTATAATTTTCTTTTTTTGTGATATCTTTGTCTGGTTTTGATATCAGGGTGATGGTGGCCCCATAGAACGAGTTTGGGAGTGTTCCTCCCTCCTCAATTTTTTGGAAGAGTTTAAGAATAGGTGTTAACTCTTCTCTAAATGTTTGATAGAATTCACTTGTGAAGCCATCTGGTCTTGAACTTTAGTTTGTTGGAAGATTTTTAATTACAGTTTCAGTTTCATTACCTGTGATTGGTCTGTTTCTATTTTCTAATTCTTCCTGGTTCAATCTTGGAAAGTTGTACCTTTCCAAGAATTTGTTCATCTTCTTCCAGGTTGTCCATTTTATTGGCATATAGTTGCTTGTAATAGTCTTTTATGATCTTTTTTATTTCTGCTGTGTCAGTTGTAATCTCTCCTTTTTCATTTCTAATTTTATTGATTTGAGTCCTCTCCCTTTTTTTCTTGATGAGTCTGGCTAAAGGTTTATCAATTTTGTTTATCTACTCAAAGAACCAACTTTAATTTTATTGATCTTTGCTATTGTTTTCTTCATTTCTATTTCATTTATTTCTGCTCTGATCTTTATGATTTCTTTCTTTCTACTAACTTTGGATTTTCCTTGTTCTTCTTTTTCTAGTTGCTTTAGGTGTGAGGTTAGATTGAGATTTTTGTTGTTTCTTGAGGTGAGCTTGAATTGCTATGAACTTCCCTCTTAGAACTGCTTTTGCTGCATTCCATAGGTTTTGGATTGTCGTGTTTTCGTTGTCATTTGTTTCTAGGTATTTTTTTATTTCTTTTTTGATTTCTTCAGTGATCTCTTGGTTATTTAGCAGAGAACTGTTTAGCCTCCATGTATTTGTGTTTTTTACAGTTTTTTTCCTGTAATTGATTTCTAATCTCATAGTGCTGTGGTCGGAAAAGAAGTTTGATATGATTTCAATTTTCTTAAATTTTCCAAGGCTTGATTTGTGACCCAAGATGTGATCTATTCTGGAGAACGTTCCGTGTGCACTTGAGAATAAACTGTATTCTTCTGCTTTGGGGTGGAATGTCCTAAAAAATATCAATTATGTCTATCTGGTCTATTGTGTCATTTAAAGCTTGTGTTTCCTTATTTATTTTCTGTCTAGATGATCTGTCTATTAGTGTAAGTGTGGTGTTAAAGTCCCCCACTATTATTGTGTTACTGTCGATTTCTCCTTTTATGGCTGTTACATTTGCCCTATGTTTTGAGGTGCTCCTATGTAGGGTGCATAAATATTTATAATTGTTATGTTTTCTTCTTGGATTTTTCCCTAGATCATTATGTAGTGTCCTTCCTTACTTCTTGTATGTTTTTAAAGTATTTATCTTAAAGTCTATTTTATCTGATATGAGTATTGCTCCAGCTTTCTTGTGATTTCCATTTGCATGGAATATCTTTTTCCATCCCCTCACTTTCAGTTGTATGTCCCTATATCTGAAGTGGGTTTCTTGTAGACAGCATATATAAGGGTTTTGTTTTTGTATCCATTCAGCCAGTCTGTCTCTTTTGGTTGCAGCATTTAATCCACTTACATTCAAGGTGATTATCGATATGTATGTTCCTATTACCATTTTCTTAATTGATTTGGGTTTGTTTTTGTGGGTCTTTTTCTTCTCTTGTGTTTCCCACCTAGAGAAGTTCCTTTAGCATTTGCTGTAAAGCTGGTTTGGTGGTGCTGAATTCTCTTAGCTTTTGCTTGTCTGTAAAGCTTTTGATTTCTCCATCAAATCTGAATGAGATCCTTGTCAGGTAGAGTAATCTTGGATGTAGGTTTTTCCCTTTCATCACTTTAAATATGTCCTGCCACTCCCTTTTGGCTTGCAGAGTTTCTGCTGAAAGATCAGCTGTTAACCTTATGGGGATTCCCTTGTATGTTACTTGTTGCTTTTCCCTTGCTGCTTTTAATATTTTTTCTTTGTATATAATTTTTGATAGTTTAATTAATATGTGTCTCAGCATGTCTCTCTTTGGGTTTATCCTCTATGGGACTCTGCACTTCCTGGACTTGATTGACTATTTCCTTTCCCATGTTAGGGAAGTTCTTGACTATAATCTCTTCAAATATTTTTCAGACCCTTTCTTTTTCTCTTCTTCTGGGACCCCTGTAATTCAAATGTTGGTGCATTTAATGTTGTCCCAGAGGTCTCTGAGACTGTCCTCAATTCTTTTCATTCTTTTTTCTTTATTCCGCTCCCTGGCACTTATTTCCACCAGTTTATCTTACAGCTCACTTATCCATTCTGCCTCAGTTATTCTGCAGTTAATTCCTTCTAGAGTATTTTTAATTTCAGTTACTGTGTTGTTCATCGTTGTTTGTTTGCTTTTTAGTTCTTCTAGATCCTTGTTTCTTGTATTTTCTCCATTCTGTTTCTGAGATTTTGGATCATCTTTACTATCATTACTCTGAATTCTTTTTCAGGTAGCTTGCCTATTTCATCTTCATTTATTTGGTCTTGTAGGTTTTTACCTTGCTCCTTCATCTGTAACATATTTTTTTTGTTGTTTCCTTTCTGTTTTTTATCTTTTTTGGATGGGTGGGGCTGTATTCCTGTCTTACTGCTTGTTTGGCCTGAGGCGTCCAGCACTGGAGTTTGCAGGCAGTTGGATAGAGCCAGGTGTTCGTGCTGAGATGAGGAACTCTGGGAGGCCTCACTTCAATTAATAGTCCCTGGGGTCTGTGGTCCTCTGTTAGTCCAGTGGTTTGGACTCAGCGCTCCCACCACAGGAGCTTGGGCCCGACCTCTGGCCTGGGAACCACAATCCCACAAGCCGCGTGATGTGGCAAAAAAAAAAAAAAGAAAGGAAGAAAAGGAGCAGTACAACAACAAAGAATAAAAAATAAAATAAAATTAGAGAGATTAAAAAATATATTAGGAAAAATAAAAATATAATTGAAACAACTGCAACAAGGTAAAACAAAACCACAACAGAAAAAAGAAAAAAAAGGGTGGGGGGGAACAAGCCAAAAGGAGCAGAACAATAACAAAGTATAAAGAATAAAATAAAATTAGAAACATAAAAGATTTATTAGAAAAAATAAAAATATAAATGAATCAACAACAACAAGGTAAAACAGAACCCCAACATAAAAAAAGAAAAAAGAAAAAAAAAAAAGGCCTTGGCTATGGGGGGTGGATCTTAGGCAGGGGTGGATCTTAGGCAGGGGCAGGGCCTCTGCTTAGGACCTACATGGAAGGAGAGAGGCAGTGCGTCCAAAGGAGGGCCTCTGGAGTGTGGAGTTCTGGAGTTTGGAGGTAGGGTCCTGAGTGAGGGTGTGTGGGTGTGGTTTAGGCCCAGCACATTGGAGGGGGTCTCCGAGTGAAGAGGTCAGGCCCTGGGTGGGGGTGTATGGGTGGGACTTGGGGACTTTGCGGCAGGAGGGAGGCTCCAAGGGCAGAGGATTAGGCCCAGGAGCCCAACAGGCTCCCCTGTGCCTAAGTGGACAGGGAAAGCGCTGACCACGTTCCCTTCCATTCCTCCGCCACCCCCACCCAGGGTCTCCCCCGTCGCTGCTGGACCCCTAACCGTGGGTGGGTCCCACTCAGTGTAGAAACTCCTCCCCTCCCCCAGCCACCCCTCAGGGGTGCTGGTCCCATAGATCCAGCCTTTACTTTTGCTCCCCCTTCCCTCCCTCCCACTCCCTCAGGACCCGCGTGGCTGGAGGGGGCCCCGGTAGGCAAAGGATCAGGTCTGGGATCTCAGCAGGCTCCTGGGGGCCCATGTGGGCAGGGGAAACCCTGGCCATGCTCCCTTTTGATCCTCTGCCCTCCCAGTGGTCCCCCCCCTTTTCCCCTCCCACAGATGCCCTTCAGGGGCACCAGTCCTGTCCCACCTCCACTTCTCCTCCCCCTTCACTCCCCCCATGCCCCACATCCTACCCAGTTGCTGGGGGTTCCTCCTGTCCCCTTAGGTGTACGTGGTTCCCCCACTGGTGCCTGGTAGGTGCCCTAGTTGTGCAGAGATGCGAATTTCACGTCCTCTTAGTCTGCCACCTTGACTCCGCCCCCCCATCTAAGTTTTTAAACTATGGGCTGTTGAACTGGTTCACAGTACTAGAACTAAAGGTCACTTTTTTTTTTTGCATTTCCCTGCACCAAGACTCCCAATATCTCTTTGCCTTTGAGTGGTCAAATCCAGACACTGTAATGCTATGAATGCCTCCAATCTGCGTGCTTATAAAATTCAAGTCGAGGATGCCTACAAGGCTAGGAATGGAATGGATGAAAAAAATGGGCTAAAAATTATCCAGCTCCCTTTAAAAATGGTATCACATGAGGCTATAGGCAAGCCTCCTCAGATCAAAGGCCAGACTGAGGGCCATAATTTTAAAATTTCTTAAACCCAGGGAGGATCCCCCAAATTGTAAATAGATTACCAAAATGGGAGGCCACTGGTCTGACTAAACTCACCATACCTGATAGGAATTTCTGGGTAGGCCTTCTCCCTTGAGCTAAATGAGGAAAACTAAAACATTCCAACATAGGTAAATGGGTATGTCAGTCCTTCAGTATCATTGAGGTAGCCACCCAATTCTTTGAAAAAGAAAAAAACAAAACAAAACAGTCCTTGTTTTATAAATCTAGTCTTTACAGGACCTGAGGTGTGGCTCCAAAAATAATCCAAAGCCCACCAATCCATTTACCACTCCCCAAACCTTCATGTCATCTGGAAAATATTCAGTTCTAAACTGATATCTGGTATTGAAGGTGGCTTAAGCTTGTTGGTTTGATTAATATAGACATGGTTTTAGAGTCATCAATGTTAAATATAATACTTCTGTTGTACCTAGGTTTACTAGACCTTATTATATCTACTGCTAATTTGTCAGCAAGAAAAGTAACTCAATGTGGAAAAAAAATTTTTAAGGAAAGTAAGATATGTGTTTTCAGTAAAAGAAGGTATGAGGAATGAAAAAATACCAAAAAGAGTTATGCATGATCAGAATTTTCTAAGATTGGATTGAATTTAGTTGGGTAAATGAATTTTGTTGGGAGTAAGCTAAGGTAAGACTTGGATTTGGTTTTTCTCTCTGTTACAAGAACAAAGTTTTGAAGACTTCCCTGGTGGTCCAGTGGTTAAGAATCCACCTTCCAATGCAGAGGACGCAGGTTTGATCCCTGGTAGGGGAACTAAGATCCCACATGCCACAGGGCAACTAAGCCTGTGTGCCGCAACTACTGAGCCCACGCACTCTGGAGCCCACACGTCGCAACTACTGAGCCCACACACCACAACTAGACAGAAACCAATGCGCTACAAAGAAGAGCCCACATGCTGCAATGAAAGACCCTGCAATGCCGCAACGAAGATCCGTGTGCCGCAGCTAAGACCTGACACAGCCAAATAAATAAATAAATAAATATTTTTTTAAAAAAAGAGAGAGAACAAAGTTTTCTTGGAATGCTGCTTTTGATAACAGATTGTACGAGTTTCTTTGCCTTTAAGTGACCATATTTACTTTTGAGATCTCTTGTAACTTTGGTTTAAAAAAATAAGTATTATCTCATAGTGACCTATGATTTTTTTTTAAGTAGGTAACTTATTTATTTATTTATTTATTTATTTATTTATTTTACTTATTTTTGGCTGTGCTGGGTCTTCGTTGCTGTGCGCGGACTTTCTGTAGTTGCGGCAAGTGGGGGCTACTCTTCGTTGCGGTGTGTGGGATTCTCATTGTGGTGGCTTCTCTTGTTGTGGAGCATGGGCTCTAGGCATGCAGGCTTCAGTAGTTGCAGTGTGTGGGCTCTAGAGCACAGGCTCAGTAGTTGTGGCACACAGGCTTAGTTGCATGTGGGATCTTCCCGGACCGGGGATCAAACCCATGTCCCCTGCATTGGCAGGCAGATTCTTAACCACTGCACTACCAGGGAAGTCCGTGACCTATGATCTTATTTGATCAAATGTTTTGAAACTTTTTGACAAACTTCCCAAATATCAAATTTTAATTAAAATTCTTTTGATCTCCAGCTAACTTTGGGATACTTTAGAGGGCCCCTAAAGTATCTCAAAGAGAAATATTTAACTAGGATTATATGGTATGTTAAGTTAAATGCAGTCATTTGTAATTCTGGTTATTGTAACCAAGTTTCTTTACTGATTACACTATAATCAGATGTTTAATCATGCCTTTTAAGTCTTTTGTCATTTATAGTTATTCTTGTACTCTGATACTGTTACAAAAAGTGCTTCATCATCAAGGAGATTCATAGAAAGGCTATGGAAGCAGTAACCAGTTCCACATCAAGATGATGACTATGCAAGGATTCCAGCCCATAATGATTCAATACAAGAGCTGTCCTGCCCCTGGGGCCCCTAGGTCAGGCATCCAGAGATTTTACTCCCTGACAGGCAGGGTCGACGCCCCTACTCAGCCCTGAAGCAGCTACAGAAGACAGACCTTTGCCCCTCAGCTTCCCATAATATTATGGGAGTAAAATCTCTGAGGGGGCAATGAGACAGGAAGGGGGCAGGGCACAACACTTAAAAGAATGACATAGCCCGAGGACAAGACATAAACTGATTAGAAACAAATAGGTCCAAGATGGCGGATGAGTCGACTTCCACTAGACCTTGAGCCTTAGTATACGCTCATTGTAAGACATCAGAAAGCTAAATGACACACCCACAGGCGCCATGACAGTTCCAAGGCCAACCACAAAAGGTCAAAAAGTGGGCAATGGAGGGGCTTCCCTGGTGGCGCAGTGGTTGAGAATCTGCCTGCCAATGCAGGGGACACAGGTTCGAGCCCTGGTCTGGGAAGATCCCATATGCCGCGGAGCAACTAGGCCCGTGAGCCAGTTACTGAGCCTGCGCGTGCTCGGCAACAAGAGAGGCCACGATAGTGAGAGGCCCGCGCATCGCGATGAAGAGTGGCCCCCGCTTGCCACAACTAGAGAAAGCCCTCGCACAGAAACGAAGACCCAACACAGCCAAAAATAAATGATAAATAAATTTTTTTTTAAAAAGTGGGCAATGGCCCCATTCCCGGAAATCCCCACCTCTTACCCAAAATAGCTGGAATACTCCTCCCACTCATTAGCCTATGAAATTACCCACCCCTATACAAACTGACAACCCCATATCCTGGTGCCACTCTCACCTTCTGAGATGGCCCACATTCTGTCTATGGAATGTATTTCTCCCTGAATAAACCTTTCTCTTTAAAAAAAACAGCTAACGTAGTTTGGAGCAAAGTATTGAATAAGTACATAAGATAAGAGATCAGAGAGATTATAGGATAGAGATGGTGTGGGTTCCTGTAGACTACTGTCATTTACTAGGTGAGATGGGAAGCCATTGGAAGGTTTTGCTAATTATAATCATACTAGAGTTATTGATTTTATTATAGAGCTAAGAAGAAAGGAAATATTTTTCATAACCATGTCACCACCCTGGTCCCTGTAGACATCTGAGTTTGCAATTCCTGTGATAGTTCATTGGAATATTATAATACAGGACAAAATATCTGGCTTTCTCCACCCTGATAGGCAAAATCAGTCATATTGACTAACTTTCAGGGATATGCCACATTTGGTGGTCTCCTGTCTCTAGCCTTCAACCACACCGCTGTGCTCTCTCACCCCTCGTAGCATGCACTTCTCTTCCTTTGCTTGTCATCTCCTAGCCCAGGGGTCCCCAACCCCCGGGCCGTGGACCAGTACCAGTCCACGGCCTGTTAGGAACCCAGCGGCACAGCAGGAGGTGAGCAGCGGGCAAGCGAGTGAAGCTTCATCTGCCGCTCCCCATTGCTCGCATTACCGCCTGAACCATCGCTTGCATTACTGCCTGAACCATCCCTCCCTCCCGCCCCGCCCACCAGTCCGTGGAAAAACTGTCTTCCACGAAACCAGTCCCTGCTGCCAAAAAGGTTGGGGACCGCTGCCCTAGCCCCCTCATCACCTGGGGTCTTCCCTAATCCCCTTTGCCAAAGCCACCACTCTGGAGGCTCCATCCAGGCACATATTCTAGGTCCTCAAACTGGAGCTGCCCTACTTCAGGACTCACATCACTGAGAGCAAAACTTATGATCCCTTGAAAAGGAACTTGTAACACCCTGAAATTTACTCAGCAACCACACCTCACAGGTAAACTCTACAAATGGAGCCTATATTTGAAATGCACTTTGAGATTAGAGGAAGCAGTTTGACTTCTAAATCCAAAGCAAACTTTTCTGAAATTAATTCGCCAATTAGGAAAAACTTTTATATTCACTCAGGAGATAGAGATAGGGACTTAGCCTAAAGAATTACATATGATTTCAGAAAGAAAGAAATTTGGCCCAAAGGTAAGTCAGTCAATGTAAATTTGCTCCTAAATTAATATCTCCAGTTACAAATGACAACTCAAACTTACGTGACTAGTTGATGGAACCAGCTGACACAGGAATCCACATATCTACCTTGGTTATAGAACTTTCTGGAGCTCAGTTATTTCAAAATATTTGGAAACTGAGGGTGCATCAAAAGGGTTAAAAGATTATGACTGGAAGCTAGAGTGGGTGCATTTCTCCCTATTCCTTCCTCCAGGTATAGCCAAATCCCTGTACATATACTGTATATAAAACAAACATAAGAACACTCTGAAAGGTTGAGAGAAGACAGACCAGCCAGGGACCTTGGAACCTTAGAAACAACATGGCAGTGAATTGTCTGGGTTTTCTTTTGCCTTATATATTCTGGACCAGGTGCTGAAGTAGCCTGGAACCCAGAAACACCAACAGACACAGACAAAAATGGAACAAGAAAAGCCTATTCTCTTTAGCTAAAGTCCTGTTCTCTCTACCTAAAGCCTGTTCTCTCTAGCTAGGTCAGCCCAGCAAGACAGAAAATTTTTGACAAAAACCACCCAACTCCAGCCCAACACTATGGGGAAAACTAACCCCACCCTGTCAGCAAAGGTCCAGTGGGGAGCTTAGATTTCCACACTCACCCAGCTATAATGAAGTGCCTTTTCCTCCTCCTAAGGGTATCAAAGGAGATTGAATTGGGAACCTAGCAGCATCTTCCCCTGCCAGTGTGATGTTGGAGGAGGCCTGCCAAAACAGAAGATTTAAATAAGATCCAGAGTCTTACAGTATAATACCCAAAATGTCCAGATGCAATTTAAAAAAAAATCACTGCATAACAAAAAACAGGAAAATCTCAACTTGAATAAGAAATGGCAATTTTAAAAAAATGCCAATACTGAGATGACACAGACGTTGTTAGAATTATCTGACAAGGATTTTAAAACAGCTGTCATAAAATTACTTCAACAAGATTTACAAACATACTTGAAACAAATGGGGAAAAAAGGCTTATATAAACAAACAAACAAAAAGAGGAAGAAGACATAAAGAAGAACCAAAAGGAAATTTTAGAGTTGAAGAATACAGTAACCAAAATAAAAACCTCAGTTGATGGGTTCAACAGCACGATGAAGAGGAAAGAGGAAGGAAACAGTGAACTCAAAGATAGAACAATGAAATTACCTAATGTGTACAGAGAGAGAATAAACTGGGAAAAAAAAATCAACAGCGCCTCAAGCATCTATGGGACCATAACAAAAGTTCTAACATTCGTGTCACTGAAGTCCTAGAAAGAGAGGAGAAAAAAGATGGGAAAAAAAGCATTCAAAGAAATAATGGCTGAAAATTTTCTGAAATTTGGCAAGAGACATAAATGTACACATTCAAGCTAAAGGAATTTCAAATAGGATAAACCTAAAGAAATCTGCACCAAGATATCATAATCAAACTTCTAAAAACTAAAGATAAGTAAAAACCTTGAAGGAACCATAGAGAAACAACACCTCACCAATAAGAGAAAAACTATTTGATATTAAATTTCTTATCAGAAACCATGGAAGCTGGAAGGATGTGGTTCACATTTGTCAAGTGCTAAAAGGACTGTCAACCCAAAATCCTATACTCAGCAAAAATATCCTTCAGAAATGAAGGGGAAATCAAGATATTCTCAGATGAAAGAAAACTAAGAGACTCTGTCACCAGCAAAACCACCCTTTAAAAATGGCTACAGGAAGTTCTTGAAACAGAAAAGAAATAATAGAAGAAGGAATCTTGGAACATCAGAAAGGAAGGAAGAACAACAGAAAGAGTAAAAATATGGGTAAAATACAATAGACTCTCCTCTTGAGTTCCTAAATTATGTTTGACCATTGAAGCAAACGGTTTTCTATGGTTATAGAGGAAATATTTCAACTATTATATTATGAATAGGAGACAGGGACTTAAAAGGAAATACGTTTTTTACACTCCATTTGAACTGGTAAAATGTTGACACTGATAGACTATGATAATATCACTTATATGTGGAATCTAAAAAATAAAACAAACTAGTGAATATAACAAAAAAGAAGCAGACTCACAGATATGAAGAACAAACTAGTAGTTACCAGTGGGGAGAGGGAAGGGGAGAGTGGCCAGATAGGAGTAGGGGATTAAGAGGTACAAACTACTATGTGTAAAGTAAATAAGCTGCAAGGATATATTGTACAGCACAGGGAATATAGCCAATATTTAATAATAACTTTAAGTGAAGTATAACCTTCAGAAATTGTGAATCACTATGTTGCACACCTGAAACATATATAATATTGTACATCAACTATACTTCAAAAAAGAATAACATAAAAAATAGATTGATAATTTATGCATGTATAATGTGATAACCAAACAACGACAAAAAAACCTATATAGAAAGATACATTCAAAAATGTTAGATATATCAAAATGGAATTTCAAAAAATGTCCAGGTAACTTACAGAAAGGCAGGAAAAAGAAAACAGAAATTTTTTAAAAACAGGGAAAAAACAATATATAAAAAACGAAATGGCTTATTTAAGCCCTAATATATGAATACATTTTAAAAAATGATTATGGATGGACTGGGTACCATCCCATATTCCTCAGAATCCTGTTATTTTTCACTTTAAACCTTCATTTGTTAAAATGAAGGCTTGCATTTTCAAATACACCCAGAATGGTTAAAGTCATATTTTCCCCCACGATTTTCCATTCCTTTGACTCATTACAAGCTTTAAAATGTTATTCAAACCACAGACCTTAGAAACTAAAGCAGTAATCAGTTGGGTAGGGTTTACAATTACCTAAAGCTATGATATAATATTCAGCACTTCTTCCAAACCAAGGCTTTCCAAATATTTCAGAATTAAATTAAGCCTTTCTTTTTCTACCCAACCTCTGCCCCTTAACTAAAAGTGAGGACAATGCTATAAAGTTACCAGGAAGAGGTACTCCAGCTGGCTGTATGACACTGACATATGTTGTGATTGGAAACAGAAGGAAAGGATCTGACACAAGTCCATCAATGGTACAAGGCTTATCTTTTCTTTCCTTCTGTCATCCCCAAGGTTTGTGAGCTAATTCTCCTTTTATGTAAAAAGGAATTACATCTACCCTGAGGATTAAACAAATTTGGTAAATGTGAATGTATCTAATAAAGAACAAAGTAAACAAGAGGCACTTAATATGAGTTTTCCTTCTTCCATCTCAGTTTTCTGTTGGGTGGACAAATTTACAAATCTTTAGAATGGAGCTCTACCATATATTTTCATGTTTTCTTTTTAAATTTTTTGTGACTCCGAGTACAATCCTGATATACAGATCACTTGGAGAAGAAATTAGTACAGTATTTATTCATGCTGATGACATCACTCATCTGTAGGGTGACCACTGAATCTATGATCCTATCTGGAACACTTTTGAGAATGAAACAGGACACTATTAACATATTACTCCAGGACACCAGGATTTTCATGGAAAAATCAGGATGTATAGTCACAGATCAGAGATTCAGCTGTGACCCAAGTGCTAAATCACAAAGGCAGCAGAGCAGCCAAAATGAAGACCCCAAAATGAAGATTCCTCACATTCGCTCGAGGTCATGCATGGCATTTATGGGAAAACTCCAATAGTTCTCAGCAGAGCCCATTTATTCTTATTTTACACCTAGTTTATTAAGATTTCTTTTCCAGTTTCTAATTCACAAGGATGTTCACTACAAGACATGACAGCTGATAGAAAGGCAGCAAGGGAGGCAGTATAACCATGAATAAAACACATAGGATACTCAACAGCATAGCAGTTTAGGAATGGGGACAGACAGTTGCATCCCTCAACAGACAGGAAATAGCTATATTACAGAACGGTGCCAGCAATCATGTTCACAATGTTGACCCTGAGTCAATAAGGAAAGTTTGACTCACGTTCAGATTACATTGTTTAAGATATTAGTGAAGACTGAACTGCATTTCCATCTAAAACTTTTTTGAAATTTTGTTTTGCAGTGAATACATGTTTAACTCTTTGCAACTCAACCAACTAGAAAATGTAATAGGAGCCTTAGCTTAAACCCCAGCTGGGCCTGACCTAGGGCTCAGAGCTAGGTGATCATGACAAGACAGGCCCGTGGAGAGGACTCCAGGGTTCCTGGAGAAGAAAACTCACCTAAAGAAAAGGGAGGGACTTCCTTGGTGGTGCAATGGCTAAGAGTCTGCCTGCCAGTGTGGGGGACACGGGTTTGAGCCTTGGTCCGGGAAGATCCCATGGATCAACTAAGCCCATGCACCACAACTACTGAGCCTGAACTCTAGAGCCCGTGAACCACAACTACTGAGCCCACGCACCACAACTACTGAAGCCTGCGCTCCTAGAGCCTGTGCTCCGCAACGAAGAGTAGCCCCTGTTCGCTGCAACTAGAGAAAGCCCACGCGCACCAACGAAGACCCAGTGCAGCCAAAAAAAAGAAAGGAAAAGGAGCACCTACAAAAGAAGGTGCAGGAGAGTGGTGACTGAATGAGAGAGGAGGCATTCTGAGAAACTGTGGTTCTTACTGCCCTCTGGCCCACGTCCTCCCTTCCTCCGTGTTTCTTCACACTGCCGCCTACCTGCAGGCCTGTGTAGTGTGCCCCAGGGAGTGGAGTACTAACAGCCATTCCCTGGTAGCGGAAAGCACTGTGTGTGGGCAACACATGGGACCCTCCAGGGGTTTGGAAAAGGCCAGAAACCCCACAATAGTGGGTAGAAGGCACAGCCAGTGAAATCATGAGCTACTCCAATGTGTCCCAGACTGACGGGGCCTGAGACACACGGATCTCAGACCCCTTTGGGGATCTGGATAGCTGAGAGTTTTACTGTGCGTTGTCAAATGGATCCTACTTCCTTTATGCTAGCATTTTTCTTGTTTTTATTTTTATTTTTTGACCACACCTTGTGGTAGCTTAGTTCCCCAACCAGGGATTAAACCTGCACCGCCGACAGTGAAAGCACGGAGTCCCGACCACTGGACAGCCAGGGAATTCCCGCTATTGTTTTTCACATGGGCAACACTTGAAGATTTTGCACATAAACTTTTTTTCTGATGATAAAAGGAATATATCTACAACTACCTGATATAAAACTAATATCACAGCATCAACTGTGAAGAAAAAAGAAAATACAAATATATTACATATGAATGTGTATGTATATACATATATATGTATGTGTATATATTGATATGTATATGTATGTACATATATGTATGTGTGTATGTATGTATGTAATGTATACTCTCTTAAGTAATGTGGGGAAATGCAGAAAGCTAAAAGTGGAGCAAATAGCTGAAAGAAACAAAAATAAAGATAAGAGGGTCTGAAAAGCTGGTTACAGTGTTCTGAATCTGTAACTGAATTTTCTAGTACGTGCACCTGTGCGATTGTATGTGCATGTTCAGTTTTTTGTATCTCACTAAAAGGGAAGTTATTTGGTGAATAATGTCTTTGGAGACTGCGATGCTAAAAAAACTGTTATAATGTGGATGAATTTTGCTTAAATCCCCATCCTGGAACCTTAGATAAGGTTTCTTTTTCTACAAAGCTGTTCTTTCTTGAATAAATTATTAAAATATCTCCTCAGGTAAATTAGTTCTCATTCAAATATTGAAAATGAATGTATGGTGTGTATGTGTGTATGTGTATGAACACACACTAGTTCTGGGGTTAATTTTAAATATGAGACTGATTTGGAATGTGATTACTTTATTTTGAATGGTTAAGAGATAATTTTAAACAAAATACATGTGCCATTTAATACAGTAGTGCACAATATTGGGATTCAAAGATAGTCCAAAACTGACACCCTTCTTCTCCTTGAGTTTTGAAATAAAATTTAAAAGAAACAGATGTAAATATTTTCAGTGTTTACAACAAAGGGTATAGATCTTTACTATAAAATAGATTTACCAAATGCCACATCAAACAAAAAGGGAAAAGGGAAGAGGCAATGCACAAAGGAAGAAGTAGAAACGGACAACAATCCCTGGTGGCGCAGTGGTTAAGAATCCTCCTGCCGGGACTTCCCTGGTGGTCCAGTGGTTAAGACTCCAAGCTTCCACTACAGGGAGCATGGGTTCGATCCCTGGTCAGGGAGCTAAGATCCCACATGCCACGTGGTGTGGCCAAAAAATAAATAAATAAAAGAAACCCTTCTCTAGAGCGAGCACTCACCCATCCCACTGATTTATCACTTTAGCAAGCCTGGATTTAAAAAGAAAAAAGAAAAAAAAGAATCCTCTTGCCAATGCAGGGGACACGGGTTCAAGCCCTGGTCCGGAAAGGTCCCACATGCCGTGGAGCAACTAAACCCGTGCGCCACTACTGAGCCTGCATTGTAGAGCCCGCGAGCCACAACTACTAAGCCCATGTGCCACAACTACTGAAGCCCATGTGCCTAGAGCCCATGCTCTGCAACAAGAGAAGCCACCGCAATGAGAAAACCGCACACCACAACGAAGAGTAACCCTCATTCGCCACAACTAGAGAAAGCCCACGCTGCAGCGAAGACCCAACACAGCCAAAAATAAATTAATTAATTTAAAAAAAAAGAAATTGACAACAGCCTATAAAGCCTTTTCTGTACTATCAATTTTAAAGTAAATAAGTAAAATAAGGTTTTCCCTCCTCCTTTTTAGGAAGGGAAGGAGGGTCTTCCAAGTCGAAAAGATGTTTAAAAAAATGTCTAAAGCCACAAAAGTTGGTAAAACTGTTTAGACACAGACTACATCACATGAGTGCACAGGAACATGCAAGGGCTCAACAATGTGTGATCTCTACCAGCCAGACCCGAGACAGCTCAACATTCATTCACAGGAAGTAGTTAATAAACCATAACACCACTGATAAAGTAGATTTACAATGAGGCCAATCTGTGCTCACTCATAAGCAATGAGATTAATGACATGTTGTTAGGGAACAAAAAAAAAACCCAAGGAAAACCCAACCAGATATGAGATCCAATTACCACCTTTGTTACTGATAAAACCGATGCTGGAGAAGGGGGCTCGTATCTGTGGATAGAAAAGCTTCCTGGTATAGGAAACGGAATTAGACCCTCTCCCAACAGCACTGGCAGGGCCGTCCTCTGCACGTGGAGGAGGAAGGCACATACATGTTCTCTCTGGGCAGCTCACTCTCGGAAGGGAGGGAAAATGAAGAGTCTATGCTATCCTTGCCCATTGTCTCCTTCCAAACTCATGGCTTTCTCATGATGGAGAAAGTGTTACCTAATGAACATGCTTCACATGGAAGTATTTCCCAAACATATACTCTAGTTTTGTGTTCTATTAACCATGAATCCTGGGGCACAACCTGCCCCTTGGAGGAAAATATCAGCAGTCTGCCAGTAACGTCCTGTGTGCTCTCACCATGAGTGCTTCCCAATACCAATGCCTTCCCCTTTGCATAGCATCCTGGAACGACTGGTGGGAGTTTTGATTTTGCCTCCAGAGGCTCAAAAATGTATCAGAACAATACACTAGGTGGATTAGGGTCAAAGCCACTTTCTACCCAATTATGAAGGTCGGCTACCTCTTCTGTATCCCATCACAAACCCTGAGCAGCCTCACTGTCTAACATAGTTTGTTACAGGTTCACCATCACAGTAAATGACAACATTAAGATAGTCCAACAAAAAACTGTCAACACAGAAGTATGAATAGAAACTCCTTTTCATTCTCAAAGAGCAATGGGGGTCTGTAAACTAAGCCCTGGTTACAAAGTGAACCTAAAGTCACTATGGTCAAAAGAAATGAAAAGTCCAGAAACAACTTCCCTTGCTTTTCAGAGTTAAAGTACAAAGACATTAATGTTCAAAATGCACCCTTCTCAATATCTTATCTTGCTCAGTTTTGATAGAGGGATTCTCCATCTTGGGTAAAGTTGTGATTCTTGCAGCAGCTATAGCTTAAGCTGCCTCATACCATAATTCATGTTGTTCATAAAAAGTGGATTACTTAATGCCAAATCTTTACTAACCACCCTTGAAAAAAAGTCCAGAGTTAAATGTTAGTAGGACATACAAGATTATCATAGCACTGGCCCACAGCTACCAAATTTAGAAAATGACTCAATCCCCAGTACCTTGGGCAGTTAGCCCAGAACAAAATTATATTCCGAGAACTCAGTACTTAGTCCAAACCAAAAGGAGTTGGCAAGACCACAGCAGAGATTCAGTGGCATTGAGAGAAGGGGCACCACCTTGTTTTGAGCTGTGCCAGTGTGCCAGAGTTTATGTCAGTTGTCCAGAGACCATGCCCTGGGAACTTAAATATCTCTTGGCAAGAGATTATTTTTAGAACTATGACTTTTCTAGATTGGAAGAGAAATCCACCTATGCATACTGTCTTTTCTCAGAGGAGGGCATTTAAGATACTGCTGCTTTGAGCAAAGTCTAGAAATTTGACCTAGTGGCATCCCCAGTCTTATTTGAGGGGACTTTCTTTCTCACCCAGTGTATTTAACATTTCCTAAGTTTCCATTTCGCCTTTGAACACCATGTTTCTAGTGTTAAAAGATATTTTCAAAAGAAGCAAAATCATAACTCACATACAGATATAAAATGAACTTACGGTAAAGATTTTATTTAACTCACTGATTAAATGGAAGAGACAGGCAACTGGCTCAAAGGAGAAATCAAAGAAGCACAAATTCTTATGGAGTAAGGAATATTGAAATGAATGTGCAAATTGGCTTTCGCACAGGATGGTGGGTAAGTGTTGTCCCTCCACAGAAGGAATCATTTCTGTGTCTGTAGACAACAACTATTTTGTATTGCCATCAGTTATTTTCAACTTACAGAGATGTAAAATATCTCCACAGAATCAGAATTGGATAACCACAAAAGGTGTGTGTTAGTCTAGATGGGACGTGGTTACATAGTTTTCAGTCAGAGCACAGGTTGTACCTCACTAGCACACCAATACTGATTTGAATGTAGGCCCCAGTTTGTTACATAGCATTTCCATTCTTGTGTGAGCAGGCCTTTCCCCTCTTTGGCCATAGAGGCTGTTTCTACTATCTCTTGCTGTGGGTTCACTAGTCCTAAAAACCCTGCTTTCTAATCTGAGCCTTATTAAGATCACATGGTGGAGAGTGATTTTTGAATCTGTGCACAAGTTCTGTGACCCCAAAATTAGCTCCTTGACAGCTCACTTCTTTGGTCTGGAGGCAGAATGGAATTGAGACAGCTCAGCTAATGCTCCCTACCAAGGTCTGGCACTCATAATTGAAACGCTCTGCAACACGCACACACACAGCAGCTGCATTGCATTTTAAAGCAGCAGAAGAACGCTGCTTTAAAAGTATATCCAAAAGAATCTCTTTTCCCTGTAAGTGGATGACTGCCTCAGCTCCTCCACTATTAATCCCTCTGAAGCCCACTGGTATTGCAGGAAGCCCAGGACGCTGAAGCACGTGTGCCTGTGTAATCCAAGAAATGAGCTGCAGCCTACACATCAAAGCCACCACTTGGGGACAGTACCTCTGTGGAGGACAGCAAGGCCAGGGTAGGCTTGCTCGCCAGCCCCCTCATGGCTATCTGCTGAGGCCAACCATGGATCCCCTACATTTACTGGGTCCCCCTCTATAAAAGACAGCCACTGGCCTGTGAATAAAGCCTCCTAAGCCAGCCGTAACCAGCAAGTTCAAAATACCGAGTGGCCCAAGGGAAAGAGACTCCGGTGCAGGCTGCAGCAGTTAAGTTAATTGTACAGCTGTGCAGACTGCACTAAACCACCATGGTCAAAAATCTGTGTGACGTGGCCACACCTAAACCTTCCATTTTAGACTGCCACTTTGCCACCCGAATTTATTCTACTCCTTATCTATTTCTCCAGGTGTGCTGCAAGTGCCCCAAAATCCCAGCACTCCCCTGGATTCAACTCACCCCTCCATACTGCTGTTCCAAGAGGACCAGGCAAGGAAGGGGTGGGTCCCTGCAGCCCAGCATCCACCGTACTCTTCAGCTGGGGAGGCAGGAAGGGAGGGGGTGGAGAGTGGCCGAAAGCATCAGGGCTAAATGCTATCCTGTCACAGCCCTCACAGGAAATATAGGGTCAGAAATAACTACTCAGCTAACACAAATTACTGCTTAAGATGCATGTCTGTTTCATGTATCACCAAGACAGAAAAAAGAACTGTCCTTTAAGCCATTTCACACCATCTAATGTAAGATACATCCCAATTAGAAAGAAATTACAAACTGGAGAGAGAAAAACAGTGAGTCTTAGAATCAATGAAGTACAGTAATAATAGTAACAAGAGCTAAAATTTGGGTGTAGCTCCTATGTGCCAGGCACTGCCTTAGCTCTTTATTTGTATTGTTTCATTCAACCCTCACAAGAGTTTCATGAAAGCAGATATTATTAGTATTATTATCCCCATTTTACAGAAGGAAATGGAAGTAGAGTGAGTTAATAACTTGCCCAAGGCCACATAGGTATTAGATAGTGGAGCCAATCATTTGAGTCTAAATCCCTACTCCTGCATTATTGTAGCTCATTTGGAAATTACAGAAAATATACAGAAGCAAGAAAAAAGTCACTTGTCACCCTACTGCTGAAAGACAACATCACAGATTTGACACTGTTCCTTCCAGTAATAAAAATAACAATACATCTTCTCTGAGGTTTTTAATGATCAGTATTTTTGAAGCAATGGTTTGTATAGCAACGAAATGGAACTATTAATAAATATCACCCTGAAATTTCTGTCCAAAATTTTAGAATAAATCTACTATGAGTCCTTTGAACTACAAAATTTTTGATGGGCATCCCAGCCAATCCTTTCCTTGCTTTGTCCCTTACTGGGTTAATCCAAGCTTTCCCAGGGTTTGCCCCCTTTCTATATGGTGCCAACAGAGTCACCAGTAATGTGTTTCCTGTGTCAGTGCCAAATGCCTCTTTTAGACCCTGGACACTGTAACATGATTCTGCTGAATTCTTGCAGAAAATGATCACAGACCCCCTTGAAACACCATATGGCCAGCAACCAGATGTCATCATAAAAGCATGACTCATTTCTGGGCAGCCAGCAGCCTCAGAGGACAAAGCTCCTCCAAGGCCCTGGAGTTCTTGCAACACTACTGACTGGTTGGAATAGGTATCTCCAGGTCAGAGAACCTATCTCAGGGAGGTGTCTGACACTTGAGCATGCAAGTTGGGCTTAAAAGCTTGTGGAAAACAAAGTTGAAGATTTCGCCTGTGCCTAAGACATCAACCATTCACACAGCCAGCAAACCCAGACCAATGGAACCAGATTAACAATATTCTACAGAAACAAATTGAAAGCATCATGCCGCGATAAAGTTCCCCTTAAACCACACAGAAGGAAATAGCACAGTGCCTTATACTTGTTAGGGCCTCCAAAGACCCCATATGTGATTGGGAATGGTTTTGTATAGAAATAGACTCTTGGCTGGTATAGGTTTTCTCCAACTATGCAGCAGGTGAGAGGGATTTGCTGTTTCTTAGAGGCGGGAGTTTTGTGAGCAGTTTTAAATGTTGAGTTTTCATCTTAAAGATAGCGTAAAAATCATCTTGTTATAAAGAGATCATTCATCTGCAGTGATAATTCATATCTGGAAAACTTTGTAGAATAAGACTTTTGTTTCGTTTCTTTTAATTTAAAAAAAAAATTATTTATTTATTTTTGGCTGTGTTGGGTCTTCGTTGCTGCGTGTGGGCTTTCTCTAGTTGTGGTGCACGGGCTTCTCATTGAGGTGGCTTCTCTTGTTGTGGAGCACGGGCTCTAGGCACACAGGCTTCAGTAGTTGCAGCACTTGGGCTCAGTAGTTGTAGCTCTCAGGCTCTAGAGCACAGGCTCAGTAGTTGTGGCACACGGGCTTAGTTGCTCCACGGCATGTCAGATCTTCCTGGACCAGGGATCGAACCCGTGTCCTGTGCATTAGCCAGCGGATTCTTAACCACTGCGCCACCAGGAAAGCCCAAGACTTCTGTTTCTTTAAGGGAGTGTTTCTCCCACTGAAGTAAGTGAACATATTCTTGGGACTTTATGAGAAGGTTTTGTCCTTGAAAAGGTTAATATAGCTCTCAAATTTGAGACACATTGGTCTGGTACATTAAAAAAATTTTTTTAACTACAACACCTAACTATAATTTGGGATCAAACTACAATTTGGGATCCCTCTTTATCGTCGTTTCTCTGTTACATGACTTCCACTAGTTCCGTTGACTGAGATAGTCAGGTGAAGTTAATATGCGATAGATGTCTCTGTGGAAAGGTATTGACTTAAGGAAGGGCATTATTTGTTTTAGGCATAAGTATAGCTCTAGAATAGGAATGACATGCATTATTCAGATTAGAAAAAAATTCATTCTTACCCAGAAGCCTTGCGGGGGCGAGGGCGAGACAGTGGAACAGGTGCTCAGAGCCAGCTGGTCGGCTCCTGACTGTTCAGGCCCCTCCTCCTCAGGGGCGGAGCATCCTGGGCGCGATCAGCACACGAGGGCTCAGCAGGAGCAGCAGGGGTTTTCTATTTTGGTCAGATGAGCAAAGTAAACCTCTATGGAGAGGGCAGTTGCACGCGGGTGAAAGTGCATGTAAAAGTACCTTCACGATGCTTGGCACAAAGCAGATGCTCAAGTGTTTGTTCATTCCGAATCTTTAATTCCAATTCTGGAGTTTTGTATGGAACAATTTGGCTTGATAAAACTGTTGTTTTGATTAATATTCTGGATAAGCTTTTGTATTATGCTGATGATTACCTTGGATATAGACCAAATGAACATACATTTGACAAACCTACAGTGGATCTCAAACATATGCCAGACACATCTGCCAGGTGATTTTACAGATGCAACTCCAGTCCTTCCCAAGTCCTCCAGTGTCCTGGGGTCAACCTGTCCATTAATACCCAAATAAATAACTACAACCCCATCCCATATTACTCTGGAAACTCAAAGCCCAAAGTTTCTGGGAGGAAACTCCCATTCTCCTAGTAGTTTTCTATCCAGTTCCCTTTATGCTACAACGTGGATACAATCTCCTCTCCATCATTCCCCAAAGTGCACTATCTAGGGCCTTGAGCCCCTAAAATGAATTCAGCTGCTTCTCTAGAAAACTACTTCTGCATCAGGATTTTTATTCCAAACTCTAAGCATGTGTTTCCGTTCCTTATTCTGCCTTTAATTCCTTATCCCAAAGAAATCACCCCGCATAGGAGAGACCCCTCTCCGGTCAGCCCCCTTACTATTGGCTCTATCTAGATTCAGGATGCTGGATGCACACATTTATTCTGATGCCTATAAATGCCTAAATAGAAGTTAAGGATGATCAGAAAAGAGGAAATTGCCTTACATTTGCAATTTTACAAAGTCTTCCTATTATAAGGCCCTATCTCAGTTATATAATTTTGGAAAACAAAGTACTAAACGGGTAAGCACTCTATCAATACTAATTATGGCTGCTGATAAAGGTCACCTGATGGACATAGATAAAAACAAAGGAGGAATATAAACGAACATACATTTAGTCAGTATTCCTGCATATATGACCCCATGGTTGTGATTAAATGTTCTTGTAAATAAGCCTTTTTAAAACTACTTTTAAAAGCAGTATAGTAAGTGGTTAAATTTGGGCAACAGGGAAATACATATCTACAGAAGAAATGAAAAACAACACAGCAGTACCATCCTGCTGTTCCGTGAATGTGTGCCTGCAGCTTGCTTCAGGATTGTGTTCAGCTGCATGTAATAGAAGCCTAACTACAATGGCTTAATCACAAAGAGTTGAATTCTTCTCACATGGCAAGAAGTTTGGATTTGAGCAGTCCAAGTCTGATATAGCCATACCACAGTCCCATTAGGAACACAAGCTCCTTTTCACTTTCCCTCCACCATCCTCATTGTGTGATTTTAACCCTTGTGATTATAACATGACAGCTCCACCTTCTAGCTTCATGTCCACATTTCAGGCAGAAATAAAAGAAAGGATTAGGATCAGGAGGCAAGTCCAAAAATGCGTGCAAACCGAGTACCCCTTTTATGAAGAATTTTTCCTGAAGCCCCATCCAGCAATTTTTGCTTACCTCTCATTAGTCAGAAGTTGAACTCTGTTGTATGGTCAAGCCTAGCTGCAAAGAAGTCTGGGAAGTTGAGTTTTTCTAACTGGGCACGGTGTTACACCCAAACAAAATTGGAGTTCCATAGTTAAGGTAAAGAATAATGGCTGTTGGGAGAGCAATGAGAAGCATCTGCCCTAGCAACATACAGAAGTTCAAAGCATGCTATACTGCAAGCAGCTTACATGGAAGTGAAGATTATGTATTCTAGAAAACAGATGACACTAGTGATTACAACACTTGTGTAGACCGGTACACCTCAAAGTTTAATGTGCACACCAATCACCTGGGCATCTTGTTAAAATGCATATTTTGATTCAATAGGTCTAGGGGAGAGCTAGAAATGCTGCATTTCTAACTAGTTCCCAGATGCCAATGCTGTTGATCCACGGATATCTATAGCAAGGATGTAAAATATGCATAAGAAGAATATGAGTAAAACAGTTTACTGATGTTAGCGTGGGGGAAAATAACACTTCTAAATTAGAACATTATTTTATATAATATGTAATTTAAAATATGTATAACAAATTTAATAAGTGAAATTGTTTAGTAAGCATTTCAAAATTTCATCTACTTCAGTGAAAGTTTTCATATTCAAAATGGCCCCTTGAAACTTAAAAAATGAGAAATTAGGAAAACAGATTTTATTTGGAGTTGCTTTTTTTTTGTTTTTTTAAATTTATTTATTTATTTTTGGCTGTGTTGTGTCTTCGTTGCGGTGTGCTGGCTTCTCATTGCGGTGGCTTCTCCTGTTGCAGAGCACGGGCTCTAGGCATGCGGACTTCAGTAGTTGTATCACATGGGCTTTGTTGCTCTGTGGCATGTGAGATCTTCCCGGACCAGAGCTCGAACCCGTATGCCCTGTATTGGCAGGCGGATTCTCAACCACTGCGCCACCAGAGAAGTCCCTGGAGTTGCTTTTTATCTGGGCATATTGAGTACTTTCGGAATCTTGTATTATGTCCTATAACTCAAATACTCTGCTGGATTCCATAACCCCTGGGACACTATTTACGTCACACTCAATAAGACAAGCCTTTTTAAAAATTTTATTTATTTATTTATTTAAATAAATAAATTTATTTATTTATTTAGTTTTGGCTGTGTTGGGTCTTCGTTTCTGTGCGAGGGCTTTTTCTAGTTGTGGCAAGCAGGGGCCACTCTTCATCGCGGTGCGCGGGCCTCTCACTATCATGGCCTCTCGTTGCGGAGTACAGGCTCCAGGTGTGCAGGCTCAGTAGTTGTGGTTCACGGGCCCAGTTGCTCCGCGGCATGTGGGATCTTCCCAGACCAGGGCTCGAACCCATGTCCCCTGCATTGGCAGGCAGATTCTCAACCACTGCGCCACCAGGGAAGCCCAAGCCTTTTGTTTTTAATCAGAGGTAGCAAAAGAAAAAAGATGAAGAAATCTGGTTCTCAACTCAGACAAATCTGACTTTGAAGCCCAACTGTATTAATGATCTATTCCTGTATAATAAATTACCCCCAAATTTAGTGGCTTAATACAACCATATCATTTTTTATCTCTTATAGTTCCTATGGGTCAGGAATTCAGGCGAGGCTTGGCTGGACAGTTCTGGCTTCGGTTTTCTCGTGAAGTTGCTGTCAGATGTCAGTTGGGGCTGAAATCATCTAAAGGCTTGATTAGGACTGGAGAATACACTTCCAAGGTGGCTGACACAGACGGTGAAACCGTGCACCTCAGATTGGGACTTGAACCCACACGGCTGGGACTCGAACCCGGCCAAAACCCACGGTCTTTTAACTGAGATCACACACCTAGTTTCACGACTTAAAGAAGCTCAGGTTCTTGATGTCTCATCGCAGAAAGAATTCAGTGACAGACAAAGTGATAGGTAAGAAGAGGATTTATTTAGAGAGAAACACATTCCACAGAGTGTGGGCCATCTCAGAAGGTGAGAAGGCACCAGGGTATGGGATTGGCAGTTTTTATAGGGGTGGGTTATTTCATAGGCTAATGAGTGGGAAGAGTATTCCAGCTATTTTGGGGAAGGGACAGAGATTTCCAGGAATTTGTCCACCACCCACTTTTTGATCTTTGATGTTGGGCCTCAGAACTGTCATGGTGCTGGTGGGTGTGTCATTTAGCTTTCTGATGTGTTACAATGAGTGTATATACTGAGGCTCAAGGTCTAGTGGAAGTCAACTTGTCCACCATCTTGGAACTATTTGGTTCTAATCAGTTTATGTCATGACCTTGGGCTATGTCATTCTTTTAAAGTTTGTACCCTGCCCCCTTCCCTCCTGTTTCAATGGTGCTGTCCCTTCATGGGAGGCCTCAGTTCCTCTTTGCATGGACCTCTCCACAGGACTGCTTGAGTGTCTTCACAATTCACAATTCAAAAGGTAAAGTTGAAGATGCAATATCTTTTATAACCTAGTTTCTGAATCATATACCATTGTAACAGGGAAGAGCCAATTTTGACTCCATGTTGGATCTGTTTCTTTGACTTTAACCTTTGCTTTTCATTGCTTTCGTTATTATAATCATACATAATGGCCTGCCTCAGGGACCCCTGCCCCTCTGCCTGAATGTTAAACTAAAGTGCCTCTGTTCAGCTCACAGGGGGACAATCTGACCCTGCCCATCTGTGAATGGCTGCAGGAAAGAAGAAATTAACACATCCTCTCACTGAGGCTGGTCATTCCAGGAGATCTTTTGCAAGACTGATGGCCCTTTTCACTTTACTTCCTCACCTCCTCTCCCTCTCTGATTCTATAAAAGAAACTGGCATCCAGACCCCAATAAGATGGTTTTTGGGACCCTAGTCCACCATCTTCGCAGTCTCTCCCAATAAAGACATATTCATTGCCTCAACACCTCGTCTCCGATTTATTGGCCTGTCATGTGGGGAGCAGAGCAAGCTTGGACTCGGTAACACCATCACTTGTGCCATATTTTATTGGGCACACAGATCAGCTCTGACTTCACTATGGGAGTAGACGACACATGGGTGGAATATCAGGAGGTAAAGATCATTGAGGGCCTTCTTAGAGACTGGCTACCATAGTTCATCTCTGTCACTTATTTTGGGAAGATTCCATAACCCCTCTGAGTACCAATGTTCTTATCTATAATGTGGGATTTAATAATAGTCTCTAACTCATAAAGTTGTTTAAAGATGATATGATATATAAGTGCTCTTCACTTAGTAGGAATTCAGTATACATTAAACATAATCATAATAATACTATCATGAAGATTGTTAGATGATGGCTGTGATATCGTGATTTATAATAAGAAATATAAATTTGGTCTTCCTCCCCTACACACTGCTCCTAAAACCCTGGTAATTTCCTAAGCAATAAGAGAAATGGAAGCATCTTTTGTTTTTTTGTCCTGGTTCCTGAAATAGCTCTAGAGCAATAAAGATGAAAGGGGTGTCTTTTGTTATTCACAAAGAGTTCCTTTCAACCACACTTGAATTTATGTTAATGAGGTGAATTTTGGAAAGCCTCTAGATAACTACTGATAAGGGCTAGTTGCCAAGGTAACCGACCCAGTGATTAGAGGGTTTGAACTTTCAGCCCTACCCTCCACCCTTCAGGGAGGGGAGAAGGACTGGAGGTTGAGTTAATCACCAACACCAATAATTTAATCAACCATGCCTAATGAAGCTTCCATAAAAACCCCTAAAGTATGGAGCTTGGAGGTCAGAGAGCTTCTGGTTTGGTGAACACGGGGAGGTGCTGGGAGGGTGGTAGGCCTGGAGAGGGCACAGAAGCTCTGTGTCCCTTCCCATATGCATCTCTTCTGTTTGGCTGTTCCTGAGTTGTATCCTTTCATAATAAGCCAATAACCTAGTATGTAAACTGTTTTTCTGAGTTCTGTGAGCCATTCTAACAAATTATCAAACTGGAGGAGGGGTTGTGGGAACTTCTGATTTGTAGCCAGTCAGTAAGAAGCACAGGTGACAACCCAGACTTGCGATTGGTGTCTGAAGTGAGGGGCTAGTCTTGTGGGACTGATCCTTTTAACCTATGGGGTCTGACGCTAACACTAGGTAGATAGTGTCAGAACTGAGCTAAATTGTAGGATACCAGCTGTTGCTAGAGAATGGGTCAGTGTGAGGAAAAAAATCCACACATTTGGTGACCAGAAGTGAAGTCTTAACAGCAGTGTGTGTGCAGAGAAGGAAAACAGTATTTTTTTCCTTTCAATGGCTAAAAACCTTCCCACACTAAAACTATATATCTGTCAGTCCAGTTCACGGAGAAATCCACACTGCCCAGGTAGGGAAGTGGAAGCCTGGCACAAAGTTGCCAGTTCCTTCATAGATTCAGAGAACGTGAGAACTGTCCATCTCTTGCAGCACTTCTCCTGCCGTGCAGATCACACACTTCAGCTCTGTGGATTAAATGACTTACAAGTTCATGCTTCTCCACGTTTCAAGTCTTCATGCATGCTCTTCCCCCTGCCTGGAATGCTTTCTGTCTCTCCAGTACTTCACCTAACTTTAACTCATCCTTCTTCTCTCAATAAGTATATTGATTTGTTTTCCTAGGCATTCTCTTGCTCTCTTGCTCTTTCTTTTTTCTTTTTCTTTCTTTCCCCCATATTTATCTTCTTTTTTATTCCTTTTTTCTTTCATTCATTCAACAAAGAGTTACTGAATGTCAACCATGTGCTTGGAAAGCCTTGGTCAACATGACTAAGTTGCTCTCCTCCTGGGACTTATAGTTTGGTGACGGCACAGAAATAAGTACCCCCCCCAAATATATATATATATATATATATATATATATATATAATACATTATGTGATAATAAGTGCTATGAAGAAATACCTAGCAGGGTAAAGAGATAAAAAGTTGTGAACATGGGGAGCTATTTTAGTCAGAGTAACTTAAATAATTTAAATAATTTATCTTCCTTATAGACTGCTAGAGTCAGACATTAGATCATCGGCCTATATATCTCCAATACTTAATGTATCTGGAGCCAAGGACATGTTTAATAAATACTTGTTGAATAAAAGACAGAGAGAATGAATAAAAGTATGAATGAATGAATGACTGTTAGATTCCAGTATAAACCCCAGATGCGAAAACTGAGGCCCAGAGAGGTTTGATTTGCCTAAGAGCGGAGAGCAAGAAATAGAAATCTTAACTCCCAAGAGTGTTTGCTTCAAGGACAATGCTGTATTTGCTGTGTCATATTATGCATGCCTAAAACATCTTTGTTTTAATAATGCCTCATCTGTTCCTCTTTCAGTGTTTGACCAGACTTGGCTACTTGAATGGAATTCTGAGAGCTTGTTTTTCTAGCTTTTTACTTAGTCTTCATGGAAACCATCACTGTTTACTCTTGAATAGACAAAGGGCCTCACCAAAGTCCCCACAGTATATTTGTTCACCTGGTCAAGCAGTTGGTTGGTCATAAGTCACAAGGTTTCAAAATGCACAGAGGATCAAGGACCAGGAAAGAGTTTCCATTGAGATCCCCTAGGATGATTTTATAGAAGAAAAATAAATTTGGGATAACAGCTCTCAAACTTTTTGGCTCAGGACAACTTTACTGTATTAAAAACTATTGAACACCCCAAACAGCTTGTGTTTATGTGAATTATATCTACTGATATTTACTGTATCTGAAATTAAAACTAAGTAATTTTTAAAATGTTTATTAACTTATTTTAAAATAACAATAAAATATGCATCAGATATTAACACAAATAACATGTTTTTATAAAAAATAACTATTTTTTCAAAACAAAAAATATATAATGAGAAGTGTGGCATTGCTTTATATTTTTTGAGACTCTCTTTAATGTTTAGTTAGCTTAATAAAGGAAGGCTAGATCCTCCTCTCTGCTTTGGCATTCAGTTTGTGGTGATACCACTCACCACTTAGCCTCTGGAAAACTCCATTGCACATCCATGAGAGAATTAGTATGAAAATGTCAAATAACGTCTTGGTATTATTACAAAAGTTGTTTTGATCTGTGGACTCCATGAAAAGGTCTTGGTGATCCCAGGGGTCACCTGGACCACACCTTGAAAACTGCTAGTTTCAAGAGCCATACATTTATATTGAAAAACAAACAAGGAAATGCAATTAAACTATCTTTTGAGTTTTTATTCTAAAAACCTATGCATTTTCATATTCCTACAACCGTGGTCCTCAACTTTTGGTGCATGTGCTTAAGAATCATTTAGGAGGGGGCTTCCCTGGTGGCACAGTGGTTAAGAACCTGCCTGCCAACGCAGGGGACATGGGTTCGATCCCTGGTCTGGGAAGATCCCACATGCCACAGAGCAACTAAGCCCGTGCACCACAACTACTGAGCCTGTGAGCCACAACTACTGACCCCGCCTGCCACAACTACTGAAGCCCGCATGCCTAGAGCCCGTGCTCCACAACAAGAGAAGCCACTGCAATGAGGAGCCCGGGCACCGCAACAAAGAGTAGCCCCCGCTCTCCACAACTAGAGAAAGCCCGCGCATAGCAATGAAGACCAAACTCAGCCAAGAAAAAAAAAAGAATCATTTAGGAGGCATATTTAAAATACTGATTCTGGGCCCGCATTCCCAGAGTTGGCTGATACACTAAGTTTCAACTGGGATCTAGGAATGTGTACTTGTTTTTAACAAGTTCCCCCTCCGGTTCCTCTGCCCCCAGGTAGTACTAATCCATGGTGGATTGTTTGAGAAAATTGTTTTGGAGAAAAAAAAAATAGCTTAGGTACTTTGCAAAATTGAGACACATTTTGGTGAAATGAAATTTTAAAATTTGAAATGAAAGAAAATACCTAAAACAGAGGGAGGTACCAAGAAAGGGGAGACCCATTTCTTGGGATATACATGGGCCTGTTCTGTGGTTATTGCACCAAGAATGTGTATTCTTGGGAGCATGTAGCATGTAGAATTTCCCTGTCTGCTGGATTTCACCATAGCTAAAAGTCCCTTAAAGTCATCCAAACACAGTCCTTCAGCCTACTAATAGCATATTTACTTTATATCATGAAAGTAAAAAAACAAAGTGTTTTCTTCTAGAAGGTGCTAAAGATATCATTAAAGCTTATAAAAATTTTTTAAGAAAAAATAAACAATTTAAAAGGAGGACTTGGAAGATCTGTGAACATTAAGGTAGCTGCCTTTTGCTAAACACAGTGATGGCAATTAAACTCACCATTTCATTCATTCATTTATCAAACAGTTATAAACATTGCAAGCTAGGTCCTGGAAATACCAATTTATTTACCAATAGCCTCTCCCATTTCTGCCACTGGCACCACCATCTACCTATTTGTTCAGGTCGGAAAACTGTGAGCCACTTGACTTCTTTTCCTTTACACCCTACTTCTCATCTATCAACCAGTGCTATTGACTGTAACTCCAAAAGATACCTCAGACTTGTTGGCCCTTCTCTATTCCCATCACCTCCACTTTAACCAAGCCAACATCCTCTTTTGCCTGGACTCCTGCAATTGTTACTAACTGTTCATTCATTCATTCATTCATTCATTCAATATTTACGAGTACCTGCTAAGTACCAGGAACTTTTCATTCCTGATGATACAGCAGGGAAGCAAAACAGACAAAATCCCTGCCTTTATGGAAATTTCATTTTAGTAACGGCGAGACAGGCAGAAAACCAATTATTCAAAGAAATGTGGGTAAGGCAAATAGATAATTGGTATAGTCACAGGATTTCAAAGGAGAGGTCAGGACACATTATATTTCAGTCTTCTGGCAATTCCAGGAACAGGTCAAGCACTCATTTGATCCCAGGGCCTTTGTACATACTGTTCCTTCTGCCTGGGGCTCTCTTCTCTTTACATTTTTCAAGACTGATGCTTCTTCACACTTCACACTACATGTCACCTTCCTCAAGAGCCTGTCCCTGATCACCCGAGTTAAATTAGGTTCCTCCTCTAATTTCCTCTTAGTAGTACCTATTTATTTTCCTTCTTAGTACATACCACAACTTGCAAATATATATATTACTTGTCTATTTATTGTTTCTGCCAATACTAGATGGTAAATTCCATCTCTGTTTTGTTTATCATTGAACATTTAGTGCCCATCACATAGTGGACATGTGATTCAGTCAGGATTCTATCGAAGAACAGAATCAGTAGGAGATTATATATCATATACATGTATGAGATTTATTGCAAGGAATTGGCTTATGCATTGTGAGGGCTGCTGAGGCAACTCTGAAATTCATAGGGCAGGAAGGCAGACTGGAAATTCTCAGTCAGGCGCTAAAGCTGCAGCCCACAAGCAGAATTTTTTTTTTCCTCAGGGAAACCTCAGTTTTTCTCTTGAGGACTTTCAACTGACTGGATGATATCTACCCAGTTTATTCAGGATAATCCCCTTGAGTTAAGGTCAACGGATTGTATATGTTAATCACATTCACAAAATACTTTCATAGCAACACCTAGATTCATATTTGATTGAATAACTGAGTACTATAGCTTAGCCAAGCTGACACATAAAACTAACCATCACAACATGCAATAAATATTTATGGAATGAATGAACAAATAAATGAATGTGTTAGTGAAGGGCTCCCTGCTTTCAGGGAGCAAACAGTCTAGCAAAAGAGATGAACATGTAAATACACTACTACAAAACAGCAAGGCAACTATGATGTCTCAAGGGATGCACTCAGTGCCATGGGCACCCTGAACAGACACCAGAAAAGTCACACATCTTGAAGCTGCAATGCTAATTCTTATTTAATTAGCTATGAGATGAACAAAAACTCTCACTAGCGTTAGGGAAGGATGGAATTCATTTATTCCTGGAATTAGCTAGAGACTTTCCATTTGCTCTGAAACATTTTCCAGGATAACTTTGGTTGATGGTGTTTTCTGGGTTTATTCACACAATCGAAAGAATCCATAGGAAGCCACATCTTCCTTAGCCTATGATATTACATATTAGGGTCAAAGCCAATGAAAAGACAGAGCTTATAGTTAGAGGCTAGTGTTTATAGAAAATATAGAATCTTTCTTGGAGACAAGCATTAGTGATTGTCAACTATGTTGAACACCTTTGAGGTGTTCTCTGTCAGCACTTATTAAAGGAAAAAATAAATATTGCTTTTTATAGACCTATGAGGTCTTATGTATAAGCTAGGAAAGAAGGGTCAATCATGAAGCTTTGTGTAGTACAATGAACTGTGCATTTTTTAAACACAAGATTAATGTATGGCTTCATTGACATTGTAAAATATTCAAGACATACATAATTACGAAAAATAAACATAAAACTGGGCTCTTTCACTTCCAAACCCACACTCCCACCTTATTCCCCAGTGCTGTGTATCCTTCTAGTTCTATTTTTATGCAGTTGACTGCAAATGTTTACATATATAATTTTTAAAACATCAAAGGGATTATGTACTATATGTATTGTTTCACTCTTTGCTTTATTCACGTATCAAGGTCTTGAAGAATTTTGCAAATCCATGCATACAGACCTACCTTATTTATTTTAGTGACTGCCTAATAT
This sequence comes from Balaenoptera physalus, assembly GCF_965194825.1. NCBI lineage: Eukaryota > Metazoa > Chordata > Mammalia > Artiodactyla > Balaenopteridae > Balaenoptera > Balaenoptera physalus. Next base: position 82,835,993 of record NC_138890.1, on the reverse strand, counting down.
TCCACAATCTGGATATGCTATATTTATTTAACCATTCCCCTGCTTATAAGCATTTAGGTTGTTTGGCTATTTTTCTCTATTACCAGTGGTGCTGCAGTATACATTACATCAGTTAGGATGCATTTGGCTGAAAGTAATAGAAACTCTGACTCAAACTGCTTTAACAATAAAGACATTTTTAGCTCATATAACTAGGATTTCAGAGATAAAGCAGGCTTTATTGCTGGTTGATTTATTGGCGCAACAATGCCATCATGTATCCCATGCTCTTGGACTGGAAGAATTAATATTATTAAAATGGCCATACTACCCAAAGCAATCTACAGATTGAATGCGATCCTTATCAAATTTCTCATGACGTGACATTATTCACAGAACTAAAACAAATAATCCTAAAATGTACACAGAGCAACAAAAGATCCAGAATTGCCAAAGCAATCCTGAGGAAAAAGAACAAAGCAGGAGGCATAATCCTCTCAGACTTCAGACAATACTGTACTACAAAGCTAGTAATCAAAACAGCATGGTATTGGCACAAAAACAGACATATGGATCAATGGAACAGAACAGAGAGCCCAGAAATAAACCCACAACCTTTGGTCAATTAATCTTCGACAAAGGAGACAAGAATATACAATGGAGAAAAGAAACTCTCTTCAGCAAGTGGTGCTGGGAAAGTTGGACAGCCGCATGTAAATGAATAAACACTCCCTCACAACATACACAAGAATAAACTCAAAATGGCTTAAAGACTTAAACAAAAGACATGACACCATAAAACTCCTAGTAGAGAAAATAGGCAAAACATTCTCTGACATAAATCATACCTATGTTTTCTTGGGTCAGTTTCCCAAGGCAATGGAAACAAAAGCAAAAATAAACAAATGTGACTTAATCAAACTTACAAGGTTTTGTACAGCAAAGGAAACCATAAGCAAAACGGAAAGACAAACTATGGACTAGGAGAAAATAATTGCAAATGATATGACTGACAAGGGCTTAATCTCCAAAATATACAAACAGCTCATACAACTCAACAACAGAAAACCAAACAACCCGATGGAAAAATGGGCAGAAGACCTAAGTAGATATTTCTCCAAAGAAAACATATAGATGGCCAACAGGCACATGAAAAGATGCTCAACATTGTTAATTATTAGAGAAATGCAAATCAAAACTACAGTGAGGTACCACCTCACACCAGTCAGAATGACCATCATTAAAAAGTCTACAAACAACAAATGCTGGAGGACTTCCCTGGTGGTGCAGTGGTTAAGACTCTGCGCTCCCAATGCAGGGGGCCTGGGTTCGATCCTTGGTCAGGGAACTAGATCCCACATGCATGCAGCAACTAAGACGTTCGCATGTCACAACCAAGGAGCTCACCTGCTGTAACTAAGACCCGGTGCAACCTAATAAATAAACAAAATTTTAAAAAAAAAACAGGTTTGTGAAAATGTTGGTTATTTAAAAAAAAAAATCATGGAGAGGGTGTGGAGAAAAGGGAACCTTCCTACACTGTTGGTGGGAATGTAAATTGGCGTAGCCACTATGGAAAACAGTATGGAGCTTCCTCAAGAAACTAAAAATAGAGTTGCCATATGATCCAGCAATCCCACTCCTGGGCATATACCCAGACAAAGCAATAATTCGAAAAGATATATGCACCCCAATATTCATAGCAGCATTATTCACAATAGTCAAGACATGGAAACAACCTAAACGTCCATTGACAGATGAATGTATAAAGAAGATGTGGTACATATATACAATGGAATACTACTCAGCTCTAAAAAAGAATGAAATAAGGCCATTTGCAGCAACATGGATGGACCTAGAGATTATCATACTAAGTGAAGTAAGTCAGAAACAGAAAGACAAATACCATATGATATCACTTATATATGAAATCTAAAATATGACACAGATGAACTTATTTACAAAACATAGACAGACTCACAGACATAGAGAACAGACTTGTGGTTGTCAAGGGGGAGGGGGATGGGGAGGGATGGAGCAGGAGCTAGGGATTAGCAGATGCAAAGTATTATATATAGAATGGATAAACAACAAGGTCCTACACAGGGAACTATATTCAATATCCTGTGATAGAACATAGTGGAAAAGAATATGAGAAAGAATGTATATATATATATAACTGAACTTTTACTTTGCTGCACAGCAGAAATTAATACATTATAAATCAGCTATACGTCAATAAAATAAAATTTAAAAAACAAACAAACAATGCCATCATGGAGCCAGGTCCTTTCCATCTTGCTACCCTGCCAGTCTCAGCATCCATTTCATCCCAAGGCTGGCTCACCTCTGGACATAAAATGACTGACAACAGTGACCAGAGATATATGCTTTCTAATTTGCATAGCCAATGGAAAAAGATTTGCTTCCCACAGTTCTCTTTCAAGAGTGAGAAAGAACTTTTTCAGAAACCTTTACTCAAGGTTCCTCACATTTCACTGGCTAAATTTGCTCATTTCTGAACCAATCAATGGCAATGAGTTTGGGATTACTCAGACTATTCAGGCCCACCATCTGTGCTGACGTCCGTTCCCCAAATTGCCCTGCAGCTTTCAATAGTAGAGAAATGGAAGGGATTTTGGAAAGTAAATCAAAATGTCCAAGTTCTCAAACTGTCACCTCACTGAACTACACCTTTGAGAACCTGTGCAATTAGAATTTCTTTAGGAGACATTCTTGTAAGTGCAGTTTATGGCTTAAAATGTATGCACATTTAATATGTTAATAGATTCAGCTAATTACCCTAAAAGCAACAGCAACAATAACCACCACCACTACAGCAAAACACAACCTGAATCAATTTGAACTCTCACCAAAAGGATAAGAGAATACGTTTTAACAATGTACTTGCCAAAATGGCCCTTTCTCCACCTTTCTATTAGTCTTGGGAGTGAAGAATATAAGTTCTAATATTCATTTTGTGGGTTATTGATGAAGAAGAGCATCTTTTTATTTGCTCTTAGTCATCTGAATTTCTTCTGTGACTTGCTAATTTACTTCCATTTTTTCACAGGACCTTTGTCTTTTTCTTATGTATTTTAGGAACTCTTTATATATTTGGGATATTAATCCTATGTTTCAGATATTTTCTGAAAGATCTGTTGGTTGTTGTCTTCTACATGTTTATGGTAAATTTTGTACTATAGAGTTTTAAAATGTTTGCAGTTTAAATATAATTTATTATTTTTTTAACCTTCATTGTTTCTAAGCTTTGACTGAATCTTGCTTAAGTGATGTCTTTCTTACCTCAAGATCATAACATTTTTTTCTTTATGGTATCTTACTATTGTAAATAACATTAATATATGTTGTAACATGGAATCATCCTTGCTTTCCTGAGATAAACTTGCTAATACACCAATGACCTTCATTTGTTAATATTTTATATGTGCGTTTTACAACTGGGTACACAATTGGTGTCGGCCTATAGTTTTATTTGTTTGTTTGTTTGTTGTTTGTGGTGGTGGTGGTGGTATTTGAGCCTAACAGAATGAGGTAGGAAACTTTTCATCTTTATGTGTGCCTGGAACACTTTCCATAGTCTGAATTAGCCTGTATAAGTCTAGTCGTTTGACTTGCTTGTCTATTTAGCTGAGAAGAAAAATATGTTGTGTTACAATGAAGTCTATGCATAAATACATTAAATGTGTCAATATTTACTAATATCTATTAAAGGTCTGTTATTTCATTACTCTATTTTTATTAATTCTTTACTTAAATCTTTTAAAAAATACTTTATATTTTAGAGCCCCCTCTGCTTTCTCCCCTTTCCCTCTCTTCCTCCCTCCTCGGAGGTGGACATCAGAACTTCAAGATGGTGCTAGGTTATAAGCAAATTCCTCACCCAGATCTTCTAACCAATATTTAATCTTCAATTTTGTCCATTCTCTTATTAAGCTTATTTACTGAGCTTTAAAATTTTCTCCGATCATATTTTTAATTTCTAAGAATTTTGGAGTTTTTCATAATTGTCTATCTTGTATGGAATATATATCTGTAGTCCTCTTTTATCACACAAGAATTATTAATTATAACTATTTTGGAGTCTTTTCTATTTGTTCTCTTATCTCTGTTTCTTTGAGTGTTGGGTTTTTGGTTGAGGTTGGTGCCTCTCTTTTACGGTATTCCTCAAGTGGTGATTCTTAGTTGTGTGCTTATCTTTGTATCTATGGCTCTGTGTATACATGTCTGTGGATTTGGCTTCTGTTTACCACAACTTGTTTCCAGGGATTGTGGGTGGGACAGAACATGTGGTCTGGAGGAGATGTCCCAATAGATATCTTCTGTGTGAGAGGTCTTTCTGTCCCTCACTAAGTCAACAGCTCTGTGGAGCATTGCTGTGCTGTTTTATCCCCACGGTCCATTGTGAGTGTCAAATTGCTGCTGCCACTGTTAGTGTGAGTGAGAGAAAGGGGAGGGGCTGACCTGCCTAGCTGTTCTGCACAGGATTCCCTAGTTAATATCTGTGGACTCCCTCTGCTTCATTGTGTCTGTTGAATGGGTTTACAGGTTCCTGGAACTACAGTTAGATTTCACAGTTACTTAAAACAGATTTCCTTTAAACAACAACTATTATTCTAGAGAATTTACACAGAGCATAAAATGAAGCACATTTATATCAGTATTATTACTAAGATTTAATCACCATTGAGAGATTTATGAGATTTCTTGAAGCCTCTTTAAAAATGCTTTTGCTAGGGAATTCCCTGGCAGTCCAGTGGTTAGCACTCTGCACTTTCATTGCCAAGGGCCTGGGTTCAATCCCTGGTTGGGGAACTAAGATCCTGCAAGCCGCATGACCAAAAAAAAGAAAGAAATATCTTTTGTTTTATGACCTGCATAAATTGTTTTTAAAAACTTCTAAAGAAATATGAAACTCTCAGCTTGCTGTTTTAAAAAGGCAACATTAGCCATTAATCACTTTCCTGGTGGTATTTATTGATCTCTTATTTATTGGTGCATCTTTCTCTCTAGAAAGTAGAATTATAGCTTTGAATAAAAACAAAGAGGTAAGCAAAAGCAAAATAGTTACATGCAAACTCAGATCTTATTTTAAGAACATTTTGGTAGGAAATTATTACCATCATCAACATCAAAAAAATTAAGCACCTCCTGCAGTAGTTAAGAATCTGCCTGCCAATGCAGGGGACACAGGTTCGATCCCTGGTCCAGGAAGATCCCACATGCCACGGAGCAACTAAGCCCATGCACCACAACTACTGAGCCTGTGCTCCAGAGCCCATGAGCCACAACTACTGAGCCTGCATGCCACAACTGCTGAAGCCCACACGTCTAGAGCCCGTGATCTGCAACAAAAGAAGCCACCGCAATGAGAAGCCCGCACATGCAACAAAGAGTAGCCCCCGCTCGCCACTACTAGAGAAAGCCCACGCGCAGCAACGAAGACCCAACGCAGCCAAAAATAAATAAAATTTAAAAAAAAATTTAGCACCTCCTTTAACAGAATAGATCTTAAATACCTCTGTAAAGTTTGGGGAGATTAAATGAGAGAGAGAAAAAGGCATAAGCTCAATTTAATTTGATGTTTTTAAAGATACCCAGGTCAATAAAATGATCTTAAATTTTTTTTTTAATTTTAGAAAGCAAATCTTTTTACTGTTACGTAAAATGTTTAATGTTTGTTTTAACTAGAATATATTTAAATAGGGTTGTCAGGCATCCTGTATACATGGGACAAGCTCTGTATTTAATCATGTCCTATGTCCTGTATAGACTTTGTCAGGACACATCAAATGCCCTGTATTCAGCTTCTTTTGGAGAAATTACAAAAATTCATCAGTTAGAGCTATCTTTCCGCCACAGCGGTTGGTGCTTAAATCACTTAAATGGCAATACCAGCTGAAAACCATACTTCTACAAACAAACATCTGGACAATCTCTTATTGTCTCTCCTGCAGGTTTGGCTGAAGGGAGATCAAAAGGGGAAATTGAGAATTAAAAATATTTACTTTTCATATTCAAGAAAAGGAAACACTTTTGTCTGGCCAAATTACCAAGTTGCGAACAAGTAACCACTGTTAATTCAAGATAACTTGGTACCAGTTTATATGCTTCGAATATCAGCCAAATAGCTATAGGCTCACTCCCACAGCCCTGCTTCTGGAAACTGGCCAGTCAAAAGCCTCACTCTAAGCATCTAAAAGCAAACATATTAATAACAGCCCGAGTTTCTGAATGCCAGCCAATCAGTGACAAATCCCCAGTCCTGAAAGTCAGCGCTCTGGGACAGCCCATGTTTCTGTATACAACACCAATCAGCAAGTGCCTCACTCCAGTAGCCGTACTCCTGGAGGTTGGTCAGCGGACCAACATCCGCCTTCCTCCAGTGACCATCCCAACACAGCAAAAAGTCCTTCCAGCTGTGTATACTCTTGCTTCTGAAAGTCCACTAGTCCCTGAACGTCAAGCTTCTCAAAACCTTATGTAAGATTAACTCTGGTTTTGCTCATGAAAACTGTCTTACAAGTGTAGCTCTCCCTTGCAGGCAAGCAGGAAGATGACCTTCTTTGCATCAGATATCGAGTTCAGTTTATTGTTGTTTGGCAAACTTGCAAGCCTGTGTGTAGTTCCTATGAGCTCAGATTTGTGAGTGACCAATGGCATTGATGTAGACATAGATTATCAAATTCAATTGTCTCAAATTTTGCAGTAATTGATAATAGCAAATCAATAATTTTTTGTGTATATTTGAAACCTCAAATGCCAAAACACAAAAGTAATTTTGTGATGAATTTCCAAACAGTGGACACTTATTAAACGAGAAAAAAGTTCTTTCGAAAGAACTTTTGAAGCCTTTTGAAGGCTTCAAAAAAGTTCTTTTGAAAGAACTTTGGAAGCCCTATAGAAGTTTTGAAGCCTTTGTGTAATACACAATTATTCATTCAATATAAAAGCCATCAGGTATAAACCAGCTTATACTAACAGCTGAGCATAAGATATGTATGATTTCTTCAACTAGTACCAAAGAAAATGATAAAATAATAAATTTTTTTGATTGTGAGAAATTCAGATGAAGATAAAATAATCACAGCAGAAGTTATAATGGCCTTCACAGTCTATATCACCATCTGTCTTTTAGCTCGAAGGTTTACTGCTACCAGAAGGATTTTCTGATTCCAAAACTGCAAGCAAATACTCAAGTGCTGGGACAAAATCTACAGCCATAATAAGGAGTGTTATGGCTGCATTTACTACTACAGGTTATCAAAGATCTAAATGCTTCCTCACCTTTTTGCAGCACAGCCACAAATAATCACAATCAGAAAAAAATTTTCCTTTTGCTCCTGCAATATTTTTCTTGTGAAAAAGACTTGCTCACAAAGTCATCGCGAGTGAAATATCTTCCAGATGAGACTTCAGAAACACTAGCAAATTTCAGCAAGGACTCTCTTACTGAGCTAGGAGTTGATGAGATCAATTTTCCTGCTTTTGATGTAGATGATGCAGATGTTTGCGTAAAGGTGCAAAAAAAGTTTCTTCAAAGTTGAAGCAAAGCATGAGATTCCACTGACTGTGTTGGCTGTCCTGGCTATATTCTGCTCAGAGAACATATGATGTTCTTTCTATAGACATTGCCATGACATTGTTATGAAATTATTCTTTTACTTTAGCATTTATGCTTTCTAACGACATTATGATATTTCTATTAAGCAATTTAAAAAGTTTGCGATTTTGTTGGCATTATTCAGTTCTCTCAAAAAATCTGCTGGCTCTATTTAACAAATACATTTGAAGGAATCCTCAGTTTGTCACAAAGTATGAAATCATACTTTAATTATGAAGAAAATGGACCTAAAATTCTTGTTGAGTTTTTAATGATCTGTTAAGTGAAGGCTACCTATTTCTTGTTCATAGTTTTTAATCAATTTAGCAAGAAGATGATGTAAATTGAAAGAAGAGCAAACAACATTTTTGAAGTACTCCACTGTTCAAAGGAAACTGAAGAAAGAATTGATGAAAAATTTATCTCTTTCATTATCAAGGTTGTTCTTTTTTTAATTTTATTTTTTTAAATTTATTTTTGGCTGCGTTGGGTCTTTGTTGCTGCGCGCAGGCTTTCTCTAGTTGTGGCGAGTGGGGGCTACTCTTGTTGCGGTGCACGGCCTTCAGGTGCACAGGCTTCAGCAGTTGTGGCATGCGGGCTCAGTAGTTGTGGCTCATGGGCTCTAGAGCGCAGGCTCAGAAGTTGTGGCTCACGGGCTTAGTTGTTCTGCGGCATGTGGGATCTTCCCGGAGCAGGGCTCGAACCCGTGTCCCCTGCATTGGCAGGTGGATTCTTAACCACTGCACCACCAGGGAAGCCTTCAAGGCTGTTCTTAAAAGGGGTAGTAGTGGGCTTCCCTGGTGGCGCAGTGGTTGAGAGTCTGCCTGCTAATGCAGGGGACACGGGTTCGCGCCCTGGTCTGGGAAGATCCCACATGCCGCGGAGCAACTGGGCCCGTGAGCCACAACTGCTGAGCCTGCGCGTCTGGAGCCTGTGCTCCGCAACGAGAGAGGCCACGATAGTGAGAGGCCCGCGCACCGCAATGAGGAGTGGCCCCCGCTTGCCGCAACTGGAGAGAGCCCTAGCACAGAAACGAAGACCCAACATAGCAATCAATCAATCAATCAATAAATCTTTAAAAAAAAAAAAAAAAAAGTTTATTAAAAAAAAAAAAAAAGGGGTAGTAGTACTTTTGAACAGGAAAGAAATTCCAACTTGATGTAGACAATTACTATGGCAGTAGTCATAACTGGGCTTTAAAATTGATATCCTCCTTTGAAGAATTTGATTCTTTTACTGGATATTACTAACCATTCTGCCAGCACGGTAACAAGTAGAATCAGGTGGCTTGCTGAAGAATAAGGAAATAAAAATGGACAACAATGCTCTTTCATATCAGTGGACAACATTTTATAAAGTTATTGATCAAGAGATGCAATGTAGTCTTCAAGAATAGAGGAGCAAGTTATGTCATTAAAGATGGTGTATGCTTCAACAAATAAAATTTTAAGAGCAATGATTAGAATTTAACTTTATGCCAGTATATGTTTAGTATACTGGCTTATAATGTTAATATTACCCATGTTCTTACTGGTACATGTTAAAATGACAAAAGAAATGGATAATGTAAATGGAAAATAGACTGTAACCACAAGGAATTCTACAATCAAAAGTCTACAAAACAAGGAACTGTTAAGGAGAAATAAAATCAGAGAAATAAAATCAAAGGAAGTGGTATATAATTTAGATGCTTATAATTTATTTCAGATAAATAATAAATACTTTTATTGTAAAGTATATCCCATGTGGTATTTTTCATTTATCTAAATGTATACATGCCAAGGCAATGAAAAGTAAATCAAATTTAACTGGGAATCCTGTTTTGGTTTGCTAAATCTGCGACCTTATATTTAGTTCAAATTTAAGTTTTAACAGTTTTATTTTTATGTGTTATATTCATAGTTTTTAATAAATTATGGCACTTTGTATACCAATGTGCATATTATAATTTTGCCAATTTTCTAAGACCTGGGAATACTGCTTACCTTTTTACTGGATACACAGGCTTGAGGTTATTTCAATCTTTGTCCTTACGTCATATTATTAACAATATTATTCTTTTTTTTCATTATAGCATGTTTTTATACAGCCTAATTGAGAGATAATTAACATACCATGTAATCTACCCACTTAAGGTGTATAATTCAATGGTTTTTTACTACATTCACAGTTACGTGCAACCATGACCACAGTCAATTTTAGAACGTTTTCAACACCTCAAAAAGAAACCCGTACCGTGTAGCTATTTGCTTTTGTGCCTCATCCTCTCTTTTCACCTCACCCCTACCTTCTGCCACCCAGCCCTAAGCACCACTAATCTACTTTCTGTCTCTATAGATCTGATGATTCTGGACACTTCATATAAATGGAATCATAGAATATGTGGTCTTTTGTAACTGGATTCTTTCACTTAGCACAATAAATTCAAGGTTATCCATGCTATACCAAGAATTAGCATTTCACTCCTTTTTACAGTCAAATAATATTCCACTGCATGGATATATCACATTTTGTTTATTCATCAGCTGATGAACATTTTGTTTTTTTCCATTTAGGTTACTTAGGACTGGAAATGTTGGGTCAAATGGAAACTCTAAGTTTAATCATTTGAGGAATTACCAGGCTGTTTTCCAAAGTGGTGGCGTCATTTTCCATTCCCACTGGCAGTGCATGAGGGTTCCGTTTTCTCCACATCCTCACCAGCACTTGTTTTAGCTGACTTTTTGATCCTAGCCATCCTAGTGAGTGTGAAGTTGTATCTCATTGTGGTTTTGAGTTGTGTTTCCCTGATGACTAATGATGTCTAACATCTTCTCATAGTTCTTGGTCACTTGTAGATCTTCTTTGGAGAAATTTCTATTCAGATCATTTACTCATTTAAAAAATTGTTTTATTTATCTTTTTATTATTGATTTGTAAGCACTCCCTACTTATTCCAGATACAAGTCTCTTATCAGATACATGATTTGCAAATACACAGTCAAAAATCCAGGTATAATTTAGAGTCGGCTCTCCATATCTGTGCTTTTGCATCAGAGAGTACATCCAGCTGTGAATCATGTAGTACTGTATAGTATTTACTATTAAAAAAAAAACTGCATGTAAGCGGACCCACACAGTTCAAACCTGTGTTGTTCAAGGGTCAAGTGTACTTCCTCTCATTCTGTGTCGTCTTTTTACTTTCTTGACAGTGTCCCTAGGAGCATAGATGTTTTTTATTTTAAGTTCCATTTATGTATTTTTTTCATTTGTTGCTTATGCTTTTGTTGTCATATCTAAAAATCCATTGCCAAATCCAAGGTACTACAGATTTACCCCTATGCTTTCTTCTAAGAATTTTAGAGTTTCAGCTCTGAAATTTAGGTATTTGACCCATTTTCAGTTAATTTTTGTATATTGTGTGAGATAAGCATTCAATGTCTTTTTTCTTTCTTTCTTTTTTGCATGTGGCTATCTAGTTGCCCAGCACCATTTATTGAAAAGACTTCTTTTCCCATTGAATAGTCTTGGCAACCTTGTTGCAAATCAGATCTGAGTCTGAGAAATATGGGGGAAGAATCCTGGGATGAGGCCTGGATCTTGGTGAGAGAATGCTTTGAGGAGATCTGTAGATCTCCATCCTAGAGGACAGATTGTACCAATCTGCCTCCAAGTAGCCCATGGAAAACTGCTGGACATCCTGAGGCAGCTGAACAGGAGCACGTTCTCCTCTTCCCCTGAGGAACACCAGTGTTTACCTGTGAGAAGAATGAGAGCAGGAAGCTACTCTCTGGTCCTTGACCAAGGAAGGAGTCACAACTGGCCTGCTTGTCCATCACAGGCCCACTGCAGCCAAGACCACTGCAACTGCAGTTATCATTCTGCTTAACATACCTCCAGGGCTGGACTAAACCTCAGGGGCAGATAGAGCCAAGACAAATTTCTTAAGCCAAAGAAATTGTCTTAAGCAACCCAGCAGCCAAAAAAGAATGAAGAGCAGCCAAAACACCCAGAATTAGGTTAGCTTCTACTGTAGTCATTGCTAGATGATACAGCAGACAACTTTAATAATAAACAAACACTCACTCAAGGAGATTCTATTACAGCATAAACAGGACTTTCTGGGCCTAAAAAGCATTATTTTGAAACTAAATAATTCAGTGAAAAAATGGAAAGAGGGAAGAGACGCAATTGAGAATCCAATTAATGTTGTGATAATCAAGCTGAAGACATATCTCAAAACAAAGAACAAAAATTCTTGTTTAAATAAAGACTGAAGTCATCACGTTGAAAAGGTTTTACTGAGTTCCAGGCAGGTTGAGAAAAATAAATAATATATAATATATAATACATACATAAATAATATATCTATTCCTAAAACTGGTGAGTTTTCTGAATTGCAAGGACAAAGAGAAAATCTTACATGCTTCAGGACAAAAGACAAAGTATCATCTGCAACTGTGGAAGCCTGGAGATGGTAGAATAATATCTACAGGGCATGGAAAGAAAAGAAGGCAATCTCAAAAGCCTACACTCAGCCAAGATGCCATCCAACTCCCAGAGTAAAAAGAAACCTGTTGATGAATATGGGATGATTTAGATTATATATCCCACATGTATCTCACCTGAGGAAAATACTAAGAAAGAACATTTCAAGCTAAGGGAATCTCAAGAGAAGATGAAAGAGTGAGGAGCAATGAACCTTGACACACATATTGTTATATTGTATTTAATTAATTAATTAATTAATTTTTGGCCACGCCATGCAGCATATGGGATCTTAGTTTCTCCACCAGGGATCAAACCCGTGCTCCCTGCATTGGGAGTGTGGAGTCTTAACCACTGGACGGCCAGGGAAGTCCCATATTGTTATATTTTAAAGAAATAGTGGCAGAGAGGTTGCAGATGTGTAATGTAAGTGGCAAATACAGAGTCTCAAAACTGAAGACGTTGACGACACATATGGCAAGTGAAAAATCTAAAAATAGTTAAGAATTAAAAATACCAAAGGATCTCAGCCAATAGGAATTGGGCACGGGTGCAAAGTAAGGGAATTATTTGCATCCTAAAGCTCTCCTTTAGTGAACGAGGAAGCAAAAACATGAGGATGAGGAGAAGGGCAATAGAACACTTTAGTATCTTGTTTTTATATAATAGTAGAAAAATATCTACTTTATGAGTAGGAGAAATTAGAAAACAACCTCCAGTGCAATGGCAACGTAAGTAAGAACTAAAATGAGGGCCATTTGCCAGGAGAGTTTGGACAGAGTCTCAGTTTTATCCCAGGGGATCAGTTTCTTGGCTCACAGCATCTGAACAGCTCAGCCTGAAGCCAGGATGCATATCTAGCCTCCAGCTCAAGAGTGTGAGGAAAACCTGCTGGAGAGCCAGAGAGGCAGGATGCATGGAGCACGAACTTTTGGAGTCAGTCAGAACTTGATCCCAGCCAGAAGTCTGCAACTTTGTAGCTTGTCCTTATCTGTAACCCTTCACAAGGTTGTTGTGAAATGGGGTGAAATAATATGTGAATATGCATGCTGTGCCTAGTGTAAGTAGCTAAGCTACAGTAGTGATTTTTATTTTTATTATTGTTCTTATTATTTGAGGGGATTAGCTCAGCCTGTGCAGATGGTCTGGAGCCCAGGGGCCCGCTGGACTCAGCTGGTTAGCCAGGGACTTCGGTTTCAACACCCTGACCCCTGTTTTAGCTCTTCTCTATGTGACTTTGCTCTGTAATTCCAAAACCACCCTCTCATGCTGAGATCCAGGACATTTCTGGGATTAAATCTCCTGCCTGGAGGTAGACTGGACTGGCTTTTTGGAGCTCTGGTCACTTGATCAGTTTCTTTACATTTTGTGAAGTGATGATATAGTAAAGGGAGTCAAAAGAGATGATTGTACGACTATTCTGAAAAAAAATCTGAAAATTATAAAGTAAAACAGTTCTATATTTCCGACCACTTTGAAGTTAAAAAAAAAAAAATTGAAGTTGTGTTTGACCTGCCCAGACTAAAAGTGAAACCTGTAAATTAAAGATAAAAATTTTCCCAATTGGGGTCACTGCAAATTCCTGCCGATGTCTGGTCTGGGTAAAGAAAGAACGTGTCAGACTCAAAACTGGACTTAAAATATTGTAGATAGGAAAAAAAAAACTTGATGGTCTTGCAAACAAGGGATGGATTAACCCATGCAGACAAGTTTAAATCTTGGAGAAAGATAAAGCATAGCAAAATAAGGAGAACTAGCTTTTCAGGCAGTCTTAAAACCACCCTTAATGATTTGCATGGGGATTTTTTTTTTTTCCAAAAGAAACTAATTTGACAATTCTTTCCATCATGTGCCTAAGAATTAGACTCTGTTATATCTACTTCCCAAGAAGCTAGTGACCCAAATAGATTAAGTGAATCTTCTTATATGTGGAATTTTTTTTTTAAGTGCAACTCATAGGGAGTAGAATAGTGGTTGCCAGGGCCTGGGGGTGGGAGAAATAGGAAGAGGCTGGTAAAAGGATACAAACTTTCACTTGCAAGATGAATAAGGTCTGAGGATCTAAAGTATAACATTGTGACTGTAGTTGATAACACTGGATTATACAACTGCAATTGGCTAAGAGAGTAGAACGTAATTGTTCTCACCTCCATGTGGCCCCCACCACAAGAAAAGGTAAATAAATGAGGTGATGGAGGTGTTATTAACTCAATGGTGGGAATTCTTTCACAGTGCATAGATACATCAAATCATCATGTTCTACATATTAAATACATTATAATTTTACTTGTCAATTATACCTCAATAAAATTGTTATTAATAGAATGAATTAAATAAATTAAGCGAATCTACATGTTGCTATCTTGGCAATTCACACAGAATTGGCTGGCTGTCCCTGTGAAGCAACTTCACTGACTGCATTCATTTTCCTCACCCCACCTTACTCATGTTTCCCTTCAGGCTGTATTCTACTGATGGCAGTGCAATTCAGTTTAATAAGAGAATTAATATGAAGCAGATCAGCTCATAAACTTTATGTCCCTATGAAACTACCCCAAATCAAACAATTTTATCTTTACGAGATACATTTCTTCCTGACTTGTCTGTGGTAAATACATATTATCCCTCCTCCCTGGAGCCTGGTGTTGATTACTTGCTCCCTCCAGCCAATCCACGGAGGATTCGGCCTGGCCAATGGCTCCTCTCTTCCTTGGCTTCTGTCCTTTCAACTGCCAACTCCTAGTCCAGATCTCCCTGTCAAGACTGCTGCAGAGGCCTCTAAAATGACTTTCCTGTCTTTACTTCTCTCCTTCCCCCAACCCAACTCACACCAAGAACCGGGGAAAACTTCCTAAAACTCAGCTCTGATCACATGACTCTTCTATTTGGGTCACTCTCCATTGCTTTCAGAATTAAGCCCAAAGTCCTCAGCGTTTGCCCTCTGCTTTTTCCCTCAAACTTCCACTTCCACCTTGCCCTCTAGTCAAATTGGATTCACAATTTTCCTAAATAGTAAAGGCTCCTTAAATGTATGTGACACGGGGCTTCCCTGGTGGCGCAGTGGTTGAGAATCTGCCTGCCAATGCAGGGGACACGGGTTCGAGCCCTGGTCTGGGAAGATCCCACATGCTGCGGAGCAACTGGGCCCGTGAGCCACAACTACTGAGCCTGCGCGTCTGGAGCCTGTGCTCCGCGATAGTGAGAGGCCCACGCACCGCGATGAAGAGTGGTCCCCACTTGCCGCAACTAGAGAAAGCCTTCGCACAGAAACGAAGACCCAACACAGCCATAAATAATAAATAAATAAAGGGGGAAAAAAAAAAAGCTCTGCTTATAAAAAAAAAAAAAATGTATGTGGCACGGAAGGTTGTGAGCCTTGGCTATTGTGAGACTTTTCCCTTCTACAATATATTATCTTTCATGTCTCCCTGTGAAAATCCTACCTGTCCTTTAGGCAGAGCAGCTTCTCATTCTCAATTTCCACAGTTCTTGGTTTATTTCTTTCATGACATTTATCATTATTTTCCATTAGTTTGACATTTATCGCGTGTATGTGCGTGATATACTCCTGTTCAGAATGGAGGCTGTGTTCTATTTGGATTTGCTGCAACTGGCCACACAGGTCTGGATGTCTGTCGAATGAATGAATAAATGAATTCATTTATTGAATTGGGTTTTGCCAAGGAAGACTTTCTTTCTGCAACTTATTTAACCCCAAAGTTTAGTTTCCTAATAGGGTTTCCTGAAATTTGGGCAAAGTTTACTGCATTATAGATAAAGAAAGTATTCATTATATATAAACAGGTTTTACACATATGGGTACTTTTTTTTTTTTTTTTCTACTGGTGACAATCAGAATAGCCAACTTAGGGTCTGCCAGTGATGCTATATGTCTTACTGGCCAGGAGATGATTTGACTGGTGTGGGGACAAGTTAGTCCAAGGTCATGTAAGTACTTGTGGCTGCCAGGCTGTATTCTGTAGACAAGGTGCTTGTTGCAGAGGACAGGGTACTTCCCAGCAGGTGATGATGCTGGCAGACTAGGGCAGGTACCACTGGCGTCTTCCAACATGTGCAGAGAGGGCAAGGATTTCTTTGTAGTGCACTTTCCTTATGTATACCCATGCATAGAAAAGATACCTCTTGATTCTTCAGTTAATGGAAGTCATTCATGCCTTCAGTACCTCAAGCTCTCTGGCCAAAGGAAGACCTTTGTCTGCTCCTGCCAAGTTGCTGGTGCTCACTCTTCCTAGATAGCACATTTCCATGGCTGAAATGGGCAGCCATGGGCACTCCTGCCCAAATTGGCGGGATATCTCCCTCGTTTGCTGCCAGTCTAAGGGCCTTCCTGCTGGGGTGATAGCGTACTGTCCTTGAACAGAAAGCAAGAACTCAGAGGAATCATCTCGTTTTGAGATGATATGCTGTCTCTCAGAGTGGAACTGTACCTTTTAAATGTCCAGGTGTCCTCTGGACAGTCTGTTTATCAGGGACATCACTGTGAGGGGGGTAACATGGAGGGGAAGCAGTAAGTCTGGTGGAGACTGAGCAGGAGTGGATGGGGCATTGTCCTTCTCTGATGATTAGGCTTAAATGACTCTTGAGTTGATCCCCCGGTAAGCATTGGTTGTCACAATGCCCATGTCACCCACTCACACCTCTGGCTCTTAATACAACATGCTTCCCAGAAGTAAATCCTTTCTCCCCAGCCTAATAAAGCTAGCCACCATCGATTGGGCATGAGATGGGGCGGAATTTTCCCACAAAGAAGGATTTGTGCCAGGGATTCCACCCAGGGTTTCTGGTATCATAGACACGAGAGATCAAGGGACTCTTTAAAGACCTCTAAATCCTGCAGATTAAAAAAAAAAGTCAGCAGTGAGGTTTCTCCCCTGATGAAACAAAACCATTATTGGAATTCCAAGGTATAAAGTAAAAATGCAAAGCCAAGCTGGTTTGGTTGCTGAAGGAGTTGGGGGTTGAGGGGTAGCTTAATCCCAGATTATTAGCTTATCCTTTCCCCCTCATTAAATCTTTGGATCTGGGGAAAATCCAGGTATCCCAGGGTTTAAATGGAGCACAGTATTTAAAAATTCCTTTAATTGAAAGATGAAGAAACAAAGGCCCAAAGAAGTTAGAAGCCCAGTACAAGCTGGGAACAGAGCAAGGTCAGAAGTCCAGGTCTCTTGGCTGAGTGTTCTTTCTATTCCTCCTAGAACAGGGTTGTGATAGGAAAACAAAGTCAAAAGAGAAACAGACTAAAATTCAGAAGAATTATTAAGAAATAGTTTAGGCATATGTGTCATAGCAGAAGAAAGTCCCAAAAATGGTAATGAGAGGGGTGTTTCTTCAAGTGTGTTCTGTAGACCTTCTGCATCAGAATGTCCTGGATTTCTGGGGAAAGTTGTTAAAACTCTTGATTTCTGTGTAAGTTGGTACAGCCTCTATGGAGAAGAGTATGTAAGTTCCTTAAAAAACTAAAAACAGAGCTACCATATGATCCAGCAATCCCACTCCTGGGCGTATATCCGGAAAAGAGGAAAACTCTAATTCGAAAAGATACATGCACCCCAATGATCATTGCAGTACTATTTACAATAACCAAGACATAGAAGCAATCTAAGTGTCCACTGATAGATGAATGGATAAAGAAAAAAGAATGAAATTTTGCCACAAAAAAGAATGAAATTTTGCCATTTGCAACAGCGTAGTTGGACTTGGAGGGTATTATGCTAAGTGAAATGAGTCAGACAGAGAGAGACAAATACTGTATGATATCACTTACATGTGGAATCTAAAAAATATAACGAACTAGTGAGTATAACACGACAGAAATACACTCACAGATATAGAGAATAAAGTAGTGATTGCCAGTGGGGAGAGGGAAAGAGGAGGAAAGATAGGGGTAGGGGATTAAGAGGTACAAACTACTATGTATAAAGTAAATAAGCTACAAGGATATATTGTACAGCACAGGGACCATAGCCAATATTATATAATAACTATTAATGGAGTATAACCTTTAAAATTTGTGAATCACTGTTGTACACCTGAAACTCATATAATATTGTACATCACTTATACCTCAATTTTAAAAATTTACATTGATATCACATATGGAAACAGCTCTAAGAGACCACTATTAGCCACCAAGAACACTCTAAGCCCCACCCAGCTATGGTTCCATGATAGCACTCTAGGCTGGCATCCCCCTCTGACTTCTCTGCAGTGGGCTCCAGGAGCAAGGAAAGGAAGAAGGGGGAGAGAGAAATGGGACAACAGCTGTTGTCACCAAGGTTGAGGAGAGCACATGCAAGGCAACAAAAATTTGCTTCAAAGGATCATAGAATGGCAGTTGGGAAATGCACAAAGATTCAGAATCCAGAACAATATAGAATCGTCCTGAATCATGCCCACAATGCTGGAATTATTGGAAGAATCAGGAGACTCCATTATAATGTCATATTATTTCTAGTTCCTGCTTCATGAATCTTGTACCTCTCTACCTAAGGATTATACTGTTGAAAAAAATTGTAAAATGTAATCTTCTCTTTTTTTAAAAATTTAATATCAATTTTCATGTCTTATATTTGCCTTTGACCAAACATTGAACTGTATATCTGCCTGATTGGACCTTACTCCTTTTGTGGGATGACATCACATCAATATCTCATAGCATGATTTCCCCAAGTGTAATATACATCCACTGATACATGTGAAATTATTTTAAATGGTACATGGACAATTTTTAATAGTTGATTAAAAGAGTACTTATTTTTAATGTGTATCAGAAAAATGTATAATTAGCAAATCAAATCCCCGATTTCATCGGAATTTTTGCTTAGGACAAGGTTAAAGTGGAAAAAAGTTTAAGAAACATAATAAACCCTTAATGTTAATATGGTGGGAGGTGTGACATTCCTGTTTCCCAGTGGAAGTTGCTCGGCAGCACTAACTGCTCCTGGGGAAAGGTGTGTGAAGGGAAAGTGGTTAGGGAGGAGGACTGAAGTTTTCCAGCTGGACCAGCGCCTAGATGAGTGACTAAGTGTAATCAAGGAGTGAGATATTAGCAAACACACCTGGCTACTGTCCTGAAGCCATATGCACCAACCAACATGATCAGAAACAAAGCTGATATTTTCAACTCTGTATGTATGACTCCTAAGAATATCTCTCAACTTGTTCCAAACTCAGGCCTGCTGAAACTCCCACAGTGTGTGCAGCTATGAAAGGAATCTCAGAAATATGGGCGTGTAAATTCCATGAAGACAGTGAACATGGATTTAGTTGATATCTGTATCTCTAATCTCCCAGCACATCCCAGTTATGATGACTGAGTAACAAATTACCCCCAAATATGATGGTGTAAAGCAACCATTTGTTATGCTCATAATTTTGAAGATCATGAATTCAAACATGGCACAGAGGGGACGGTTCTTCTTTGCTCTGTGATATCTGGGATTCTCTGAAAGCTCATTTACTCACATGGCTGGCAGTTTAGGCTGGCTGTTGGCTGAAGACCTCAATCCCTGTTCTCATGGGACTCTCTATGTGATCTTTCTGCATGAGCTGGTTTGGGCTTCCTTGAAGCACGGTGGCTGGGTTCCAAGAGTGAGCGTGCTGAGAGAGAGAGAGAGTTGAGAGAGAGAGATTAAGAACAGGTAGAAAGGGACTTCTCAACAAGAGAAGCCACAGCAATGAGAAGCTGGGGCACCGCAACCAAGAGTAGCCCCCGCTTGTGGCAGCAACGGGGAGAAAGCCCGTGTGCAGCAACGAAGCCCGTGCACAGCAATGAAGACCCAGTGTAGCCAAAAAAAGAAAAAAAGAAAAAAGAAAAAACCAGGTAGAAAGTGATAGCTTAGCCTTGGAAACCATGCAGCACTACTTCTGCCACATTCTATTCACTGAACCAGGTTGGAGGAGAGGAAATAGGATAGGTTCTGGAAGAGCATGTGGGCCCAGAAATACTGCTGGAGCCATTCGGGAAGATATAATCTGCCACATAGAGTAGCAGGTTATAAGAGAAATTGTCTTCCTCTTACTAAATTTGTATAATTGCTGTTGTAAGAATATGCTACAATTAGATCATTGCTTATGATATTGTGAGTCTACGTAGCCATTCCTCTGGATTGTTTATCAACTCTGAAGAAGGTCTGTCCTTTAGCATGAAAATAAGGAAGGGGCTGGGGTGGGCACCGAGGCAGATGACTAGGATGAGAAAGAGAACAAAGCATTCAGGACACCACTGCCCTGTGGTAGAGAATATGATGGTACTTGGCCCGTGGGGACAGGCTGTAAGGTAGGAAAAAAGAATTCAGAGAAGATATTGGTGAAATTGCCCTAGCACGATAGTGACGTTACTGTAGGATCTGGATCTTCATATTAAAAAACTTTGTATTGTGTGCAATGTGTTTTCTAATAAAGTATTTTTGGCCAATATTTTATTATGAACAATTACAAACATATAGCCTAAAACAATCTAGCCTATTTGTAATTAATTAGAATTCAATATTTGTTTACAGATCTTTTTTGAGGTAAAAATTTAAATTTATTTTAGTATGAGTTAACTTCTCTTAGTATTGAGATAGCACCATGTTCAAGAGATTTGAGCTTTATCCTTGCTCAGGCCAACGTGTTGCGAGGGAGCAGCATTCCCTGGGACTAAGCTGGGTGGTGGCAACAGGAACTGGAGTGGAAGCATCTCACGGAAAGGCAAAACTTGAGGGCACAGAATAAGACCTGCTTGGCCTGGTGGCCTGCCTCACCTGGGATGCTGCCCAGTCACTGGGTCCAAAAAACAGCCTCTCACCAGCCTGCAGCTCTAACCTTAGATCACCACATTCTATTATATATATTCGTGATGAAGCTTCCAGACCCCACCAGCATGACTTTGGATCCTAGCCCTTGTAAAGTGATGCCTAGATATTTTTGAGAACATGCAGGATAATATCTTGTGTGTGTGCAATAAATTCCCTTTATTCCTCCTTGCTGCCTTACCTACTGATGCTGCCAATGATTCTTGAAGATTACTGGGCCTTGGGCCCATCACTGTATCCCCAGCTCTGGCCTCAAGGAGAGGACACCACGGCCCCTTTGCAGACCCAACCCAAATCTTCCTTTGATCCTCATGCCACCACAAAAACTAAGTTGAAATGAACAAGACATCGCTGAAGGCTTGGGCACAATGAAATGGACTGTATATAGTACAGAGCCTCATAGTACTGCTAGAGATGGGTTCCTGAGACCTCAGGCTCAGACCTGCTCTGAGGTCCCTTAAAGGGCTGTCTCCTGCCTCCACCTGGAAAAAGGAGCCCTGTCCCCCTACAGAAGTCCCCAGACTTGTGCCACATTTTACACTCTTCTGCTGGGGAAGAAGAAGGAACTTTTCACCCCTTTTTAGTCTGTGGCCCACCTTCTCTTTCCCTCAACCAGAATCTGCCTCGTCCCAGAATGGCTGAGAGAAAACAGACACTCCCTTCAGGAAAAGCCTGCCCTACCCTGTCCCCCACCCCTGTCCCCAGATATGACCTGGCCCTCTGGCTCCAGCAGGACACCCACAACAGAAAACAGTCCAACAGAAATACCTTGCCAAAGTCTGGCGTACTCTGTCTGGTGAGGAATGCCTGCAGAATGACTTCCAGCCAGTCCAGTTCCTTTCCACCGTCTCCCGCAGAGTGAGGTGACCGTGACTGTGAGGCTGCCTGTCCCTTCTACAGGTCCCCGCAGCTAGTCTCCTGCGGCCCCCAGCTTGACCATACACGCTATACAGACAAAAGATCCATTTGCTCCGAAGTAACAACAAAGTCTGCAAAGACAGAAACCAAATTTATATGACACCCAGAGCATTTAGCATATTTATGTCAACACCTGTAGAGAGAGAAACGATAACACCAGTTTTCCTAAAAGCAAAGATGTAGGGGCTCCTTGATTCCTTGCTTGTATTTAGGTTATTAAAAGACTGTCTGAAAATATGTTCCAAGAATAAAAAGTTAGTCTTTTGCAAACATAAATTTAGAAAGTTCTAACAATTTTTCAATCATATTTTTTCCCAAATTTCTATTGTCCTCAAAGTTTCTAAAAATACCAGGGTATCCCATAACACTTATTAATCTTCTACCTGACAAAGATTTGAAGGTTTCCCATGATTCACACGTTACAGGTGGTAGTTAACTACCGTATTTGTTGATGATGATGCGCATTTTGAACTTCTGATAAGTGCCTGTTGTCTGCCAGGGACCAAAAATGACCACTGTATAAGCTGCCATAATGAGGAGGTGCACATTTTCAGAAGGAGGCAAAACTAAGTGCATCTCTCAGCTCCATAGTCGGCAGACACCCACCTGATCCCTGTGAAACAGGAGGGAGGCGGGCAGGGCACAACCCTTTATGAATTACAGAGCTGTTGTGGATATGACGGTAACTAGTTAGAACCTACAAGACCCAAGGTGGTGGAAGATTCAACTCCCAGCAGACCTTGAGCCTCATTATACACTCACTGAAATACATTAGCATATGCTAAAGGACGTGCCCACCAGCGCCATGACAGTTCTATGGCTGACCATAAAAGGCCAAAAAGTAGATGGTGACCTAATTCCTGGAAATCCCCGCCCCTTCCCTGAAATAGTTGGAATAATCCTCCTATGAAATCACCCAACCCATAAAAACTAACCGCCCTATATTTCGGGGTCTCTCGCCTTCTGAGATGGCCCACACTCTGTCTGTGGAGCGTGTTTCTTCCTTGGCCGCTCTCACTTTCAGGGACGACCCCATGCTCTGGGGCTGCTCTCACATTTTGAAATGAACTGCATTTTGTCTATGCATTGTGTATCTCTCTAAATAAATCCACTTCTTACCTATCACTTTTTCTCTCACTGAATTCTTCCTGTGATGAGACATAAAGAACCTGATCTTCATTAAGTCCTGAGACCAGGTGTGTGATTTCAATTAAAAGACAGTGGGTTCAAGTCCGAATCTGGGTTTTGGCTGGGTTCGAGTCCCATCCCATGGGTTCAAGTCCCAATCTGAGTTGTGTGGTTTCACCTGGATGACATTGTCCTCTGTTCTTACACTATTTGTGCTCTTTTGCTCATGATTTGGGTCTTTTCTGAGTTAGAAACCCAGGTGTTCATAGCAGTTTCTTGCCCCAGAGTCCTGGACTGCAAGTCTATGAATCTGAACCTAGCTTGAAAGAAAATCCTTTTGACTCAGCATTCAGCTCACAGCAGCCTGGCTCTTATCCAACACTGGAAGCTGTATTACTTTATTTTTCTGTGAATCAAATTAATTCCAACTCTTGGCCAATATTCTACCGTACTGGTGGGAAACTCACTTTTAGGTTTTTATTGGAGGCAGTTCCTTCCCCCACTCAGGATTACACAAGAATTCAGGAAGCTTATGTGCTGCTGAGAAAGTAAATACTTCTAGGCTTCAGTTTATCTTTGTAGTCACTGATAGGCTTATTGCTTAAAGCTGTATTGTCCCTGGAAAGATCCTGCTCTGCGCTAGTGATCAGAGTCTAGCCTTCCTAAGGGCACCATAAATCCACTCTTCTCAAAATACTTCCAGGGAATGGGGCATAAGCTCTTCTAAAAGAAACCATGTCCTTTTCCATTCAGCTACCATCCACAGTCCCCACCATACCCAGCTCCTGAACACTCACCATAGTCTCTTCAATCAGCTTAGGCTTTAGGCTTTTGGGGAAAAAATAAAATAAAAAAGGCCAGGACAGGTTGTTCTGAAGTTACTTCTTTATCCCCTGAGGCAAGAGAACTCAAAGGCAGACACAATCAGAAAAAAAAAAAATCTCAATGGCCCATATTCTTTCCAATTTCTGTAAAGTAGCAAAAATAAGACACAAATTATATTCTGCAAAAAAAAAAAAAATTGTCTTCCTACAACTCAATACAATACGAATTAGCTGGGCCCATTGAAGGGGACTCTGTCTTAGGGGCTGTCCAGTGCCTCAAGAGTCTGTTATCTGGTAGTAGAACAAACACAAACAAATTCCTATAACCTAGAGCAGAATGTGGTAAATGCTATGTCGAAGAAAAACTAATCAGTTGATCTAAGGAAGAAATGGAAAATTTTATTTGAGCCAAATATGAGGATTATAACCTGGAAACAGCATCTCAGAAAGCTCAGAGAACTGTTCCACCCTTTAGAAGTGAAGGCACAGGGACTTCCCTGGTGGCACAGTGGTTAAGAATCCGCCTGCCAATGCAGTGGACACGGGTTCGAGCCCTGGTCCGGGAAGATCCCACATGCCACGGAGCAACTAAGCCCGTGAGCCACAACCACTGAGCCCGCATGCCACACCTACTGAAGCCCACGCACTCTGGGGCCTGTGCTTCGCAACAAAAGAAGCCACCGCAATGAGAAGCACGCGCACGGCAACGAAGAGTAGCCCCTGCTCACCACTAGAGAAAGCCCATATGCAGCAACAAAGACCCAACACAACCAAAAGTAAATAAATAAAAGAAATAAATTTATTTTTTAAAAAAAGTGAAGGCACAGTTAGATAAGTTTTTTGAGACAGAGGGCTGTACTTTAAATGTTGTATTATCGCGTTTACACAATCCAGATCTAAGCCTCATCATGGCCTCTTACAAGATCAAGAAGAAATGTTATCTTTTCAGTTGTCTTGTTGATGTTAGGAGAATGTTGCTCTTTATAGTTGAGCAGGCATTTCTGCCGATGGGGAGGTTTGGCTGATGCATGATGCAGATACACAATGCACAGTAGCGGGGAGAGAGGAGGCCAAAGGGCACAGAAAATTTTTTCTGTTAAAATTTTTCTTGTCTTGCCATAGAATGTGAATTTTATTTCACAGCTACAGAAAATGAAATTCTATGGAAGCCCAAAGATGGAGAGATTCCCTCTCCCTGGGGTACTTCTGAAGGAATTGGTATTTGAGCTGGGCCTGAGAGAAGGAAGAGTTGCTGTTACCCTCAGAAGGGAGGGTACTGGGACAGACCTCATTTTAGGCAGGAGACAGGAAAACAAAGTCAGTGAGGTAGGAAAGTGTTATTTGGCCAGAGCGCAGGGAAGCCTAAGATCTGAATGGAAAATCTGGCTCAGCTGGGGAGGAGAAGGGGGCCGTTAGAGTAGGAGACGGGCAGAAGATACATGAGGTGTGGTCCCAGCAGGAGCTGGAATGCAGTTCTAACAGACTTACGCAGTCATATAGATCTAGGAATGAACATTAAGAGAAGGATTTGAGTAACTCACAACGGCAATGCCAAGACCCGAGCTCCTCAGTCTGATTTTATACAGGCCGGGTAGGAGTGAAGGGGTAGTGCTGCTGCTGGGAGAGCATGGTCTACCAACTCCTAATAAGCCCTGAAGAGAAATGCCTGATCCTACCTCTTAGTGACTTTTCTGGTCACTTTAGAATATGACAGTTTTGACACCTTTTGTTTTCAACTTTAGGATTTAGCTAGAGTCTGGGACAATGAAAGAAGCCCACTTGCCTCCTATAACATAAAGCTGTACTTCTGGTGGAAAAATGTTATTAATGGGTTAGAACTGATGAAGGATATTTCCTTATTGGAGGTTTCCTTGGAGAACACTCATAAGTCTATCTGTAAATTCCTGTCGTTGGAGTGATGGGGTATGTTACAAGTTTCATTAGTAAGTGAAAGAAAAATAGCTAGCGTTGAATTGTTTAAATTAGTGTTATCAGGGGTAAAAAGGTGATGGTAATGTAGTTGCTATGATCTTTCATTCATTCCTTCATTCATTAACTCAACAACTATCTGTTGACCTCCCAAGTAGTAAACACCTGTTGCTTTTATCTGCCTAGCCTCTAGTCTCCCCTTTCCCCTTTCTTCTCATAACGGAATTCTGATTTCCCTTGGTGACCTTGCCCCACACACTAATCCATTTCATTTGGTGGAACCGGTTCCATCCCTGACTCCAGAGACAAACAGATGACTCAGGCCAGGGCCGAGCTCATATCCTGCCGTCCATAGTGACACGGTCAGGGATGGGCATATGAGGCAAATCAGAGCCCACATAGCTAAATCCATAAACTTCTATGGAAAGATTGTAGAGAAATAACCCCTTATTCTGCCAAAATTGAAATGGACATTGTAAGCCTGGAGATACTGGGAATCATCTTACACCACAAGGGTAGACTTCAGAGTCAGGAGATGCAGAGAGCAAGGTAAGAGTCCTGAAAAGCTGTTTGACGCTTTTGACCCACCCTTGCCTGAGGACTCCCTGGACTTGACAGTTACATGAGCTCATTTTGTTCAAGTCAGTTGGGTCACATGTTGTCACTTGCAATTGAGTGAGTCCTAATCAAAACAACCTCGAATACTGGTCTGGTGCCATGGGGTATAACTATGAACATAGTCCCAAAGATTATAACCTGTGCTCTGTCAAATAAGTAGGAATAAAGCACAGCTCGCTCCCAACCTTTGTTGACAGAATAATTAATTGGATCCACTGGGGAAAAGACAACTCTTTGCTGTCCCGTTCAGCCTGAGTACCTCCTGAGTATTTATTTATTTATTTTTTAACTATGAAGTCAGGAACCAGTTGACAGATTTCATACAGGAAAGCCACAGAATCACCATTGTGTTGTTAACTTTCTGTCCCTGCTTAATTGTTTTTCTCTTCTGCCAAAGGTTCAACGTGTCCCGGGCAGAACCAACATCTATTTTGGTTTTCCCGTTGCCTAGCAGTGTGTCCTTGGGTAAACTATTTTATCTACATCTGCCTACATGTCCCCACCTCTGAAATGGGGAGGGGAGAAATAATATCCCTGTCTCACTTTAAAGGATTTCTCTGAAGTGACAATAACATTTTTCTATATATGCAAAAGTCCAATAACAGTGAAAGGATAAAAATGTATATTTAAACAATCCATGCAAATCTTGTCTTTATTTTGAATTGGCTGAATAGCCTTAGATATAGTGGTATATGCTGTCAAATATTTAACAGGCTCTCTTGAGGTAGAGAATTACATACTTTGATTTGTAGTATTGACAGATTGCCACAATGTAAATATTCCCATTATGGCCAATTTTAATCTACCACTCAGCTTGTGAAATTCCTCAATATCAGCTCCCACAGGGCTGTGTAAACCTGGCCCGGCACAATGCTGCTCTGGGACAGCGGTTAACCCTAACCTCACCTGCCTCATTTTCCTCACGTATCAAAAGATTTGTTTGACAATATGCTCACTCAAGTACATTTCATCTTCGTGATTCCATGCTAGCATTATGTTTATCAGTTAGATGAATCCTGCATAAACTCATTATAATCATACTTTCATTCACTGAAAGGTGCATCATAGTGATCTATTGCTGTAATGACACTTTTTTCTTATGACATGTCCAGGAGGGCTCTTGGCATGGAAGGCTAATCAATGTTCAATTGCATTAGATTACTTTCTAGTTATATATTTCTCCCCTTCATGTGCAAGGAATTTTTCTGGTTGCACTTTTAGGTAAATATACATCCCACTGCAGCATATGATATACAGATTTAAATATGTCAGGCAGATGACCATCTCCTTGAGCTTGTATAAGGATATCCCTCAGACTACTGATTTAGGCTTAAGTCAGTGCTCAAAACCACATTCAGTAGATCTCAGTCTCTGAGATTCTTTACATCTCTTTGTGAATTACTTAAGAAATAAACAAAATACCCCTCATTAAGCAACCTGAGGCATGTTTTCAAATAGCACATAAAGCCATCACATCTTCAATCATTCAAAAAGGTCAGTGACAAAAGCAAACAAAAACCAAATATCAGGAACGCATCAGCTTTCCTATCAGCATGGGCAGAATCCTAAATTGATCATTAGTTTTCTCACGAACACAGGGCTTTCCTGTTTGTGATAAGTAATCTCTGTGTCAAGCTTCTGACAGTTGGAGGCTTCAAGAGCACACACCTGACCAATGAATAGGTGGAAGTGGCTGAATTGAAGTGATGACATCAGGTGACAGCTTTTGCACTCAAGTGGTCCTCTCCAGCCAGGGCAGCTTGCCATGACCTTCCACTATTACCTCATTTTTGGGGGCTGAGTTATCTTGGTTGTTTTGTAATAAAGACATGTCAACTGATATTTGTGAAATGACGTCACATACATGGTTATTCATTGCAGAATTGTTTGTAACTGTTAAAGGTTGGAAATCACGTCAAAGTCCATCAATAGAGGACTGGTGGACTAAACTATGA
This sequence comes from Balaenoptera physalus, assembly GCF_965194825.1. NCBI lineage: Eukaryota > Metazoa > Chordata > Mammalia > Artiodactyla > Balaenopteridae > Balaenoptera > Balaenoptera physalus. Next base: position 82,807,735 of record NC_138890.1, on the reverse strand, counting down.
TACATTCATACAGTGTAATACCATGCAGCCAGCCATCAGTACAAAAGAATGAGGAACTGTTTGTATTCGGATATGGAAAGATCTTCTTATAAGTGCACCATATGGACTTCAGAATGCTACCCTGTATAAACAATGGGGAAAAGTAAATGAGGAAACACAAGAGAGTGGTAATATAGGTTAGGTTACATGGAGAGAGGAAAACTGAGAGCCTGGGGATGGGATGAAAAAGATACTTTTCACCACAATGCCTTTCATATCGTTTGTATTCTCTATGATTGGAAGTCTTACCTATTCCAACACACACACACACACACACACACACTTTTCTCCCACATACACTTTCTTTAAAGAAATAACTTATTGTGGGAAAATACACGTTTACTATTTTAATTATTCATAAATGCCCAATTCAGTCATATCAGATACATTCACGATGCTGTGTACCCACCATCACTATCTATACCCAAATCATTTTCATCAACCCCAACAGAAACTCTGGACCTGTTAAACCGTAACTCCCATTTCCCCCTACCCCTTAGCCTCTAGTAACCTCTAGGCTACCTTTTTTTCTCTATGAATTGGCCTTTTCTAGGTGTCTTGTATAAGTGGAATCATATATTATTTGTCCTTCTGTGTCTGGCTTATTCCAGTATCCCACATACACTTTTCAAAAAAACATCTATCAACTAGATAAAGTTTTGAAAGTCTGCAATGTCTTTAGAAAGAGAGAACTGACCTTGTGAAATGTGTGGATATGTCTCAGACAAGGTTGCACCAGCCTCTGGTGATTCCTAGAAACCTCACTGTAACTTTTAAAAGGTTAGCTAGTAGCCCAGCTTGCTAATGCCTTCCTCGCTCAGAAAATGAAGTGAAATAGCCACCATTTGCCACGAGCCTTGGGAAAGCCTCACACATGGCAGAGCTCTTTAACTGGGGCCTAAAGGCCTTCACAGGGTCCAGGAATCTTTTCTGAAATTGTATGCAAATTTGTTGTGTGTGGGCCTTTCTGGAGAGTTCTTTAGCATTTGAGATTTCAAAGTGGTTGCAGTCAGAAAAAAAAAAAGACTAAGCACCATTACTAAATGTAATGCTGTCCCTTCCCATGAAACACAGGTAAGAGGCCTTCATTCATCAGCCAGTTTGTCCAGGTATATGGTTAATGAACCCACACCAAAAGATAAGCCTCTGACATGGGCCTTGCACATGGCGCCATGAAGCTTCTGACTTCTGACCAACAGAGCTGTAGGAAAATAAGTTTGTGGTAGTGTTACAGCAGCAGTAGAAAACCAATACAGTACCTAATTCACATGGAAGTTTTCTGGAATTCAGTTTGTTAGTACATCTAAACAACTTATAACAATGCCTAGTATGTTGTAAGTACTCAGTAAATGTTCATATCCTTCTCAAAGGTGAGAGGAAGCACGGGTATAAAGATGTAAATAATTCTATGATGTGGTATAAACACCACAATCAATGGCCTAACCAGAACCATCTTCAAAGGACTCTACTTTCTAATTAAGTTCCCAGAGATAATAAATTCCAAGATTACGACAGATATTCCTAAGAAAATTGCCTAAAGTGGGGGCAGCAAACTCAAATGCCCGTGTGGGCTTTGTAGGTAACATGAAGAAGGGAAACAGGCAAGCTGGGAATTGCCGCAGACTGGGGAGGCAGCCCCATCCAAGGGGCAGATCCCAGCCCAGTTAACGGATAGCAATGAAAATGCAATGCAGGTTCAGTCTTGCCAGATACTTCAAAGTCCATTCCTTCTTCTGTGAAATCTCTGGTTTTTAACTGTTGAAATCCAATTCATATCTAAAAACATACAGACCCCACACACAATTTTCAGGCTAAACTGATTGTCTATGAGCTGCCCTAGGGCCAGAGACCCTCGGGTTGGTATCTCTGGCCAGTTGGTGAACAAGCCCCAAAAGGTAAGCTCCTTTTGAATGCAGTTTTTGGCCTTCTTATATTCTTACATCATAAAAGCATCTTTTGCAGTGCTTTTGGTAGTCTGCATAAACCTAAGAAGCCGTGAATTATATGAAATTCTTATCACGTTAAAGAGAAAGACAACTTCAAATTATGTTCAAATCCACTTTTATTAAAATTATTTGGCAATTCTGGCAGCAGTACAAAGTCTTTGACCACTGGACACATTAGACATGAGTTTATAATTTTGGTTTGTTGTGGGTTTGGGTACCTGTATTTTTCTAAATCTTCTGCCCTTCATTTCATTACCAAATGGCAAAGCGCCTTAAGTTTCTCTATCTACAATACCTTATTATTTATAGAACAGGAATTTGTAAAATAAGATTGAAAAAATAAAATGCACAGATTCAAAAAATTCTCTTCAAATATTAAGAACATACAAAGTATATTGAAGACATCTACATTTAGTCCTCCAAGTAACAAGGTGGGTGGTTTGATGTCTTGTTTTTATTTATTGCTAATTATAGTTCAGAGACCAGTGTTTCCAAAAACTATAAAAACCTTCATTGACATTCCCAGTATAGTTCCAATGGGTTTAGAGGGTAAAATGAGTGGAGCACTTGATTTGGCCTTTAAAATCACAAGCCTTTTTATCTTTAGTGGGATTTTTTTCTTCTACAGTAGCTCAGGGCACTACTTGCTTACTTAATGCCTTATAATTAGCATCTGCCTTATAGTAGATCTAAGTATTGGCCTTGTAAAGTATATTACTGGACAGCAAATGGAAGGAGGCCTTCCTGTCCAAGGCAAAACTTCCACCGGACCTTAAAGTAAAACCTCAGAGGGTCTGGTGCTCCTTAGTTGTTCTCCAGGGATCCTGAAGTTGTCTGTAAGAAAGAAAACAAGAAAGCTGTGTAAGAATCTTTACATGAGACATTTCTGCTTGTTCTAAGTAGTCCTGCTTTTCTGGCAGTATATGAAAATCCACTGCATGGCAATGGAGCCCTGTTGTTTCGTTCCTGTGATAAGAGTATCTCTTGGGGCTTGGAATGCAGGAAATAAACAGAGCAATCACTTGAGAAAATTCTGCCCTAGCTTCTTTCAAAGGCTGTACTTTCATAAGACTGATAAGGATGTTCAGTCTTTGTTTTCATGCATTGTGTATTTCTGGGCATTCCCATGACTAACTAAAGACCATTCCCATTCCCCAAATGGCCAATTTATTTCAGTGATAGAAGATTGCCACACCATATTATTGTTGGTTGCCATCACTACTCAAAGACAAAGCAACTCGGCAATCAAAACAGGCAAGTTTCTTTATTTATTTTTATCAGAATAGGGTCTCAACTTTGCAAAGGTTAACTATGTAAGTTATTTGTGTTATCTCAGCAAACTGGACCTATGAACATTAAGTCACAGTAGTAGCAGTTTTATCAATATAGTTCTCACTCTTATTTCCCTAATAAATGAAGAGAAAATATTTTCTTTAGGAATAAGCATACAGTTTGAAATTTTGAATAAGCAATTCTTTGCATCTAATTTAAGTATTATTTTATAAGTTGAAAATACAGTCTCCAAAGTTAAAGAAAATAATAGAATATAATGGGCCTTTTCTCCAAGTTAAGGCTTATCTCAAGAATACTTAAAAATACTTAAAACTTAAGATATTTAAATAATATCTAGAACAAAAAAGCAATGCATCAGTGTAATGTTGCCAACCCACAAAGCATTTAAACACAGGAGAGAGAAATTATACTTACAAATGGAGTCCTGATTCCAAATTTGCTATGGAATGTCATGGTGACTTTGTTTTTATGTCCTGTTCTTTGATCAAAGGCATGGCACGTATCAAAAGGCGGACTGTACAAGTGAAGGCTCACAGCAGGTTCTGTATGGCTAATATTCTCTACTCGATGTAAGCCAATGGAATCTAAACAATATTGAAGAGGGATGGGTAGATGAAGGAGCTTAGATGCTAGCTGTAGGTAAAAATCTGGTCAATTGACCAAGATCCTAAATCAACTGATACATATGAATTATTAAAGATTAGTTAGAACTGAACTTCCAGTTAAAAATAGTAAATGACACGCATTCTGCTTTTTCCTAAAAACTTCCCTACAACTGCAGTAAAATAAAAAAGGCATCAACATACAAAGATAAAGGGAAAAGAAAAAACCTTTTTATTAAAGTTTTAAAAAAAAATCTTCAAAAATTTGAAAGCTTAGAAGTAGATGGATGGCTTTGCAGAGGAGAGAAAGCTAAATCCTCAGCTACTCTTGGAGATGGCCAAGAAATAACCTGATTTATATCCTGAAGCTAACAAACAGCTCAAGAACTGGCAGCACATGTACTTCCTGAAATGAAGGCGAACATGGGCTATAAATACAAGGACTGGTTGAAGCCTATTTAAGTTTTGTCACAAAGCTTTTTCACCACCTTACCTTCCCTCCATCCCTGGTAGAAGTTGAAGATCTAGTCTCTAGAAAGAGTACAACAGATAAACTCAGGACTGGTGGATACCTGGTGAAAAACAGGTGACTTAAGTGAAAATTTACACATTGAGTGGTAAGATCTCCACTTTCTTCATCACATGGCTGTCAGAATGCTGCCAGACAGGAATTTCTTCTCCAGGCAGGAGATGGGAAGCAGCTTCTCTGAGAATCTGATCAGCTCAAGAAAAAAGTCCTGAGGATATCACCATTGATTGTTCCTCAAGGAAAAGATTTACCAGATGATCCTAGAGTAAAGTCCAGTTGACAAACACCATCCATGTTTGAAAGCTACCAATTAACTTTTTTGTCTCTGGTTTTTAAATATTAGCACATAGTCAAGGCCATCACACATGTGAGCAGAGCCTCTAGTATAAAAGAGGCCAGAGCAACCTGAAAAAAGGCAACATGAAACAGACACTACTCAAAAGAAGGCTTAAAAAAACAAAACCAAAAACTTATCATTAATATCTTCACAGAGCTAAGAGGAAGGGAATTCCCTAGCGGGCCAGTGGTTAGGATTTGGTGCTTTCACTGCTATGGCATGGGTTCAATCCCTGGTCAGGGAACTAAGATCCCTGCAAGCCACATGGCGTGGCCAAAAAAAAAAAAAAAAAGAGATGAGGAAAATACTATATAAAAAGGACTAGAGAATAAAAAGAGCTTTTAGAAATATAAAGATGATAGCAGAAATAAAAATCTGAATAGAAGGGTTGGAAGAAAAAGCTGACAAAGACTCAAAGAGCAAAGGACCAAAGACAGAACATAGGAAAGATTAAAAAAAACCCAAAAAAACCCAAAAAACTAGAGGACTAGTTCAGGAGGTTTAATATCTGACCAACAGTAGTTTCAGAAACAGAACAACAACAACAAAATCAAAGAAACAACTTGAGAATATTTTCCTGACTTGAATGACATGAATTTCTAGATTGTAAGAACCTACTGAGCTCCCACCACAATGAGTGTCATGAAACAAACTGCATCACTGTGACACTGGGGACAGAGAAAAGACACCCAAAGAGAAGTCCCCAAAAGTTTCTAGAAAGAAAAAATAGGATTTATACATAGTAAGATTCAAAAATCAGAATGGTACCAGGCTTTGAACAAGAAGAATGGAAACTAGAAGACAAAAGATTACCTTTATAGTTCTGAGAGAAAATGACTGCCAGGTCATGATTTCATATCCAGATAAATTACCTATCAAGTTGCAAGGGTTGTATATGGAGATTTTTAGATATAAGAGGTTTCAGAAATTTACTTTCCATGAACCCTTTCTCATAGGGTCGTTGGAGGATATGTTCCACCAAAACAAGGCCAAGAACCCAAGACAAAGCAGACATGAGACCAGGAAACAAGGGGATAAGCACCAGGAGAGAGTAAAGGGAAAGCCTGGATGATGTGAGGGGACCACAGGATGAGCCCTGGCCAACCAATCCACACTGAAGGAAGTCAAAAGGCCTGGGGGAGATGTCTTCAAGAAGATTAAAATAAACAAAATACTTGATTTTTATAACTATGTTGATAAGAAACTTATATAGTAAGGAGAGAGTTGGAAGATTAATCAAGGAAGGAATTCAGTGTATTAGTGTAGTTAATATAGGCACCTAATTTGGCCTTATGCTTTACAATCTAGCTCCATGAGCTTGCATGACAAAGAAGAGCAAAGCCCAGAAGCAGACGACTTTGGTTCTACTCCCAGCTAGACTGACTACCTTTGAACAACTCAGAACTTCTAGGATCTTCTGTCTTCCTCATTTAAAAAAAATGGGGCCTAATTCTCAGATCTGCAAACTCTTTGATTCTATAGCCTACTGCTTTTATAATACACTGGCTTGCTTTTGAACAAAAGTTAAACATTCTGAAGAACTGACTGCCCTTTATACAAATAACTTTTTTTCCTCCAGTTGCACCTCCAATAGACCACCCAATGCAAGCAAAGATCCCACAAAAACAAGTCACCCATCCTTTAGAAGTCCCCAAAACTCATGTCTGACCCCTAATGTTAGTAATCCCAGCATTATTATTATTATTATGTCTTTGTCTCCTTTTCCTTTATGCCAATGATGTACTCTCTGTCACAGTAATATCGGACCTTTCTTGGTGATACTTAGGGATGCCAGCTTGGTTGAAGCAATGTTCACCTTCTGCCTGTTACAATAGGTAACTTGATCTCCTTGCCCCACTCTCCCTTTCTTCCACCCTATGACGCATATTGCTACTGGATTAATCAAGATATTCCCGAACAAAATTCTGCTGACCAAAGAAAGTTTTTACTTTAAACTAGTCTTGGAGGCTAAGGCCCTGATCTTACTTTACTCTCCTACTACTCCTATCCAAGCCCATTCATCTTCCCCCCCGGATAGACCATTCCTGCATAGTCTTCATTCTTTGCAACGTTTGAATGAACAACGTTCTTTGAACATGGGTTGTGCCTTCACCCATGTTCTTTCTTGTACTTGAAACATCTTTCCCCCCTAATCACTATCCATATCTAGCCCTCCTCCTGCATCTGTAAAAAATCAAAGGTTAAAAGTTGGTGGCTTTTGAGTAAATGCATCTACAGAAATATTTAGCTTGCCCTATCCAGTATTTTACTGATTGGCAAAATTTCCCGTAACGATCAGAATTTCCCATCTCTATGGAAAAAGAAGTCAGGATGATCTCACTGGAGCTGGGTGACCACGTTGTCCCTTTAGACAGGGCAGCTTGCACACCAGTTCCCACAGCCTAGTTCCGGCCTGCATCACTCACTCACTTTACCTGCTTGGCTCCTATAGACTTTTGCATTGAAGACCCTTGAAAAAAAATCTTAGGTGTTCTCCAAGATCTAATGTAGCTTTATAATGACTCTATGACTCTAGCTGAAAGTAATTATTCTGAAAGGCTTTTGGCTTTATTGTGAGCAATACCAGTAATCTTGTTTAGAAATCTGGTGTGCCTGCTATATACAGCAACCCTCAAATAAGAGTTTCCAACCACCTGAGAAACTAACCCCTTTGTGCTATGTGAATGGGGGAAAAACTTCCTATACAATCTGACTTGCATTCTTAAACTAACTGAACAATTTAGGCCAAGTATCAAGGCCAATACTGAACGTTAAGATCTAAGAAGAAAGAACCTGCTTTGCCAGAAAAACCTCTGTAATATTTTATTTTATATAAGTGGGAGAGCATCCCAACTAAGACTATGGGCTTTGGCATCAAATTCTTTGGGTTCAAATCCTGAGTGACCTTGGACAGGTTATTTAATCTTCCTATGTGTTGGCAATTTCATCTGTAAATGGGAATAATACAAAAAGTTATCTCAGGACTTCCCTGGTGGTACAGTGGTTAAGAATCCGCCTGACAATGCAGGGGACACGGATTTGATCTCTGGTCCAGGAAGATCCCACATGCCACAGAGCAACTAAGCCCGTGAGCCACAACTACTGAGCCCACGTGCCTAGAGCCTGTGCTCCGCAACAAGAGAAGCCACCACAATAAGAAGCCCACTCACTGCTACTAGAGAAAGCTCGCGCATAGCAACGAAGACCCAACGCAGCCAAAAATAAATAAATTCATTATAAAAAAAAGTTATCTCATGGAAGCTTTAAGGAGCTTTTTGGAAAGTTACTAAGTCCTTTAGGAACACAGATGTTAATCACTGCCTCTACTGAAGAGCATTTGGCTCTCCCATATCACGTGTAGAAGAAAGAATGAATTCTTTGTAAGAGATCTAGAAATCATTGCTAAATAATGTGCTTCAAAAAGTTTCTCTTGAGAATACTCTTTTTTTTTTTTTTTTTTTTTTTTTAATAGTATAGTTTTGTTTAATTATAAATCCTAGCCTATAAATATAAATTTCTACAGAATAAGTGGTTTCAAATCATCTTGGTTTAGTACAGTTATAACCCATCAGCCATGCCCTTCTTTAACACATTTATCAGGAACATTAATTATACCTGGGACATACGGTTCCATCAATTGCCATTCTTATTAAACTTACATTTCATTTCCTGGAACAGTATTAAACTACAAGGGGAAAAATTTAATAGTAAACAGTATATAGCCAACACTGGGTTTAGTGATTAGCCCAAAAGAAGACACATGATTTTCAACATGGGACCTTCTTTTTAAAGTAAGCCGTATGCACTTTAGTAAAACAGGGACTAGTTAGCATTCTTAATCACTTCCGGAACATTTCTTTACATTTTCTAATCAAAGACTAACACTTCCAAGTCAGCCTCACGCCTTTATTAAAAGACTCTACTTATGTAAATTCACGTTCGATTCTAACTGTCCTAAGACTTGGTAGGTAAATGACTCTTCAGTGGATACTAACCTGCATGCATATGTTTTTAATAAGTGATTCCAATCCACACGCAAAGCTTTAAAAAGACAAAACCCACTGCTTTTAGATCACTTCCTAAGCAGATGAAATCATGACTCCATGATCCAAGTTCTACTGCACACATGTAAGCAAGCAATATTTCAAGTGGGAGTTCAAGGTTTTTCCCACTTGTTAGAAAAATTGGATGTTACCGTTGATGTAGGCACACTGGTTTTCCCTCAAGATTCTTTCAGACTTCTTGATCATCTCATTGGATTTTTTGTCAGGCCAGGCAAATAACGTCTCCTTTAGATTTCCCTGCAGCATCTTCAGAAAGCAGTGGGAGTCAGTGTGATCGTGGATACTGCTATATATACACAAAATGACAACTAAACTCAGTAGATGGTCCAGAACCCACACTTGTAACAAATCTGTCCAGAGCTTACAGCTGCAACTGTCAATAGGACATCTCCCAGGCCAATATCCATTTCAGCTGGAGTTTTAAATGTCATCAATTTATAATTCAACATTGTTCAGGGCAAAGTAATAAAACACTATGTCTTCCATATCAATGCATATAAGGGGTACAAGTTTTGATCCATACCCCTACTGAAGAACAATTCATCTTTTTAAACCTTGTTGTAATACTACTTTGATAACAGAAACACAAAACCAGTAACCATTTATCTTCTCCAAAATATAGCTTTTAATAACTCAATTAAGCTGGGCTAGAAATTGACTTAAAAACTACATTAGAGAAATTTTAGAGCGGATAAAGATCCTTTATCTGTAACTGCATCCCATTGAGAAGGTCACATAACAGTGTTTTTTCCCCAGGCTTTTTCTTTTTTCTCCTTCCTCTGGGGGACAAAAGATATGCACATGTGTGTTACCAGCTGAAAATTATACTATAAAGCATATGAAATGTTAATATTTTATACATTTAGAGTATCCTATCTGTGATTACCTCCCAATATTGATGGGAGAAAAAAAGCAAATTGGATCTGGGGAAAGAGTTTATTCCTATAATCTTAAATAGTATTTAAGTTTATTAAGTAGTATTAGCTATAGGGTTGATTAAAAAATATGAACCTGTATACGCTATAGCATGTATTTCATATGTTGAATTCTGTTACCCCATATATGTACCATGAGAACTTGTTTCATAATTCACAGAGCCTCGTTCTATTCCTGACATATAATCTGCTTTCAAAAAATGTTGACAGAATGAAAACAACTTCATTCTATATGAGTAAATAAATGCACTCTATAGACCTAACTTTCCAAAATCTTGTAAATTCATGTTTCCTTTTTCCCACCAAAAATGGGTCTGGATTATTGTTTTTTGTTTTTTTTTATTACCATTCTCAAGAGACTGAGAAGGATCTGCTTAAAGAGGTAACAATACTTGACTGGTGGTAAGACTTGCAAATATATAAACTAAGGAAAAATTAAGGGACCAAGTTTCAAGAATTGGTATTAGTCTAAGTTGTCTTATCTTCCGTATACAGAAAATAAACAATTAGCTTGAAGTAGAAAGAAATTTTCTGAATTTGTGAATTGCTTTTCTAGCTCCAAATCTGGATGCTTTGGTCTTTGGTCCGACAACTGTTTACACACTTCAAAGCACCACAAAGGTCAAGTTTTAGCACAACTTCATAGAAAGTTTAACTCCACAGAACACAGAGAGATTAAATTAAGCTGGTTACTTACCTCCACCTCCTTTGATTTACTACTTATTTTGGGGGAAGGTCTCTCATAATACATGGTGTATGCTAAACCCCTCACGCTAATTCCCATGAGAATTTTTGCTGGGATTAGGGGACATTGCGAACAAATAATTACAACATGCGATCTGTTAGTGCTCACAAGGCATGTGGCCAGCCTGGCACTGTACTTTTCATATGCTGGAATAAATACTGAATAAATATCTGAATGAATAGTTGTATTACCTGCCATGTCCTTCACCCCAACATAGAATCATGAGATTAAATTTTCCATTTCCTTGATCCACAAGATTTCGGGTATATCTAAAAAGAACATTTTCAGAAGTTTGAATTTGGTCGATGAGACAAACACAGGGAAAAATAAGTGTGTCATATAGTATCATTCATTTACAAATGCTAACATTTTTACCTCGAAGCAACTTTAAATGTGGTTGTCTAATTAGAAATCGAGCACAAATGAAAGCAAATATTTTTTCACAGTTCATTTAGACATTTTTGTATTTTGAATCACTGTGTTTATAGCTGCTCAGTTCTAATTAATGGCAAGAAAAAGGTAAGAGAAAAAAATTAAATTCCTTGAGTCTCCATGTGACAGCCTCAAACTAATAAAAAGAATAAAAATTTCTCACAGAAAGCATTTTGCACTACTTGCACTACTGCTCTAGGCAAGAATGTTGCTATTGTCTTTTTTTCCCCCTCCCTGTAGCTAAACCAGAGTTTGAGAAACAAGGTTTCATTAAAAAGCTGTTCTAGAATTCTCCTTAGTTTTACTAGAGTCCAGACACAAGCGACATCCACATTCAAAAGCATCATGCTGAAAAGTCTCCACAAATAAAGTGGGCGTTGACCTAAGTACCAGGACAAAAGCGACTACACTTGGGAAGTAAAATAACACTCTAAACCTTTTACAATGAGGAGAAATTAGTAATTAGCCCCCAGAAATTCCAAACCAAAACAACCACATCCACACCATCCCCCCACCTCCTCCAAAAAATCAACTTTAAATTAGTTTCTATTGGTCCCACAGGTACTCTTGACACCATCTAATTAACAAGGTTCGATAATTATGACATTCATTTAGACTAATTTTAAACTTTTTATTGGAGCATAGTTGCTTTACAATGCTGTGTTAGTTTCTACTGTACAGCAAAGTGGATCAGCTATACGTATACATATATCCCCTCTTTTTGGATTTCCTTCCCATTTAGGTCACCACAGAGCATTGAGTAGAGTTCCCTGTGCTATACAGTAGGTTCTCATTAGTTATCTATTTTATACATAGTTTCAATAGTGTATATATGTCAATCCCAATCTCCCAGTTCATCCCCCCCGCCCCCCGGCCCTTTCCCCCTTGGTATCCAGACGTTTGTTCTCTATGATAGACTCATTTTTAAGGAAAGGAATCTTAATCCCTTTTGTTTGTTCACATGGTCATCTGTTCACTTATGTCCCACATGCCCCTTCCTCCCCTAGGCTGGAGGCCAGGTGCTGGCAGAGTAGGATCACTGAGAGAGTTGATTAGTAAGTGGTTTTTAGATATCAGTCATCCTTACTTTGGAGCCCTTTTAATGACCTAGCAGGCAGCTGTGCACACAGCCTTTAATTCACAGTAAATGGTTCCTGTACCAGGGATCCTACTTTTCCCTCCTCCAACCCTAGGATCTTGCTTCTCTGGGACTTCTTCCAGACAATTTACTGCTTGGCCCCCAGTGGAAAATATTTTGTCTTGATTATTCTGCACTGGCCTTCCCAAGGTCAGAGATCAGATTCCTTCACAGTACTAGGACACTTATTACATGCGCAAAATACTACCGCATTGATTTCTGCTCTCCCATCTCCCTCCCTCCCTACTCCAAATGCCTATCTAGGAGTGCACCCATTATTTTACTGAGCTGTGCTTCAGAAACCTGTGGAATAGGTCAATCCAAAGTTTTCAAGTGGTTTAGAGCTTGTCAGTTAAGATAAATTCAAGGCCCCTGGAAATGCCCTTGTTCTATAGATTAAAAGCCCATACAGCGTACCTTGGTTAATTAATTTCACTTGGTCAGTAATAAATCTAGGCAGAAGAAAACTATTATGGCACCTTGTGTCTACAGGAAGTTTAGCAGTGGCTTACAGTGTGGGCTCTAGAACAATAATGCTAATTTGAATCCTGGAGCCACTAAGGGACATTAGTATGACCTTGTGCAGGTAATCCAACCTTTTCATTGCCTACTATTCCTCACCTGTAAAACAGGGATAAGAATGGTACCTATCTCAGAGAGCTGTTGTGAGGTAATCAGTTAATACATGTGTCAAGTGATTGGAAGAGTACTAGAGCCCATAACAAGCCTTCAATTACTTGGAGCTAATGGCAAAATTACTCTGGTAGCTTTATTGGCAGCCACAGAAGGATAGGAACCAAAGGAATGTCCTAGAACCACTTGCAAGTGGAAAACAGGATCCTAAGTAGACTTCACTTTTCTATTTCAGTTCCTAAAGTACAACTGAAACAGCCCTTGGCGACAAAACTTTACCAAACACACTGTCTATGCTGACGTAAAGTGACTAACTGAAACGGCTTCAAAGGAAAGCTTCTTTTCTTATTCTTCTCTTTCAACTATGCTCCTTTCCCTGACCTCATCACAACCAACCATTAAGACTGAAGCGCTGGTTACCCTTCGGAAAAGAAACCCTCACTTTTCAGGGTGATTAAATTTTACTTCTCTCCCCAGAGGATTGGTAGGCTGTTGCATTTTTTACTTAATCTCCAAGCCAAGGCTGCAAGAAACAGCCTCCCAGGGCATCTCACTCAAGCACCTCTGAGGAACAGGGGTCTTCAATTTACATTCCAGACCCTCAGATCTAAGGATAAGAAAAAGCATATTGCTTGGGGGCTGAAAGAGAAGCACTCGTTTATTTCGAGAACCTGACAGTGGGTTTAAATAAACCCGCAGCCCGGGGAGTCCAACTGGTTTGGGAGAGGGGGCAGCATAAACTGAAAAATAGCAGCTGACAACCCCAAGCCGTTATTTTGTATTAACAAAAATGCTTGTTTGCAGACGCCTGCTTGCAAGCGACCGAGGGAGAAGTGATGGAGAATTGGTGTCGTTTAACTGCGTCCTCCACCGTCACCCTTTTCTCCGGACCGCTGTTGGAGTTCTTTCCTGGGAACACCCCGGTTAGTCCAGACAGCCAGAGTCTGAGGGCGTCCAGCCGCCGGGGTCTCCCCGCATCTCCTCCGTGTCCTAGGCTAGCGACGGCTCCGGGGGGTTGGGGGTGGGGGTGGCAGAAGGAGTGGCCGTTCGGAAGCCGAGGGGTTGATCAACGAGAAAAGAACAGAAAACTTGCACCGCTCGGTGGCCTCCCCTCTGGGAGCCTGCCGCAGTCTCCTGCCAGTGGGACACGCCTTCGGCCCAAAGCGCCGAACGCCCGCCCCCGGGTTCGCGGGCGAGGAGGCGCGGCGCCGGGGTGCGGGAAACGGCCGGGAGCACTGGGAGGGTGGGCGCTGCGGGCGCCGGGCGGCCCGCGCTCTCCGGGAGTCAAGACCCGCTCCCCACGCGCCCGCGCCCGCTCGGCCTCAAGAGTCGGCTCCGGAGAGTCTCTGCGCTCAGGGCGAAAGCACGCTCACCTGTACTGGTCGAACTTGGCGTACACTGCCCACTCGGCGGGGCTGCTCTCGTAGGCTTCCAAGACGGCCTGCACCTCCTCCACATTGACCTCCTCGCCGGCGAAGAGCTGGTGCAGGATGCGGATCAGATCGGCCAGGGTGCGTGGCTTTAGCACCTCGGTCCGCTCCATCCCTTGCGGACTGGCGGCGCGCGTCTCGCTGCTGGGCTGCGATGGAGGAGCTGAGCGAGCCGAGGAGCCGGGGGCGAGTTCCTAGCTGCTAGCCAGACAGTTACACACAGACACGAAGCCCCCAAATGCACAAGTGCCACAGCGTAAAGCAACCCCCGCCAAGATACCCACCGTGGCAGATCAGAGTACGGGCCGCGCACACAAATCTGGACCAAACCTGCTAGGTTCGGCCTCCCCGGGCCCTTTTTAAGCTCTCGGAGTCACCGGGAATGTACCAACGTCCCTCGGAGGGTGGGGAGAAGCGGGGAGCGACCTGAGAAGGGCGGCGGAGGCGGCGAGGGCGTGCGGACAAGGCCCCCGCACACGGCCCCGGCTCTCTCGGCACCCCGGCCCTACCGGAACCCTTCTCTCCCGGGTCCCGGCGCTCGCGGTGGGCTTCGCGCAATCTCTCCCCCACCGTAGCAGGCCGTCTTTCGGCCGCCCATCCCAACCCCTCTTCCCCCCTCCCCCGCTCCCTGAGGCTCCTCTGTGCTGCCTTGGTTTGCGACGCTAGGACGTCGACAGAAGGGGTCTGGAGAAGGGGCGCAGGACGCTGAGGAAGGACAGGGACGCTTCCTTCCAAATGGAGCCGAGGGGTTGATTTTGAACAATTTACAAAGGTTGAGGATGGAGTCCACTCCCAAGGTGGAGAGCTTCTGTTCTGTCGATTGAAACCATCGATAATATGCTCCAAGGCTAGGTGAAAATAACTCAAAGTCTTCTTTTAACAAAATTTAAATGTGCTGTGCTTAAATTACAGTTTGACAAGGGAGGCTGGGGTCTAGAGCAACACTGGCGAAACAATAGAAGGCCGGGTATCCCTCTTTGATTTTTAAAATCAAACATTTCCTTTAAAATATTGATAATATATCCAGGGCAAAGACCTGATGTTTCAAGTAATGGGTCAAAGAAATGCTGATTTTTTTTTATTCCTAATACAGTAATTTAAAGGGTTCTAATCAAATTATTTAAATCTTTCAATTCTAGGCTTGTGCTTGAAGTAGCCTACCGGTAATACACACAAGGAAATGCATTTCTATGTTGTGCATAGCACATAGCATCTTTGAGATTAACACAAATTAAGTATGAATGAAAATAAGGAAAAAGTGAAGGACAGAAGAAATGCCAGTAGAGATTCCTTTCTCACTATAGATGGATTCAGGGTTATTAAAGGTCTAGACTTCTGGAAGACTGGTCTGTTTCTCCCAGACTTTGCTCCAAGGTATTTTTATGTATATACATATGTACGTATATGTGTATATACTGTATATATTTAAGTTTACTAGTGCCACCTGCAGTCTTAAACATCCCTGATTAAACTGATTACACTATAAGTATTTTAACAATGTTGTTAGGAAGTAAACATAACACCTCAATCATCATTGTTCCAAAAGGGCTACAGGTAGAAAGCACTCCAGAGGCCTACCTTTTGTGATGTAGAGGTGGTTAATTAAAGAATTATGGGACAGAGTAACTCAGACCCTTTTCATCATTTACTCATAATTTCTTTATTCTCGTCAGTGTTTTCTATTGAGTTCTTAATTACTTCATTTCAGCTATTTTAATCCACAAATATTGGGAATGAACAACAAAAATGGAACACAAGCTTAACTTTTCTGCATTTCATAGTGGATTACACTTCTCTAAATTTTTCAGACCGTTCTTTTTCTACTTTCTCTGGCTCCTCCTGACATTCAGAGACCTCAAGGATCTTTCCTAACATAGCCATATTCACACATTCATATTCATTGCCTCTCTAGCCCCCCCAACACAATTTCATTGATCCCTTCCATGTGGATGTCTCCCACATCTCCCTAATCTCACATGCTGAGAATAATCTCTAATACCTTTTAGCACCTCAAATGAAATATACCATACGTAAAACTCCTTTCAAACATGCTTTTCATTTCCTGGAGGTTCTATTTCCACAATGAGGCTACCCGAGCTCCAGAACCTCATTCACCACTGCCTACTCTTTCCCGCTTCATTCTCAAGCTCTTTCAACCAAGAGCTAACTTTTTAAAACCTCCAGAATATCTTTTATGTTTTTCCACCTTTCTATTCTTATTGCTACTCCACTCAAGCCTCTATTCTAATTTTGGGTGGATTACTATGCTGGCCCTTCCCAGTACAGATCCTTTATTCACACCCACTAATTATACTTAAGCTCAGACTGGTTATGTTTCCTGGTCAGAAACTTTCAATAACTCTTATTTCCTACATACTAGGTTTGTCAACCTGGCATTTAAAATTCTCCATGTTTTGGTTCTACATTTCCTTTTTCATCTTTTACCTCTACTTTTCTTCTTTACCAAATGTCTTCCAGCCAGATTATATTAGTCACTATTTCTTGTGGTTACCAAATCCATTCTTCTGCTTTAAGCTTTTCCTTCTGCCTAGACACTAGAAAGACATTTCAATATGTCCAGATCCTACCTTTAGGTCTTAGCTCAAATGCTTTCCTCTCAAATAAGTCATATCTCCTCTTGAACAACTAAGCCAATAATCAGTATCTTTCTTATGGCACTTACCACTTTGCAGCAGGTATTGTAGTTACTTATGTGGATTATCTTGACAGTGAGACATTTGGGACAGGCTCCTTTTACATTTTATTTTTGTATTCCTTCCTCTACGCCTAGCACACAGTGCCTTGTGTATGCATGAATGGTGACTTCAGTAAAAACATACTGGTAACTGGCTAGAGTAATTCAACTGCTAGTTTTAAGGCTCCTTGGTGCTGTGCGTTCAAATCCAGCAGACTAGACTTGTTTCTCTCAAGGTTTTTTTTTTCTTTCTGGTTTCTCTGTAAAGAAAACCCATATTCTTCCCCACAGAACTGCACATTGTAACTTAACTACTGTCCCTCCCCCCTCCCCCCAAAGGGACTGACATTACAGGCTCTATTGACATAAGTAGAATACCTAGATTCAGAGGTGGTAGTTCTACCGCAGTCTGCATTGCCCAGGTCAATGATCATCACATTTTAAGACAGACGTTGACATGTGATAGATATCCAGAGAAAGGAGTTAGAATTATTAGAGGTTCAGTAATATTGGTCTATCCATCCATCTGACACATTTTCACAAGCATGTACTATATGCCTGGCACTGCTTACAGAACTTAAGTCTCTGCCCTCAGAGGGCATATGTTCTAATGGGGCTGGGGGGGGGGTAGCTACCCCAACAAATACAGTATATATGGAGAAATGGACACATAGTACTGTATACAATACACGATGGAGAAAAATAAAGCAGGAGAAAGAAGGGAGAAGGTGGTGAGGAGGTGTCATGTGATAGTTGAACAGGGACTGAAGGATGTTAGTGAGAAATGTAATTGTCTGGGGGGAAGTTTCCAGGTGGAGGAAATGGTAAGCACAAAAGCCCTGGGATGGGAGCAAGTCTAGTGTTTGAATAATAACACAGATGAACACGGAGGTGGGTGGTAAGCTGTAGAAATGGGGACTGCAGATCACATAGGACAATGAAAGTCTTCAACTTTTACTCTGATATGGGAAACCACTTGGGGATTCTGGCCAGAGAGCAGATAAAGGGAAGCCAATTAGCTGGCTATTACAGTTCGAGTGAAAGATAATGGTGGCTTGGCTAGAGTGGGAGAATAGATGAAAAATGGTTGGATTCTGAACATGTTTTGGTAAAGATGTCAGGATTTGCTGACAGACTGGAAGTGGGTTAGAGAGGGATTAATAATTAGTTGAGCAATTGGAAGGAATGGATTTGCCATGATTAAGACAGTAGAAGACTTGGGAGAACTGAGGTGGGAAAGGGGGAAAAGATATGCCTCATAGATCTAGATATGTAATAGAACTGGGAAGAAATAGTTTTAGGAGGCAGGGAGGAAGGCAGAGGGAAGAGAGTTCTATAAAGAATAAATCCACCTCAAAATGTATAGGGCTTTCCTTGTGGCTATCACTAAGTAACCAGTAAGTTTCAGGAATATCTGCTTCATATGAGAACATAGAAGGAACTATATGACTTATAAGGATTCCTCTAACTCAAGATTCTAATCACACTCATATACATACATGTTTTATCTTTCCTTCATCCATATAAGAAAATACAGGGAATTCCCTGGCGGTTCAGTGGCTAGGACACTGCGCTCTCACTGCCGAGAGCCTGGGTTCAATCACTGGTCAGGCAACTAAGATCCCACAAGCCGCGCAGCGTGGCCAAAAAAAAAAAAAAGAGACAGGTAAATCTAATATTTGGTATCAAATTTTATCTTTTTACTTTCTATTATTTCAAAAAATCAAAGTTTCAAGAATTATTTTAATTCGTACCTGACAAGCTACCTTCCAATTAGAATGAAAGTTCCAGGAGAACAGGAATCTTATGTCTTATTCCAATGCTGAGGACATAGTAGGCACTCTATGTAAATAAACAAATGGAAATTTATAGTTTCAAGGCTTTTGACAGACATTGCCAAAATGTCCCCTAAAATTGTAGTACCAATTCACATTCCATTCACCAAGAATAGGACAGGACTTATTTCCCCACAATGTTGCCAATACTGATAACTGTTGTAACTATTGATACTATGCGAGGTGATAATCAGCATTTCGTACCTTTCACCTGTACTTTTTATAACTAATGATGTTCAGCACTTTTCATGCTTTATTAGCCATCTATATTTTTATTTTTTGGAATTACATTTTAATGTATTGAGCTTATTTTTCAGACGGTCTTTTTTCTTATCAACTGAAATGAGCTCTTCAATTATTGGACACCAAAACCCTGTCATATGTTGCAAACATTTTCATCTTCTGCTATACAAAAATTAAAAACATGCAAATTTCCTTTATTGCTGCTTTAAATCATTGTGCAAACCACATCATAAACTCAATATATAATGCATTACTGATTATATGTGCATAAGGAAATGTACTAAGTATTATGTGTGTGGGTACCAAATAAAAATCCCCCAAACATCCTACTTTCAGGGATATTACAATGATGAAAGGGTGTTGGACATGCTTCTAAGGGATTAAGCGCAGTAACTGCTGTAACAGTGGTAGTTTGCTGTGTTCTTATGAGGGAGAGAGTATCTCCTCCTTGAGAGATTCAGATAAGCTTTAAGGAAGTTAAAAAATGAATTAGGCAGAGAGGTAGGATTTGAAGGGGTGGAGGTGTAGGAAACAGAAAAACAAACAAACAAACAATGCACGTTCAGGAAATAGCAAATAATCCAGTGTGGGTTGGACAGTTTTGAAGGAAAATAGTATTTGTAAAAGTAAACCTGCTGAACTGTTTTCTGAATACTTTCCTTCCATTATGTGGTCTGTAGCTGAATTCCCTTAGTGCCAGAAGCTTACTAAGTATATTACAATCCTTGGAAAATGAAGCAGAAGCTGCACAAAGGTGATTTTCATTATCATACCTCTGAACACTGCACTTTCCCGCTTTGGGTTACACACAACTGAACTGGTTGACTAATGCTATATAATTTAAAGCATGGTCTGCACTTCTCTTTGAGTTTTCTAATATCAGAGTAGATGATATTAAAGGTCCCTTCAGGGTTAAAACTTCTACAGAAATCATAGATTCCAGGAAGTATTCAATCTTATTTTGATTCCAGATAAACATTCTTAGATTACCTTACACCCTAAAAATGGGGAACTCACTGTGAAGGCCTCGGCATAGGCAGCTTCAAAGATGCAAAGCACACTATTCTAACATTATATACACTGTATGTGAAATGGGTCATCTTTGCACAGTAAGATAAAGCGTGGCATTACTGATGTTGATTTTCTCATTCATAAATATGGAAAACAAAATATAACCTGAGGGTTTAGTTCCCCACCCCCCCAAGCTCATTTAAACCAGACATCTGCAAAAATATTTTGTGAACTGCGTTCTAGGTTCTAATAACCAAATAACTTATGGGATCCAGGCTTATGAGTAAATGTTGTAAAGTCAGCACAGAATAATGTAAATACAGTTTTAAAAAGTGTAAAGCCCTACATATTCTTAAAGGTTGTGGGTGAAAAAAACAAAGTATACATATTTAGCTAACCTCAGATTTAATAAGTTAATAAATTATTTAGATCAAAAAAGAATAATTAAGCTGATGACACAAATTCAAACTCAAGTAGTTTTGACTGTTAAGGTAAGTAAATAGTCTATCATTTGAAACCTTAGCAGTAAACATAAGATACACATAGATTAAACACATTTTTGCTATCTGTTAAATATATATGCATATAAATATATTCATATCCTTCAGTAAACTGTAAGAGCACAAAACTAGAGAACAGAGCCTTCCCATATTCAACTTATTTGACCTGAAAATAATATTCTTTCCAGCTTTCAACATACGTACTAATTTCTTACTTAGCCTTTACACAATTCAACCTGTATTATTTCAGTGCTAAATACTAGCTGCATTAATTTATTAAACAGGGACATCATTATAAGGGGACTTAGGAATTTGTTCTCGGGCAGAAGATGAGAACTGAACAGTGATTTCATCACCTTAAACTAAACTGTTCCTTAGCATCCCTTAATGATAATGTATGGCAGATCATTAACCATAAAGTACATTCTGGGACTTAAAGGACATAAGTGTAGTTCAAAGTCCTTTGACAAAATCATACCATTCTCATCACCTTCGAAAATAAACACTTAGAATTCTTGTATACACCTTAGATCCTGTTTGAACATTCCATTCAATTTATTGGATTTTTTAAAAAAATGCTGTATTACAAATACAATACAGAATGAAGAAAAAAGGTTAAATCTTATTTAAAGCAATTATCAGTTTAATAGCATCAGTAAAAAATGGTACTTTTAGTCATGGCATGAAATACACATAAAATCTAGCTATTTTCCAATTATTCTTTGGGCATTTTCAAGTTGGAAAATTCATTATAAAAAACTGAAAGATGCTGCCTCGTTTACTCATTGAGTGCTTTTGACACTGTAAAAGTAAGAGAGAGATTAATACCACACTTATAACCACTGGGGCTCAAGAATCATTACATGATAAGATTGAAAATAGTTAGATGACTCATTTGTCCAAAATCTGCAAAATTCCTTGTTTCCCAATAAAACAGTTAAACTGAAACCACAAATTTTCTCTAAAGCAATCTTCCGGTGTGTCAACATGTGTGCTCTCTTGGCTAGATGTTTGCTAGAAATTAGCAGGAATAGCTATTATCTTCTGGCAAAGAGGTAAAACCAAACTGCCTAACTCTTTCTGCCAGCTGGGTTGCCCTCTACTGGACTATGCAAGGTAATAAAGCCAGCAGGTCAATGCAACTTTGTTTCACAACGTAACACTGTAGATAGAAATGTAAATGAGAAAAGGCATATCACATACCTCAAACAAATTGCACTCCCCTGAATAAGCCCCCAAAGAATCCTTTAATAAATTGACTTTTATGGGTGGTGGGGGGAATCAGCAGAGTGCTAATTTTTCAAGTAAACAATTTCAGTCATTTTGAGAAGTGGTACAAAAGCAGCTTTGTATAATCTTAGTCTCCTTTTCAATACTTTGGAGGCAGCTCTGGAGCAATAGTTGTAGTAATGGGTAAACCCTAATGTCCATCTTTTATGCTGATTTGTGTTTTAATACAAATCACATTTTTGTGAGTCCATCTACTCTGTGGATATTTTAAATGTATAGACATGGGTCACAGTAGATGCATGCTGAAGAGATCACATCCACAAGTCTCTTGCCACAAGATCAAAACTTTTCAGAGCTGTTTCCTTTGTGAAGACTCATTTTAAGTTAGCAATATCTTTTCCTCTGTAGCTCATCCCCATGCCTGAGATTTGCAGTAATGCAGGACCAGTTTACCATCACTGCCAAAACACTACAAAAAGAAAAACGGCAATAAATTAAACTCAATTTTTGTTATTCTTAGATGAAACTAAGAAAAAGAATGTTATACTGATCGTAAACATCCTAATACATGTACATGTATCTATAAGGCTATTTCTTTCAACAGATGCAAGCTACTATTGGACACATATTAGTAATCATAAATGTTTAATAAAACTTGTCCTTTAAGCACCTTAAGCACAGATAAGCACACATATTTTAACCTTGTCCCTTCTCTACATCTGACTATAATGTATGTACTATTTTCTAGTAATGGTGGTATAAGAATGCTGAATAAAGTCATTCTTACATAGTCTCCTTTTCAATTTCTTGGAGGGAGATCTGGATTACTGATTATAAAAACAATGTAGAAGATACTACATGCAGGATCTTCTAAAAGGAGATCTTACTTTCTGGTCATATTTCATAGTCATCTTGTTTGTGTTATTCATTCTTTAATTCTTCAATCACTGTATAATTTGAGATCCAACTAAGTTCAAGGTGTTAGAGATATAACAGAGAACAAGAAAGTAATCTCTTTTCTTGATAGACAATTAAGAATGGCTTATCATCTCTTTAAATGATATGAATTAATGATCATACTATACACAGATGAGCATATTCCATGAAGAAAATAAAGCAGTAATGTTTTACCTCATAGAGGGTTCCAACTTCCTGGTCTGGGGAGGGGGCAAAGGACTGATTCACATAAATAAACTGCAAGAAAGAAGAAAATTATGGTGATTCATTTTTAATGGTATCCAGATTAATCTGCATTTTTCTGGGTGCCAATCAGCCAGCTATTTCAAATTGTTTGTCTTCAGAGCTGAAGAAAGCTTCCCTAAACCCCTTCTTTCTAATTCTCATAAATTAGTCAATTAGTGAGATCTTTATGAAGAGCATGTCTTTCCTCTGGAGGAATAACAGAATTTTTGTTCCCAGCTTTTTATAACTAAGAAACTTTTGTTTTTACAAACAGCTTTTGAAGGTTTATCCAAGAAATTACATTAGTAAAAATATCAATTTTCTCATTTATTTATAATTAAAGACAGAATTTCTCCTAACAAAATTTTACACACACAGCCTCAGATAAAAACATCTAATAATTGAGATAATTGGTACATTTTTCTTGAGTAAATGACATGCACGGTTGGATTTTTTTGACCATTACCACCTCTGAAAACTCTCAGAAGTACTGAATTTCAGGCTGGGTGAGACCACTGTAAAGTCACTTGCAGCCAAATGAAGTAGCAAAAATGTAACATAATTGAAACCTAATGTCCTTACAACCTTGTTTCTTAAAGGATTCACTGTTCAATGTTTCAGTTTAGTCTGTTTCTACTAAAACATTTATAGTACTTAAAAAATTCCCGAAGATACTGAAACAAAAGATCACAGCGTCAAAGTGACTTCTGATAGTTTTCTTTTTAGAAAACAAAACATTATTTGCAGGTTAACATATTCAATTTTCCTTGTCTACAATCAAATTTTAAGACAAATTTCCTGGGCTTCACATAGTCCTTAAAAATATATATCTATCAGAATAGTTGGTTGATAGATACTATTTGGGACACCAGCTAGAACAAAAATAAATATCACTTATATTTCTCCTTCAGGCAATACAGTGTGGTAATTAAGAGTAGGGGCTCTACTGAGATTTAGGTTTGAATTCAGGCTATAAATACAAATAACTTTTCTCAAACTGTGTCTTTGTTTGTAGATACAGAAAATAACAGGACCTATACTTCTTGAAGCTGCTGGGAAAAATAAAATGAGACAGTACACATCAAGTATAAGTGCTTGATATATGTACTCAATAGACATTAGTTAGACTTATTAAATTATTTAAAAATAGTTCATGCTTAAATATCAACTCATTATTAAGGCTGAGTAAGGTTCTAACACAATTTCAGAAACAACAGAAATCGGTGTGCATTTAATGTGAATTTCCTGTGATACAGATATAATAATTTGTGTTTAGTTCCTGACAGTTTAACTATGAGTGAACATAGATTTTACTCTTTGGAACATTTTAAATTAGGAAAAGGGCTCTGGACAACAATTTAGTTTATTTCAGCAAACAATCCCTGAGTGTCTATTATGTGCTAGGAAATGCACAAGGTCTGAAATTATGAAGATTAATATGATCTCTCCCCTCAATAAGCAAACATACCTGAATAAGATAAGAATATAGATGGGAAAAATGCATCTGACAAGGTCTGTAGCACAAAGATGGGGCATTAGTTTAGCCTAGCCTTTTGGTCAGGAGAGGCTTTCTGGAAGAAAAAATTGAGGAACAAATTAGGACTTAACTAGGTGCAGAGAGTAATAATTAGGACTCTGCAGGCAAAAGAAACAAAAGTAAGATGTGAGTGTTGAGGGGACAGTACAGCAGATACAGTAGAGAACTACAAGAACTTAATAAAATTCTGTAACAGGAGTTAGCAACTGAAAGTGACTTTAATTTAAAAAAAGCAATTAAGGTAGTTTAAATGGAAGTTCCATGGAGGTAAAAATTTCAAAACCCAATCTTTAGCTAAATGCTAGAGCTTAGGAGGATAAAATTTTAAAGAATAATGATTTGTTTTTAAATCACCAGTCTTTATATAGATGTCTCTTTAGTTATTTTGGTTGTTATAAACTTGAGATTTTGTAGGAAGGGTTCATGGGAACAGCATTCTCTTGAGTTCCTGCACACTGCTAACAGTTTTGTGCCCTGATTAAAAGTCAGTTTTGTAGTATATAAAATCCTTATCTCACACTTTCTTTGTATCTTTGCTGCTCAACTTTGATGGTAACCTAATTTCCTAAGCCATGTCCTTTTTCCCCTAGATGTCCAAAGGATTTTTCTTTTTATTTCACATCCAGTAATCTTACCAGAATGTGTCTCGGTGATTGTTACACTGGGTTGGTATTCTCAGGATCTTGGTACATTTTTTTAATATGTAGTTTCAAATCTTTTTAGAAGAAATTTCCCTTGAATTATAATTTTAAGTATTTGTTTTGTTCCTTTGCTTTGGTTTTCTTCTTCAGGGACTCCTATTTCTATGTTTACTCTCCTTTGTTCATACTAGGTATTTGTCATTTTCTCAAATTCTTTTTACCTTTCATTCTACCCCCGGTCCCATCCCCGAGCCTGAGCAACCAAATGCTGCAGTTTAACGTTTTTTTTAAGTTAAAAAATTTTTTATCCAATTTTTAAAGGTTACTTTCCATTTACAGTTATTACTAAATATTGGCTATGTTCACCATGTTGTACAACACATCCTTCAGCCTATCTTGCATCCTTCAGTCTGTATATCCCACTCCTCCACCCACATATTGTGCCCCCACCTCCAAACTGGAAACCACTAGTTTGTTCCCTATATCTGTGAGTCTGCTTCTTTTTTGTTATATTCACTAGTTTGTTGTATTTTTTAGATTCCATGTAAAGTTATATCATACAGTATTTGTCTTTAACTCACTTCACTTAGCATAATGCCCTCCAAGTCCATCTATGTTGCTGCAAATGGCAAAATTTCTTTCTTTTTTATGGCTGAGTAGTATTCCATTGTGTGTGTGTGTGTGTGTGTGCGCGCACGCGTGTGTGTGTGTGTGTACACATCTTCTATCCATTTATCTGCTGATGGATACTTAGGTTGCTTCCGTATCTTGGCAGCTGTAAATAATGCTGCTATGAACACAGGGGTGCACGTATCTTTTCGAACAAGTGTTTTTGTTTTCTTCAGATGTATACCCAGGAGTGGAATTGCTGGGTCATAAGGTAGTTCTATCTTTAGTTTTTTGAGAAACCTCCATATTGTTTTCCACAGTGGCTGCACCAAATTACATTCCTACCAACGGTATACAAGGGTTCCCTTTTCTCCACATCCTTGCCAACATTTGTTATTTGTGTTCTTTTCAATGACAGCCATTCTGACAGGTGTGAGGTGATATCTCACTGTGGATCTGATTTGCATTTCCCTGATGATTACTGATGTTGAGGATCTTTTCATGTGCCTGTTAGCCCTCTGCACTTCCTCTTTGGAAAAATGTCTTTTCAGTTCTTCTGCCCACCTTACAATTGGGTTGTTTGTTTTTTTGACGTTGAGTTGTATGAGCTGTTTATATATGTTGGATATTAATCCCTTATTGGTCATACCATTTGCAAATATATTCTCCCATTCATTAGGTTGTATTTTTGTTTTGTGGATGGTTTCCTTTGCTATGCAAAAGCTTTTAAGTTTAATTAGGTCCCATTTGTTTGTATTTGCTTTTATTTCCTTTACTCTAGAAGACTGACCCAAAAAAGTATTGCTGCAATTTATGTCAAAGTGTTCTGCCTGTTTTCCTCTAGGAATTTTATAGTATCTGGTCTTACATTTAAGTTTTTAATATATTCTGAGTTTATTTTTGTGTATGGTGTTAGTGAATGTTCTAATTTCATTCTTTTACATGTAGCTGTCCAGTTTTCCCAGCACCACCTACCGAAGACACTGTCTTTTCTCCCTTGTATATTCTTGTCCCCTTTGTAGTAGATTGCTTGACCATACGTGCGTGGGTTTATTTATGGGCTCTCTATCCTGTTCCATTGATCTATGTATCTGTTTTTGTGCCAATACCATACTGTTTTGATGACTGTAGCTTCACAGTATAGTCTGAGGGCAGGGAGTGTGATTCCTCCAGCTCTGTTCTTCTTTCTCAAGATTGTTTTGGCTATTCAGGGTCTTTTATGTTTCCATATAAAATTTAAAAATATTTGTTTAGTTCTGTGAAAAATGCCACTGGAAATTTTATAGACATTGCATTGAATATGTAGAATGCCTTGGGAAGCATAGTCATTTTAACAACACTGATTATTCCAATCCAAGAACACAGTATATCTTTCTGTTTGTGTTGTCTTCAATTTCTTTTTTTTTTTAAACATCTTTATTGGAGTATAATTGCTTTACAATGGTGTGTTAGTTTCTGCTCTATAACAAAGTGAATCAGTTATACATATACATATGTTCCCATATCTCTTCCCTCTTGCATCTCCCTCCCTCCCACCCTCCCTATCCCACCCCTCTAGGTGGTCACAAAGCACCGAGCTGATCTCCCTGTGCTATGCGGCTGCTTCCCACTAGCTATATATTTTACATTTGGTAGTGTATATATGTCCCTGCCACTCTCTCACCCTGTCACATCTTACCCCTCCCCCTCCCCATATCCTCAAGTCCATTCTCTAGTAGGTCTGTGTCTTTATTCCTGTCTTGACACTAGGTTCTGCATGACCTTTTTTTTTTCCCCCTTAGATTCCATATACATGTGTTAGCATACTGTATTTGTTTTTCTCTTTCTGACTTACTTCACTCTGTATGACAGACTCTAATTCCATCCACCTCACTACAAATACCTCCATTTCATTTCTTTTTATGGCTGGGTAATATTCCATTGTATATATGTGCCACATCTTCTTTATCCATTCATCCAGTGATGGACACTTAGGTTGCTTCCATGTCCTGGCTATTGTAAATAGAGCTGCAATGAACATTTTGGTACATGACTCTTTTTGAATTATGGTTTTCTCAGGGTATATGCCCAGTAGTGGGATTGCTGGGTCGTATGGTAGTTCTATTTTTAGTTTTTTAAGGAACCTCCATACTGTTCTCCATACTGGCTTTATCAATTTACATTCCCACCAACAGGGCAAGAGTGTTCCCTTTTCTCCACACCCTCTCCAGCATTTATTGTTTCTAGATTTTTTGATGATGGCCATTCTGACCGGTGTGAGATGATATCTCATTGTAGTTTTGATTTGCATTTCTCTAATGATTAATGATGTTGAGCATTCTTTCATGTGTCTGTTGGCAATCTGTATATCTTCTTTGGAGAAATGTCTATTTAGGTCTTCGGCCCATTTTTGGATTGGGTTGTTTGTTTTTTTGTTATTGAGCTGCATGAGCTGCTTGCAAATCTTGGAGATTAATCCTTTGTCAGTTGCTTCATTTGCAAATATTTTCTCCCATTCTGACGGTTGTCTTTTGGTCTTGTTTATGGTTTCCTTTGCTGTGCAAAAGCTTTTAAGTTTCATTAGGTCCCATTTGTTTGTGTTTTTATTTCCATTTCTCTAGGAGCTGGGTCAAAAAGGATCTTGCTGTGATTTATGTCACAGAGTGTTCTGCCTTTGTTTTCCTCTAAAGTTTGATAGTGTCTGGCCTTACACTTAGGTCTTTAATCCATTCTGAGTTTATTTTTGTGTATGGTGTCAGGGAATGTTCTAATTTCATACTTTTACATGTACTTGTCCAGTTTTCCCAGCACCACTTATTGAAGAGGTTGTCTTTTCTCCACTGTATATGCTTGCCTCCTTTATCAAAGATAAGGTGACCATATGTGCGTGGGTTTATCTCTGGGCTCTCTATCCTGTTCCATTGATCTATATTTCTCTTTTTGTGCCAGTAGCAAACTGTCTTGATTACTGTAGCTTTGTAATATAGTCTGAAGTCAGGGAGCCTGATTCTTCCAGCTCCATTTTTCGTTCTCAAGATTGCTTTGGCTATTCGGGGTCTTTTGTGTTTCCATACACATTGTGAAATTTTTTGTTCTAGTTCTGTGAAAAATGCCAGTGGTAGTTTGATAGGGATTGCATTGAATCTGTAGATTGCTTTGGGTAGTAGACTCATTTTCACAATGTTGATTCTTCCAATCCAAGAACATGGTGTATCTCTCCATCTATTTGTATCATCTTTAATTTCTTTCATCAGTGTCTTAATTTTCTGCATACAGGTCTTTTGTCTCCTTAGGTAGGTTTATTCCTAGATATTTTATTCTTTTTGTTGCAATGGTAAATGGGAGTGTTTTCTTAATTTCACTTTCAGATTTTTCATCATTAGTGTATAGAAATGCAAGAGATTTCTGTGCATTAATTTTGTATCCTGCTACTTTACCAAATTCATTGATTAGCTCTAGCAGATTTCTGGTAGCATCTTTAGGATTCTCTATGTATAATATCATGTCATCTGCAAACAGTGACAGTTTTACTTCTTCTTTTCCGATTTGGATTCCTTTTATTTCTTTTTCTTCTCTGATTGCTGTGGCTAACACTTCCAAAACTATGTTGAATAATAGTGGTGAGAGTGGGCAACCTTGTCTTGTTCCTGATCTTAGTGGAAATGGTTTCAGTTTTTCACCATTGAGGACAATGTTGGCTGTGGGTTTGTCATATATGGCCTTTATTATGTTGAGGAAAGTTCCCTCTATGCCTACTTTCTGCAGGGCTTTTATCATAAATGGGTGTTGAATTTTGTTGAAAGCTTTCTCTGCATCTATTGAGATGATCATACGGTTTTTCTCCTTCAATTTGTTAATATGATGTATCACGTTGATTGATTTGCGTATGTTGAAGAATCCTTGCATTCCTGGAATAAACCCCACTTGATCATGGTGTATGATCCTTTTAATGTCCTGTTGGATTCTGTTTGCTAGTATTTTGTTGAGGATTTTTGCATCTATGTTCATCAGTGATATTTGCCTGTAGTTTTCTTTCTTTGTGACATCTTTGTCTGGTTTTGGTATCAGGGTGATGGTGGCCTCGTAGAATGAGTTTGGGAGTGTTCCTCCCTCTGCAATATTTTGGAAGAGTTTGAGAAGGATAGGTGTTAGCTCTTTTCTAAATGTTTGATAGAATTCGCCTGTGAAGCCATCTGGTCCTGGGCTTTTGTTTGTTGGAAGATTTTTAATCACAGTTTCAATTTTAGTGCTTGTGATTGGTGTTTATATTTTCTATTTCTTCCTGGTTCAGTCTCGGCAGGTTGTGCATTTCTAAGAATCTGTCCATTTCTTCCAGGTTGTCCATTTTATTCGCAAAGAGTTGCTTGTAGTAATCTCTCATGATCGTTTGTATTTCTGCAGTGTCAGTGGTTACTTCTCCTTTTTCATTTCTAATTCTATTGATTTGAGTCTTCTCCCTTTTTCTCTTGATGAGTCTGGCTAATGGTTTATCAATTTTGTTTATCTTCTCAAAGAACCAGCTTTTAGTTTTATTGATCTTTGCTATTGTCTCCTTCATTTCTTTTTCTTTTATTTCTGATCTGATCTTTATAATTTCTTTCCTTCTGCTAGCTTTGGGGTTTTCTTGTTCTTCTTTCTCTAATTGCTTTAGGTGCAAGGTTAGGTTGTTTATTCGAGATGTTTCCTGTTTCTTGAGGTAGGCTTGTATTGCTATAAACTTCCCTCTTATAACTGCTTTTGCTGCATCCCATAGGTTTTGGGTCGTCGTGTCTCCACTGTCATTTGTTTCTAGGTATTTTTTGATTTCCCCTTTGATTTCTTCAGTGATCACTTCGTTATTAAGTAGTGTATTGTGTAGCCTCCATGTGTCTGTATTTTTTACAGATCTTTTCCTGTAATTGATATCTAGTCTCATAGCGTTGTGGTCGGAAAAGATACTTGATATGATTTCAATTTTCTTAAATTTACCAAGGCTTGATTTGTGACCCAAGATATGATCTATCCTGGAGAATGTTCCATGAGCACTTGAGAAAAATGTGTATTCTGTTGTTTTTGGATGGAATGTCCTATAAATATCAATTAAGTCCATCTTGTTTAATGTATCATTTAAAGCTTGTGTTTCCTTATTTATTTTCATTTTGGATGATCTGTCCATTGGTGAAAGTGGGGTGTTAAACTCCCCTACTATGACTGTGTTACTGTCGATTTCCCCTTTTATGGCTGTTAGTATTTGCCTTTTGTATTGAGGTGCTCCTATGTTGGGTGCATAAATATTTACAATTGTTATACCTTCGTCTTGGATCGATCCCTTGATCATTATATAGTGTCCTTCTTTGTCTCTTGTAATAGTCTTTATTTTAAAGTCCATTTTGTCTGATATGAGAATTGCTACTCCAGCTTTCTTTTGATTTCCATTTGCATGGAATATCTTTTTCCATCCCCTCACTTTCAGTCTGTATGTGTCTCTAGGTCTGAAGTGGGTCTCTTGTAGACAGCATATATATGGGTCGTGTTTTTGTATCCATTCAGCCAGTCTGTCTTTTGGTGGGAGCATTTAATCCATTTACATTTAAGGTAATTATTGATATGTATGTTCCTATTCCCATTTTCTTAAATGTTTTGGGTTTGTTATTGTAGGTGTTTTCCTTCTCTTGTGTTTCTTGCCTAGAGAAGTTCCTTTAGCATTTGTTGTAAAGCTGGTTTGGTGGTGCTGAACTCTCTCAGCTTTTGCTTGTCTGTAAAGGTTTTAATTTCTCCATCAAATCTGAATGAGATCCTTGCTGGGTAGAGTAATCTTGGTTGTAGGTTTTTCTCCTTCATCACTTTAAGTATATCCTGCCACTCCCTTCTGGCTCGCAGAGTTTCTGCTGAAAGATCAGCTGTTAACCTTATAGGGATTAACCTTATGGGGATTCCCTTGTGTGTTATTTGTTGTTTTTCCCTTGCTGCTTTTAATATGTTTTCTTTATATTTAAATTTTGATTGTTTAATTAATATGTGTCTTGGCGTGTTTCTCCTTGGATTTATCCTGTATGGGACTCTCTGTGCTTCCAGGACTTGATTATCTATTTCCTTTCCCATATTAGGGAAGTTTTCAACTTAATCTCTTCAAATATTTTCTCAGTCCCTTTCTTTTTCTCTTCTTCTACTGGGACCCCTATAATTCGAATGTTGGTGCGTTTAATGTTGTCCCAGAGGTCTCTGAGACTGTCCTCAGTTCTTTTCATTCTTTTTTCTTTATTCTGCTCTGCAGTAGTTATTTCCACTATTTTATCTTCTAGTTCACTTATCCGTTCTTCTGCCTCAGTTATTCTGCTATTGATCCCATCTAGAGTATTTTTAATTTCATTTATTGTGTTTTTCATCATTGCTTGGTTCCTCTTTAGTTCTTCTACGTCCTTGTTAAATGTTTCTTGCATTTTGTCTACTCTATTTCCAAGATTTTCGATCATCTTTACTATCAGTATTCTGAATTCTTTTTCAGGTAGACTGCCTATTTCCTCTTCATTTGTTAGGTCTGGTGTGTTTTGACCCTGCTCCTTCATCTGCTGTGTGTTTTTCTGTCTTCTCATTTTGCTTATCTTACTGTGTTTGGGGTCTCCTTTTCACAGGCTGCAGGTTCGTAGTTCCCGTTGTTTTTGGTATCTGTCCCCAGTGGCTAAGGTTGGTTCAGTGGGTTGTGTAGGCTTCCTGGTGGAGGGGACTAGTGCCTGTGTTCTGGTGGATGAGGCTGGATCTTGTCTTTCTGGTGGGCATGTCCACATCTGGTGGTGTGTTTTGGGGTGTCTGTGGCTTTATTATGACTTTAGGCAGCCTCTCTGCTAATGGATGGGGCTGTGTTCCTGTCTTGCTAGTTGTTTGGCATAGGGTGTCCAGCACTGTAGCTTGCTGGTCGTTGAGTGAAGCTGGGTCTTGATGTTGAGATGGAGATCTCTGAGAGATGAAGTTGGCTCTCCCACCTCAGAGGCACAGCCCTGATGCCTGGCTGGAGCACCAAGAGCCTTTCATCCACACGGCTCAGAATAAAAGGGAGAAAAAATAGAAAGAAAGAAAGAGGATAAAATAAAATAAAATAAAGCTATTATAATAAAAAATAAGAAAAAAAATTAAGAAAAAAGTTAAGAAAATTATTTTTAATTTTTAAAAATAAATTTATTAATTTTTTATAATAAAAAATAAGGGAAAAATTATTACGAAAAAATTTATTAAGGAAAAAAATTTTCTTAATTTTTTAAAATAAAAAATATGAAAAAACTTATTAAGAAAAATTTTTTTTTAATTTTTAAAAATAGAAAAGAAGGAATAAATTAAGAAAACGTTTATTAAGAAAAAAAAATTAAGTAAAAAAAAAAAAAAAAAAAGACGGACCGAACCCTAGGACAAATGATGAAAGCAAAGCTATACAGTCAAAATCTCACCCAGAAGCATACACATATACACCCACAAAAAAAAGGAAAAGGGGAAAAATTAATATATCCTGCTCCCAAAGTCCACCTCCTGAATTTGGGATGATTCGTTGTCTATTCAGGTATTCAACAGATGCAGGTACATCAAGTTGTTTGTGGAGCTTTAATCCACTGCTTCTGAGGCTGCTGGGAGAGATTTCCCTTTCTCTTCTTTGTTCGTACAGCTCCCGGGGTTCAGCTTTGGATTTGGACCCGCCTCTGCGTGTAGGTCACCTGAGGGCGTCTGTTCCCCGCCCAGACAGAACGGGGTCAAAGGAGCAGGTGCTTCGGGGGCTCTGGCTCAGTCAGGCGGGGCGGAGGGAAGGGTATGGATGCGGGGCGAGCCTGCGGCAGCAGAGGCCGGCGTGACGTTGCACCAGCCCGAGGCACACCATGCGTTCTCCCGGTGAAGTTGTCCCCGGATCACGGGAGCCTGGCCGTGGCGGGCTGCACCGGCTCCCAGGAGGGGCGGTGTGCAGAGTGACCTGTGCTCGCACACAGGCTTCTTGGTGGCAGCAGCAGCAGCCTTAGCATCTCATGCCCGTCTCTGGGGTCTGCGCTGATAGCCGCGGCTCGCGCCTGCCTCTGGAGTTCGTTTAGGCAGCGCTCTGAATCCCCTTCTCCTTGAGCGCCACGAAACAAAGAGGCAAGAAAAAGTCTCTTGCCTCTTCGGCAGCTGCAGACTTTTTCCCGGAATCCCTCCTGGCTAGTTGTGGTGCGCTAACCCCTTCAGGCTGTGTTCACACCGCCAACCCCAGTCCTCTCCCTGGGATCCGACCGAAGCCCGAGCCTCAGCTCCCAGCCCCCGCCCGCCCGCCCCGGCGGGTGAGCAGAGAAGCCTCTCGGGCTGGTGAGTGCTGCTCGGCACCGATCCTCCATGCGGGAATCTCTCCGCTTTGCCCTCCGCACCCCTGTGGCTGCGCTCTTCTCCATGGCTTCGAAGCTTCCCCCCTCTGCCACCTGCAGTCTCCGCCCACGAAGGGGCTTCCTAGTGTGTGGAAACCTTTCCTCCTTCACAGCTCCCTCCCACTGGTGCAGGTCCCGTCCCTATTCTTTTGTCTCTGTTATTTCTTTTGCCCTACCCAAGTACGTGGGGAGTTTCTTGCCTTTTGGGAGGTCTGACATTTTCTGCCAGCGTTCAGTGGGTGTTCTGTAGGAGCAGTTCCACGTGTAGATGTATTTCTAATGTATCTGTGGGAAGGAAAGTGATCTCCACGGCTTACTCTTCCGCCATCTTGCCCAGACCCGCCCATCTTCTATTTCTTTCATCAGTTTCTTATAGTTTTCAGAGTATAGGTCTTTTACCTCCTTAGGTATGTTTATTCCTAGGTATATCTTTTTGACTTTGAAAATTCTTTTTTTTTCTTCTATTTTTCTTCAGCCATTACCTGTTGTTTATTTGCTCTTATATTCCATCTAGTTTAGTCTCATTTCTGAAATAACTTTTAACCTATAATTCTTTTCCTGAGCTCTGTCACTTCAAGTTTTCCTACTGCTGATTTATGTTGCTATTTCGCGTCTTCTATCACCTTCCTTTTGACACTTGTTTTGACATAATAAATCAGTTACTGACTTGCTTGTAGGCACATTTTTCTCTGGCATGCTTTCATTGTCTTTAGGGATGTTACTCTGTTCTTTATTTTGCTTCCTTATAACATTGTGCAGGATTTGACCTTGATACTCCTCTGTTGCTTACTTGTATATGAAATCAGTTTTCTTCAACTTTTAGAATGAAATGGGTGTAGTTTTTCTAACTCCACAGAGCTCCCTCTACTGTTGTTTTTTGTATAGTGTTGAACAATATGGAGGTCTGTTTTCTTTCTTTCTTTCTTTTTTTTTTTCATGTTCTTTTATTTATTTATTTATTTATTTATGACTGTGTTGAGTCTTCGTTTCTGTGCGAGGGCTTTCTCTAGTTGCGGCAAGTAGGGACCACTCTTCATCGCGGTGCGCGGGCCTCTCACCATCGCAGCCTCTCTTGTTGCGGAGCACAGGCTCCAGACGCGCAGGCTCAGTAATTGTGGCTCACGGGCCCAGTTGCTCCGTGGCATGTGGGATCTTCCCAGACCAGGGCTCGAACCCGTGTCCCCTGCATTGGCAGGCAGATTCTCAACCACTGCACCACCAGGGAAGCCCTCTTTTTTTTTAACAATTAACATTTTATTTGTTTATGGCTGCACTGGGTCTTCGTTGCTGCACGTGGGCTTTCTCTAGTTGCGGGGTACAGGCTCTAGGCGTGCGGGCTTCAGTAGTTGTGGCACGCAGCCTCAGTAGTTGTGGCTCACGGGCTCTAGAGCGCAGGCTCAGCAGTTGTGGCGCATGGGCTTAGTTGCTCCGCGGCATGTGGGATCTTCCCAGACTAGGGATCAAACCCATGTCCCCTGCATTGGCAGGCGGATTCTTAACCACTGCACCACCAGGGAAGTCCTGCAGCTCTGCTTTCTGAGCTTTCCAGGTTGTTCCTCTCCATTTTGACCAGGTCCTTCTTTTTCCTTCCTTTCCCTGCTTAAATGTGTTTCACTTCCATAAGTTCCTATTCAGTGTGGTATCTTGTCTTGGAAGGGAGCCGGAGTCTGTTTTGAGAGTTCTCAGGGGATAGACTGCTCCAGTCCCTTAAGTCCTCCTTAGTGCAGATATATTGTAATCACCTGCTATTAGAAAGAATCAAACGCTCTCAATTTCAGCTACTATTCTTAAATTGGCCCACTGTACTTTCCAGTGAATGCCTGTTAGCTATTTCCAGGTTCTCCCTTTCTCAGTGCTATCAGATGCCAATCCTACTGTTTCTTTTTTTCAGCACATTTGCTAATAGGACGCAGATCCTGTGGTCACTGGTGGGTATTCCCACCAACTTGAATCTTAGGTTTCAGGAGGATACTTGTCATCTAAGTTTTGTTATAAGTATACTGATCATGGGGTTTTGGTTTTGCTTTCTAGTTGACTATATTTTTGTGGGAATTCATGCCTTCTGACACCACTGCTATCTTCCCAGAATCCCCAGCATTACTTTTTCTTTTGACATTTATTTTGTGAAAATAATGTAGGGTATAGCTCTATGAAGCCAGAAGATGTGAGTTCTAGTTTAATCTAGAAAAGTGACAAAAAAGACTACTTTTGTTTATGTTTCCTATTGCTTAAATGGGAAGAGATAATCAGATGTGCTACAAAGGTTTAAAGTTGGACCATATGAAATTGCTGAGTTTTTTTGGTTAAAATGATTGATTGATGACAGTTTTACATGGTTCAACCTAATATATATTGACTTCAACCACATCCTTTCAGATTACTGAATATAAGCAATACAAAATGTCAAAACTCTAACATTAACATAGAACACAGCATTCTTTCACCTTTTCTTATATCCACAAATTTCTAAAAGTAATGCCTTAATTACTTGGTACTCCTCTGGTTACCTACCTCTCCAACTCTTCATGGTATACCCTTAGTAGAGATAACCTCTGCTCATTTCTCTTAAGTGTATGTCCTCACCACCCTAACTTTTCCATTTAGACTTGGACTCTAGGCAAGGTCCTCTGCTCCTCAGGTTTTAGCTACCATATGCAAGTGGATGACACTATAATATTCTTGCCCATCTCTGAAATTTAATTAAATTCTACACGGCACTCTTATAAAACAGATCTTTTCTCACTCCGAGTGATCACAAACAGAGATGTTCACCTGTAAAACTCAAAAATCCCCATCACTTTTCCCTTACAACTTCCTTTGGAGGAATCCCTGGTTCTATGTTATCCTTACCTCAAATAACTTCTAGTGATTAACCTATCTTGCACTTACTTTTGCACCCATGACATGACACTTTTGTGAAAGCCACTTACCACCAAAATCTTAGATCAGAGTAGTTTCCTCCTTTTCATTGACAAAAAATAAATTCCAACACACCTCACTTTCATAAAAAATCACTTCATTCATTCTACCAGTTCTCACTCTTGTGTTCACAATCAACTATAGCCCTTCCCAATCCTTACACATAACTGTATTTAAAAAATACTTAGTGATTCTTCAATTATCTATCCACATATACATTACCTGAGTTAACAATGACCAAGACTGTGGTCTGAAGATAAAGGCATTCCATATATTAACATAACATGTGACAAAATGTCAAATACATGTAGACATTTAAACTTCTGTGGCCAAATTAAAAACCTGTGGCATTTAAATTTTTAATCCTAACAACTCACCGTGAAATGCTTAACATGTATCATATGAAATAAGTACACCTGAACCTTAAAAACGAGGGGGTTGGGGCGCCCACACTCTGCAGTCAAAAATCTGTGTACGAGGCAGATTCAACCAACTGCAGGTTGTGTAGTAGTATAGTATGTATTTATTGAAAAAAATCCACGTATAAGTGGACTGCCACAGTTCAAACTCATGTTGTTCAAGGGTCAACTGTATACCTCTTAGTTCTTCCACAGCACATGGCAAAGGTATATTGATTACCTTGAGAAGAATGGGAAGGAAGCAACATTAATACCAAAACAAAGAAAACCCCAAAACTTTCTGTACCAGTATTCTATGATAGATCTTTCTCCATGGGCATTCAGTGACTTTTTGAGGAAAACAACCAATATGGTAGGTTAAAAAAAAAAAAATCAGTCCACATTTAAAAGCAAATCTAAAATTCATTTCTTTTCAGGGTTCTCCAGAGAATCCTTCAATAAAGCACAGAAATTCCACTAACAAAAGAAATAAAAGGACATTACTGAAGTAACATATGTGGCTCTATATGTATTTCTATATACAACAGTTATTCACTGTTGCCTAGGAGCTATAGTAACCCCTCTGTATCCATGGGTTCTGCATCCTCCCTCAGATTCATCCAAATGTGATGGAAAATATTTGGGGAAAAAAATGCCAGAAAGTTCCAAAAAGCAAAACTTTAATTTGCTGTGTACCAGCAACTATTTATGTAGCATTTACATTGTGTTAGGTATCATAAATGATCTAAAAATGATTTAAAGTATAAGGGAGAATATGTAGAGATTATACGCAAATATGCCATCTTATATAAGGAACCTGAGCATCTGCAAAGGATGCTCCTGAAATCCCCCTTGAATACTGAGAGACAAATGTTTTGTGAATTTTTGTAGGGAAATGATCACCATTGTTTTCTTACCAACTGTTCTGAAGCCACCAGTTTAAGGAACTTTTTGATGAAGTCAATGAGTCCTTGGATGGTTCGAGTTCGCTCTACAGCCCATTTCTTTGTTTTCATTATAGGAGTGTCTCCCACAGCCTTTAGCAGGATGTCAACTGTAAAGGAAAAAAAAAATACAGTTGACACAATCAAAACAGGAATTAGGGGCATCAATGTCCAGACAGTCGGAAATCCGTCTATAACTTTACACTCAGCCCTCTGGATCCACAGTTCTGCATCACGGATTCAACCTACAATGGATTATGTAGTATTCTAGTACGTATTTATTGATAACAGTCCATGTGTAAGTAGACCTGCTTAGTTCAAACCCATGCTGTTCAATGATAAACTATACTGACAAGTACACTGAAACATCTAAAGAGAATGTGATATAAAAGACTTCAGAAAACTTAAACTTTCAATCAACATACAGTTTATGTATTTATGATACTGGAAGTATGCCTGAGATGATAAATGGAAGATATGAAAAGATTCAATTAGAAGAATTTCACCTTCATCGAAACATTTATTTTTATTGAAAAAAATGGTAAACCTAAATTTCCAACAAAGATATTTAGAGGAGATTGGTTAAGTAAAGGATATTATACTCTATGGTAGGATGTATATACTGTAGTAAAGATATAAAGCACACACTCTGAACTTCCTGGGTTCAAAATCCTGGCTCTGCAACTTGCTAAGTATGTATACATATATCTAGATAAGCTCTTTAATCTCTTTGTACCACATTTTCTTCACTTGTAAAATAAGGATAATAGCAGGAACCTGATAAGACTGTTATGAAGATTAAATGAATACATATAAAGTGTTTAGAACAGTACCAGATCATAACTCACTTATTAAACCTTAAGATAATTAAGCTGCCATTAAAGATACTATAAAAGCATATTTAATAGTATGAAAAAATTATCAAAAAATACTAAATATAAAGCAGCATATGATTTCAATTTCATTAAAACCATCACAGGCACATATTCACATAAATGTTGAATATGCACCAAAATGATATTTCCCAGTAGGGATATTATAGGTGATAATCACTTGATTTTACTTGTGCTTTTTGTAATCACCAAGTTTTCTACAGTAAACTTTTAAATAAAGGAAAACAATAAAAATTATTAAAAAGAAAATACAAAAACTAGGGGCCAAAAAGGTTTCTGAGAAATCAAAGGTTTCAATAATTCAAAATACAAAGATGCAAACAGAGAGACTATGAATCTGTCTCCTGAAGTTACTTCATTAAAAAGAATTAGAAAATATAAAGAACAACCAAATGGAATTGAAAAATACAATAACTGAAGAGAAAAGTGCACTAGAAGGAATCAACATTAAACTAAATGAGGCAGAAAAATGTATCAGTTCTTCTGACAAAATACTGGAAATCACTGCCACCAAACAGAATAAAGAAAATAGAATGAAAAGAAATGAGGACAGTTTAAGAGACTTCTGGGACAACATCAAATGTGGTAATATTCACATTATATCCCAGAAGAAGAGAGAGAGATCGGGCCTGAGAAAATATCTGAAGAGATAATAGCTGAAAATTTCCCTGACCTAGGGAAGCAAACAGTCACCCAAGTCTAGGAAGTGTAGAGAGTCTCATACACGATTGACCCACAGAGAAATACACCATGACACATTGTAACCAAAATGACAAAAATTAAAGATAAAGAGAAAATATCAAAAGCAATATACAAGGGAACTCCCATTAGGCTATCAGCTGATTTTTTAGCAGAAACTCTTCATGTCAGAAGGGAGTGGCATGATATAATTAAAGTGATGAAAGAGAAGAACTTACAACCAAGAACACTCTACCCACCAAGGCTCTTGTTCAGATTTGATGGAGAAATCAAAAGCTTTACAGACAAGCAAAAGCTAGAAGAATTCAGCACCACCAAACCAGCTTTATAACAAATGCTAAAAGAACTTCTGTAGGTGGAAAATAAAAGGCCACAAATAGAAATGAGAAAATTATGATACGGAAAAGCTCACTGGTAAAGGCAAACATATAATAAAGGCAGGAAATCATCCACACACAAAGCTAGTAGGGAAGTTAAAAGACAAAAATTGTAAAATCATCTATATCCATAATAGTTAAAGGATACACAAAACAATTAGATGTAAAATATAATATCAAAACAGTAATATTGATAGGAGAAGAGTACAAATGCAGGGTATCTAAAGTGCATTTGAAATTAAGAGATCAGCAACTTAAAACAAAAGCACGTACAGATATAGGCTCCTATACAAAAACCTCGTGTTAACTGCAAAACAAAAATCTATAATAGGTACACACACAAAAAAGAAAAAGGAATCCAAACATAATACTAAAGACAGTCATCAAATCACAAGAGAAGAGAACAAAAGAAGAAAAGGGGAAAAAAAAGACCTACGAAGATAAATCCAAAATAATTAACAAAATGGCAATAGGAACATACATATCAATAATTACCTTAAGTGAAAATGGACTAAATGCTCCAATAAAAGACAGACTGGCTGAATGGATACAAAAACAAGACCCATATATTTTCCTGCCCACCAGAGACACATTTCAGATCTAGACACACATACAGACAGAAAGTGTGGAGATGGAAAAAAGGTATTCCACACAAACAGAACTCCAAAGAAAGCCACAGCTGCAATATTTATATCAGACAAAATAGACTTTTAAATAAAGACTGTTACAAGAGACAAAGAATGACACTCCATAATAATGAAAGGATCAGTAGAAGAAGATATAACAATTGTAAATATATATGCACCCAACACAGGAGCACCTCAATATATAAGGCAAATGTTAACAGACATAAAAGGAGTAACTGACAGTAACACAATAGTGGGGGACTTTAACACCCCACTTACATCAATGGACAGATTATCCAGACAGAAAGTCAATAAGGAAATACAGGCCTTAAACAACACATTAGGTTAGATAGTCTTAACTGATAGTTACAGAACATTCCAACCGAAAGCAGCAGAATACACATTCTTTTCAAGTACACATGAAACATTCTCTAGGATAGATCACATGCTGCAACACAAAGCTAGCCTTGGAAAATTTAAGAAAACTGAATTCATATCAAACATCTTCTCCGACCACAACATTACAAGGCTAGAAATCAACTACTAGAAAAAAACTGCAAAAAACACAAAGGCTAGAAATCAACTACTAGAAAAAACTGCAAAAAACACAAACACGTGGAAGCTAAACAATATGCTACTAAACAACCAATGGCTCACTGAAGAAATCAAAGAGGTAATTATAAATACCTAGAGACAAATGAAAACGAACACACAATGATCTAAAACCTGTGGAACACAGCAAAAGCTGTTCTAAAAGGGAAGTTCATAGTGATACAAGCTTACCTCAGGAAACAAGAAAAATCTCAGACAACTTAACCTTACATCTAAAGCAACTAGAGAAAGAAGAACAAACAAAACCCAAAGTTAGCAGGAGGAAAGAAATCATAAAGATTAGAGCAGAAATAAATGAAACAGAGATGAAGAAAACAACAGAAAAGATCAAAGAAACTAAAAGCTGGTTCTTTGAAAAGATAAACAAAATTGATAACCCTTTAGTCAGACTCATCAAGGAAAAAAGGGAGAGGGCCCAAATTAATAAAATCAGAAATGAAAAAGTAGAAGTTACAACAGACACCACAGAAATACAAAGGATCATAAGAGACTACTCTGAGACCATGATCACCCTGATACCAAAACCCGAAAAAGACATCACAAAAAAAGAAAATTGTAGGCCAGTATCACCAATGAACATAGATGCAAAAATCCTCAACAAAATACTAGCAAACTGATCCCTACAATACATGAAAAGGATCATACACCATGATCAAGTGGGATTTATCCCAGGGATGTAAGGAGTTTTCAATATCTGCAAATCAATCCATGTGATACAAAACTTCTAGAGCTCGTCAATGAATTCGGTTAAGTTGCTTGACACAAAATTAATGTACAGTAATCTGTTGCATTTCCTTTTTTTTTTTTTTTTTTTTTTAGGCTGCACTGTGAGGGATGCGGGATCTTAGTTCCCTGGCCAGGGATCGAACTTGTGCTCCTGCACTGGGAGCGCAGCGTCTTAACCACTGGACCACCAGGGAAGTCCCATCTGTTGCATTTCTACATACTAACAACAAAATATCAGAAAGAGAAATTAAGGAAATAATTTCATTTACCATTGTATGAAAAAGAATAAATTACCTAGGAATAAACATACCTAAGGAGGCAAAAGACCTGTATTCCAAAAACTGTAAGACACTGATGAAAGAAATTGAAAACAACACAAACAGATAGAAAGATATACTGTGTTCTTGGGTTGGAATAATCAGTGTTGTTAAAATGACTATGCTACCCAAGGTAATCTTCATATTCAATGCAATCTCTATAAAATTTCCAATGGCATTTTTCACAGAACTAAAACAAATATTTTTAAATTTTATATGGAAACATAAAAGACCTTGAATAGCCAAAACAATCTTGAGAAAGAAGAACAGAGCTGGAGGAATCACACTCCCTGCCTTCAGACTATACTATGAAGCTACAGTCATCAGAACAGTACAGTATTGGCACAAAAACAGATACATAGATCAATGGAACAGGATAGAGAGCCCAGAAATAAACCCAACGCACTTATGGTCAAGCAATCTACTACAAAGGGGACAAGAATATACAATGGGAAAAGACAGTGTCTTCAGTAGGTGGTGCTGGGAAAACTAGACAGCTACATGTAAAAGAATGAAATTAGAACATTCACTAACACCATACACAAAAATAAACTCAGAATATATTAAAGACCTAAATGTAAGACCGGATACTATAAAATTCCTAGAGGAAAACATAGGCAGAACACTCTTTGACATAAATTGCAGCAATATTTTTTTGGATTAGTGTCCTAGAGTAATGGAAATAAAAGCAAATGTAAACAAATGGTACCTAATGAAAGTTAAAAGCTTTGGCACAGTGAAAGAAACCATAAACAAAATGAAAAGACTGGGAGAAAATATTTGCAAATGATGCAACAGACAAGGGATTAATTTCCAAAATATACAAAGAGCTCTTACAGCTTGGTATCAAAAAACAAACAACCCAAACAAAAAATGGGCAGAAGTCCTAAATAGACATTTCTCCAAAGAAGACAGACAGACAGCCAAAAGACACATGAAAGATGCTCAATATTGTTAATTATTAGAGAAATGCAAATCAAAACTACAATGAAATATCACCTCACACCAGTCAGAATGGCCATCATTAAAAAGTTCACAAATAATAAATGCCGGAGAGGGTGTGGAGAAAAAGGAAGCCTCCTACACTGTTGGTGGGAATGTAAATTGCAGCCACTATGGAGAACAGTATGGAGGTTCCTTAAAAAACTAAAAACTAAAAATAGAGTTACCATAAAACCCTGCAATCCCACTCCTGGGAATATATCTGGAGAAAACCATGATCGAAAAGATATATGCACCCGAATGTTCATAGCAGTACTATTTACAATAGCCAAGGCATGGAAGAAACCTAAGTGTCCATCGACAGATGAATGGGTAAAGAGGATGTGGAATATCATTCAGCCATAAAAAGAACGAAATAATGCCACTGGCAGCAACATGGATGGACCTAGAGATGATCATATTAAGTGAAGTCAGAGGAAAACAATTACCATATGATATTACTTATATGTGGAATCTG
Source organism: Balaenoptera physalus (assembly GCF_965194825.1). NCBI lineage: Eukaryota > Metazoa > Chordata > Mammalia > Artiodactyla > Balaenopteridae > Balaenoptera > Balaenoptera physalus. Next base: position 82,763,829 of record NC_138890.1, on the reverse strand, counting down.
AAAAAATGGTACAAATGAACTTATTTACAAAAGAGAAATAGAGTCACAAACAGAAAACAAACTTATGGGGGGGATGGGGGGATAGATTAGGAGTTTGGTATTTATATATACACACTACTATGTATAAAATAGGTAAACCACAAGGACCTGCTTATAGCACAGAGAACTATACTATCTTGTAATAACGTATAATGGAAAAGAATCTGATTAAGAAAATATACATATATGTATAACTGAATCACTTTGCAGTACACTTGAAACTAACACAACATTGTAAATTAACTATACTTCAATTTAAAAAAATTAAAAAGACATCCACAATCAAAGGAAACACTGAAAGCAGAGGTGTTCTGCTGCCCCCTAAAGTCAACTCTATTCTATTATATCCTTCCTGTCCCATTCCTTGGTATTAAAAATTGGGTCCCAATGAGGTTACTGAGATCAATTTACTGATGTTTACCCCTGGAATGGAGCCATCTAGTACACATAATGCACAGTTTATCTTCCTACTAAAGTTTATCTTCCTTCTTCCATTTAGTAATCCTACCCTCAGTTATCTAAGCAAAAGAGATGAATTGGGAGATAACTAAGGAGATTTTGGTTAACTCAACTTCCATACCTCCCTGTCTCTGTTCCTTCAATCCCCTGGGGCTATCAGTCAGTTGCAACTGGGCATTGCAAGAAAGTGAAGAAGAAAGTGAAGTGAAGAATTACTGAAGAGAGCGAGAGCAAGAAGCTAGAGAAGGAAAAATATTTATTATAATGATAGCTGTACTTTATTATTACTTTTTTTAATTCTAAAGGTGATTTGCTTGTAGTTCTCCACTCTAGCTACACAGGAGACTCAACTGGGGGAACATGTATAAGAATACAGATGTCTACATCAATTAAATCAGAATCTTCTGGAAATTGGGCCTCGGCACTGCTATGTTTAGAAGCTCCCTCAGGTGATCCTAAAGTGCCGCCAGAACTAACAAGCTCGGTCTGCTTCAGTAATATGTAGATTAAACCAAAGGTGGAGCATATGAAATATTTAAGCTATTTCCATGAGAAAGGTCCTCAAAAAAGGATGACAACTTCAGGGTAGACATTCAATAGCTAGAAAGTAAGTTTTCTATCACAGAGGCTAACTCAAATGCTCACAGGAGCCAGAAGATGAAAATTCGATTTTTAAATGATGGTTAAAAATCATAAATTGTGCAGATTCAAGAAAACATGCCATATAACCTCAGGCCATATCTGGGAATGCGGGCCTTATTTTTTAGTCACAGTATTACACAGCAATCTTCAGGGTCAAGTACGTAGTTAATTGTTGACTAAGACTGCTAGATATTAAGACAAACTCTTTGAAAGTCTGTTTCTGCTTATAGTAAATTGCAAGGGAAAAAAGGGAACAACACTACTGATTCACTTCGCTGTACAGCAGAAACTAACACAACATTGTTAACCAACTGTATACTCCAATAAAAAAGAAAAAGAATCTCTAAAACTCATGGGATTCAACTGAAGAACGAGTCTAGTGGTTACCTACAGAAATAATTATAGTTTTTTGTTTATTTATTGGTGAATAATGTGTCAATGACAGAAAAGATTTCCCCCAAATGTAGAGGCAGTCTGACTTAAAAGGGGGACAGTGCTGGCAGAGACAATTATCCTTCACAGCAGCAGAAAGTGATGATGGATGAAAGGGCATGAGATCACTGAGCACAACGTGAGAAAACGACTTCCTGATTTTCTCATAGGCAACTCTACATAGAGTGCTCCACTTAGGAATTACTGTATTTTACAATGGCGAACTAATTCTCAAGCAATAAAGGGTTGAGGACTAATTCTCAAGCAATAAAGGGTCCAGTTCAAGCAACGAAATGATTCCTTTACAAAGATTCCAAAACGGTGTTTTTTTTTTTTTAAAAGGCGATGCCTCTGCCTTTAGTTTTCCCTTAGCAGTCTTCATGCTGGGTAAAACCCCCGTTTTTTGGGCCAAGGTGTGAAATCACACGCATTTGGTATAAAAAACAGCGACCTAGTCGGAAGGTGTGGATTCTAATTCAGATTTGCCGCAGACCATCCTTATTAGCTAAAATTATTATTCAAATAATTAGATCCCGCGTTAAGTACCTGGAACTATCAAGATCCCACAGAGTTCCCACCTTCAAAGAGCTCTCAGTCTGGTCATTTCAAAGCAAGATGAGAGTACAGCGTAATAAATGCCGTGACATTCAAAACCTGGGTACCACACCGCGAAGGTGCGTCCAGAGACAGCTTTCTTTCGAGGCACTTAACTCAAACGTCTTAAAAGCCGAAAAGTATACTTCCTCTCTCGTGACTGGTCAAAAACCTCGTCTGGAACCGGCCCTCCTCTAAATTTTGCTTCTTTATTAGCCGCCATCCCTATTCGAAGACAACCTCAACCTCCCGCCTCTGCCCAGAGTGAAACTGCTCTGAAAATTACTTTTCTTCTTGGTGTCACCGGCAGGTTCCTCTGTTCCCGGAGAGACTGCAGCGGAAGATGGGGGCTCCGGAGTGGCTGTTTCTGGTGAGACGTCCGTGGGTCCTTCACCTTCAGCAGCAATTGAGGGAGGGAGCTGCAGCGCAGACTCCGGCTCCTCAGCCATCTTGCTTGGAGGGAGGTGAGGGCGGAAGTGGTGGCTCAGCGCATGCAGTGGGCGGGCTTTGTGCCGGAGAGCGGCGCTTGGGAGGCGCCGGAGTAGGGGCGGGGAGAACCCAACCCACCACTGAAAGTCGGAATTGCAGGTTGGTCCTCTGCGTCGAACCTGTTGCAGTCCCCTGATCGCTGATAGACCAACTACTGTTTCTCCACAACCCGCCCCACCCCCCAACAGCAAGTTTCCGGAAAAGGTCGGTAGGCAACGTCCCAGTGAGCCGCCGGGTGCGCAGGCGCCCCTATGCTTCGAGCTCCGGCCTGGAGCTGTTTCCGCTTCCCTCCGCGCCGACCCCGCCCAGGCCCCGCCCTATCCAAGCCCTGCCCCGCAGCTCCGGGGCGCGCGCGGGGGCGCGCGCGTGTGCGGGAGGGGGCGGGTGGGGAAGGACCGCCAGCGAGATCCCAAGGCGAGGCTCGCGCTCGCGCTCCCGCCCCCGCCCTGGCCCCCAGCTCCCACCCGGTCGGCCCGGCTCAGCCATGATCAAGGCGATCCTAATCTTTAACAACCACGGGAAGCCGCGGCTCTCCAAGTTCTACCAGCCCTACGTGAGTACCCCGCTGCCGCCGATTCGGGCTAGGGGGAGTCGTTGGCGGCTGGCGGCGCCCTCAGGGCGACCCCCTCAAGCGCGCCGCGGCCCTTCTCGCGCCCCAGCCGTCTCGCGCTCCGGGCTGTCAGCCTCCCGGTGGGTGTGCCGGGTGCCCACCTCCCGCCGCGCTCCCTTCCTCCGACGTGGCTCTGCCCAGGTGGCTCCTCCGCCTGTCTGTGGGCTGGGTGGCTTCCCGGCTGCGCGGGCGAGGCCCTGGAGACTTCCCGGTGCGGGGCCGAAGCCAGTCGGTCAGCCGCAGCCCCCCTGTGCCCGCGAGCCCACCCGGCGCTCTCGCCGATCTGCAGCCCGCGGATTCTGTTAGCAGCCGAGGGAGACGGCGCGGAGCCGGCAGGTCTCGCAGCCCCACCTCCGTGACTCCCAGCCTTTCCTGGTGGACTTCTTTCTCTTCTCTTGTGGACGGATGGGCTACTGGTTTTCGCTGCCATCCTGTCGTCACGCAGGAACTTTGGCTTCCTGCGTTTGGAGACCTGCACGCTCAGACAGTCTCTCCAGTAGGTTGCCTTACGGGATCGACTGCCCCTGACTTTCAGGTGTCTCCTTTTTAACCAAAAAGATAAGTGAGGACCTAACGTTTTTATGTGGCTGCAATTTATCTACTCCTGCAATAACTGGCGAGGATTGTAGTTTGACCAGTTAGAACTGTGATGCTATACCTGAAAGTTACCATTTCAGCGGCTGGTTTGGCATTTTTCTACGCAAGGGAGTTTGCCCTAATTTATAGTTTTTCTTTCTCCTTACGAAGAATAGTAATATTTGTTAAACTCTTTTAGAAGTGTAAATATTGTTGAAAAATGCAGAAGGTTTTAAGGTAGTGAAGATAAGTAATTTATCAGTGTTTGAGGGAGGGTTACAGACAGATGTGCTTATCTGAGGACATAATTCACCACTATGTAGAACACAATATTAGGCTCTCAGTGGTGGGATTAATGTAGAGATAATACCTATTGCGTAGTATTGGGCATTTTGCTTAGAGCCAAAAAATGAGCTTTCAGTTAAATACTGAAAGTGTGCCAAGGCTAACACTTTTATGCGGATAAATCCCAGATGGAAATCATTCCTGCCGTTAAAAATTAAATGTGAAATGTCACTTTGCCTAAAATGATAATGCAGTCTGTGGAGGTGTTAGCTGAAGTGAGAAATCTTGAGCTCATTTCCTTAAGTAGTTTTGCTTTTGCTGGCGATAAAGAATATTTTCTACTACTCCTGATTGGTTTTAGTGTAGCATAATTTAAATACTAATGCTCTAAGAATTCTACATCATTCTTTAATCCAGGATAAAATTCTAGTTGATTCTTCAGAGTGGAAAAAATCCCCTTGACTATACATTGTTACCTATTTGCCTAAAATATAGTACTGTACTAGCCTTTATTGAAGGAATCTTTCTTTTAGTCATTTTGCCTGTGCCATCCATTTGCAGTGTAGAAACAGTGTGTTCCAGTAGTGAAACAATTTTAAAATGTGTTTTTCCATATCTCCACTTAATAACTAAACACTATTCAAAGTAGAAGGTTTCGTGGCTAATCTATAGTATCAGTGTAACCACTTCTGTAGTGTAGAATTTAACCACGTACAGAAAAATGTATTGAATTTGGAAATCCAGGAATACATCTTTCTCTTGTCCAACAATGGCAACAGAAATATCTTTTACCTTTACTCAGTAGGTAACAGTGAAGGTTAATGTGGGAAGAGACAGTTGTTGCAGCAGTGGCAGCTCTGGTGTCATTTTTGGTCATTGCTACATGACAGTGTTACTGGGGGCAGGGAGCTAAGAGATGTAAAAAAGAAGAATCTAGTGGTTGCTGGTCGTGTGGAAGTGGGGGTGCTAGGAACTGTTATTGGTCTTTTATAAATTGAGTTTTGCCAACTGTGTATTTATTTTTGTCATTCAGGAATAATTTAAGATAATTTATTTATATATTTGCTTTTTCTGATAGATCATAAACTGTTTGAGGGCAGAAATCTTTTTCATTCAGTCAATTCATTTATTCACTCTTTATTCCATTTGTTTGTCAGCAAATGTTGATGTCATGCCTACCATGTGCAGGCAGTGTTTTAAAATTTGGAGGTGAACAAACAGATAACTTCTGCTCTTTCAGCAAGAGCATAGACAAAGCTAATAAGTAGAATATATACCATGCTAGATAATAATAAGTGCTGTGGGAAAAATAGAGCAGGGAAGGGTGATAGGGAATGCAAGGATGACACTTTAAAATAAGATAGTCAGGTAAGTTTTCACTGAGAATGGTGATATTTGAGCAAAGACTTGAAGGAGGTGAGAAAGCCAGCCTTGCAGGTATCTGGGGGAAGTTCTTTCCAGGCAGAGGGAGCAGCAGATGCAAAGGCCCTGAGGAGGGAATGCCTGTTTGAAGAAGCTGTCTTATTGGAAGAACAGGTGCCAAGATGACTGGCCTGGCAAAAGTAGACTATGTAAGGAAAGAGGAGTTGGAAATGAAGTCTGTATGTACAGGGCATCAGAGTTTATTCTATTCTCACTGCCTGGAATGTCCTTCCCTTCCACTGCCAAATGTCTAGATTCCAGGCTTAACTCAAACATCACTTAAGCATCCACTGAATCCTTTTACCTTGCTTAAAGACTCCTCTTGGTTCTTAGGATTTTATTTTTATCTTTATTACGGTACAATATTCTATTTCACATCCCAAAATTCCTTGGGGCATCCTATAGATTCCTTAAAGGAAGGTATCAGGTTTTAGATATATTTGTGTTACCCCCAGCAATCAACATTCAGCCTTGAATATAAAGAACTCCATACATCTTTGCTAAATGCATTCATCAGAGTTTCCTAGCTTGAGATGGAGTGTGGATTAGAAATGATTTCCTAAGGTTCCTTCCAACTCTTTTTTTTTGGCTGCGTTTGTCTTCATTGCTGCATGCTGGTTTTCTCTAGTTGCGGTGGGCGGGGCCTACACTTTGTTGCTGTGTGCGGGCTTCTCATTGCAGCGGCTTCTCTTGTTGAGGAGCGTGGGCTCTAGGTGTGCAGGCTTCAGTAGTTGCAACGCGTGGGCTCAGTAGTTGCAGTGTTCGGGCTCATTAGTTGTGGCTCGCGGGCTCGGTAGTTGTGGTGCATGGGCTTAGTTGCTCCGTAGCATATGGGATCTTCCCAGACCAGGGCTCGAACCCGTGTCCCCTGCATTGGCAGACGGATTCTTAACCACTGTGCCACCAGGGAAGTCCCCCTTCCAACTCTTAAAATTCAGTCCTTTATTAACTAGAAGTTTTAAGAATCCATGCCTTTAGGACAGAAGTAATGATGAAATAGCTGTAACTGCAACTGTTTCTGTTTTTAGTTGAAAGAAGTCTTTAAGAAGTAGATATCCTCCATAAATAAATTAATTAATTAATTAAAAAAAAGAAAATCCATAAATAAATAAATTAATTAATTAAAAAAAAAGAAAATCCATAAATAAATAAATTAATTAAAAAAAAAAAGAAGTAGATATCCAATAATATTGACAGTTTTTAGTTTAATTTATTAAGGGATATCTACGTGTGTGGCTGGGGTACCAGTTCTGTACTCTGATAGGATGCTGAGGTTTGAGTCCAACAATAATGATTTGACACTGAGGAGTTTGAAAACTATTTAACCATTTGCCGACCAGTTTCCCTTACTGCATTGGATTTCCATTTTTCATTTATCCTCTCTCATGATACAACAATTTATATGTTCATCTTTACCCTTTAATAGTACAGATTTCCAGTTCCTACTGTAATAGATTTTTAGGTTTGATTGTGCCTCCAACCTGCTGTTATGTGAGGGACATACGAAGTCACACCAGTTTTTCTAAACTGAAGTTTTTGATTCATTCTGCTAGAGTCAGACGTTAAGATTTCAAGGATGGACTCAGAATGCATCCACTTTTTTTTTTTTAATATCTTTATTGGAGTATAATTGCTTTACAATGGTGTGTTAGTTTCTGCTTTATAACAAAGTGAATCAGTTATACATATACATATATCCCCATATCTCTTCCCTCTTGCATCTCCCTCCCTCCCACCCACCCTATACCACCCCTCTAGGTGGTCACAAAGCACCGAGCTGATCTCCCTGTGCTATGCGGCTGCTTCCCACTAGCTATCTATTTTATATTTGGTAGTGTATATATGTCCATGCCACTCTCTCACTTTGTCCCAGCTTACTCTTCCTCCTCCCCATATCGTCAAGTCCATTCTCTAGTAGGTCTGCGTCTTTATTCCCGTCTTGCCCCTAGGTTCTTCATGACCTTTTTTTTTTTCTCCTTAGATTCCATATATATGTGTTAGCATACAGTATTTGTTTTTCTCTTTCTGACTTACTTTGCTCTGTATGACAGACTCCAGGTCCATCCACCTCACTACAAATAACTCAATTTCGTTTCTTTTTATGGCTGAGTAATATTCCATTGTATATATATGCCACATCTTCTTTATCCATTCATCTGTTGATGGACACTTAGGTTGCTTCCATGTCCTGGCTATTGTAAATAGAGCGGCAATGAACATTGTGGTACATGACTCTTTTTGAATTATGGTTTTCTCAGGGTATATGCCTGAGGTAGTGGGATCGCTGGGTCATATGGTAGTTCTATTTTTAGTTTTTTAAGGAACCTCCATACTGTTCTCCATAGTGGCTGTATCAATTTACATCAGAATGCATCCACTTTTGTTTTTACCTTCGGTATCCTTGAGCTATGACTGCAGAAGTTCAAATGTTTTTCTTGGTTTGTTTCTTTAATTGATATTTAGCCATAGCAACTTGGCAACAGTAAACTTTAGTGTTTTTATATTTGCTTGGCAATATTTGTGTATTACTGTAAATGACTAAGGAGATTGATATTTCATATGCCAGATATATTTTTACATAGCCATCAAGCAAGAAAAAAAAAGCTCTTGGGTTATGATTCTCATGTTATTAATGCACCATGGCGTATCCTTTGGTGAATATCTGTAATAAAATAAAAGTGTTTTTTTTAATATTAATTATCTTAGTTGTGTCTACACATATAAAAAATTGTGTATGTATAAGCATGCACACAAAGTGCAAACAGGAAAGTTTTCAAACTCTTACATACACGAGTTGTCTCAATATTCTTAGAAACTATGTCTGATTATTAAGCTGTTTGTCAACCAAATGCAAGCCCTAGAAGGAACTCTGATTGTTCTGTCCTTTTTTTTGAATGTATTTACATAAAAAATATAAAGTGTAAGTATGTATAACTTTTTTTCTTTTTAAAAGATCTTTAAGAAAGATGCATTGGTGTTTACTGATGTCTTTTTTGGGTAGCTATTAAGACAACGTGACAGATGGGATACTTAAACTTATTTTTATGATGGAGATGTAGTTGTCAACAGTTCTAAGTATTAATTAAGGTATTAACACATATTAACATATAGTATTCGACTTTTGTTAACAAGATAATTCAAAATGATTTGATTTCCTTCCATATGGGTTAGGGTGCTTTTGGCTACGTAAGTTGGGTTGTATGTAACCTGACTCAAATTTGCTTAAAAAGAACTTTGTTAGGATACAGAATAGGAAGTGCAGACTAGTAGACAAACTACAAAATTATTTGATTCAGCAAATCAATGATTTCATCACAGATCCAGTTTCTTTCTCTTTCTCTGCCCTCCTCTTCACAAAATTGATGTCCAAAGGCTGATTCCCTCCTTGAAATCAGTTGTAATCAATAAAATGCACAAGGAGAGAGTGATCTGTTCCTGTAATCCTGGGCTGTGTCTTTCCCTTCAGCCTGGTTAGTTCTAACCAAGACCAGTAACAGCTTATACGAATGGGGATCCACCCTTGTAGCTGAGGAGGGTGGAAACATGAAGAAAATTGGTATTCTGTTGGAAAGGTGGAAGAGAAGAGTGGATGTGGGTAGGCAAAAAAGTGTCCACTATTCTCTCTTCATTAGCTCACGTTATTTCTTTTGAATAGGTAGTTTCTTCGTCTGTAATTTTAGATTGCTTCTGAGGATGTTACTATCAGGAATGGTTCTTGATAATACGTGGTTCTGAACATGTGCCACAAAAGATCTTACTTAGTTCAAGGTATTCCTTACACCAATGGATCATTGAAAAATTCAAATTCTAATATAATCACCATTTTTGTGGGTAGTATGCTTGAAAACTTGCTTTTAAAAAATTAAGATGAATAAACCTGTTGAAAATTGTATTGAAAGGAAGAAATAAAATGTTCACCATTACAGTGATTTTTTTGGTTTGGGGGAAAAGGTTATAAATAGGACAGCATTATAGTTCATTCCTCTGCCTTTCAGGACTGAGAAAGGTCTTGTATAACGTGGCTGTATTATGTTTCTTTAGTAAAGTTGATTGTTCAATTATTTATTGTTTTAATTTTTAAATAAGTTTCTTTATTGTGATTACATGGAAAATATTTAAGTATTAAGGTCACTGGGGGACTTCTCTGGCAATGCAGTGGTTAAGACTCCACGCTGCAGGGGGCACGGGTTCGATCCCTGGTTGGGGAACTAAGATCCCACATGCCACATGGCGTGACCAAAAAAAAAAAAAGAAAGATTACTAGGGACATCCTTGATTTCACCACCCATCGATAACTATTGATATTGTATTTCTTGTTTATTTTTTCTTAAATTTTTTCTTCCAGAATATTTCAATGAAGAGTATATACCTTTTAGACATTACTAACACAAAGAATGCATTGAAGCTGTTGTTGGTTTTATGGAACATTTGTGGCTTTAAGATAACCAAATATCTGGTTAATGTCTGGCTGTTCTGTTGTTAAATGTTTAAAAATACAATAGTGTATGTTAATTGCACTTTAATAATTTGCATGTATTTTTTTCTCTGTGTATATCTTTTTTTTTCCCCACATAGTTTAACTTCTGTAAGTAACCTGAGTGTATCAGGGACCTTCCCTTTTTTGATCCCAAAGGGCAATATTTGCTAATTTTTGTTATAAAGTCAAAGAATTCATTCTTTAACACTTGGAGTTGTCTTTGTGCTTTTTGGGTTAGGATTTCTTCACTGCTGCTGCTAAGCCAAGGTGATTCTGAGTTGTAGACCACCGAGAGGAGCCAGTCCCCTTCCAGTTTCTTGTTGTGTAAAACTCTCACATTAGGATAAATTACACATGTTTTTTCCTTGCCCATTCAGCCCTATCAGCCGTCCGCTTACCAAATCCTTTGAACTGCAATACAGACAAACAACTTTATTTACTGAAGGATCAGGCAACTCTCAAGAATACTGCAGTGTAGGAGGAGTAAAGGCTGGTATTCTAGCTATCAGGTGTTAAGTTCTTAAGTCTCCAAGGGGAGGCACATCTGGACTTAGTCCTTTGAAAGTAGGAGCGGCCTTTTTCGATACTATCTGACCTGTCCATTGCACTCTCTATGCTCTTTTCCTCTGCCCATATTCCTTCAACAGATATCTATTTGTTGTTTGTATGCCCCTGTTCTAAGCACTGCTAATATTGTAATGAGTAAGACTGATGTCCTTCCTGCCCTATGAGTTTACATTCTAGTGATAGAAAATAAGCAATAAACAAATTATGTAACAACTGTGATTAGTCTATGAAAAAAAATGAAACAGTGTAGGGGGATAGAGAATGATGGGGGAGAGGCTCTCTTAAATAAAATCATCAAGGAAAGCCTCTTTAAAAACCCGACATTTGAGAAGAGAACTGAATGAGGTGAGGGAGTGTTTGAGAACAGCTAAGGAAAGAATGTTTCAGGCAGAAAGAGGTTCAGGATCCCTCAGATGGGTCCAAAATTTGTGTTGAGGAATAACAAGAAGGCAACTTGAGTGATCACAGGTAAGAGTGGCAAGAGATGAAGTCAGAGAGAAAGATAGGGACAGATCATGCCCATATGCCAAATCACACAGTCTCTTCGAATCTTTCAGTCTGATGACATCATCCCTAACACGCTCTCCACAAGAAGTATTTCTCCTTGAATCCCACTTGTATTTTGCACAATTGAACAATGCCTCTGGCCTCTGCAGGAGAGTCAGTGATGCTCAGTAATGAGACTCTGCTCAATTATTTTCTTCTCTACCTGGTTTGGAGAGGTAGGAGAGCTAACCCAGTGAATGAAGGTAAAAGTGAGTGCTCAATTCTGTGCAGCCTCTATACTAATGAGACCAGTGATCAAGCTGGTTTCGTTTCCTAAGTAACCTGTGAAGTAATACAACTCAAGAAGAAAAGCATTTATTTTTCCCAGACATCTCACAGCCTTAATTATAGATGAGCAAAGTTTATGTGAAGCCCACTAAACCACCTCTAATATTGTGCGGAGAAGCATTTACATCCTTCCTGCCTTGCTTCGAGCCTTGTAATTCAAGAATCAGTAGCTGTCAGTCATTGTTCCCTTTGTTACCCAGAAGGAGAGGGCTCTTTATCTGTATGTCAGACCCACTGAATTGTTTTGATTACTATGTGCTGTCTAATTAAGTGGGGAAGATTGCTAGTTCATCCCACCACACATATATTCTTCCATTTCCTGTCATCAATATATCTTAGTGTGATTGTTATAAAATAATTTCTTTATGGTGCTAAAATATATGTAATGTGAAATTTACCATTTTAGGTAGTATATAGCTCTGTGGCATTAAGTAAATTCTCAGTGTTGTGTAACCATCACTAACTCTCCATCTTCAGAACTTTTTCTTCTTCCCCACTTGAAACTTTGTACACTGTTAAACACTTAACTCCCCATTCTCCCCTTCTCCCAGCCACTGGTAACCGCCATTCTCCTTTCTGTCTCAATGAATTTGACTACTCTAGGAATCTCATGAAAGAGGAATTATACAATGTTTGTCCTTTTATGACTGGCTTATTTCACTTAGTATGATGTCTTCAGAGGTTTAACTATGTTGTCAAATGTGTCAAAATTTCATTCCTTTTTAAGGCTGAATAATATTCCATTGCATATATGTATGTGCCACACATTGTTTATCCATTTATCTGTTAGTGGATCCTTGGGTTGCTTCCACTTTCTGGCTGTTGTGAATAATGCTGCTGTGAACACGGGTCATAGGATACATTTCTCTACTGACTAGTAACGTTGAGCATCTTCTCATGTGTTTACTGATCATTTGTATAGCTTCTTTGGAGAAATGTCTGTTTAAGTACTTGCCCATTTTATAATCTGGCTGTTTGATTTTTTGTTGTTGAGCTGTTCTTTATACATTCTGGATATCTATCCCTTATCAGATATATGATTTGCAAATATTTTCTCCCAATCAGTGGTTTGCTTTTTCACCCAAGGAATGGTATCCTTTTTCAAAGGATAGTGTCCTTTGATGCACAAAAGGTTTTAATTTTGGTAAGGTCCAGTTTACCTTTTTTGTTTTTCTCCTGTGCTTTTGGTGTTATATCCAGAAAATAATTTTTTAATGACTACGTAATAGTTTGTTGTATAGTGTATCATAATTTATTTAACCAGACTTCTACTGTGGACTTTTATTTTGAAAAATGTTTTTTTAAATGAAGATTGAATAAGAAAATACTTATAAAACCTGATGCATAATAAAGACTCAATACTTGTTACCTAAATTAATAATAACTTTTATTACTACTTTTATTATTATTACTTTTATTATTACTACTTCTTTCTAATTCCTATCCTTGGTTGGAAAATTATGTAACTTAGGGACTGTAGAACATTCCAGAGATTGTTCTCAGATACTCTTATTTCCTCAAAATGAATTGTAGACCTTGTTTTGGAATGAACTTCCTTCTTATTACATAATACAAAGTCCTACAAGATTCTTCCAGAGAAGAGTTTCATTGAGAGATGTTTTAAGGAGAAAGTTAGCTAAAAAACTTGCCCAGCTTTTTTTTTTTTTAATTTTAAAGAATTACCTAACATTAAAAAACAGTTTAAGATATAATTTATAATTCACATACTATAAAATTCACCCATTGAAAGTGTACAATTCAGTGATTTTTTTTTTTTTTTGGTAATCATGGTTGTGCAACTATCACCATAATCTAAGTTTAGAACGTTTTCATCAAACCAAATGAAACCATACCCATTAATAGTCACTCCCCAATCTGTACTCCCCCCAGCCCCTGGCAACCACTGATCTATTTTCTGTGTCTTTAGATTTGCCTATTCTAGACATTTCATATAAATGAAATCATGAAATATGTAGTCTTTTGTGGTTGGCTTCTTTTCACTTAGCATGATGCTTTCAAGATTCACTCATGTCACAGCACATATCAGTACTGCATTCTTCTTTATGGCCAAGTAATATTCCATTGTATAGATATACCACATTTGTTTATCCCTTTATCAGTTGATGGATGTTTGAATTGTTTCTACTTTTTTGGCTACTATGAATAGTGCTGCTGTGAACATTCATGTGCAAATTTTTCTGTGCACATGTATTTTCACATCTTTTGGATGTGTATCTAGGAATGGAATTGCTAGGTCATACAGTAACTTTGTTTATTAATTGTTTAAAGAACTACCAGACTGTTCTCCAGATTGTCTATTCCATTTTACATTCCCATCAGCAATGTATGAAGGTTCTAATTTCTCCATATCCTCATTAACTCTTTTTTTAAGAAAATATTTGTTTATTTATTTATTTATTTGGTTGTGCCAGGTCTTTGTTGCAGCAGGTGGGCTCCTTAGTTGCAGTTTACCGGCTCCTTAGTTGTGGCTTGCCAGCTCCTTAGTTGCAGCTCACGGGCTCCTTAGTTGCAGCATGTGAACTCTTAGTTGCAGCATGCATGTGAGATCTAGTTCCCTGACCAAGGATTGAATCCAGGACCCCTGCATTGGGAGCACGGAGTCTTCACCACTGCACCACCAGGGAAGTCCCTCATTAACTCTTGTTATTTCATTATATGTCTTTTTGATTCTAGCCATTTCTGGTGAATGTCAAATGGTATCTCATTGTGATTTTGGTTTGTATTTTCCTAATGACACTGACAGTGAGCATCTTTTCATGTGCTTATTGGCTGTTTGCATATCTTTGGAGAAAAGTCCATTCAAATCCTTAGCTCATTTTTAAGTCGGGTTATATGTCTTTTCGTTATCGAGTTTGTAAGAGTTCTTCATATACTCTGGATGCAGGTACCTTACAGATGTATGATTTGTAAATATTTCTTCCTGTTTTGTTGTTTTCACTTTCCTGCTGATATCATTTGCAGTGCAAAGGTTTTTAATTTTGATGTCGTCCAATTTATCTATTTTTTCCTTTGCCTGTGTTTTTTTGCACATCTAAGAAAGATTTGTCGACTCCAAGGTCATATAGGTTAGTACCTATAATTCCTTCCAAGAGTTTTGTAGTTTTCTTATACTTAGGTCTGTGATCCTTTTTGAGTAAGTTTTGTGCGGGGTGTGAGCTAGGGATTAACGTTATTTTTATGCATGTGGCTATCCGGTTTTCCTAGCACCATTTGTGGAAAAGACTATTCTTTTCCCATTGAATTGTCTAGATACCTTACTCCAACTTTCCTCCCCAAATTTTACTTTGTTTTTGAGTTTTCAGACCTTTCAGCTTCCACCACGGTTCAGGCTCTCTCTTTAAATATTTCAAACTCTCAGTCTATCACCTTCTCAGCTGTTTGTTATTTAAATTAAATAATAAGGTTTTGGCCGCTGAAAGTGGGAAACATTTTAGCATGGTAGATGTTAATTTTAGAGTGTTAATAATAGCTGTCATTTATTGAGTGCTTTCTTTCTTGTGCTAAGTATTTTTAATACATTTTCATGCATTGTGGGGGAAAATGCCAGAGAGTTCAAAGAAATTTAATGAAATATCTGGGCAAGTGTTAATATAATTTATGTTTCAGGTGCCCTCTTCCTTCCTTGTTGTTTGGGATTTAAGGGTAGCCCCATGATGACTGCTTGTTCTTTATACACTCAGGCTAAAGTGAAGTCTACTCACGTATATCAAGTCTCCAGCCAGACTTCTTACTTGGGAGAGGTCTGGCAAAAAAACCACTGAATTTTCTTTGCTGGGGCCTTCTCTTCTTCATGATTCCTACATGTTGGAGTGCTCTGAGGCTTAGTTTTCAAACTTCTCTTCCTTTTAGGAAAAAGACAGTCCTCTTCCTTTTGCAAAATGAACTAATTATTATTCCTCATATATGCTTCTCGCTTTTCTTGATTCCATGCTTTGGCCCAAACTTTTCCTTCTGCCTCCAATATCATGAAACTTCACATTCCCTCTTCTCTGCATTTCTGAATTCTATCTGTTCTTTAAGGCAGTTCCTAGATATCTGTCACTTTTCTTTGAAAATAATCTTGCTGCTGAAAATCATTTGTTCCCCTTCTTATAGTATATTATTTGTGCTGTTCTTATGTCAGGTGTTGCCCCCTTTTATTATAAAGACATCTATTTCTTTTTTGAAATATAAAAAAGGCAAGATATAGAACACGAGATAAAAATATTAAGTAGTTATATTCATTTTATTTCTTGCTTTAAGCTCTTTGGGAAAAGAAACTTTCTCTTTCATCTTGGTAATTCTTGATATTCTAACATTCAGTGGAGTGAATGAATGCATTTTTTTTTTTTTTTTTATTGGCTGCGTTGGGTCTTCGTTGCTGCTCGTGGGCTTTCTCTAGTTGCGGCGAGCAGGGGCTACTCTTCGTTGCGGTGCGCAGGCTTCTCATTGTGGTGGCTTCTCTTGTTGTGGAGCACAGGCTCTAGGTGCGCAGGCTTCAGTAGTTGTGGCTCACGGGCTGTAGGCACGCAGGCTTCAGTAGTTGTGGCACACAGGCTCAGTAGTTGTGGCTCGCGGGCTCTAGAGTGCAGGCTCAGTAGTTGTGGCACACGGGCTTAGTTGCTCCGCGGCATGTGGGATCTTCCCGGCCCAGGGCTCGAACTCATGTCCCCTGCATTGGCAGGTGGATTCTTAACCACTGCGCCACCAGGGAAGCCCGAATGAATGCATTTTAAGAAAAAAATTCTTCGTGTGTGGGAGGGAGGGAAGAGGATAATGACATATTTACTGTTTGATTAGAGGAAAGTTTGGGTTTTAAAGTTGCCTTTTATGATATATGTGTAGGAACAAGGAAGAAACATAGGAAAAGATAAGGTTTTATTAGTGGGATACTGAATTTTTAAAATTTAATTTTTAGTATGCATTAAGAAGTATTTAAAATAATAAAAGTTGTTGCCTTTATGTAACTCTAGTTGTCTTTAGACTGATATAATTTAGGAGTTGTGACCGACTTAAATGTATGTATACCTTTGTTATGAAACATAGTGTTAGGAAATCTGAACAGCCCGAGGCAAGCTCCAGGCTTCTTTATGAAAGCTGTTAAATTAAATTGATTTTTAAAGAAAGGGAAGTTGTCTTATGTAAGCAGAGACTTAATTTGTTTAATCTTAACTTAGACTGGTTATTTGATTAAAATTTCAAGACTTCTTACCAGTATTGATTTTCTTAGTTGAGTATTGCTTGGTATTTTAAGAAAGATGATTCCAAGTAGCAGTCTTGAAGTTCATATGAGAAATTCTTTTCCACTGTTAAAATAGTGAAACATAATTAAGGTTTAGCATATTTAACCTGTTATTTGTTTATAAACAATAATATAATGCAAAAAGATAACTTTCCTTAAAATAAAACTCCTCTAAGACCTTTACACTATCATTAGAATTCTAACAAGGCCTAGAGGTAGATTTTCTAAAGTAAGTCAGTGTTAATCCATGCTTATTATGTGCCAGCTGTTGTTTTTAAGAGCTTTATGTATATTAACTCAATCTTCAATCTTCACAACAACTCTGTGAGGTAGATACTGTTATTCTTGCTACAAATGAGGAAAACTCAGGCACAGAGAAGTTAAGTAACTTGCTCAAAGTCACCCAGTTAATATAGACCATATTCAGGAATAAACCCTGATAGTCTGGTTGCAGAATCCATACTCTCCTCCCTCCCTTTTTTATTTTTAGTTTGCTTATCAAAGTTATACATTAGCATAGGTTAAAGAATATAATAGTTCTATAAGGTTTATAAGGAAAAAACAACATGCTCTCATTTCCCCCTTCCCACAGGTACGTACTTTTATTTGATAACTCGGTGATTATTACATGTCTCTAAATAACATGCCTGTTTTGTTGCCTGATTTTTCACTTGTGGGCATGATCTGTTGACTTCTGCTATTGAAAATGATTATTTAGCTCTTTTTCCATCCCTCCCGCCCAGCATCTGTATCCTACCAGTCCTTTCATAGTTACTTCATAATTTTGATTAGATCAGTATTTGGTGTTTACATTAATTTCTTGTGTAAACATCCTCAGCTGAACCATGTTGTAAACTGTGCTTAGTTTTTCCTTTCCTGACATTTCATTTTCCTTGCAGATACAGTCGCCTTTTCCTTTGATCAAGTTTTTAATTTACTTATCACTAATTCATGTCTTTGCCATTTGTCTCAGTCATATACATCTTCTATCAGTTTCATGTTCCTGAAGAAATCCCTCCTGGAATCCTTTGACTAGGTCCAACCTGGACCTGTTTTATGGAAGTCATATTAGGATCTTTGTTATCTTAGGTATTCCTTTTGCCTATTCCTGTGTTGGATCCCTTGTTGCTTGATTTTTTTGGTTTATTACCTTACCATGGTGGAGCTTACAGGAGTTATCCTCCAGTAACTTCTTGAGAAAGGTCATGGGAGGTAGATTTTTTTTGAGATCTTGCATGTCTGAAAAGAGGATAACTTTACATTGACTGCCTATAGAATTCTTGGTTGGAAATAACTTTTCCTCAGAATTTTGGTGGCATTGCTGTATTACCTTTTAGTTTCCAGTATTGTTATCGAAAAGCCTGATGCAATTCTGATTACCTGTTCTTTGTGTATGATCTGTTTTTACTGTCCAGAAAATATGTAGAGTCCTGTTTGTCAGCAATTTCTAAAGTTTCATAGACCCTTGCTATGAGTCTGTTTTCATTAGTTGTGCTGGATCCTTGATGGGCTCTGTAATTCTGGCAGTTCTTGTTTCTTTCCTTGAAAAATTTCTCAGCTTGCTCTCTTCTCTTTTTGAATCTCCTTTTATTCAGCATTTCTCTGGACTGTTGTTCTACTTTTGTTATCCTTTCTCTTCTATTTTCTATCTTTCCGCCCTTTGGTCCTATTTTTTGAATGATTTTCTCACTTTATTTTCCAGTCTTTCCCCCAAATTTTAAAATTTCTCCGTATATTTTTAATTTACGTGAACTCTTTTTAAAAAATTTCTGAATGTTACTGTTTTGTGGTATGCTGTTCCTGTTTCATAGTTGGATTATCTTTTCTTATCTCTCTGGTATTAATTATATATACTTAAAAATTTTCTTCTTCCTACTTGGTTTGTTTCCTCTCCGTTGCTTTTCTCCCCTACTTTTGTCCTTAGCTTTTATGTTCGAGCTGTCTTCAGATGTCCACTAATCTTTGGTTGACTTCTGTGTAAAGATAGGATACTGAAAACTAATTGGAAACGCTGAATCCATGAGTAGAGGTTATCTATATGAGCTTTACTTGAGACACTGTGGCTAGGCAGTTTAGCGAGGGTAACAATTGCTGTAACAACAATCCCCCCAGTCTTAGTGCCTTAACACAAAAAAAGTTTATTTCTCACTCACATAAAGTATAGTATTGGTGTTTCTGATCAGCTAGAACCTTCTTTGTGGGCATTTATTTGTCATTCTTGAGATAGTGTCAATGGAACTTCTGCATCTAGTTAACATGGAAGATTGTGCAGGAATTTTTATGAGTGAGGCTTAGATGGTGTATTGTTTTCTTTAATTTATTTTATTTATTTATTTTTGGCTGCATTGGGTCTTCGTTGCTGCATGCGGGCTTTCTCTAGTTGCGGCGAGCGGGGGCTACTCTTTGTTGCGGTGCGCAGGCTTCTTATTGCAGTAGCTTCTCTTGTTGCAGAGCACAGGCTAGGCATGCGGGCTTCAGTAGTTGTGGCATGTGGGCTCAGTAGTTGTGGCTCACAGGCTCTAGAGCGCAGGCTGAGTAGTTGTGGCACACAGGCTTAGTTGCTCCGCAGCATGTGGGATCTTCCCAGACCAGGGCTCGAACCTGTGTCCCCTGCATTGGCAGGCGGATTCTTAACCACTGCGCCATCAGGGAAGCCCCTAGATGGTGTATTTTTTTTTTAATTTTAAAAATATTTTTAAAATTAAAAGAAGTTTTGTTTGAAGTATAGTTGATTTACAATGTTGTGCCAGTCTTTGCTGTACAGCGAAGTGACACAGTTAAACACATGTAGACATTCTTTTTCTTACATTCTTTTCCATTATGGTTTATCACAGGATATTGAATATAGTTCCCTGTGTTATACAGTAGGAGCTTGTTTATCCATCCTATATATAGTAGTTTACATCTGCTAATCCCAAACTCCCAGCACTTCCCTCCCCCACCCACCCACCTCCCCTTTGGCAACCACAGGTCTGTTCTCTATGTCTGTGAAACTGTTTCTGATTTATAGATAGGTTCCTTTGTGCCATACTTTAGATTCCACATATAAGTGATATCATATGGTGATATCATATCATTTGTCTTTCTATTTCTGACTTCACTTAGTATGATAATCTCTAGTTGCATCCATGTTGCTGCAAATGGCATTATTTCATTCTTTTTATGGCTGAGTATTTTTCCATTGTGTATATGTACCACATCCTCTTTATCCATTCATCTGTCCATGGACATTTAGGTTGTTTCCATGTTTGGGCTATTGTGAATAGTGCTGCTATAAACATACGGGTGCATGTATCTGTTTGAGTTATAGTTTTGTCCGGGTATATGCCCAGGAGTGGGATTGTTGGATCATATGGTAATTCTATTTTTAGTTTACTGAGGAACCTCCATACTCTTCTCCATAGTGGCTGCACCAGCTTATCAATACATTGGCACCAACACTATAGGAGGGTTCCTTTTTCTCCACACCCTCACCAGCATTTGTTATTTGTAGACTTTTTAATGATGGCCATTCTGACTGGTGTGAGGTGGTACTTCACTATAGTTTTGATTTGCATTTAAAGAAAACATACAGATGACCAGTAGGTACATGGACAGTGTATTTTTAACAACTGGCTCACCTGGGAGGAAAGAACTCTATTTTGTAGTATTGGCTACATGATGTAAGTACTCCATTATGGTCAGTTTCATGCTACCAGCATGATATAGTGACATCATGTGACTGAATGCAGAAATGGGAAGAGATGCGCACTGTTGGTTTTCAATTGTGCCAGCTCTGGTATGCCACTGCAACTGCCTACCACATCACGTTGTCCAAAACTGAGTTGTATGGCTCCCTTAAATTCAAGGGAGAATGGAAAATATTCTTGAATTGTGTGCTTGGGAAGTAGAGTTTGGTGAACAGATAACAGTTTCTGCCAAAGTTGGAACCTCCAATGTCATTAACTTTAGATCTAGGTACAGTTCCTGGAGAAGTTTGTTCCAGGCTTCAGTCCAGAGGGTGAAGAAGGCCTAACTGTAGGAATTCTGGGAACTGATTGAAGAAAAGGACTAGGGATTTCAACATCTGGCTTGTTGACATTTTCTTAACCCCTCTGTTTTCAGTATGACCTGGTATTCACTTATACTGCTGCTCTAACAAATGACCACAAACTCAGTGACTTAAAAACAATGCAAATTTGCAGGCATACCTCATTTTATTGCACTTTGCTTTATTGCACTTTACAGATACTGTATTTTTTACAAATTGAAGATTTGTGGCAACCCTGCCTCAAGCCAAGTCTGTTGGTGCCATTTTTTCTAACAGCATTTGCTCACTTGTGCCTCTATGTCATATTTTGGTAATTCTCGCAATATTTCAAATTTTTTCATTATTATTATCTTTGTGATAGTGATCTGTGATAGTGATCATTGATGTTACTGTTGTAATTGTTTTGGGATGCCACGAACCGCACACACATAAGAGAGCGAACCAAATGTGTGTGTTCTGACTGCTCCACTCACCAGCCAATCCCCTATCTCTCTCCCACTTCTTGGGCCTCCCTGTTCCCTGAGACACAGCAATATTGAAATTAGACCAGTTAATAATCCGACAGTGGCCTCTAAGTTCAAGTGAAAGGAGGAGTTGCATGTCTCTCACTTTAAATCAAAAGCAAGATATGATTAAGCTTAGTGAGGAAGGCATGTTGAAAGCTAAGGAAGGCTGAAAGCTTAGCTCTTGCACCGGTTAGCCAAGCTGTGAATGCAAAGGAAGAGTTCTTGACGGAAATTAAAAGTGCTACTGCAGTGAGCACACAGATGATAAGAAAGTGAAACAGCCTTATTGCTGATGTGAAAAAAGTTTAATGGTCTGAATAAAAGGTCAAACCAGCCATAACAGTCCCTTAAGCCAAAGCCTAATCCAGAGCAAGGCGCTAACTCTTCAACTCTACATGAAGGCTGAGAGAGGTGAGGATGCTGCAGAAGAAGAGTTTGAAGCTAGCAGAGGTGTAAGGAAAGAAGCCATCTCCATAACATGAAAGTGCAAGGTGAAGCAGCAAGTGCTGATGTAGAAACTACATTGAGTTATCCAGAAGATCTACCTAAGATAATGAACGAAGGTGACTGTACTAAACAACAGATTTTCAGTATAGACAAAAGAGCCTTCTGTTGGAAGAAGATGCCATCTAGGATGTGCCTGGCTTTAATGATTCAAAGGATAGGCTGACTCTTTTGTTGGGGGCCAATGTAGCTGGTGACTTTGTTGAAGCCAGTGCTCATTTACCATTCCCAAAATCCTAGGGCCCTTAAGAATTATGCTAATGTTATGCTAAAATTGTGCTACTCTCCTTGTGTTCTATAAATGGAACAACAAAGCCAGATGACAGCACATCTATTTACAACATGGTCTACTGAATTTATTTTAAGCCCACTGTTAAGACCTACAGTTCAGAAAAAAAAGATTCCTTTCAAAATATTACTGCTCATTGACAATGCAGCTGGTTACCCAAGAGCTGTGATGGAGATGTACAGTGAGATTCATGTTATTTTCATGCTTGCTAATACAGTGTCCATTCTGCAGCCCACAGATCAAGGAGTCATTTTGACTTTCAACTCTTCTTCTTTAAGAAATACATTTTGTAAGGCTATAGCTGCCATAGATGGTAATTCCTCTGATGGATCTGAGCAAAGTCAGTTGAAAACCTTCTGGGAAGGACTCACCGTTCTAGATGCCATTAAGAACATTATGATTCATGATGTTCACATTCACATTCACAGGAGTTTCACAGGAGTTTGGAAGAAGTTGATTCCAGCCTTCATGGATGACTTGCAGGGGAGGGATTCAAGACTTTAGTGGAGGAAGTAACTGTAGCTGTGGTGGAAATAGCAAGAGAACTAGAATTAGAAGCAGAGCCTGAAGATGTGACTGAATTGCTGCAGTCTCATGATAAAAAACTTGAGTGGATGAGGAGTTGCTTCTTAAGGATGAGCAAAGAAGTGATTTCTTGAGATAGAATCTACTCCTGTTGAGGATTCTGTGAAGATTGTTGTTATGACAACAAAGGACTTAGAATAATTCATAAACTTAGTTGATAAAGTATTTGCAGGGTTTGAGAGGACTGACTCCAATTTTGAAAGAAGTTCTCCTGTGGGTAAAATGCTATCAAGCAGCATTGCATGATTCCTTCTTTATGAAAGGAAGAGTCCATCAGCGAGGCAGACTTCACTATTGTCATATTCTAAGAAATTGGCACAGTCACCCCAGCCTTCAGCAGCCACCACCCTGAGGAATCAGCAGCCACTGAGGCAACACCCTCCACCAGGAAAAAGATTATGATTCATGGAAAGCTCAGATGATAGTTAGCATTTTTTAGCAATAAAGTATTTTTAAATTAAGGTATGTACATTTTTTTAGACATAATGCTGTTGCACACTTAGTAGACTACTGTATAGCTTAACGATAACATATACTCACTGGGAAACCAAAATAGTCATGTGACTCCCTTTATTATAATATTTGCTTTATTGTGGTCTAGAACCAAACCTTCAATATCTCCAAGGTTTGCCTTTATATACATCACATTTTATTTTCTTTACCCATCCATGGACACTGATGGACACTTAGGTTGTTCCCATATATTGGCTATTGTGTATAATGTTCTAATGAACATGAGAGTGTTTTTATCTTTTTAAGTTAGTATTTTCATTTTCTTCGGATAAGAACTTGGAAGTGGAATTGCTGGGTCATGTGGTAGTTCTATTTTTAATTTTTTGAGTAACCTCCATACTGGTTTTCATAGCAGCTGCACCAATTTACATTCCCACCAACATACACAAGGGTTCCATTTTCTCCACCTCCTCGCTAATACTCATTATTTTTGGCATCTTTATAATAATCATTCTAATAGGTGTGAAGTGATACTTCATTGTGGTTTTAATTTGCATTTCCCTGATGATTAGTGGTGTTGAGCATCTTTTCATGTACCTTTTGGCCATCTGTATGTCTTCCTTGGAAAAATCTCTATTTAGATTTTCTGTCCTAATTTTAAAAATTGGATTGCTTCTGTATTTTTGCTACTGAGTTGTGTAAGTTCTTTATATATTTTGGATATTAACCTCTTATCAGGTATATGATTTGCAGATATTTTCTTCCATTCAGCAGGTTACCTATTTATTTTGTTGATGGTTTTCTTTGCTATACAGAAACTTTTTAGTTTGATGTATTCCGGGTCTTATATTTTGCCAAGTCATTTTTCTATTGGGATTTTTATCTTTTTCTTACTGGCATTTAAGTGTTCTTTATGTATGCTAGCAACTATTCCTTTGTCAGTTTTTATGTATTGCAGATATGTTTGTCATGTTTGTAGCTCTCTTAATTCTTTTTTCTGGTGTCACTTGAGCATTAAAAGTGCTTACTGGGCTTCCCTGGTGGTGCAGTGGTTAAGAATCCTCCTGCCAATGCAGGGGACACGGGTTTGAGCCCTGGTCTGGGAAGATCCCACATGCAGCGGAGCAACTGAAGCCCGCACGCCTAGAGCCCATGCTCCACAACAAGAGAAGCCACCGCAGTGAGAAGCCCATGCACCGCAACAAAGAGTAGCCCACACTTGCCGCAACTAGAGAAAAATCCACACGCAGCAACAAAGACCCAATGCAGCCAAAAATAAAATAAATAAATAAAGTTTTAAAAAAAAGTGCTTACTTTTTTTTTTTTTTTTTAAGTATTTGTTTATTTATTTATTTATGGCTGTGTTGGGTCTTCGTTTTTGTGCGAGGGATTTCTCTAGTTGTGGCAAGCGGGGGCCACTGTTCATCGCGGTGCGCGGGCCTCTCACTATTGTGGCCTCTCTTCTTGCGGAGCACAGGCTCCAGACGCGCAGGCTCAGTAATTGTGGCTCACGGGCCCAAGCTGCTCCGCGGCATGTGGGATCTTCCCAGACCAAGGCTCGAACCCGTGTCCCCTGCATTGGCAGGCAGACTCTCAACCACTGCGCCACCAGGGAAGCCCTAAAGTGCTTACTTTTGATGTGATCAAATTTACCAACCTTTTCCTTTATGGTTATCATTATTTGTGTCTTATTTGAAAGTCCAGCACTATTACAATGTTATAAAGATATTCTTCTGTATTATATTTTTAAATTTTTGTAGCTTCACCATTGACATTTATTTTTAATCAACCTGTGATTGATTTTTGAGTATGTGAGAGCTAGAAGTTCATTGTATTAGAACAAAAAGAAAAATTTTTATCCTGGCACCATTTATGGAAATGCCCTTCCATCCTTGCTAATCTGCAGTGAGTATTCTGTTTTAAATTAAATGACTATATTTATATGTGGGTGTGTTTCTGGTTCCATCAGTCAGTTTCCCTATTTCTGCACCAATATGTTGCCTTAATTACTGTGGCTTTACAATAATTCTTAATCTGGTCAGCAGGTCCTCTTATATTCCACTTGAGAGTGTCTTGTTATTCTAGTTCTCTGATTTCATATGTAAGTCATGAGGGGAGTCACATTTGGAGTCATAATCCGGTTTTCAAGTTCTCCCCCTACACCCTTGTTGGGATTTTGATTAGAATTGCCTTAAGTCTTTGGAGCATTTTGGGGAGATTGAGCATCTTTATAATATTGAATCATTCAATCTGTAAGCATTGTACATTTTTTTATTTACTTAGGAATTCTTTAATTTTTTCAGTAAAGTTTTACATTTTCTCTTGCATTATTTTGTTGTTGTTGTTTCCTTTATTCCTAGGCACTGCATGGTTTTTGATGGTATCTTTTTAAAATTATATTTTACAACTCATACTTGCAGAAGGTTAGAATGGCAGTAGAATTTTATATAATGTCTTTCTTTGTGTTCTTATTAAAACCTTTTACTAATTACAACACTTCTGTGTAAATTATGTTAGATTTTCCATGTGGAAAATCTTTTCATCTGTGACTGACTGTTTTGTTTCTTCCTTTGAAACTAATCCTTTGAAATTTGTTAATCATTTCCATGATTTTTTTTACAGTTTTATTTTTATCACCCCCAAATTTGTCAATACGTAATATTTAGTTTTGCCTGTTTCTGAATTTTATACTAATGGAATGATTACGTATCATTCTGGTACTTACTTTTTTCCCCTGCTGTAGACTGAATTGTGTACCCCCCAAATCCACATGTTGAAGCCCTAACCCTCAATTTGATGGTGTTTGGGATTGGAACTTTGGGAGATAATTAGGTTTAGATGAGATTATGAGGGTGGGGCCCTCATGATGTGATTAGTGCCCTTACCAGAAGAGATACCAGAGAACCTGTTCTTGCTGTTTTTCCCCATAAGGACATGTAAGGACACAATGAGAAGGTGGTTGTCTTCCAGCCAAGAAGAGATCACTCACCAGAACCCAACTATGCTGGCACCTCAGTCTTGAACCTTTAGCCTCCAGAATTGTGAGAAAATAAATTTCTGTTAGTTAAACCATCAGTCTGTGGTATTTTTTTAATGGCAACTTGAGCTATGGTAACTCTTTTTCTCCACATTAAACTTTTGAGAATCATTCATATTGATGGGTATAATATACCGATTTAATTTTTATTGCTTATAGGATTCTATTTTATAAGCATACCACAGGGACTTCCCTGGTGGTGCAGTGGTTAAGAATCCGCCTGCCAATGCAGGGGACATGGGTTCAAGCCCTGGTCCGGGAAGATCCCACATATCGTGGAGCAACTAAGCCCGTGCACCACAAGTACTGAGCCTGCGCTCTAGAGCCCACGAGCCACAACTATGGAAGGCTGCATGCCTAGAGCCCATGCTCCACAACAAGAGAAGCCACTGCAATGAGAAGCCTGTGTACCGCAACGCTTGCCGCAACTAGGGAAAGCCCGCGCACAGCAACGAAGACCCAATGCAGCCAAAAATAAATAAATTAATTAATTAAAAAAAAAAAGAGTGCCGTAATTTATATGTGTTTGGTGGACATTTGGGATGTTTTCAGCTTTTTGTTGTTGTTATGGTGCTTTTATGAACATTCTTCTATGTGCTTCTTGGTATACAGGTTAAGAATTTATTATGTATATGTACTTCCTAATTTTCTATTGTTTTTGACCTTCAAAAATAATGGTTTCATATGGGTTATCATTGTACCTAGGAGTGGAGTGCTGGATTGTAAAACTTTTTGCCCAAGTGGTAATACCACTTACCTTCCCACTGGTAGGATGAGTTTCTTTGACTCCACATCTTTGTCAACATTTGATAGTGTCATAATTTTACATTTTTGCTAATATGGTACGTGTGGAGTTATCTCATTGTTACTTTAACTTGTGTTTCATTTCATTACTAATGAGGTTTAGCATCTTTTTATTTGTTTATGGACCATCATATTTTCTTTCCTGTGAAATTCTTGTTCATGATTTTGCCCAGTTTTCTATTGCAGTGTTTGAGAAGCTGACTCTTTTTTACTGGGATATGAATTGCTTGGTGAATTTAATAAATACTAGTGAATCAATTCTTGGTTTTAGGCAGCGCTTATATAAAAATGAGTAAGATGGATAGACTCTTACTTCGATTTGCATTTAGTTAAACTTACTTAATTGGAAGCTCCAAACTTCTGTACTTTCTTCCATTAAAATATAGATTAGGTACGTGAATTGTTTATAACTTCATCTCTTTATTTCAGTTTACTCATTTGTAAAACAACGGGCTTTGACTAGTTAATATCTAGTGTCCCTTTTACTAGTGTCAATAATTCATGTGTCTGATATTTTTCTCGTTGGCTTTTGAAGCTGAGAAATAAGTTTTATTGAAGTGGTAAACTATAAAGTGCTGATTTTTTGTTTTGTTTTCAATTTAAAAATGTTGGGTTTTGTTTCTTTTAAGGTATGATAGGTTAGTTCTCCAAGGACTACACTCTTAGATGAATTTCCCAGACAGATACTACTACCTTTTATTTTTCAAATTCTTATAATGCTCTTAAACCTAGAAATTAGATCCTAACATATATGAATTATTCTTTCTCAGAGTGAAGATACACAACAGCAAATCATCAGGGAGACATTCCATTTGGTATCTAAGAGAGATGAAAATGTTTGTAATTTCCTAGAAGGAGGATTGTAAGTAAAGCATTTCATGGACATTTTTAATCTTTGACTATATGAGTGAAATATATACTGTTTAATCGTTTTATCTTAAAATTTCCTAATTTGATTAATTGGATTGGGGGAATTAATTGCCATTTATGTTAACTATAAATCTAACTTAAATAATTTTTTGAAGATATTTAATCTTTTTCTTTTAAAAATTTATAAAGGCATTTTATATAAAGGTAGTATATTCATATGGCAAAAATTCAAACATTACATGGAAGTATAAAATGTAGACCAAGTCTTCCTCCTCCAGCTTTAGTCCTTCTTCCCAGTTTCTTGTGTATCCTTCTAGAAAATTAATTTTGCACTAACATATAAAAGTATAACCTTAAAACTTTTTACTTACGGGATCACACATGTATCCTGGTTTTTGTGTTGCTTGTTTGCACTTATATTTTGAAAAACTCTGCATATAAACCCATCTAAAGCAATCTCATTCTTTTTAATGGCTACAGAGTACTCCTTAGGGTGAATGGACCTGTTTTCATGAATTTAGATAGCACCCTTTATTTTATATTATGATCAGTTCTGACGTCTGCTTTTCAAATATATGTGTGTGTCTAGATAGACAGATTTGAATTCAGCTAAGACTTTTCTATTTTTAAAATGAATAAATAAAAATTGCTTATGATTAGTTTGCCAACTATTGTAAATAGTTTTAATTTAATGGGTTTCATGAAAATAATTTGTTCTCAAATAGTTTCATAAACGTTCCTTCCCGTGTTTATATGTTTAATTTCTTAACAAGATATTTCCTCAGTGACAATTCAAAAACTAAACTTTAGCTGAACCTCATTATGAATAATCAGAGATTAGTCTGAGAAACCTACACTTTTCTGTATTTTTAAGATGTGTGATGCATATTATGAAAAATAGTTTTCATAATAGAGAATTCATTCTTACCTGACTATAAATTACTTTTTATCATGTAGAAAGTTTACTTGCATTTCTTAAAAGGTTATGTCATGCTGCTCTTAAATTTGCAAATACACACCTATGATTTGTAAATTTTGCTGTTAACTCGAGGCCTCCAATTTAATAGTTGAGACAGATGTACTTGCTTTCTGTTTTTGTATTTTAATTGTACTTTACTTATCTCTCTTAAACTGTAGTTGAGTTGTGTTTGCCATTACCATCGTTTCCCTTTATCTCAGCTCCTTAATCTTCTAATCTCATAGGAAATTAATCACCCAGCACAGTGCAAGAAATTGATTGGTCTAACCAGGGCACTGTTTGAACTAGGAAGTATGACTTGAGTTTGTAATTATTCTTTTCCAACCTTACAAAAAGTAGAAAGCAAATATTGCATCAGAGACAAGGCTGCACATCTGGTTTAGTCCTAGTTTTGTTACTAACAAGCTGGTTTCTTGGTTAGGTCACTTAAATTCTTTGTACCTCAGTTTTCTCCTCTTATGTTAAATAAGATATTTGGACTAAGGATTTCTAAAATTCCGTAGCTTTTATATCGTGTATTGCATTCTATACAAGAATTTGAATCAATATTGTACTATAGTATAAAGATGAAATTATAACAAAAAGTGTACTTATATTAATATTTTGTTTTCTTTTAATAACTTCAATTGCCATTTTGAAACTTACAGTTTTCAAAAGTTTGTTCTTCTTTTAAAGCAGATCCAAACAAAAATTTAAGATAATCACTAAATTGCAGATTCAGGATGAAGTAAAGTCTGCTGTTGGTGCTTTTTGTCCCTTTCAAGGAACAGTTGCAATGATAGTCTATAAATACAACTCAGAGAATCTTTAAAGTGCTTGTACATATTTTTAAATTGCATACCTTTTCTAGATAGTAGGAGTTTTTAATTATTGTCAAAGATCATTTTCACTTTTGGTATTAGAGGATATAAAGTAATAAAAAATAATGATGTATACTTAGAGAAGTTGTTTCTACAAAACTTGTGAATTTAGTATTACTTTTATTG
Source organism: Balaenoptera physalus (assembly GCF_965194825.1). NCBI lineage: Eukaryota > Metazoa > Chordata > Mammalia > Artiodactyla > Balaenopteridae > Balaenoptera > Balaenoptera physalus. The sequence goes on along the minus strand of NC_138890.1, from coordinate 82,734,118 downwards.
AGTGACAAATAGGGACTTCCCTGGTGGTCCAGTGGTTAAGACTCCATGCTTCCACTGCAGGGGGCATGGGTTTGATCCCTGATCGGGAACTAAGATCCCGCATGCTGCCCAGCGCGGCCAAAAAAAAAAATAAAAGAAATAGGTGTTATTTTCCTTTGTCTTGTTTGAATGTTCAGTTAGCTCTGATTACACTTAGCCTTGATTTTTTTATGTTTCGTTAGTGTTAAAGGGTCTTTTGAGAAGGTGAATGAATTGTTGTAAACTTAGCTATGGAACAGTTCAACTATATTTAGAAAAATAAGAGGTGTTTGTAATGATCCCTGAATTATTATTTTTAAAATGCTGAAATTCCAGTCAACATAAATTAAAATATTTGGCAAAAGGATTGAGTATCTCATAGCTCAGTTTTCTTGCACTTATATTCCAAAACAAAATGTGTTTTTGGAGAAGATCTTGATGGTAAATCTGTCCAACACTTAAGAAGAAATGTCATTTTTTTTTCCTAGTTGATAATCAGTGTTAAGCTGTGTAACTTACTGTGACCTATGGAGTTAAATCTAGTAAGCACTTAAAAATGCCCTATGATCTCATTTCTGCCTACTTCTCTGACCTAATCACTTACTAATCTTTCGTTGATCGCAGGCCTTCTTTTTCTTTCTTGAACACAGATACTTCGTTCTTGATGAAATTGCCTTTTTATTAGTTTACCTTTGCCTGAAATGCTCTTCTCTAAATTTTTTCATGGCAGGTTCCTTATCATTAGATCTCAGCCTAAACATCAACTCTTTTAACACCCAATAGGAAGTAGCAAATCCATCAATGTGGCATCTTCCTCTTTTGATTCTCTAAGTAGTACCTTCCACTCTGATAATATTTTCTTTGTTTGTTTATTGCTCCTTACCCACTCTCAGTACCTGGCACATAGTAAGTACTCAGTAAATAATTGAATGAATGAATGAACTAATATTAAGCATAGGCATCTTTTACTTGACTTCTCTGAAGAAAACAACCATCTAGTTCACTTGAATGCTATGTCATTAAATGTTACCTTTCATTTTATAGAAGGTTTTAAACAAATTGTCAGTTTTCTTGAACTAATGAAAATGTTTTTCATTTTGTAGCTATAACATTCCAATTGTTTTGTTTTGTCATTTAGATTAATTGGAGGATCTGACAACAAACTGATTTATAGACATTATGCAACATTATATTTTGTCTTCTGTGTGGATTCTTCAGAAAGTGAACTTGGCATTTTAGATCTAATTCAAGTAAGTTAACACTTGCCTCTTACTGTCTTAAACAACAATTTTGGCATTTCAATTTTTTAAAACTTCTGTGTTCTAAATTTTCTAAAATGATGTTTTGTTTGGTAAGAAATAAGTGTTCCATAGTAGATGTTGGGTGGATAAAAGAGGGATGAGGGATGTAGAAGCACAGAGTCATTTAATCTAATTAAGACTAACTGCAACTAATTTCCTCATGCCCTTTTTTCCTGTTCATGTAAGTCACCACAAGAACCCCAACGCTCGTGGGTCTTTTACTATATGTATCCAGGTCTAACCCCCAAACCCACCCCTTTCTATCTCCTGAAAATCTTTCATAATGGCCCCAGAACTCAAGGTCAGTCATCAGCAAATTTCTCCTTATCTTCAACCTCTTCTGTTAATATTATCTTCACCTTTTTGCTGTAGGTTAAATCTGGCTTCCCTGATGACACTACCTGCCACCTTCTCAAGTAGTAGCAGTTTTCTCTTTTGCTTTCTTCATACCATTGAGTCTGGAGGGTGTTCTCTTTGCTTCTCATTACATTTTCCAGACATTTTTCTCTTCTAAAACATCTCCAGACTTTATCTCATGTTCTCAAACTATACCTACTTCTACCAATCCGGTTGCAGTGATCTCTCATTCCCACTCCCTATTCATTGGAGATTTTGTCAAAAACTTTTCAGTGGTCTGAGATTTTACTCTACCTGAAAGCTAACAAGTTAACTACCACAGTTTCATGGATGCTGACAGAAGATGGGAGATTTCGGGGCCAGAAACAAAGGACTTTATTTTGACAGCCAAAGCAGTAGTCAAAGTGACAGCATTTGCTTACACTGGTTACTCAAGTCCCAGTTGCTAAAGTGTGACTTGATAAGGTGCAGGTAAGACCTGCACACACAGTGGATTGAGTTCTAGGAGAGGAAGCCCAAGCTTAGTGAACTGGAATCTTTTATAATGGACACTAAGCATATCTGCCCATGTCCTGGAGGAAGAGAATATCTTCCAAGCAAAGTATAGTTAAACCTACCCTTTGCTTTAGAGGGAAACACTATCTATTTTCCAGGGCTGTTGGCTATACAAGCTTGCTTGAAAAGATAATCCACAATAAAGGCAGTCAGTACCTCTGTTCACGTGATGTGCAGGAATGGAACACCCATGGAGAATTGTCTCCTAACAGATTTTAGTTCTTAGTTCACTGACATTCACTCCAGTACTACTTGTGTTATAATTCTTGGTTATTTCAACGTTCATTTGGATAGTTCACTCAGTACACTGGTATCTTCAAACTGGAATTCCTCTTCTCCAATGAATTTTGCCTGTTACCCCACTTCACTATTCATTTCTAGACCATGTCTTTATCCAGACTTAAGTCCCTCCATCATCTTAATTTCACAGTTTCCACTCTCTGCTACCATCTCTTATCTTTTCTTATCACAGTTACTGTTACTCCAACAGTTCTTTGAGCCCATTGGGACCTTCAGTCCCTTTTTTTGTTGGTTTTTTTTGAGGATAAAAATTTTTATTGACAGTTTTCTAGGTATAGTTATACATTTTTGAACTGTTCAATGTTTATTAATAGATAAATGGCAGCTTTAGAATAATAGACATGTTTATATCCAGAATCCTGTATTCTCTTTCTGTGTTTCTTATATCTTTTCAGTGTGTCTTTGGAACCTTCTGTCTTCTTTTAAATCTATCTTCTCACTGTCCCTGATCCTCCTGATGTCTTACTCTCCTTGCCCAGCTTAAACTCCGTGGTCAGTCATGATAATCATAGGCTTGTATATACTCAGCTCTTTGCCTGAACCCACACATCTGAACATACTTAGAGAAAAAAAAGATAACCATACATGCTGGCCTCACTTTAAATTCATGATCTGTGACCTCAGTGATTCCTTAATGCTACCCAGTAATCACATTACATTTCCCTGGTCATTTCACTCTCCCACACTCCTAGACAACTGCTGATACATTCTCCTCCCCTCTCAAACCTGTAGCACTTCTAACGTGTAGCTTCCAAGTTCACTAGGCAATCAGAAGCAATCAGAAGGGAACTTCTACAGACTCTGTATCTGTGTCCTTGTACTCTCTTCTATAAGAGATGAATGAACTTTGCTCCTAGCTAAGGCCAACTCACCCACTTATATACAAGTTTACTTCTTCCTCATTGCTCTAGCTTTTTTCCCTCTTCAGTATCATTTTTTCCTCTCTTCTAGATCATTCCCGCTAGTCTATAATATGTTAATATGTTCTTCCATCTTTAAAAAAAAAAATTCTGTCCCTACTTCCTTCTCCAGCCACTGCCTCATTTCTTTCCCTCTCTTTATAGCAAAACACTTTAAAAACATTTTCTGTATGCAATGTCTCAAATTTTTCTTCTCCCATTCTTGCTTGAACACATTCTAATCAGGTTTTTCAGCTCTACTGTTGCTAATCCAAGGGTTCTCATCAGTCCTCCTTTATTTGATTAAGATTGTTTATTACTCTCTTCTTCATGAAATATCTTCTTCACTTGGCTTCTAGGATACCTGGTTTGCATCCTACTACTTTAGTTGCTTCATTTTAGTTTCTTGATCTCCCTTATGTCTTCTTCTTTGGCAAATCCTGTTGATTATGCAGAATCCACTTACTGCTCTCTGCACTGCCTCCACATGGGTCCACGCCACCATCAGCTCTTGCCTGGACTATGTCAGTAGTTTTCTGACTGGTCTTTCTGCTTCCACTGTCCTTTCCTTTTTGTCTTTTCTCAGTAAAACAGCCAGAGTGATACTATTCAAATATGTTACATTTTACACTTTTCCATTTTGAGTTCTTCAGTGGCTTCCCTTCTCACTAAGAGTAAAAGCCAAATTCCTTATAAATGACCCATGAGGCCTCACATGATCTGACTCCCCTCGCCAAACCCTACTACTTATCTTACTTCATTTTCTACTCTTTTCCCCTTTGCTCCATCGGCACTGTCCTCCTTGTTCCTCAGATATACCAGCATGCTTTTACCTCAGAGCCTTTGTACTTGCTGATCTTTCTACCTAGATTGTTCTTCCCTCATCGATTATTATTTTGATGCTGTTGCTGGTCTTAATGGTTACGATAGCATGGTTGTTACATCTTAAAAGGGAATTATATGGGGAGTTGTCAAAAAACAAATATCCTACATCATATCTGAAGTAAATTCTATCATGTATTTGTGGAAAATGGAAACTGTGTCTTGTGTTTTGGAAAAAGTTTTTAGCCATTATTATTTGAAATGTTGGTAATTTGTCTTGATGTTAAATAAGATACAGAAAAAAGAATTTCAGGAGGATTGTCTTATTGTCCCGTTTCTAACGTAGGCTTGAGCTGTTTTTATAAGAACATCCTATTGAGTTATTACATGTTGATCTATCATGTCACAAAAAAAGAAACTTTCTGTAATTTACCTTACAGGGATGAATTCTGTCACTACCTTGAACATGCTGGAAGTTCTGTAGTTGCTGTCTTTCCCCTGTGGTTATTACAGATCATTAAATACTTAAGAGGGAGTGCTGAGCATGCGTAAGTCAGGCACTTTAAAAACACTGGTTGAGTGAACAAAGATGGAAGGGAGTAGCTTATTGTTTCTGCTTCTGTTGCATGAAACAGCTATTCAGAGTTTATTTAGAACTGATTTTCTTGCTTTGTCCATCCTCTAGTTTTGAGAAATATAATAAAAGTGGAAAATTATAAATCAAGAGACTTTAGACCAAAGCCTCTTGGTTTTGTATTTTCTTTAGGGAATGGGTCAGGAAAACTTAGTAAACATCAACATGTGATGACTAAACATAGTTTCACTTGGTTTTTTTTGAATGTTTGTGTTTTACTTTTATTTACATTTCTAGAACTGTTTAAAATACAGGAAAACACAAAGGCTAAAACAATAAATACCTATATTCCTATCATCCAGAATTAAAACTTTTTAAAAAATTTTTTTGAATTTTTGAATTTTATCATTTTGGTTTTTTGAACATTAAAAATGATATAATTCAAATGATCATTAGAAGCTTATATTTTTATGCAAAGGTTTTGTGTTTCTAAGGTATGTATGTATTGTCCCAGATTTGACTTTTTACTTTATATAAAATCTGAGAGAAGGAATTCTTAGTAAATTCCATGTGGGAATTATACTAGTATATCACCAAGTTGAATAATCAGCTTCTGTTTTGTTTTCTTTTAATTCTTTGTTAGTTGGGAAAAAAAAGGTGATCTTTTTTTGTTTCTGGTGTGTACTATTTTAATGTGATATTGATTACAATATAAACTAGTTTCAGAGTTGATGGCTAGCCTTTTTTGAAGTCCTTTCTGTTATAGCATGTTGTCATTGGAAGTGTTAAAATATTTACAGAGTGAGAATAGAAGTTAATTAAATATTAATGTTGGTTGTTTGAGTTATTTATAAGCAGTCATATTGTCCTCAATTAATGTAGTTGCCACGCTGATATGGAGGCATAAAAGTTCACTAGATAATTCCAAATTTTGTAACGGTTTTCTGTATCACATGTAGCAATTATATCAGCATCAGCCTTGTTCAGTTATAGTTAGGAAAAAATTGAGGACTAACAACTAAACTTATCTTTAGGTTTAGAAAGATATGTTTTGACCATGGTGTTAGAATATGTATATAAATTAGAGCTGTTATGTATATAGCATTTTTTTTTTTTTTGTATATAGCATTTGTCAGTACTACAGTACTGAGTGTTAGACTGAGTTTTGTGAAGTTATTTTACTTATTGCTATTAGTGTTAATTTAGTATGATACTAAGCAAGTCATTTAATGTTAATAGACCTTGCGTTTTTCACCTGTAAAGTATGCCTGTTTCAGTATGCTGCCTATAGACCTCATGAGTTGTTAGAAATATCAGTGAATTAAAGCAAAGTAGTAGTGGTTAAAACCATTCAGGCCCTTCTGTGTACTGGCTATATAACTTTGGGCAAGTTATTTAACCTCTTTGACCCTGATTTTGCTCATCTGCAAAGTGGAGGTAATAATAATAATAATAATAATACCAACTCGTAGAACATGTGAAAGCATTAAAAAAAGATAGTGTATGTGAACCCTGTCGCTAAATGACTGACCTGAAGTAGTCAGTGGTTTTTAGCTAACATTATCGTTAAAGCATGTATTTTATAAGGAAGGCATATAATTTCATTATATATTATATATATATTTCATTATATATATATTTCATTATATATTCCAAACTGAATTGGGTAAAGAAGTCCTTTTCTTTTTCTTTTTCATTTTTACAAGAATTTGTGAATCTTTTTATCCTATATGTTCTTTGATGGCTTTGAAGGAATTCTGCATTGTGATAGAATTACGTGATAAGAATAGGTTTAATTGAGGAAACTTGTAAGCCAAGAATACTTAAGAAAGATCCCCTGATCTTCCCACTATCTCATAGGAAGCTGCGCGGACGTAGATACTACTAAACATAGAATAATTTGCCAATAGAGGCCTCACCCCTCCCACTCCACATCATTGTTCTCTTTTATTACAAGGGTAGGCTGATTGAAAACATCCTTGTCAGTGGGGTGGCATATACATTACTTAAGCTTTGAGCTATACACGTTTAGGTGCCATGTGTCTTTAAGAGTTGCCTGGGAAAACTCGCTGACCAGCTCTTGAGGACTGTGGGAAGTTGCAGCTCACCTATTGGAGGACTGAGTGGGATAAACCCCTGGTCCCATGGAGAGATGAGTTCTGGTGCAGTTCCTCCTGCTGGAGAAAGAGAGAGCCCTGGCCCAATTTGTTTATTTTCCAGGCAATCCAGAGTCAATGCCCAGAATCATTTTAGGAAAATTCTGTGGTGTTTACTACACCATACTGTGTTACCAGAGTATTAAAAACGTCTGTTTTTAATAAGATTTGTTTCTTACATATGTAGGAAACCAAAAAATAGTTCTATAAACAATTTGAATCAGACACTGTTAGAGTGATTCAGCATTCTTTTTTTTTTTAAATTTATTTATTTAATTTATTTATTTTTGGCTGTATTGGGTCTTCATTGCTGCGTGTGGGCTTTCTCTAGTTGCGGTGAGCAGGGGCTACTGTTCGTTGCGGTGCGTGGGCTTCTCATTGCGGTGGCTTCTCTTGTGGAGCACGAGCTCTAGGCACGCAGGCTTCGGTAGTTGTGGCATGCGGGCTCAGTAGTCGTGGCTCTTGGGCTCTAGAGCGCAGGCTCAGTAGTTGTGGCACACAGGCGTAGTTGCTCCGCAGCATATGGGATCTTCCCAGACCAGGGCTAGAACCCACGTCCCCTGCATTGGCAGGCGGATTCTTAACCACTGCGCCACCAGGGAAGCCCGATTCAGCATTCTTAAAATCCTTTTCCTATCTTATTTTCATTGTTGAAAAGTCTGATTTACAATCATTGGAAATGTAATAATTCACTTTTCAGTTATTTACATTGCTTCTTCTTAATGATAAACCCAGGTAACAATTTGATGATAGTTACCATTCTAATTTACATGTTTTGTTGACCTCTCAGCAGTCCTCTTGGGAGGCATTATTGTGTTTGGAGTTAGATGGTATGGGTTTAAATATTGGCTGTGTCATCTAACAGTTCTATATCTTTGAGCAAATTACTTAGTCTTATTCATCCCCAATTTTCTTGTCTGTAAATGTTGATATTCATACGTACCTTGCCAGCATTGTTATAAGAATAGGAGCTAATGTATATAAAGCAGTCAGCACAGGGCCTAGAAGATAGCAGACACATTGTTATTACTTACTTTATAGTTGTGAAGAAAGTATTTTGGAACTCAAGTACTTAAAGTCAGAATTTTGGAGCTAGAAGTAACTTAAAATTTATTTTTTTCCCCTTCAAAGTAGGTTTGAGAGAGTGAAAAACTCAGGTTATGTTGGTATCTTTCTTTGGTTTATGGTGAATTCCTTATTTCTCAGTGTAGAATAGTAGGTTTCAGGGAGGGATTGGATATAGAGGAGAAGAGTTCCTTTTTAGCTTGGTTTTTCAAAAATTTTTTTCTTTAAGAATTAAAAAAAAACTTTTCATGTTGAAATTATTTCAGACTTAGAAAAGTGGCAAATATAATGCAAAGAATTTTTGCATACCATAGCTTCATCCAGATTCCTCAAATTTAACATCTTCCATAACCTCAAGTAGGTAATTAAAATCAGGAAATTTACATTGATAGAATACTATTATCTAATCTGCAGATCTTATTTAAAATTTGCCAATTGTCCCATTAATGTAATTTTTCTTGTTTAGAGTTCAATTCAGGTTACATATAGTGTTAGTTTTCTTGTCTCCTAAGTCTCCTTTACTCTGTTATAGTTCTTCATCTGTCTTCCATTCATGTCTTTCTTACCTTGATCCTTTGAAGAGTACTAGCCAGTTATTTTGTAGAGTATTCCTCAGTTTGGATTTGATGTTTCTTAATGATTAAATTCGGATTGTGTATTTTCGAATATCACAAGTGATGTTATGTCCTTCTCAGTGCATCATATTCAGGAGATACATGATGTCATTTTGCCCCATTACTTGTGATATTTATTCTGATTCCTTGGTTAATGAGGTGCCTGCCAGGTTTACCTACTTAAACTTCCATTTTCCCTTTGTGCTTAGAAGTATCCTATGGGTAATAATTTTGAGTATATAAATATCCTTTTTCTAATCATAATTTGGTCATTAGTTTTAGCATCTGTTGATGATTCCTGCCTGAAAGAATTATTGTGGTGTTTGCCAAATAGTGATTTTTCCATCATGATTTCTATACTTATTAGTTGATATTCTGTAAGGAAAAGCTAAGATTTTTATTCATTTTATTTTGTTTTAAGTCTGTTCAAGATACCAATTGTACCATATTCAATTATACACAAGAGAATATCTTTCAAGGCCAAATACCATTAAAAAAATCAACTTTTGCTTGGAAGTTTAAATGGAGTTCTAACAATTGATGTCACTATGAGTTTTTTAAATGTTCTTGGAGTAGCTTCTGTGCACCAAAAGAAATAATTCAGAGGCTACTTTCATTTTCTAAATTAATATTTGATATATTAGCCTTACAAATTCAAAACCCTACTTCTTCCTTAGATGTCTAAATCCAACATACAAATCATAGTAAGTCACTTTAATGGAGAGACTACAATGTAATTAAATTTCCCATAGTACAAGAAGTCTTTGCTTTGCACAATACTGTTGTTAATTTGGGTGATAAAAGTATGGACAGTTAAAAGTTTTGCTTTACACTTTTATGTATTTTCTAAATTTTCTAAATAATCACTTCTTACTACATTAAAAATAAAAGATGATTTTTGTTGTTGTTGGAGGGACTATGTCTAGTGAATAAGAATGTGGGTTCTGCCATGAGACTTTCTGGATTTTAGTGAGGACTCTCCTACCTAACTTTGCTAGTAGTTAGTTAACTTTGTACTTTAAATTACTCTTCCACAGATGGTTGATAAAAAGTACCTGCCTTATGAGATTACTGTGAAGGATTAAATAAAATAATCTATTTAAAGCACTTGGAACAATAGCAGTGCCATAATAGTATATACTCAATAAGTGCTATTATCATTGTTAGCTTTTAAATTTTTAAAAAATTTTTATTTAAAAAAATAGAAAGAAATAAATCACAGTATGAATCATTGAGTTCTTTAAGAACTCTTAAAGAATCATTATGACATCAATATAGAAGACAGATAGTCCTTTCATCAACTCTTAATTTTTTCATATTGAAGTCAAGAGTTTAATATGTCTAAATTAACTGGTACATAGTAAATGCACAATAAATGTCTCTATTTTTACTGTTAGAAAAATATCCGTCATCACTGGCACATTAGTGTCTAGGTCAGGTTTAGTGGAAATCCGGTTCAGAATCCAGTCATAGGCTAGCCGGAGTGCTACTTACACACCTTAAACACCATACATTAAAGATTCTGAATATTATATGCAACAGTGCTGTATTCATAGTTGTTCTTCAAAGCTAATTAATCAGATTTTAAGTTCAGTCTGTGTTCCCTAGCTTTCTTGGTACATTTTTAGTGGTATTTTTTGATTCCTTACTTGAGCTAAACCAGTATCTCTCTAGAACATCTTGCTGCTGACTGAAAAAAATTTTTTTTAGATCTCTTGGCATATTCTTAAATTTATGCCTTCTATTCTTGGGCTTAAGACTTTTCCTGTCTTATAACATGTCAGTTTAACATTTACATATTTTATTTAATATTATAGATTAGAAACAGTAAGAGCAATTCCTCCTGAAATTTAACAGAATTCCCCAAACCCAGAAAAAAAGATTTTTTTTTTTTTAACCTAGAAACTCTAAAGGAGAGTCTGCCAAATAAGTGATATTGCTTAAGGATATTTTTGTGGCATTTATTTTATCTAGTGCACATTTTTATTTTTGCATCTGTGTATAGTATTATAATACTAGCTAAAATATATTGAGTACTTTTTTTGGTGAGATACTGTTCTAAGCCATTTATATTTATTATTTAATCACTAAAACAACTCTATGGCATAGGCACTATTATTATGCCCAAATGAGGCTTAGAATTAAATAACGCCCTAGATTTCATAGTCAGAGGCTAAGCTGGAATTTTAGTAGAGTACTAAGTACTCTTAAGTACTAAGCTGCTTTGGAATAGATTCCTGTTACCCTTTGTGATCCAGGCATATAGATTTGTAATTAAAGATAAAGGAAACACAAGGAAGTTTTGTTGATAGAAGGGCACAGGGAAGGGAGACTCTGTTTATATGTGGATGTGGCATTTTTCTGAATATCTCTATCTTTTATATTTTTTTTTGGAAAACTATGTAATTATTAAAATGAAAGAAAACTTAAAATATTATTCTTAGTAAATTAAAAGTAATTTTTCTTCCACCAGCCTTTGAATTCCCAAGGCCAGAGATTAATGAGTAGCTACTTAGTAGATAACAGTTATATTGAAATTGACTTTAAACTTTTATCATTTAAAAATGAAACACAAGAGGGTGCCATGTACCATGTTACTTCTAGTTTTTTAGTCTTTTTATCTTTCTCTTTGTGAAATATAATGCAACAGCAATTTTATTATTTTTTGGTTGTCCTGGCTAGAACCCCCAAGGCCCATTAATTTGTTTTTCTTAATTTCTTAACTTCAGTTTATAGATTATTAGTTTTGTATTGACCTTGTCCATGTAACGAATCAGCAGTGTATATCTACCTTGGGGCTCTAGATTCTAATTACGTTAAATAATTCTTGCTAACTCAAAAGAAAATTAATGGAGAGTTTTTTGAAGTGGGTTTTTAAGTTTTCAACCAAACTTAGCATTTAAATGCCTTAAATCTTAAGAATTCTTTCCCTAAGTTAAGAACATGTAGTTGTAATGATATTTTGCTGCAGGGCACTTTTTTAAAAAGTATTTACATTTTTCATACTTGGTATTGTTCTGTTTTAAATATTGACAACCTTTTTTCTTTCTAACTTAGTAAGCAAATCCCCAAAACTTGGAAACCACAGTATGTAGTTACCTTGCTTTTATATCAGTGTTTATTAGCAGCATTAGAATTTTCTCTTTCTGTTTTAATTTTTAATCATATGTTTTTGAACAGCCAGATAAATAGTACTGGCTTTTGTTTAGTAGATGTGTTTTCGGCAGTGTTCAGCACTTTATCTTAATTATTTAACTAAATCTTTAAGATGATCCAGAAAGGTAGATAGTTGTATAACTATTTTATAGTTCTGATATTTGGAGGAGTTAAGTGATGCTTAGGCTCACATAGCTAGGTAGTAGTTAAGGAGGAATTAGAAGCCAGGTCTTTCTGGTTTCCTCACTACTTTGCTATACTGCCTCTATAGACAGCTCATATTTTTTGCACACTATAGTTCACCAGTGGCACATTCAATGCTACCAAGAAATTTTTTTCTCTCTTTGTCAAATATAGTCTACGTTCAGTGGGTTCCACTGATCCTTCATAAGTAATACATAAGTGAAGGGAAACTATTCAGACAGCATTTTCACCAAGATAGTCATCTTCTGATGGTTAAGAAAGAATGGCTCCAGTATATGGGTAATCAAACCAGTGGATCTGGAAAAAGTAAACATGAAAAAATTAAGCCATACTGGAAACTATTCTGAATAGTAAGTTTAATAATGATTTTAAATTAAGAAAGACCACCTCACACCACATACGAAAATTAATTCCAGATAGATTTGGTCCAAACATGACAAATAAAACCATGAAGCTTTTGTTTTCTTCTGGGAGAATATCTTCCTGACCTTGCTGTAGGCAAAAATTTCTTAAATTGGACCAAAAAAAAGATTAACCATAAAGGAAAAAAGCTGATAAGTTGGACTATATTAAAATTTAAAGTTTCTGTTCTTCCGAGAATGTTATTAGGAGAATGAAAAGGCAAGTCAGAGTAGGAAAAGATATCTGTAATATGTGTGTATGACAGGACTGTATCTAGACTATGTAAAGAATTTCTATACATCCATAAGAAAATGACAGGTAATGAGCAGAAGTCTTGAACAGAAAAATGAGCAGAAGTCTTGAATAGACATCATGAAAAAGGATATCAAAATGATAAATATGAAATGGTGGTCAGTTTCTTTAGGCTTCAGGGAAATACAAATGAATATCACAATGACAGACCACCATACACCCATAAGAATGACTAACATTAAAAGATTGACAACAGGGCTTCCCTGGTGGCGCAGTGGTTGAGAATCTGCCTGCTAATGCAGGGGATATGGGTTCGAGCCCTGGTCTGGGAAGATCTCACATGCCACGGAGCAACTAAGCCCGTGAGCCACAACTACTGAGCCTGCGCGTCTGGAGCCTGTGCTCTGCAACAAGAGAGGCCGCGATAGTGAGAGGCCCGCGCACTGCAATGAAGAGTGACCCCCACTTGCCGCAACTAGAGAAAGCCCTCGCACAGAAACGAAGACCCAACACAACCAAAAATAAATAAATAAATAAATTAAAAAAAAAAAAAAAAAAGATTGACAACATACAGGGCTGACAAGGATGTGGCACTATGGGAACTCCCATATACTATGATTTGGATTGTAAATTTTTTTTTTTTTTTAATGGCTGCACCACGCGGCTTGCGGGATCTTAGTTCCCTGAGAGGGATCAAACCCGCACCCCCTGCATTGGAAGCATGGAGTCTTAACCACTGGACTGCCAAGGAAGTTCCTGGATTGTAAATTTTTATAATTGCTTTGAAAATCTATTGAAAATCACTTTGAAAACCTATCTGCTTCATGGCCCAGTGATTCTACTCTAGGTATACATTCAGTAGATATGTGTATGTGTGTTTACTAAAAGACTTATATGAGAATTAGTATCAGTAATAATTGTAAATTTTTATAATTGCTTTGAAAATCTATTGAAAATCACTTTGAAAACCTATCTGCTCCATGGCCCAGTGATTCTACTCTAGGTATACATTCAGTAGATATGTGTATGTGTGTTCACTAAAAGACTTATATGAGAATTAGTATCAGTACTAATTGTAATGGCCCCATGCCGGACCCGAATTTCTGTCAACTGTGGAATAGATAAATACATTGTGGTATATTTCTGCAATAGCACACTGTATAACAACAAGAATGAATGAACTGTTATATTAATATTATGTAAAAAAATAAATGAATTTCACAAACAAATCAATGAATAGAAGAAGCCACTCATATGTTTCCATACTGCATGATTCCATTTAAATACACGGTTGTCCCTTGGTATCTGCTGGGGATTGATTACAGGACCTGCTATGACCAGAATCCATGGATGCTCAAGTCCCTTACAGTTGGCCTTCTGTATCTGTGGGTTCCACATCCCTGGATTCAGCCAACCATGGGTAGTATAGTACTATATTTATTGAAAAAAACTTGTTTCTAAGCATGCGCGCAGCATTGGACCCACACAGCTCAAGCCCAGATTGTTCAAGGGTCAATAGTAGTTCAGAAATAGGCAAAATATATCTTTAATGTTAGAAATCAGGGTAGTTACCCTTGATGTTGATAGTTGCCTAATGGAGTATGAGCGGGCTTTTACAGTGCTGGTAATAGTCTAACACCTGAATATTAAGTGCGGGTTATACAGGTATAGTTACTTGGTGAAAATTCATCAGGTTGTACATTGTTATGACTTGTGTACTTTTTTTTATTATTGAGGTATAGTTGGCTTACAGTATTACATTGGTTTCAGGTGTACAACATAGTGATTCACAATTTTTATAGACTATACTCCATTTAAAGTTATTATAAAATATTGGCTATTGTAAAATATTGGCTATATTCCCTGTGCTGTATAATATATCCTTGTAGCTTATTAATTTTATGCATAGTTGTTTGTACCTCTTAATCCCCTACTCCTATCTTTCCCCTCCCCCTTTCCTCTTCCCACTGGTAACCACTAGTTTGTTATCTATATCTGTGAGTCTGTTTCTGTTTTGTTATATTCATTCGTTTGTTTTATTTTTTAGATTCCACATGAAGGTGATAACAGACAGTATTTGTCTTTCTCTCTGACTTATTTCTCTATGCATAATACCCTCCATGTTGTTGGAACTGACAAAATTTCATTCTTTTTCATGGTTGAGTAGTATTCCTCTGTGTGTGTGTGTGTGTGTGTGTGTGTGTGTGTGTGTGTGTGTGTGTGTGTGTATACCACGCCTTTATCCATTCATCTGTTGATGGACACTGAGGTTGCTTGCATATCTTGGCAGTTGTAAATAATGCTGCTATGAACATTGGGGTACATGCATCTTTTCAAGTTAGTGTTTTTGTTTTCTTCAGCTATATACCCAGGAGTGGAATTGCTGGATGATATGGTAGTTCTGTTTTTAGTTTTTTGAGGAACCTCCATACTGTTTTACACAGTGGCTGTGCCAATTTACATTCCTATGAACAGTGTTGTGTACTTTTCTGTACATATGTTATACTTCAGTAAAAATTTACTGAAGGACAGAACTTAAATGGTTTTATTTCCTGTAACTTATTTAACTATGAGTTTTTAAATGTATTCAGACCACTTCCATGTTAGAGATACTGTTTCAAAAATAAATTCATCTTTCTCAATGGGAAAATTTTCTCTTTTTGACTCCTCAAGAAGTCAGTATTTGTTAAATGCTTATTCTTTGTTCAAGCAGCATTATCCCATTCTATCCTCATAACAAGAATGTGTTATAAGAAGAAGAAAAGTGAGTCAGAATTAGAAATAGAATGAATAAAGTCATTTCACGGACCATGTCACCAAGACCTTGAGGAGAAATAGATGAAGTTGGGAGTTTGGATAGATACTCAACAATATTTATTTTCTACTTACCACACAATTGAAATAAACTAGGCACTCACTTGAGGATGACCTTTGTATGCCCCACACTTGGTCATCTTAATAACTTGCCTTCTCATAAATGAAACTATTTGTAGAACTGTATATTCTTGGTTACTACTGATCTTTTATTTCTCCTGATCTAAGTCAAGGATCAACAAATTACATCCTGCAGGTCAAATGCAGCCTGCTACCTGTTTTTGTAAATAAATTTTTATTGGAATAGAGCCATGCTCATTTGTTTATGTATTGTCTGTGGCTGCCTTTGTGCTATACTGTATGGCCCACAAAGCCTAAAATTAAAATCTTTACTCTCTAGCCCTTTGCAGAGAAAGTTTGCCAACCCTTGGTCTAAGACAATGTTGATCATGGTCATATAGTTAAATACATTGTTTCACCTGTCTTATTCATCTACATTGATGCCAGGAAGGAGCCTTGGATTGTAGATCTCTGTAAATTAGCCTCAGATTGGAGTAGTTATAGCAAGAAGCCTGTTGTTTAGATTTTACTCTGTCCGATAGGATCACCTATGAATACAGTGACCATACATTTCAGTTTGCTTGGAACAGTCCTGGTTTACATCTGTTGTTCCAGGTTATTATTATAGTACAATAACATTGCATACTGTTATTATAATATAATAATTAATAGATGCTCTCTTTTACTCTTAATACCCTCCAGTTCGGATGATAAACTTATGGTCATTCTATCTAAATTACCACTGAGAAGGATAGTGGATACAGAAATAGTGATAGAATAGTGACAACTATGCAAAGTGGAATTTAAGAAATTAATTTTTGAACATTTGTATCAGAGGTCCCCAAGACCATCTCAGTGATTTGCTAGGAATTACAGGACTCAGAAGTTGCTATGTTTATGGTTAGGGTTTATTACAGTGAAAGTATACAGAGTAAAACCATCAAAGCCACATGAAGGGAAGTATGGAGGAAACCAGGTGCAAGCTTCCAGATGTTGTCCCTTTCTACTGGAGTCACGCAAGATGTGCTTAATTCCCCCAGAAGTGATATGTGATGACATGTGCAAAGTGTTCCAAACTAGGCAACTCACCCTAACCTGGGCTTCCAGGATTTTTATTGGGGGTCAGTCACACAGGCATGTGACACCTCCATGACTGACCTTGGTTACATAAGCTCCAGAACCTCAGAGAAAAAATATGTTCATTATAAATCACACTGTTAGCATAAACTGTCTGCTCACACTGGTACAGTGTGGCCCAGGGCCTCAAGCATGCAGAAACACTCTTATCAGACAGAACTTTCCAAGGGTTCAGAGCTCAGTTCCCAGGAACTAGCCAAAGGCTAGTCTGAAAACAGACCATTTGGGGGAACGTATAGGGGTTGAACAACCCAGGCTTACTGAGTTAACCCTTTCCCACACAAGGTCGTACAAGGTATTTGAGCCAGAGTTTGAGTCCAGGTAAGTCTGATTCCAAAGTCTGTGCTCTTTCCATAAGTTTAATTTTTAGTGATCTTTTATACTGATTTGCTAATTAAAAATTATTGGTTATATTAGATGTGGTTGAGATTTGGACAGTGCCCATCTAGCTTGATAGATACTTATGACAAGCTTTCTTTTTTCCTCATATGAAGATAGGGAGCCTGATTTGAGTATTTTTCAGTATTTTTGTAAGTAATGGTGCTAACAATTTTTAGGTCTTAGTAATTTTCAGTGAAGTTTATTTTGTTTATTAATGTATTGAAAAATAGTTTAGATGTATAGGCTATAATTATTCCTTTTGCACTTAATACAGTTTTTAATTTAAAAAAGAGAAATGTGATAATAGAGTTAGAAGTTTTAATTCACAATTAAGAATTGTCTGCCTTATAGGTAATGGATTTGAATGAACTTATTCAGTTCTCAAAAGCTTTTAACCTTTTTTCTTTTCTTTAGGTATTTGTGGAAACATTAGACAAGTGTTTTGAAAACGTCTGTGAACTGGATTTAATTTTCCATGTAGACAAGGTACAGTTTCTACATTATCAAATTTTCTAAGCTTTTTTTCTTAGAAAAAAATGTTAATTTGTATTTGTCAAAGTAAAAATAGATTTAGTGAATAGTACTGTTTTCATTCCTTTATTCAATTCATCAGTATATTTACTGTGAGCCAGGCACTGTGCTTAGTGAAGAAGGTTCAGACCCTTGCCTAGAGGAATTCACATCTAGAGGAGGACAATGGGAATGGAGAAAATTATATTTAAACTGGATATTTTTAGGGATTAGTAGATATTTCACAGACAGAAAAGGAGAGGATGACTCTGCAGGCAGAGATATAAAATACATGCTTTTTGTGAGGGGAGGATTTGATATTGATCATGAGGCCTTAAAGTACCTTTAGTGACATGGATTTTGGGCTTCATTCTGAAGCAATTTACTTTTTTAAAACAAGTTTCTGTTAACATTATTGTTGCTTTATTTGTTCATTTTTGGGGGGGCAAGATAATCTTTTTCTGTGTTAACGATGTTGGATTGGTAGGTGGGAGATTAAAGTCAAGGAAATCGATTAGAAGTCTACTGCAGTAGTCCAGAAAGAAATGAACTAAGGCAGTAGAGTAGGGATGAAAGAAAGTATACAATTGATAGGACCTGATGGCCTATTGAAAGGAGGTGAGAGAAAGGAAGAATGACTGAAATTCTCTAGCCAGTATTACTGGGTATTGGGGATAGGAAATTTACGAGGAAGAGATTCCACTTTTACTACATATAGATTTTTTTTTTTTTCTCTGTAAGTTCATGTAATGTAACAGACTGTTTTGAATGGTTAAGCCATTGAATAAAATTGTCTGGAAATAATCTGAAAATTTTAGCAAAAAATTGTGATTTTTAAAAATCAGCTTTATTTAAGTGTAATTTACACACATGAAAATTCAACAGCTTTAAGCATACATTTTACTAAGTTTTGGCAAGTGCATTTAGTTATGTAACCATTACCACAATCAAGATACAGCACAAGGAATGCATTATATTATTTGTGAACATCAAAAGAATACATTTACTATTAGCTGGTCCTTTAGATCATATTTCTCATTTACTAAATGATTTAATTTCATATATTGACTCATTTTGGATATAGAACTTAAACTTGATATTTTTAAGAGAATTATTTTAGTTTTCTACTGCTTTTCTCTATTATCTGTCTTACGCTATTCGCACTTACAAAGACTCCTGTTAGTTTTAGGCATTAAGGTTCACAATATTCTAAAGTAAGTTTTGGTACGTGGTTAAAATGTTTAAAATTCTATTTTTAAAATGACTGCTCAAAGATCACTAGCTTATATGTTGCATCTAGCAAATTTTTGAGAAAATTGAAGATTCTATTGTAAAATATTGTAGCAAGAGTAAAGTTGTCACATTTGTAGCAGAGAATAGAAGTTTTCCTTAATAGGAAAATTAAGCTCTACATATATACAACTTCCATACATGATACACAGTGTTTTTAAAACTTCTATTTTACGTTAATATATGTTCATTTTAGAAAAATCAGAAAATATAAATAAGAGGAAAATAAATAGATGCTATCTCAATTTCAGAGATTGCCTAGTATTAAAAGATAAACTGAGGCACACTAAAAATTTTAAGAGTTTATTTGAGTAAAAATTGATTCAAATTGGTCAGCACCAAACCGCAAGTGGTTAGGAACACTTCACCGACAGGAGCTAGGGGAAAGACGTTTATAGAGAAGAGGCAGAAGCAAAGCAAGGGAATTATCTGATTGGCTATTTCTTAAGCACCTGTATTATTTGGGAAAGCCAAGTTGGCTGTTTGTGATTGGTTGTTCTTAGGTTTTGATTTCTTAACCTTGAGGCATTTTAGGCTGAGGTTGTGCTTTGCTTATGTAGACTGCTAATGTATTAGAACCGCCTCAGTCTAATCGCCTCTTTTTTTAATTAACACTAGGGTTAACATTTTAGAGTATGTGTATTTCTAGACGTTTTTGTACAAATGAGTACTGAAACAAATATGTCTTTAAAAAAATCAAAAATAGGATCACATATGTAGTCTGTATAGCCTGTTCATTTCACACAACAGTGTATCACTGTTTTGAAACCTGCCAAAATTAGCTGGCCTAAACTCTTGTTTTAATTTTTTTTCAATGCAATGAGAAAAAAGCTTCAGTATAACAAGAGTTAGAGACCAGTAAAATAGATATTTCCTGTCCCTGTACTCTCTGTCTAAAACAATACTAGTCTTGTTTTCAGCCCTTCTATGAAAGTAGGCTTGTTTTCAACTTTCAAGCAGCCCTGCACCTTCCAACAGTCAGAGATCTCCTAAATAGCTCAACTCATTTCTTCCTAGGGGCAAATACAGAGTTTTGTACACAATCCTCTGTGTGCTGTTATACTACACTTGGATAGAGGGAAGGAGGAAGTTGTAAAGAATACCCCTTTTGTTATCAGTCAGGATGGGCTAGTTTATGCTGCAGTAACAATATCAGAGTATTTCTAATTCACACAATATGTTTATCATGTCCCACATGCTGTCAGTCTGGAATCCATGGTGACAAAGCTGCCAGTATCTGGAAAATCATCAGTTTTTATGTCAGAGAGAAAAGAGTTTTCATGGGTAAATTTATCTGCTTTTCAAACTATCACACATGATAGTTTTGCCAAATGTTTTGCCACTACAAGCATGGATCACTAACTTTCTAGCCTCCAATGTAATAGTTTCCATGTGGCCTACTGCCCAACCCTTAAGTCAGTGTCTTTTCTTTTATTGTGATTGTTACCAGTTTCTCATTGCAAACCTTCAAGTACTAATTTGTGTATCAGTCACATAAGCTAATATTTGTAGTCACTCTGAAGTAGTGGAACAGCACCCCCTGCCCAGAATTGATTTGGATGTAGAGACTGAAGATACCACATGTACACCAAGAGGATCTGATCTGAAAAGGTTTATCGTTCACATAATAAGCTTTTTGGGGGAAAACAAGGAACAGCGACTATTTTGGGGTTTTATGTGGTTAGGGGGTAGGGCTGGGTTGAGGGTTTCCACATGTGCAAAGGAAGGAGCACCTGGACTTTCTTATCAATTTGCCCACATGTGGGCAGAAGAGGAAGGGAGAACAGTGGGGCTTGAAAGCTGTCAGCAGGCAGACATCAAAAATGGAGTCAGACTCTTTATTACAGCTAAGTTATGCTGTGGTAATAACACCTAAAATATGAGTAACTTGGTTTATTTCTTACTTATACTGCATGGCCACTGTGGGTTTGCTGGGAAGGTCTGCTTATTTGCGCAACTGTGTTACCTGCCCATTTCCTGAACACCGTGGCTTTAATTGGGCGGCCCCAGGTTGTCGCCACTACCACAGCACAGCATCAAATCCCAGGGCAAAGATGAAAGAGCTAAAGATTTATAAAGAGCTTGGTTTGGAGCATGTGTGACATGTATTGACAGCTATAAAAGTGCTCTGTCTACTCCTCCCTGCATTCCCCCCATCCCCGCAAAAGATCAGGGTAAGGGAGATCTGATTGGAGGCCTCAGTGTCTTTCCTACCCTCCAGGCCAGGAGAATGAAGAATTAAGAGTGAGAGTGGAGTGGTTTCCTCTAGCCCAGTCCCTCTTAAAGGAGTTTGATAGCCTATTGTTAAACCACAGGACCACAGAGTGAGAGTCTCCTTCTCCTTTCACCACCTGAAGAGATCTAACCATTAGGAGTATCTCAGCAACCACACCTAAGTACCAGTGAGCCGACAGAGAAAGAAGAATGCCATCTCAACAAGAGAGATGAGGAACAGGCCAAGCAATCAGAACATATGCTGCATGAAAAAGAACTACTAGAGGAGATCAGTGAACACTTGAAATTTTAAAATGGTAAAAAGTGCTTAAGGAGATGCAATTCGAAAAGGTCTTCCTGGGGCTTAAAAATGTGTTTTCAAACTATAGAGTTTAAAGAAGAGAATGGTCACAGTTGAGGCTTGAATTACAGATAGAAGATGAATGCAGGAAATAATCTCAAAACATATAACTGAAAGATTAAGAGATAGAAAACACGAAGGAAAAGATAAGAGAATATGAAGTATTTAGCATGTATTATAAAAGTATTTTGAAGCTGTTATCCAACTGGGGGAAAGGAGAGTAGGGAATAACAGAGCATTTAGTAGGAAAACAAGGCATCTCAGTGGTAGAAAGATTTGATATTTTACAAATAAGAATAAAGTCATATTTATTTGATTAAAAGAGCAAGAATAGAGATAGTTTTCATTAATAAAAATTATAAACAGTAGAATCTCTGATTTAAAAGGGGGAAATAATATAAATAAAATCTGATCAAGCCAACCAACTTTGGGGGAAAGGGAAATTATCTAAAATAGATGTATTATTCAGTATAGTAAGTGTGAATTGAATGAAACTATCCATTAAAAGTCAGAGATGATGGGTTTAAAAAGGTATAGCTTATGTAGGAAAGACAGGATAAATTCTACAGTATTTCCCTTTATTAACCAGTTTCCATAACATTTGGTTCCCTAGTAGTCACCAGAAGTGATCATTGAATTTCTTTTTTAGTACCCTTGTGACATATGAATTTTATCATAATTGATTTGTTTTAATCCACTGTGGATATTATTCTTTTTGATGCTCAAATTGCCCTATCTTTGGCCAGTGGGGGAACCCCTTCACGTTGTCTTCTGGGTTCTTTTGACATGACCCCTCTCCCCCTCCATGGACTTTGATAGCTGCTTTGTGTTCTGGTACAACTAGATGTTCCAGATTCAATTTGTTTATTTCCTGCTCTAGATATGTTATCAGTCATTCCTTCTAGGAGCCCTGATTTTTTTTTTTTTTTTTTTTTAGTGGGAAATGGTACGGAGAAACCATAGTCTGGAGGTGCTTGTAATTATGAGGCTTATCATTGTTTCTCCACCTTTTCTATGGACAGAGCATCTTATGTATTTTTTGCCTTTGCCCTCATGTTAATCTTCTCTCTGTAAGGTTCCTTTTAGTGGATGAAGATGTATAGAAATGACAGTCCTAGCACCATGTATGCTTGTTGGTAGAGGTGTGAATATTACTTCTGGTTCTCAGTGAACCAAGCTAGGAAATAGATGTATGTACACACACACACCTGCCTATTTCTATATCTTTATATATATTAAAAATCATTGAGTTCTTCTTAATACCCCAGAGTCTAGTGCAACACTACAGAATTTATTCTAGCCTTCATCTTTTCCATATCTGCACTTTGCTTGTCTGACAGTGAGAGATTATTCTCATTCCTATTATTTGTATTATTGTTGATGCATTTACTTAATTTGCTTAATCCTTCCTTTCTATAACCCAGCTCCTGGCTGGGCCATTCAAAACCAGACATGCCGGGCTTCACCCTCCCCTGCCAGCACTAGTCAAATGCTTGGCACCCCCCTTCTACTGAGCAAGTTGTTAGAAGTCAAACCTGATTAAAAAATTGCAGTAAATAAAAGTACTTTTTAAAAACTTAGATGATTTGAAAAAGAAATTAATGAAATTTCTAGAAGAGAAAAAAAGTCAAAATTAAAATTTTCAGTGGATGGCTTTAATCATAAACATATCTGAGTAAATAGAAAGGTAGAATACATTGTCCATAATGCAACATAAAAGGACAAGAAAGTCTGAAAATGTGAAAGATAGTTTACAGGTCAGGGAAGATAGAGCAAGAAACATCTAATGAAGAAGAGAGAAAGAACGAGGCATATTCAATATTTGAGTATCTAATGGCTGAGAATTTTCCAGAATTAATGGAAGACGCCAATCCACAGATAAAAGAATCACAAGCAGAATAAATAAAAAGAAATCTACACATAGACTAATGATAGTAAAATTGAATAGCAGAGAGAGAGCTCTTAAAATCATCCAGAAATAAAAGACATATTACCTTCACAAGAGCAGTGGTCAGACTGGGAAGTGACTTCTCAGCAGCAACCACAGAAGTTAGAAGATGTTGTGTTGAAAGAAAGTAACTGTCAACTGTAGTTCTAAAATTAGCAAAACCATCTTTCAAGATTATGGGTGAAATAAAAACATTATTTGAGAAATAATGAGGGAATTTGCAACCAGCAAGCCTTTGGACTAAAGGAAATTCTGAAGAGGGCAATTTACAGAGAAAGAAATCTGAAATATAAGGAGTGAGTTGAAGAGGGAAGAAGAGCAAAGAAAGAAGTAAATTTGTGGGTAAGGATAAAAGAACATTGACTGTTAAGGTACTTATGAGATTAAAATGAAAAAAAAAATTGTAGCATTAAAATACAAGACAGCAATATCACATAAGCCAGGAGTATTCTAAGGTCTTTTAATGAGCATCCGTGACCCTTATGATAAGCAGCCTTTAAAATACAAGTCAGCAATATCACATAAGCCAGGAGTATTCTAAGGTCTTTTAATGAGCATCCGTGACCCTTATGATAAGCAGCCTTTAAAAAGGATTTCTGTATAATCAACCCGAAATATAGAATAGCGAGTAGAACAGCTTTCTAGTTTTTCAGACTTGAATATTTTGAATTTTCCAATTTGAAACATTCATATTCAGTGTGAGTATAAAATGCATTGTGTAACAAAATAGAATTACTCTTACCTATTCCTCTATTTATTTATTTTTGTTTTTTGTTTGGCCACACAGCTGGCTTGTGGGATCTTAGTTTCCCGAACAGGGATTAAACCTGTGCCCCCTGCAGTGGAAGCGCTGTGTCCTAACCACTGGACCACCAGGGAATTCCTTTACCTGTTGCTTTAAATTACTATACCACTGTTGCTTTCCATTGGTCAACAATTAACAAATGTCTTCATTATTATTAGTATGTTATACTATGTTAAAGTATGTTATATACTTAACCTTTCTATTTTGTCTTGAAAATTTTATCAAAATTTTGGTGGGCTAACAAAATGTACTCTTAATTCCTTTCAAAATTACTTTCAAAATTGTCATACTTTAGACTTTTCTTTCATGATGTAATATTAAAGAAGAGAGAAGTTTGTGTGGGGATTATGCTCTTCAGCAGCAGAACCTGCTCAACTGCATCAATCTCAAGATAATATTAACCACATACCTGTAGAACCGATTATTTCCTTAGCAAACACTTTCTTCAGGTTAATGACATTATCAAGTGAAAGTTTTGTTTTGTTTTGATTTTTTGGCTGTGTTTGTTGTTGTGCGCGGGTTTTCTCTAGTTGCGGCGAGTGGGGGCTACTCTTCGTTGCGGTGCACGGGCTTCTCATTGCAGTGGCTTCTCTTAGTTGTGGAGCACGGGCTCTAGGTGCACGGGCTTCAGTAGTTGTGGCACATGGGCTCAGTAGTTGTGTCTCGCTGGCTCTAGAGCTCAGGCTCAGTAGTTGTGGTGCACGGGCTTAGTTGCTCCACAGCATGTGGGATCTTCCTGGACCAGGGCTCAAACCGGTGCCCCCTGCATTAGCAGGTGGATTCTTAACCACTGCGCCACCAGGGAAGTCCCTAGGTGAAAGTTTTGATTTATATAACACTTTGATATATCAGCTATCCTGTTGGAGAATAATTATACAAAAATTTAATATATTTTTAGATTTAATGAAGTTCTGATAAATATGTTTTGAGAGGATGTATTTCTGAAGCTAAGCTTTTTTTTTTTTAAATGTTGGTAGTGACTCCAGTAAAACCCAAAGACATTCATTTTCTTACTTAAATTTTTTCATTATAGCTTTTATTTTATTTATAAACACCTGTAGAGCTAAAAACATGACAAGAAAATATACTTCATTGATTCTAAAATGCTGATTTTCTTTCACATTTTAACATTTTTGAGATGAGTATGCATTTACAATTCTATAGCTTGACATAATTTTTTTTTTTTTTTCTGGTAGTTACATTTTATTTTTTTAATTTATTTTCTTTTGCCACATTGGGTCTTCATTGCTGAGCACGGGCTTTCTCTAGTTGCAGCAAGTGGGGGCTACTCTTCATTGTGGTGCGCAGGCTTCTTCTTGCGGTGGCTTCTCTTGTTGCGGAGCATGGGCTCTAGGCACGCGGGCTTCAGTAGTTGTGACACGAGGGCTCAGTAGTTGTGGCTCGTGGGCTCTAGAGCACAGGCTCAGTAGTTGTGGTGCACAGGTTTAGTTGCTCCGCGGCATGTAGGACCTTTCCAGACCAGGGCTCGAACCCGTGTCCCCTGCATTGGCAGGTGGATTCTTAACCACTGTGCCACCAGGAAAGTCCCTAGAGCAGTGGAGTAGGTTGCTCTGTCCTCCCGCTGCTCTGGCAGCAGCGGGTGGGTGGGAGGCGGGCATCTGAAGCCCCCATGCATACCTTGCCCCCAACAGCCCTCTGCTTGGCCGCTACCCTGGTGGGGTTGAGGCAGTGTGGCTGGCTGCTTGTCATAATTTAATTGTCAGCATTTTTCCTTTTCAGTGGTATGTAAAGTAATGATGTTTTTTATGATCAATTGTACTTACATTTGAAGAAATATCAAAATGTGAATGAGATTTAGACCATTTAGAATTAAATTTAGAATTATAAATACAGGTATTAATAGATTACTTTAGGTACATTATTTAAATTTTTATTAGCAAATACATGTATTAACATTTTATTATCAAATTAGTAAGAGTATGACCCACAAGTACATAAATGGAAATTTGCTAACATATTTTAAATAATGTGTCATTTCATCAAAATTGGCTATTTTCTTAATAATAAAAAAAAATCATTTCTTACAGTATTATGGTCTGTAGAGTAGACTTATAACTCTGCTTTGCCTCCCCTTCACCCCTTTTTAAAACTCCTGTTCAGTTTTCTTTTGCAAGAGGAGAAGAAGGAGGTGTTCCTTGCAAAACACATTTTACAAAATATTTATTGAGTGCTTAACACTTTGCAGGGTTATGTGAAGAATATGTCCTTACCCCAGTCCTCAGGTAATTGTTTTAGGAAGATGTGTGGTATATGTCTGCCTGTGTCTGTGTCTTTGTCTGTCTCACAGACACACGCCATTAACATTACAGTGTTATTCATATATTTTATTATTTTAAAATTACAATAATAATACTTAAATTTCTTGAAACAAAGAAGTCAAATAATACTGAAGGCTATATGATTAAACATGAAAGTTCTTCTTACCTTGTCCCCTTTCTTATACCTATTCACCACTACCCCACACTGCTTCCCTGAAGTAATTTCTCTTAATAGTTTGTCTATGTAGGCTTCCAGACTTTCTTTCTATATGTTTTCAAAGATATGCATAGTTCTCTTGGTTCAGTGAGTGATAAAACATGTTTTTATTTCACATAATGCTCTATGCCTTGCTTTATTAACTTCATCTCTCTTTAGATCCTTCCATATCAATATATATGTATCAGCTTTATTCTTAAGTGAAATATTGTGTAGAACGTATATGCCATATTTTACTTGACCATCCCTGTAGTAAGATATTAATGTAGTCAAATTAAAAGATGTTTGGTGCAAAGGACCTCATTTCTAGCATAAATTATAGCGAAGTAGCTTTATGCTTTGAAAACAAGTGACAATCCATAGAAAGGACTCTATGTAATTTGACTTCCTTTCATTTTTTTTGTTTTTAGATGCTTGGTTCTGCCTGGTTGACCTGTAACTGTTAAAAAGTGAAATGTAGGACTTCCCTGGTGATCCAGTGGTTAAGACTCCATGCTTCCAAAGCAGGGAGGGCGGGTGCGATCCCTAGTCGGGGAACTAAGATCCCACATGCTGTGCAGTGTGACCAAAAAAAAAAAAAAAACAGTAAAAAGTGAAATGTGTTTGATTTAATCTTCATTTACTCTCCAATGATTATGTAGGCTTTACTCAACCAAGATGCTGCTGTCCGTAAACACTGTATATAAATATTTAATAAATATGGTTTACTGATGGGGTAGTTAAACTAAGTACAAAAAATGCTGTGTTCTTTTAACTTTTGAATTGTCAACTGCATTGACACATAAAAAGACTTATTGTTTAACACATGTAAAA
The DNA here is from genome assembly GCF_965194825.1 of Balaenoptera physalus. NCBI lineage: Eukaryota > Metazoa > Chordata > Mammalia > Artiodactyla > Balaenopteridae > Balaenoptera > Balaenoptera physalus. The sequence continues at coordinate 82,706,614 of NC_138890.1, read as the reverse complement.
AGTGGCATGCTTCTCTTATCACTAACAAATATTCAACACCTTTGAGCTACCTCTTAAATAACTTAAATAGGTACATGGCCATTGCCTTTAATATTGTTCCTCTGAATGATCTCTCTTACTCTTTAGGAAGATTTTTTTTTTTAAGCAATATATGCTTGTGTTAAAAGTTTTCAAAACAAATAAACAAACAAACAAAAACTATGAAAGAAAGCTAAGTCTCCTTTCTTCCTCAGTTCTCCAGTCCCATTGTTTAGGCAACTACTATCTATTAAAAAATATTTGCAGCACATTATATACCTATTGGAATGGCCAAAATCCAGAATACTGACAACGCCAAATGCTGGTAAGGATGTGAAGCAACAGGAATTCTCATTCATTTCTGGTGTGAATGCAAAATGATACAGTCACTGTGGAAGACAGTTTGGCGATACCTTACAAAACTAAACATACTCTTATCATGCAATCCAGCAATCGTGCTCCGTGGTATTTACCCAAAAGAGTTGAAAACTTATGTCTATACAAAAGCCTGCACATGGATGTTTATAGCAACTCTTTTCATAGTTGCCAAAACTTTAAAGCAACCAAGATGTCCTTCAGTAGGTAAATGGATAAACAAGCTGTGTTATATTCAGTCAATGGAATTTTATTCAGTGCTAAAAATAAATGGACTATCAAACTATGAAAAGACATTGAGGAACCTTAAAATGCATATTACTAAGTGCAAGAAACCAATCAGAAAAGGCTACGTACTGTATGATTCCAACTATATGACATTCTGGAAAAGGTAAAACTATGCATATACTGAAAAGATTAGTGGTTGTCAGGCTTGGGGAGGGAGGGGGATGGGTGAATAGGTGGAGCATAGAGAATATTTAGGATACTCTTGTGATACCATAATGATAGATACATATCATATTTATCCAAACCCATAGAATGTTTAACACCAAAAGAGAGCTCTTGAGGTAGACTATGACTTTGGGTGATTATGATGAGTCAGTGTAGGTTCATCAGTTGTAACAAATTTTCCACTCTGGGTAAGCTGTGCACGTCAGAGGCCAGGTTGTATGTATGGGAAACTTTCTGTACCTTCCTCTTAATTTTGTTGTGAACCTAAAACTGCTCTTAAAAAAATAAAGTCTTTTTTTTTTTTTTCTAATTATTTTCGTGCCTTTCCAGAATTTTTCTGGGTATATCCAAGTGTGTGTATGTGTGTAATTTTTTTAGTATACCTCAATGGGACCATATTATAGATATCGTTCTGTCCCTCTCATTTGTTCATTTAATAACTTACCAATATTTCTGAGGAATCTGTATATTTCTCATTTTTAGGTGTGTGATAATTAATAGTGTAGATTCACTGTTTTAGTTTTGTATTTTTCTTTGCTCTTACCAACAGTTTCATTGATCATTCTTGTACATATACCTGGCTCCAGTAACTTTTATTATTTTATTAACTCATATGCTCATTTTCTCTTGCCTCTTTCAATTCAGTCTCTTTTTTTTGTCATTCTTTTTTTTTTCTTTTCCCATTTAACATCTTTATTGGAGTATAATTGCTTTACAATGGTATGTTAGTTTCTGCTTTATAACAAAGTGAATCAGTTATACATATACATATATCCCCATATCTCTTCCCTCTTGCGTCTCCCTCCCTCCCTCCCACCCTCCCTATCCCACCCCTCTAGGTGGTCACAAAGCACCGACAATTCAATCTTTATTTTCTTGTAGAACTGTGGGAATAATGTGTACAATGTGATCTCATTTGTGTACATTAGATATATACACACACACATATAACAAGTATATGCATAACAAATTTTCTAGAAGGATATATAAGATACAATTAACTGTGATTATCTTTAGATAGAGGGACCTAATAACAGAAGCAGAGGATGGTAGAGACTATTTTTATATATAAGTTTCTGTATGGCTTATATTGTGATTTTAAAAAAATAAATGAAGTTTAGAAGTTACGGTCTATGTCCAGAAGAAGCTGTGTGGTTGGATAGATAGGGCATATATTTAAAAAAAAAAAAAAAAAAGGGCAAAAATACATTGTTAATGTGGTATTTGCCACTTTTTAAACACTTAAATACCTATAAAAATTCATAAGAGTGAAAACTCTTTGAACTTTCAGGTGAACATCAAAGCAGTTTAGTAGATGAGTTGTATTATAAGCATATTGTTACCCTTTTATTTCCATAAAAATCTGTTTTAAGTAAAATTTATAAAACAAAATACTGAAATATGTCAACCATATGAGTTAGGGCTAAGCTAAAAGCAGAGCTTTATCATCCTCTTTCTCTTATTAAGTCTGCCAAAAATTCTTCTCAATTCTTGGAACATGAATTTTTCTATCAATAGACATGTTCACCTTCTTAATTTCCCCTCCTCATGTGACATACCTTACTTTGGACACCATAACCTGAATAGTATTGGAGTAGCCTCCCAATTAATAGTTCTCATTCCCCACGATGTTTATCTCCTTAAATTTCTTATTTATTTATTTATTTAAATAAAATTTTTTTTTTTTTATTTTTTATTTTTGGCTGCGTTGGGTCTGTTGCTGTGCGCAAGCTTTCTCTAGTTGCAGCGAGCAGGGGCTACTCTTTGTTGCAGTGTGCAGGCGTCTCATTGTGGTGGCTTCTCTTTGTTGTGGAGCATGGGCTCTAGGCATGCAGGCTTCAGTAGTTGTGGCACACGGGCTCAGTAGTTGTGGCTTGTAGGCTCTAGAGCGCAGGCTCAGCAGTTGTGGCACACAGGCTTAGCTGCTCCGCGGCATGTGGGATCTTCCCGGACCAGGGCTCGAACCCGTGTCCCCTGTATTGGCAGGCAGATTCTTAACCACTGCGCCACGAGGGGAAGTCCTCTCCTTAAATTTCTACATAACGTATTGTACCTCCTCACTGAGAATACAGTCTTTAGGCATTTATTATCTTTATAATAAGTGAGATTATGTTTAAGAATTTAGCTCACAGGCCCTTCAGTTGTATTTTCTGTCTCTTCTGGATCTGAATTTGCTTTCATAGGAATTATTTTTACTTTAAGGACAAATTTACATACATTTCTTAGAATTTCTTGCATACGACCCACATTTGTAGGCTGCTCATATTTTGTTACCTCTAAAGTTGGTAGATGTTTCAGTATTACTGAAATCTATAGTTTCCACCAATCTAGTGCTTGTGTTCTGAGATGTTTCGAAAGGCAATAGTACAATGTATATGTAGGGATGAACCCATTAGAAAGCCTGAGCAAAATGGGGTGGTGTAGTTGCTACACTTCTATCAGCATTACAAGTCATGCTATTGCATAAGAATTTGTTTTAAAAAGAAAAGAGGAATTTCCACTGCTAAAACAGAAGTTTTAAGGAATCTCTGTCCCCTGGCCATGGCCTTTCTTTCTGAACACTTTTTATGCATACAGTACCTATTAGCTATTATAAGGTAATTTTATTTTATCACCTAGTTATCTTCTTGACCTTTAATTGAATTTTCATAGATTATGACTAAAAAGTAATTTGCTGTATCGATTTCATTTATTATTGTTAACAGAAGAAAGCAAAGTATTGGACATGGATGACTCAGATTTAGGTTTGAGTCATTGATTTGCCACATATTAGCTTATGCGTCTTGAGTAAGCTGGTTTATTCTCTCAGCTGTAACAAAGGTTAATGTGAGAATTAAATCAGATACTGTAAGTGCAGCATCAAAACAGAGTTTTAATAAATGGTATCTAGTAACAGAAAAGATAGTAGTAGAAGTGATGATATTTAGCACTATTGTTTAAAACAATTGTAGCTTCTAGTTTTGTTTGCTAAGGAAAAGTAATTTCTGTAATTCTTCAAAATTGGTATGTGAGGTGTCCATCTTTCCAAAATGAAACATTAATAAATAATAGGATATTTTAAAAATCATGAGTACATTTGCATGAAATCTTAAAAAGGAAAATGGAACAGTGTAATTATATATTTAATTTTAAAAAGTTTTTGTTTAAAAAACCTATTAGGTACTGTGCTGTGGTGCTTCACATGAATTTATTTAATCCTTATGATAATTCTATGAGGTACCCATACTATTTCTACCTCTCTTTTACAGATAAGGTAACAGAGAGGTCAAGTAACTAACTTCTAAAGGGTATACAACTAATAAGTGATAGAGTCAGTATTTATACCTATCTAATTTCAGAGTCTCCATTCTTAATGCTGCCACATTATTTTTTTAAAATTATAGCACAGTATACTGTTCTGTGACATTCCAGCTTTGACTCGGTGATTTTTGATCCAGTAAATACCGTATGACAAAACACCTGGGTTATAGTTTTTCTCCCCAATGGAAAATGTTGTTTTTTGTCATTGTAAGATGTATTTGATAATAAAAAATCTGAGTAATTAGATATATAGAGAGGGCTTTGGGGTAAAAGCTTTATTAAAGTACCTATAATATAAAGAAACTTTCACATCATTTTAAATCTAGAGCTTGTAGGAATGCCACATAGCCTCATTGAGTACCTTGAGCATAAAACAACTTAATAATTACTGACTAAGAATCAGGTATAAAAGGCCCTTATAGGTCATTTTTTTTTAGCATTAATCCTGATACCATAATGGTAGCTAATGTTTATTGATTATTTACTTTGTTTGGTGCACTTCCATGGTCACTGACCTCACTTAATCTTTTCATCAGTCTATGAAGGAGATACTATTATTATCTCTGTTTTACAGCTCATTAAACTAAGATTTAAAGAGGTTTGTATAATTGCCTAAGGCTTCACAGTAGTGACATAAGTGTATTATGAGTCTTCACTCCAAATTATTTTTATTTTACAGCTCATAAAACAGCAGTATTTGAAAGAAAAATTACTGGGATCATGAAACATTCTTACAGTGAGTTTTCTTTCTTTAGGTTCACAATATTCTTGCAGAAATGGTGATGGGGGGAATGGTATTGGAGACCAACATGAATGAGATTGTTACACAAATTGATGCACAAAATAAACTGGAGAAATCTGAGGTAAGAATGGAAAGTGCTTTAGTTAATGAAGGTAGTAAGCATGATCATAAATTATGCATGATTTGTAGCTTTCACTGTTTGTCCTTCAGTATCACCCTTTAGGTACAGCTGGTATGCTTATTCAATTTTAAAAAGAAGTGGAATATACACATTTTAGTATGTTAAATGTTCTGTGACCACTATCCACCAAATAGTTTTGTGTATTCTTTTAGCCACAGTCGTAATTGCTTTGGGTAATGAATAAAATTCCCAATTCTTGTTGCTTAAAAAAGAAATTATGAATAATGGAATCAATATTTGTTATTAAACCTTAGTCATTAATTATCAAGAAAGTCTTAGAACTGGTTTTCTAAAGATATATAAATTTAGTGTTTTATAAAACTATTTCTATAAAAGGAAAGGAGAGAAAATGGAATTCTCATAAGGAAGTAATGTTATAATGGCTGCTTAGTAGGCCTGAGTGCACATTGAAAAAAGAAATTCAATGCTCTAATCTTTTAATTCTGGATCCTTCCCAAAGGTCACTGACAAGTTAGCTAAATCATACATTCCATATAATGATACATGTATTCGTGGCTTTTATTGCATTCTAGAAGAGAAAGATTTGGTTAGTTATATACAGCTAACTTTGTGCTGCTAAATTGAGTGAATGAGGACCAACCAGCAGTTTAGCCTTTTGTAAAACTCTACTTTAGAATTGTATGACTCTTCCCTCAGTAAAAAGGCTGAAATATCAGTAACAGGCGCTGTAGCTGGGCCACTCAAGTTTACATAATTTTGGTTGTTTCTTATTGCTATACAGAAATTTAGAAAGATGAATAGTCTTGATATCTCATTCAATACTATACATGTTTGAGGATACTCTTACCTTTGATATTTATAGTCATAATGCAGAAAACTAATTTTATTTATAATTATTAGTACAGTTATTTGGTTGATCTAAAGTAAATATTACTATAAAAGCAGAAAGATATTAAAAATATGCTAGCATTAATTTACAACAGGTGAGTTCTGAAGAATTTTTATCTTGTTGGCTCTTCAAAGGATCAGCTTAAAATGCTATGCTCATTGGAATGGAATGAAACACAGGATGGTGGATAAATCTGAAATCTGAGGATTAGAAACAGTTGAAGTTTTGTATAAAAACATTTTCCAATGTTCTGTTTTAAATTAAAATAGTTCTTCATTTCTCCTTATCTCAAGTTATCATCCTTCTTGGTTTCCCAAAGGAGAGGGTTGTAATGGGGAAGAGCTTAAAATTAAGACTCTTTTTAAGTAATTGTATATATTTTGTGTGTTCTACAGCCAATTTCTAAAATACTGGTTTTTGAAAAGGGAAAACAAACTAGATTAATAGAGAAAATTTTGTTTTAGGACAAGGAAAAGGGCTAAGAATATTATTTAGTAGAGTTGGCTTGCAGTGTATTGTTCAATATGGCAGAAAGGTTTACTATAAACTCTAATTTTAAAGTCTTAAAATGATAACTTGAAATTTATGTCTGTTAAACCTTGCTTTACAAAACTGTATGGATATAGATTTTAAATGCCAAGAGACAGACAGTGATACAATCCATTAATACTTAGTCTAAAATGAGTGGATATGTGGTAATTTGTGAATTCCGTGTAATCATCTGTAAAAATATATCGACCTCTTGTCTGGAATTATCACATTTCCAGGTATTTAACTCCTTTCCATTGGTGATGCCCTTCCTCCCGCCTGACCCCCTTTTCCTCCTTAGTTTGCTATATATAATATTGACAGAAGTCATGAAGGACCTGTAATAATTACATAATGGATATTTGCTTTTTGATTGTCCAGTAAAACTTTGTTAGTGAGCCAGTTTTTTTTTATCTATAAAGAGCAGTAAAATACAGAATTTACATTTTCAGTGGAAATAGTTATAAGAACATTATAACTTAAAGTCCTTCAACAGAAACATGCTATTTAAACATGCTATTTAAAATGGTTTTGAATACTGGTGAATATTTGTTTTTCATCCACTGATTGTCTTTTAACATGTATAATCAATTGTTATCTGCTACCAAATTAGTTTTTCTTTTTCTCCTTTACAAAAAAAGTATGTTTTAAATCTGATGGATAAACTAACATATGTTTATCAAGTGTTTCTCTATATGTGATGTCTGCTAATATTTTCCTCATAAAGTAGGATTTTGAGTCACGGTGAAGCCATATAGTTCTGATCATACTTCAAGAAATTGTGTTGAAATAATGTTGACTTTGTGTAATTTTTCAGTAATTTTCATATATTTTAAGTATGTTGGGAAGGCTACCAGCTTTATTCCAGACGCAGTGAAATGTCAAAAGTTTTCATATGGGTTCCTTTTCCATGTTATTTAAACTGGTTACATCTACCAAATATATGGCTGCAGAATAATCCAAAATTATTTGAGAGCAAGCTATAAGCTTTTATTAATCTTACTCTTACAAAATTTTAGTTAAAATGTATTATGTAAGCAAAAAGTTACAAAGCAAATCTTAAAGTTCAGAATACCATGATTGATGAAAAGACCTGTTTATCATGTTTTAAAAATTAATTTAAGTAATGTTTAGAATATCATTTATCTTTTAAAAAGCCTAGATATAATTAAGATACAGCTTTTAAAATATAACATGGATGTATCGAGTTGCCTTTACTTTGTCAGAAATCAAAGATTTTATTATTTTATCTTAAAAGTAGTATATTTCCGGTAACAGTCAAAAGTGAAGCAGTTTAATTCCCATTACCTAGACAGGTAGAAGCAAAGATCACGCAGATCTTTAAAGAGATGAGAAGCAAAGATATGCTCTGAATATATTTTCATCTATCCTGCTTTGATAGAGAAATGGTTTACTATAACATTGGGATCTTGGGAAAGGAGGGTTTAAGCTGGGAGGTTGGTGGGATTTGGGGGAAGTGTAAGAGGCACTCAGGAATCTGCCTAGGAGTAAAAGGACTCCCTGGGGGTGGAGGTAGAGGGGTGGGGTTGGGGAGACTTGTTAGCTTTTATGTATTTCATGTGATTTTTAAGATGAATAAATGGGTCTGAATTTAGTCACTACTTTTTAAAAGTCAGTCCTCTTTTTTCCGAACATCCTGATCTTTCTAGCTCTTTCCATTCTTCTCTCTTACAGACCTTTATCTTTCAATCTCCCAGACAGGACAGGTAGACAAGGTATTGCTGACTTTGAGAAAAATGTACTTTAACAAAGGGAAAGCAAAATGATGTCAAAGGCAATTAATTATTTAGGCCAGACTCAAAAATTCTTTGTGTTAATGAACCCATATAGTCCCTGTAGCCTATTTTCCATTCTAGTTTCTCCTTGTAGTTTATTCATCTTTTATTGGACTTAGTGTATTTTACTAGTATATCATTGATGTCATGTTTGTTCTGTTTTGTCTGCCTGCATTGTAAAAGGAAAGTTTAAATTTTTTTGTTCTTTTTTTTTTTAAACATTGTCATTTAACTGACAAATTACATTTGTAGAAATGACAATTTACTTTGTATGTAAATCAGAGTTTATTTTGAGCATCATATGGCAGAACCTTAATTTAACTCTCATAGATTTTTTTTCCCCACGTTTCTAAATTAGGATTCTAACATAAAATTGCATGCTGGGTTTTGGAAGCTGTGAATTTAAAAACCAAAAGCTGAACCTTTAGAGATTAGCATACAAAGTGGGAACCGGTAAAGGCTTAGAACAGTGACTGTTAAATAGTCCCCTTCCCCCCACCTAATGGTTTTCAGTTCCAAAGTCTTAACAATTGCTTTTGCAGTTTTGACTAACAGGTGAATATTAGAAGTAGCCAACAAAAAGTAAGATCAGAAATCTTCTAACATAGAAATAAATACTCTAAAACATGGAATTAAGTATATTGACCAAAATAAAATGGATTTTCACTGTAGCAACCTTCTGATATCCAAACATATCATAGTTAAGACTCAATAAGGTATTGTAAACCCTGAAAATTTTTGCAAAGCATATTGGCAAAAACTGGAAGTGTTTTAAATAGACTCCTAGCCCTACAAAACTAAATTTTATCTGCTAGTTCCTGTGCATTTTTCACACCATAAGTTACCTGTGTGAATTACTCTTTAAACATTTCCATGTAGAGATGGTGATGAACAACGTTTTTGTACAAAGCCATTACAAGAAAATGAAAATGTTCATATACTTCCATTTAAAAATTTCAAAATGAAAATAGTTTATTGTGTGCCATGCAGGGAAAAAATGTGTAAACTTAACAAGCTAGATTAACCACTTTAGTAATTAGAAAAATGCCACTGGGAATTTGGCATTGCTTTTTAGACACTAAATTACTACTTTCTGGATGTGTTTAAGAAGCAGCAACATACAGATAGCTTTAGAATTTCTTATCCCGAGTTAGTGGGCTATGTATTATGAAGCTAGGGACACCACTTTTGGACCCTGGATCTGTATTACTTTATCCTAGGAATAGAAAATATGTAATGGTCTCGTCTCATTTACTCCATTGATCTCAGTCACTGCCAGTTTCTATGTTCCAGTCTTTAATTTATGTTAAATTGCTTTTTCTACCAAAGAACCATCAATCACTTAGGTCTTATAACTTCCATCACTAGAACTAGTAATTTGCTTTTTTTTTTTTTAATCAAGTATCTATTTTCAAAGAATGGAGAACAAGAAAAGCGGCCCTAAGATACAGATGTTGGAAAGTCAGCTTGTGAGTTGGTTCTGCCCCTCTACTTTGACATGCACAGTTACTCTCTTATTCAGAATTATGATGAGGACCCTTGAGGTCACTTGTGAGGGTCAAAACTATTTATATTATTAAATCCATAAATGACATCAGTCTGCTATATTTATTTCACACAGGTAAATCCTATGCTAGAAATTAAAACTATAATTTAAGTTTACATAAAATGACTAGTACTGAAAAGTTTAAAAATTTTTAAATATTCTCATTTTGGTAAAAATTTTCATAAAATGCCATAGTTCTTGCTTACTAGAGGACCGTCATCAGCATTTCTAATCTGTTTATAATTGCAGTATTAAAGCACTACCTTTAAAGCAAAGAGCAAGCCTGTCCCCAGTTTAAAAGTTATTCTGCCTTAAATTCAGAAATTAAAATATTGACATTTTCTGTTCTGCTCAAAGCATGCTTTCAAAATCTGCCATTATTTTGTTAATGATTTTGAGTCTGAAACCATTTAATACTGTGTTAATTAATGTTGATGTTCTTTCACTTTGCTGTTAGGTCAAAATTATGAATGTGCATATAGCAACTTCCAGCAGGATGGGTGGGTAGAGGTTTTAGTATGTACAAATTATTTCAACTACCATCTTATTATGCTATATATCAAGCTTGAAAAAATATTTTAAGATGGTAGGATATTTTATGTGTTAGATGAAGTAAATATCTAGGTTCTTTCCTTTTCCCTTGGAGAAAGCTAATTGCTTATTGCATGAGGAAAAGGGAGTCTTCAGATTCTTTGAAATATATTTCAGTAATGCTGCTTTTTCAGTTTCGCTTGCACATATTTTGTTTATTTTTGGGTCTGGCAATTTAAAAACAAAATCAAAAACAAATCATATCCATCCATTACTATCTTTGTGATTCAAGTGCTTGAAATTTCTGAGAGTATGTCTGTATAAGTCTTCTGTTTGGCCTCATTTTGGTATACTTGCAGACTTCATTTTGTTTTCTTTCTCTTAATTCTGTTAATTTATTTAATCTCATGGGAGAGAAAACGTGACCATTCTTTTATATACTGTACTTCATTCTTCCATCCGATTCATACTCTTAACTGCTTTGGATTCATGTATTTGTTTTTGTTAGTGGAGTTGCTGCAGTTTACCTGCCATGGTGGTGCTCGAGTATAACAACATAGATGGAAACAAGTTATTTCTCCAGTAGGGTTTCATTCTCTTTATTTCTGCTTTATGTCAACTGTGTAATCTTAAATCTATAAGAACTATGCTGTACTGTCAGAAGTATCTTATTTTTACATTTTAAATTGTACATACCACTAACAAGTCAGGTAAACAATTTCTGTAAATTTTAGTGTTCAAAAAAATTGTGTTTAATAAAAGTTATCTTGTTGTTTTGAGTATATCTTACTAAAAAAAATCTTAACTAAGATGAAAATTCCTTTATACCTTTGTGTTGGCAAACTGATTTCCTAATGGTAAATTACCTCTTTTACATTTTATTCTTTAATAAAAATGTTTCAGACTTCACGTTCACGGAAGTCTGAAACTGAAATGTGTTTTATAGCAGTTCTGGTGTTAACTACCTGAGTGACATGAAGTGTTTTTTTTTTTAAGCCCTGAGTTTTTGTATATAAACATTGACAGCTCATGTAAGCATCTGAGTAGCGATCAACAGTCCTTCTCATATTTTTCTTTACATTTTATATTCTACAGAATCTGATTTCTTAAAATGTTAGTTTAATTAAAACTTAATTGAAGTACACATTACAATTTTTAAATTTCCTATCATTTAAATTTGTGACGTACTACACAAAAGTATTGAACATGCTTGAGAAATAATTTGATTCTCTTAATTCATTTGCGTGTTCTGAGTAGTTACCATCCTTTGCATGTCTATGGCTTGCTGCTTATGTTTAGAGAAATTGTAGTTTGTTGACTTAGAAACTTCTTTTGGTTTTACATAATATGAATTTGGCACATATATGCTATTGAAATCAATTGCTATATTGACTTTATGTATTCTCATTAGCAGCTAACAGTCAACACCATCTGTGGTCACAAAGAAACGACTTAATCTAATGAAATGTAACAGGATGAAGTTTTATTCTTTAGTTTAGCTGCTCATGGTACAGGGTATTATGGAGAAGAAGGCTTCTTGACAATGACATTTTATACGAAAAAAAGTGTTTTTACTACTTATGTTAACCATAGCATCCAGTAAAACAGACAGACGGACACACACATACACACCCTACCTTTTCTCTCTTTTTCTCAATAATAAAATCCTCTAATAATTCATGCCTTTTAAAATGTTTATAGTTAAATACCTTGTCATTACTTTTCTGTAGCCTACTCATAATTAGCACCCTGTATAGAAATTCCAAAGTAGAAATAGTGGCAAATTGATTTTTTAGTTAGAAAAATTATAAAATCCTTCTACTGGAAAAATGATACTTAGTTCCAGGTTGTCTATAAGTTTGTAAAATAATTTTTGTTCCCTTGGCAAACAACATACTTCCTAGCAAAAGGAAGCTCTTTGAATTAAGAGTCTTCTCTGATTCTAAACCATTCTAAATTTTGGTAGCTAAACACTGAACTTGAAAACATTAAGTTAAAGATCCTTTTGAATATGATTCATGCTACCCTAAATAATATTCATCTATAGCTCTAACATCTTTTTGGGGGCAGTTGGAGAGAGGTGGGGTATAACAAAAACTGCATTGCTTCAGGTAGGTATAAATGTAGAGGTCAATCAAATTTTTAGTTATACATCAAAAACAACTACACTCCATTAAATTATAAAAATTGAATTCTCCAACCCTATTCAGTCTTTAATTGGGTATGGAGTTTTTCATCCATATCACCCTTATCATTTGCCTGTGTGGACCATATATATTATTAAATACTATTTTACTGATTTTTCTATTATTTCCAATTCTAACTTGATAATCCATGGCTTTTATTTCATTGCTTAACAATGTTTGTATCCTTTATTCAGCAAATAGTTTACACTGGCCTATTTTGTATCACTCAAGATTTTTCTCAGGTAACAGCTTTATTATTATTATATTTTTAATTAACGAAAGAGGTAGGATTACATGAGAGAAAAAAACTAAATTACAAAAAGGGACATTAAAACTAATCTTTCTGATTACATGGACACTGTCTCATATATGTAATCTAAGCAAAGTAGAAGATTTGTTTTTGTTACTTAATTGCTTTTGTGCAAGATAATGTATGACACTGAATTCACATGTGTTTGTTGGCTTTATTACATAACCTGAATAAAAATTGATGAAATCTAATAGGTATATAAATTAAATCGTAAAAATATGAAGACTGTTGATGTAGCTATTTGAGAAAAGTGAAATATATGCATTTTTCTTTTATTTTTAAGCATATTTTCTCTCAAAATTATTTCACAAATTATAAATTTTCCAACTAAGATGAAAGCCAAATATTGTACACTAATGGTATTGGAAATTTTAGAATTCATTTATTTATATATATCCTACCTTTTGCATTTATGCTGTTCTTTCTCTAAATTTGTATATTGTAAACTGAACATATGTTGAATCTACTTTATATGACAAAATATTTTTAATCATTATATTTTTACTAATTCATTGAAGGGTTGGATTGATCCTCTTCTTGCAGTTTCATTTTTAGGCAGAACCGTTCTCTTTGGATTGAGGCTTCACTTTATTTTTTTTTTAAATCTTTATTGAATTTGTTACAGTATTGCTTCTGTTTTATGTTTTGGTTTTTTGGCTGCGAGGCATGTGGGATCTTAGCTCTCCGACCAGGGATCAAACCCGCACTCCCTGCACTGGAAAGCAAAGTCTTAACCACTGGACCGCCAGGGAAGTCCTGAGGCTTCACTTTAAAAGCCTGATTTTTTTTTTTTTTTTTAATGTCCTAGAACTTTCCTAGAAAAGTTTAGAAGAGCCTCTACAGTTTTAAAAAATAATTTTTAAAAACTTTATTGTTTTGAAATGTTTTAAGGGTTTAGCCCTAAGAAACTAAACGAACATGATTTATTACTTTCAGTTTTTATTTCACAGCATATATTAATAATAAATGACAGTTGAAAAGCAAAAACCCAAAATCTATCACAGTTGTTGTAAGAGATGTCTAATAAGGAAACTAATGTAAAATATGCTTTAATGCTTATATCATAAGTCACTTAAAATATAGGTGAAGATCTAGCTTTGTCATTTGAATATTGTGTGTGATGTTTCGGTAGTACAGGTTAATTTGTATTTAAATCTTTACATTGTTATCATTGCATGTATTCACTGTATTTTTTTAAGGTGTCAACTGTTTTCTCTTTATAGATTAGTATTTCAAAGTAACCATTCCATACCAATTCAAACTACCATCTGGTCTCTAAGCTTGTTATATGAAACTCTTTTATCATTGTCCTCCAGTTTTAGTGTTTTTTGATGGGCTACACCTGAGCTGTACATTTTCTTTTTCTTTTATTTGCTTCTGTATACAGGCTGGCTTAGCGGGAGCTCCAGCCCGTGCTGTATCAGCTGTAAAGAATATGAATCTTCCTGAGATCCCAAGAAATATTAACATTGGTGACATCAGTATAAAAGTGCCAAACCTGCCCTCTTTTAAATAAAAAATTTAAAAGGCCACTCCCAGGTAAAATCCGGGGGAAAAGTCATCTAAGTTTACCATGCAGTTGTTTACCAAAAATAGAGGAGGAGAGTCTTAACTTTTGCTCTTGGATTTAAGTCAAGGTACTGTATAGAAGTTATGTAAAATCAGTATGGAAGTTCATTGTTGCTTTTCTTGCTCAGTGATTTTTGAAGAAATTGAGTAGTTACAGTGTGATTTTTTTCTTTATTTTCTAAACTGCATTCCTATGGCCACCTAAGGCATGCCTCTATGTATTGGCTACTACAGTATTTTGAAAAGTGTTTGGGACATTTCTTTAAATTATGTATAACCTAAAATGTTGGTGTTTTATATGGATCACAAATACAACATTCCTTAATTCTTTCTGTTATTTGTCAGAATTGTTATTTAAAGAACGAAGTATGTATTGCATGAAAACATTATGACCTTTTTCTCTTAGTTTAAATAAACTCCAAGGTAACTGGACTTCTAAAGCACCGTTCTGTTTGCCTGGTATCTACTTTAGCAATAATTTTTTTTACGACCCTCTGACTCAAAGAAGTAAATAAAAGTATATTTTATCACTGTTAAGCAGCTGTTAATGTGGATTTATTTAATTTATACTTATATTTTTAATATTCAGAACCTCATTATTCTAAAACTCAATTATTTCACAAGTCAAGAGTAGTGTATCTCATAGTATATTGTGTAGGATGAGATCTGGAGTGGGAGATGACAGATCTTTTTCTAAAATCCATATTGAGAAATTGCAAAATCTGTTTTATACACATAGGTTTAAGTCTTGCATCTGATCCCTTCTTGCTGAGATGATGAAAAATAATTTCATAGCAAATACTTAGTTGCTTTTGAACACAAAACCCTTTGGGGGGCTTCCCTGATGGCGCAGTGGTTGAGAATCTGCCTGCTAATGCAGGGGACACGGGTTCGAGCCCTGGTCTGGGAAGATCCCACATGCCGCAGAGCAACTAGGCCCGTGAGCCACAATTACTGAGCCTGCACGTCTGGAGCCTGTGCTCCGCAACAAGAGAGGCCACGATAGTGAGAGGCCCGCGCACCGCGATGAAGAGTGGCCCCCGCTTGCCGCAACTAGAAAAAGCCCTCACAGAAACGAAGACCCAACACAGCCAAAAATAAATAAATTAAAAAAAAAAAAAAACCCTTTGGGGCCCCACTTGTTTCATCCCAAAGTCAAAACTTTCTTAAGTCCTAATACTCTCGTATTCTGGTTTCTCATAATTTGCCCACATTTTCTTATTTAATCTTATCTTGGGATCCATGAGTGGGATTCTTCTTCCAGTTAGACTAAGGTTTTCCTTCTAGTTCTAGTCCTCCCTCCCCAAATACTATTTTTTGAAACATTTCCTTAGATGTGTGGCATGTATGAATTTTACTCCAAGCTCTGGGGTGTAAGAAAAGTCACTATTTTTTCTAAATAAAATTAATCTGACTCTAAGCCCCATCCTACTGAGGCAACAGGAAACTCAGTCTGTGATTATTGGGATTTCCATCAGTTCAGAGATGTATAAAAGTCCTAGAGTAAGGTTATGCTAAGCAGAACATGCAGGGAGGTCCCTGGTCTTAAGTCATTTGAATGTGCCAGGTGAACAAGTCCCTGTCCTCATGGACATATATGCAGTACCACACTTTTCTCTTTTCCCTTTTTTTGGGGGGTGGGGGTGGATTATGGAAAGATTTAAGTTTTGATTTGGTTAGAATGTACCAAAATTAGGGAAACTTCTGGGCCGGATCATACTTTAACCTCAAGAAATAGTCAAAAGGGTTTCATCTTTTACTATATTCTAGTATGAAAAAGAAAACCCAGTCATGTGCAAATGACAGAAGTAGGCAAGTCATAGAAAACTAAATCTCAGTGACCGCTAAATATGTAGAGATGCTTAATCTCACTAGTAGCCAGGGAATGCAAGTTTAAAGGACAATTAGATTTTATTTTCACCTGTCATATTAGCAAAAATTAGAAGGGGTGACAGTATCCAGTGTTGGAGAGGATGTGAGGAATGAGAACTGTCATACATTGCTCATGGGAATGTAATTTACTGTAACTTAAAAAAAAAATAATATGCCAAGTTCTGTGAAAATTTTTAAAAATCAAAAATACACATATCATACATACCCTGTGACTCACTTTGGGAACTCTCTATTCTCTTAGCATTCCTGGATATCTTTATATACAAAGGTAATTATTTCATCAACTTTTTAAAGCAAAATAATAATAATAATAAACTGGAGATACCTTAAATGCCCACCAGTAAAGAAATGGTTGAATAAGTTATTGAAGCTACCACACTAGTTATAATAGCAAAAGACTGGGATGACCCAAATGTCCATTAGAAGGAGATTGGTTGAAAAGCTGGATTACATCCACATTATGGAGTCCTATGAAGCTATCAAAATGAAAAATATCTCCCTATATTGCTGAAAATTGATCCCTAGAATATAATGTTAAGTGAAAAAAAATCAAGATGGAAAAAAGTATATTGATGGTGTGTGTATTAGTCAGGGTTCTTCAGAACCAGTAGTGTGTGTGTGTGTGTAATGAGACTGACATTTAACTCAGTAGACTGAGTAAAGCAGATTGCCCTTCTTAATGTGGGTGGGCCTCGTCCAATCAGTTGAAGGCCTGCATAGAATAGAAGGGCTGACCCTCATCCAAGTAAGAAAGAATTCCTCCTGCCTGACTGCCTTCAAACTGGGATGTTGGCTTCTTCCTGCCTTCAGTCTTGAACTGAAACATGGGTTCATCCTGTGTATCAAGCCTGCCTGCCTTCAGACTGGAACTATACCATCAGCTCTCCTGGTTTTCCAGCCTTCAGATTTGGACTGGAACTCCACCTTAGGCTCTCTGGGTCTTCAGCTTGTCAACTCACCCTGCAGACCTTGAGACTTATAAGCTTCCATAATCACATGGGTGCATTCCTTATAATAAATCTTTTTAAATAAAATCATTAAGTTGATGATTTTGTTTAAGAGATTTATTATACTACTCAAAGTCTGAAGGCAGGAAACTGCCGATGTCCTAGCTTGAAGGCAGTCAGGCAGGAGGAATTTCTCATACTTGGACAGAGGTCAGCCTTTTAATTCTATTCATGCCTTCCACTGATTGAGTGAGGCCCATCCACATTAGGGAGAGCAATCTGCTCTACTCAGTTTACTGATTTAAATGTTACTCTCAACCAAAAACACCCTCACAGAAACACCCAGAATGTTTGACCAAATGTCTGGGCACCCACATGCCCCAGTCAAGTTGACACACAAAATTAACCATCACAGTATGCTACCAGTTATCTAAGAAAAAGGGAGAGTGAGTGGTGTGTGTGTTGTGTGTACTTCTAAATGAAAGGACAAGCCATATATATATACACACACACATATATACAACATACATATATAGTGAGAAGGAGGAAACAGGGCAGAAGTGTGGGGATAGAAGCTAGACTTCTTGGAATGTACCTTGTTTTGAAACCCTGTAACTATTTTAAGTAATTAGTAATCGAACTTAAAATTTAAAAAAGTAACCCTAAAAATTAAAAGCAAAGCAGATAAATTGAACTATGCGATGAGTTGGTGGCATAATCACCCAAAGGGGAACTGCTTCACATGACTTTAAAACTCTTGACTATACACCACTAAAGACAAAAAGACCTTCCCTGCCCACCCCCCAACTTAAATTGTTTTCTGTAATCCTGGTATTGGTGATATTTTAAAATTCCGAGGCTGTGCGTGTGAACTCTGGGGTAAAGCAGAGGAGAAGGTGCCTCGGTGCCTGTAGTGGATGCTCTGGCATGCATCCTTTAGGACTGAAGCACTCATTTCCTCAGCTGCTGGCAGTGTTGGTGGCTAAGAGCACTCAGCTGAGTTGCTGAGAATTGCCACCAGCCGAAGGGAGCTACTTCACCTGAAGTCACGACTCCTCTCCAAAGACATCCTACATCCAAGTTCTAAAAGCCCAACCCACTTGGCTAAGGCAGGACAACTCGGAAAGGCCATCCCAGCTCCAGTGCTACCCATGGGATCGGCTAAGGCCTTTGTCATGACTGCATTGCAGTTTAACTCTTCCCTCTGCCTCATCCTACTTCCTTTCGATTTCCGGCTTTGATCCCAAGGGCGTATCACAGTGATTAGCTTGCATCCAAATCACTATCTCAGTCTGGTTTTCAGGGAAGCCCACCTAAGACAGTTAGAGCCAAGAATGGTCTGAGGAAGCAGATTCCAAAATGAGATTTTGGAGCTGGACCACCCTCTGGCAGGCTGGCAACAGAAGACCATGTTACCGGTGGCAGGTGGAGCATGGTTCGCCACTAGAATGCCATAGCAGTGTAATTGTTGAAACTCTCACTGATGGTGAACTGGGAATGCCTTGGTAGGCACAGTGTCTCAGGCATTTGAGAAATATAAGAGAACTAGTAATTATGAAGAGTATGGAATTGGATGGCTGTTCTTGCAGGCATTCATTCCATTAGAGAAATGCTGAGAGTGATTAATTACCAATTAAAGGCTATGTATGAAGGCCAGAAGGGCTTCTTAACAATGTATAAAAAGACTTTCATCTCTTGCAGCTGGAGGACAGAAAAAGCTGAGGATCAGGCCCAGGCCTTAACTGTAAGATTGGCAAAGTTCAAGAGAAGATTGGATTCCAGCCTCATCATGTCTGCTAAGCCAAGGTCAGGGACAAAAATCTTGGATACGGACCTACAGAAGTAGCCCACTTCTTCCCATTAAGCTACCACTCACTCCCTTCCTCCTCCTTGCTTGGAGAGGATGCAGAAGCTTCTGCCTTGCAGGTTAACATGCACCCTCCTCAGGTTTTGCCTCACCTGCTCTGATCACCAAGCCAGTCGGGTCGAGACACAACATATTTGGGCCAGGGAAGTGCTAGGGCTGCCAAAGTTGTTGCAGAACCTTGCCAAAATAAACCTGGAAGAGCCAAGAGAATATATTTGGGCCTGGATCCTGAGGGTTCTGGCTTAAGGGGGAAGGAACATAAAGCTGGATGAGGGAGAGTGTTTTATATGTAAGCTCTCCAATGATAGAACATTTAACACTCTGGCAGGGACCTGAGGAGGCAGTGCTGATACACTGCTAGGGTAGTTCTTGGAAGCTTGGAGAAAGGCTGAGCCACTACACTTGGCCCAGCTAAGTGAAGTATAACATAACATCCAAGCAGACAAGCGGAAGAAGAGATGACAAACCTTAGAGAAGTGTGTGGGCTAAAGTGAATATACTGTGTAAGGCAAGACAGCCCGGAAGTTCCTCCATTTACCAAAGCAATAAGGAATATGTCACTGTTTACAGGGACACCGGCATCATTTAGAAACTCGGTAGTGGCTGTCTTCTGAAGGCCAGGACTTAGAGTAGGAAATGCTGCCACAGAGCTGGGTGCCCTGATAACAGTGGGGATGATGAGATCGTGAAATAATAGATGCCAGGTTGTGGCACTTAACCAGGAGGTGCATAGTGGGCTAATTATCTTAATGAACTGCAGGGTCAGAGTGGCAACCAAAGATCCTGACCCACAGAGAGCTATAGAGATGGTTAATGGAACGAAGCTTCGGTAGGTACAAGGTAGATGGTCAGCCAGTAAGGGCGTTGCCCGATCTAGATAATCTAAAGAACTAAAAAATGGATGATCAGGAGGTTGAGAGCAGCCACCGCAATAAAGTCATTACTTTTGTTCCAGTTTCTGGTCCTGAGCCAGTTCTCAGACCCAGAACTCCTTGATTGACAGAAGGACCAAATCTCCAGGAGGAAGGACCCTGCACACCATGGCAAGTGCATAATATTAATGATTTTTCAACTACTTCCTTAAAGGGATTTATTTACTTGGATAACCATACACTGGGAAATGGAAAATACCCAATGTTTTGAGGATTTTGAGGCACAGTTTCCAAGCTGACACTGATAACTAGGGACCAAATATCATCATTTGGTCCCTGCCCCCATTACAGTGGGAGCATATGGGGGCTAGGTAATAAATTTAGTCCTGGCCCAGGTATAGCTCATAGTGAGTCTGCCAGGTCTACAAATCCACCTATTGGTCATTTTTCCCCATCCCCGAATATAAGTGGCATGGACAGTTATCTATGGCATAAGAGCTATTATAGAAAGAAAGACTTAAGTGGAAGCTTTGCAACTGCCCACATACTCACAGCCAAGATAGGAAATAAATAACGATATTGCGTCTTGGGGAGGAGAGAGATTAGTACGACACTTAAAGACCTAACAGATTTTAAAATGGTGGCCTCCATCACATACCCATTTATTGACCAGTTCCCTACAGGTGGATCCTGGAGGATGACAGTGGACTACTGCAAACTGGACCAAGTTGTAGCTCTAATTGTAGGTGTTGTACCAGATGTGGTATCTTTGTTAGAGAAGATGAACAAGGCCTCAGATAGATGGTATATGGCCATTGATCTGCTAAATACCTTCTTTTCCATCCCTGTTAGGTGGGAGGACCAGAAAGTTCACATTATGGACACATAACAGTGTACTATGGATATTAACTCGCCCTCAGAACATAACATAGTCAGAAAGGATCTGGGTCATCTGGATATACTATCACATTGGTCCACATTTTGATAACATTGTGTTACTTGAACTGGATGAACAAGGAGTTGCAAGCACATCGAAGCCTTTGGTAAGATACATGCCCTCCATGGGTGGAAGATAAGCCCTGTGAAGATTCAGGGCCCTACCACAGCAGTGAAGTTTTTAGGAATCCAATGATCTAGGATATGCCAACCTATTCCTTTCAAAGTAAAAAAACAAAGTATTGTATTTCACAGCTCCCCCACTCAGAAGCAAACACAAAGGTTGGTGGGACCCTTCAGGTTCTGGAGGCAGCATATTTTATACTGGGAACACTATTCCAGCCCATTCATACAAACAGCTTCTAGAATTGAGTGAGACCCAGAACAGGTAAGGGATCTGCAGCAGGTCCAGCCTGCAATGTAAGTGTCCCTCCCTCTTGAACCATACTCCCTGACAGACCCAATGATATCAGAGCTGTTAGTTATGGTAAAAGATGCCATGTGCTGCTTATGGCATGCCCCAGTTGAACAATTACAACATAAACCCCATTGCAGTCAGACAATGCCACCTGTAGTGGAAAATTAACACGTAATTTGAAAAACAGTTCCTCGGGTACTCCTGGGCCCTGGTTGAGACAAGCATCTGATCATAGAAGTGATCATACATCCAGAGCTGAGCTGGGATCTGTCAAAGTCACAAAATCATAAGGTTTGGCAGAACTAGCAACAATCTGTAGTAAGATGCAAGTGATACATGGGAAAGAATGGAGCCAGAGGGCATAAATAAGCTGCACAAGTCCTGATCCCAATTTCATTTTCCACTGTTGACCACTGCCTCTCCTTCAGCTCCAGGGAAAGATAATAGTGTGGAGAAATCCAGTGGGCAGAACTTTGGGTTATATACGTGGGCATCCACTCTATGTGAAGATAAAAGTGGCCCAAGGACTCACAGGCAATACCTAATGACTTGGTTGGTTAGCCAAAGTCTTGGAAAGAGAAAGATTGGAAGATCAAGGACAAGGTTTGGGGAAGAGGCGTGTGGATAGACCTATATAGGAATAAGCATGAAAATATGAAGATTTTTGAATCATGTGTTACCTATAGAAATCATCTGAAGAGACACTATACTACCAAATAGAATGACTCAGCACAGTGTTATTGTGCTTCTGTTATTGGCCTCAGTGTTGACACAACGGGAGCTGGAATGGAAGATCCAGGGATTGAGGGCTACACGTGGGCCCAGCAGCATGAACTCCTACTCATCAAGGCTGATTCAGCTACTGCTTGTGTCAAATGTCCTAACTACCAATAACAGAGACCAATGCTGAGCCCCTGATACAGCACCTTCCCTTGAGGAGACCAAGCAGCCACTTGGTGGCAGGTATTTAATTTTGGGCCCCTTCCATTTTAGAAAGGGGAGTGAATTAATCCTGATAGAATTGACACATATTCTGGATTTGAGCTTTTGTTTCTTGGCTGCCTGACCTCAACCAACATTGCTATCGAAGGGTTTACAAAGGGTTTGATCAACCTACATGGGAGCCCACATAGCATCACAAAGGACCAAGGAATCCAGTAAAGGAAGGGCTGCAATGAATGCAGAACCATGAGATGAACTGACCTTGTTATATGCTGCCCAACTGAAGCTGCTGGACTGATAGGGCAATGTAATGGTCTTTTAAAAAGGCATACCTGAGGCACTAGGTTCCTAAATTGACAACCGTTATATGGTGCTCTGTTCCCAACAGGTAGACCACAGGGGTCCAGGCACCAAGGGGTAGAAGTAGGAGTGGCTCGACTTACACCACTCCCAGTGACTCACCAGGGGAATTTGTGTTTCCTGTCGTCACAAACTCTAGGATCTATGGTACAGAGGTCTTGGATCCCAGAAATGCTTCCTCCAGGGTTGCAACAAGAGTTGTATTCACCTTTAATCTACAGCAGCCCTCCATTCATTTCAGGATGCTCATATCAAAAGATCTTGTTGGCAAGGAAAAGAGTCCTCATCCTCCATTCCTCCATAGCTTATTGAAGTCTGACCAAAAAAAGTGTCTTTCAGAGCACCAAAAATAATAGCTATCATGACTCGTATAGTGAAAATCACAGCTATTTGGGAGATAGGTTTCATTAGGACTCTGTTGCTGGTGTTGCAGCTGCTGACTTAGCACAGCTCACTCAGTGTGACTCCAAAACCAGATGTTAAAATATATATGTATTTTGTGTGTGGAGAGGGAGAGAGAGATCAAACTGAAGAGTAACCAATTATTGCAGGTGAAGAAGAGGTGTGGTTACTACCCATGTAAGATCACAGAAATTGGAGAACATAATTTCTGTGTCAGAATTACCTTCTGTAATAGATCGATACCTAAGAATTGATAGGGAGTGACGTCAGCATCATAGCAATGTAAGATGTTGCTCTTTTCTCTCCCCGCTTTTTAGCAATTAATTAGACATCTCTCCATGAACAAAAGTGCCTCGTGGGGAGCTGTGGGACCTACCACCCTACACCAAGGGACCTGGGAGGACTCTCACCTACCTGTGCTTCCAAAAATAGACAAACAGACATGGTAAGGGCTGCAGACCCAAGGGAGTCAGCGAGCCTGCCCCACCCCTGCTCACTCCAGTAGGGGAAAAACCTGGAGAGTACTGGCCTATTCAGATACCCAGGAGCAAGAGGATTTTGTACAAGTCCAGCCTGTCTGAGGGGAGATACCAGTACACCATTAAGACGGGAAGGATAAGAGTTTGTACACAGTGGAGAGGAAGGAACTCTCCCAGAGCCCCCTTCCCCATTCAGGGCAATGCCTACATAGGGCTAAGCTGTCAAGTATTGGTGACCTCTCCTGTGGAGGAGGTGGAAAGCTGTGAGTGAGTGCCCAGCTACCCCAGTCTTGTGGGTTACATCCGGAGAAACCCATTTCTCTCCAGCAGCACCCAGAGTACTGAGGTGGGACCTCCATGACTGGGGAGAGGAGGATAAAGGGAAGGAAGCAGATAAGAATATCAAAAGGCATTAAGGAGGTTCCTGCTGACTACTTCAGCACTTCAGCAGGAAGTCACCCTCAAGCTTTTGGGATTATCCCACTGGAAAATCCTACCACTGGGTCCATGGGCACCCGCATCACCTGGAGAGCTAAACCCACACTCCTACCCGTGCCCCTCCCCCCCCCCCACCCCGCCATTCTGTGGATGGATCCTTATCGGTGCTCCAGAGTACAGAGGTGAGAGAGCAGGTCCAGTAATCAGAGTGCGCTTAGAAAAATGGACCAGGGAGAAACTACAAACTAGAGCTGTAGCGCCACCTTCTGCAAGACATAAGAGGTTTCCAGCAGTCAGCCTGGTGAGTTACAGGAGTAAGAAAAGATGTAAAATCTTAAGAATTCTGCCACCTCAAGAGGGAACAAGAGAGTGGAGCAGGTCTACCCTCAAAAGTTGAGGAAACCCCAGATATAGCAGCACCAGTGATCACTGCCCCATCTGAAGGCAACCAATAAAGATTTAAGGAGTTGTCTTCTACTTCAGATGGAAAAACAGCAACACAAAAATATAAGGAACCTGAAAAACCAAGAAAATATTTCACCCCTAAAATGAATAATTCTCCAACACCTGAGCTCACAGCTACAGAAAACTGTGATCTAGCTGATAAAGAATTCAGAATAGCTGTTTGAAGAAATTCAGTGAACTACAAGAAAACTCAGAAAGATAGTTCAAGGATATTAGGGGGAAAATACATGAACAAACAAAATGAGATCTTGACCAAAGAGATAGAAATGATAAAAAAACAACCAAACAGAAATTCTGGAGCAGGAGAGTGAATGAAAAGATTACAATAAAGAGCATGTGTAGCAGACTAGGTGGAAAATAGAATTAGTGACTTAGAAGGTAGGAATTTAGAAACAACATGGAAGTGAACAAAGGAAAATAATAAAAAAGAGCAAAGAAAGCCTGAATGATCTATGGAACTCAATCAAAAGGGCAAATATTATAATAGTTAAGTGTTTCAGAAGAAGAGATAGAGAAGGGGACAGAGTTTATTTAAAGAAGTAATAGCTGGAAACTTCCCAAACATGGGGAGAGACTTGGACATCCAAGTTCATAAAGCTAGTAGATCACCACTTCACAAATGTAGGCATAAACAGAAGGAAAAAAGAAACAGTGGAAATACAAAATAACCAGAAAGCAATCAATAGGATGGCAATAGTAAGTCTTTACATATCTTTAATTACTCTTAAGTGTAAATGAATTGAATTCACCAAGCAAAAGACACAGAATGGCTGAATGGATAAAAACACAAGACCCAACTTTATGCTGCCTACAGGAGACTCACTTCAGCTTTCAGGACACACATAGGCTCAAAGTAAAGGGATGGAAGAAGATACAAGGAGAAACCCAAAAGAAGTAGAGTAGCCATAGTTATATCAGACAAAGCAGACTTGAAGCCAAAAACTGTAACAAGAGACAGGGTCATTATATAATGATAAAGGTGTCAATACATCAAGAAGATATAGCAGTCATAAATATACACACCAAACATTGGAGCACCTAGATATACTAACCAAATACTAAAAGGTCTGAAGGGAGAAAGAGACAACAAATGCAATAATAGATGTCAATACCCCACTTTCAGCAGTAGCTAGATCATCCAGACAGAAAATCAACAAGGAAATGTTGGAATTGAACCATATTTTAGACCAAATGGACCTAACAGACATATATAGAACATTCCATCCAGCAGCAGAATATACATTCTGGTAAGTGCACACAGAACATTCTCCAGATAAATCATGCGAAAGGACAAAAACAAGTCTTGGCAAATTTAAGAAGATTGAAATCATACCAACTATTTTTCCAACCACAGTGGTATAAAATTAGAAATCAATAACAAAAGGAAAGCTGGAAAATCTACAAATATGTGGAAACTAAACAACACACTTCTGAACAACCAGTGGGTCAAAGGAGAAATCAAAAGGGAAATTAAAAAATATCTTGAAACAAACAAAAAAGAAAACACAACATACCAAAACCTATGGGATGCTGCAAAAGCAGTTCTGAGAGGGAAGTTTATAGCAAGGAATGCATACATTAAGAAATTAGAAAGATCTCAAATAAATAACCTAACTTTACATCTCAAAGAACTAGAAAAAGAAAAGCAAATTAATCTTAAAGTTAACAGAAGGAAGGAAATAATAAAACCAGAGTGGAAATAAATGAAATAGACACCAGAAAAAACAATAGGAAAGATCAATGAAACTAAGTGCTGGCTTTTCAAAAAGATAAAATATACAAACCTTTAGCTACACTAAAGAAACCTTTAGCTAGACCAAGAAAAAAAAAGAAAAAAAAAAGGAGAGAAGATGCAAATAAATTAAAATCAGAAATGCAAGAGCAGATGTTACAACTGATACTACAGAAATACAAAAGGTCATAAGAGACTACTATGAACAATTATATGCCAACAAATTAGACAGCCTAGATAAATTCCTAGAAACACACGCCTCCCAAGACTGAATCAGGAAGAAATAGAAAATCTGAATGGACCAATTACTAGTAATGAAATTGAGTTAGTAAAAACAAAATAAAATAAAACAAACAAAACAAAACAAAAACCCTCCCAACAAACAAAACTCCAGTACTGGAGGGCTTCACGGAGGAATTCTACCAAATATTTAAAGAAGTCTTAACACCTATTCTTCTCAAACTATTCCAGAAAATTGAAGAGGAGGGAACACTTCCAGACTCATTACAGGAGGACAGCATTACCCTGATACCAAAGCCAGGTAAGGACATTACAAGACAAGAAAACTATAGATCATTATTCCTGATGAATATAAATACAAAAATTCTCAACAGAATATTAGCAAAGTGAATTCATGAACACACTGAAAGGATTATACACATGACCAAGTAAGATTCGTCCCCCTAGGATGTGAGGATGGTTCAACATATGTAAATCAATAAATGTTTTACACCACATTAATAGAATGAAAGATAAAAATCACATGATCATCTCAATAAATGCAGAGAAAGCACTTGACAAAATACATCTTTTCATGGTAAAAACCCTCAACAGATTGGTTATAGAAGGGACATACTTCAGCATAATCAAAACCATATATGACAAATCCACAGGTAACATTATAATATTATACTCAATGGAGAAAAATTGAAAGCTTTTCTTCTAAGATCAGGAACAAGACAAGTATATCCACTCTCACCTCTCTTGTTCAGTATAGTACTGGAAGTCCTAGCTAGAGCAATTAAGCAAGATAAAGAAAGGTCATCCAAATCAGAAAGGAAGAAGTAAAATTGACATCATTTGCAGATGATATGATTTTATATATAGAAAATCCCAGAGACTCTATGAAAAAATTGTTGGGACTAATCAACAAATTCAGTTAAGTTGCAGGATGTAAGATTAACATACAGAAATCAGGTGCATTTCTATACACTAAAAATCTAAAGGGCTGAGAAAGAAATGAAAACTATCCCTTTTACAGTAGCTTCAAAAACAATAAAATGCCTAGGAATAAATTTAATCAAGGAAGTCAAAGATTTGTAGAATGAAAACAAGGCTTTGTTGAAGGAAACTGAAGAAGACACAAACAATTGGAAGTTTGTGGATTGGAAAAATTAAAATTGTTAAAAAGTCATCTATGTTCTGACTGTTTATTTTTCACCATTGCTAGAGTATAGTGCACTTTGATTTACTTTTATGTCACTGATTAGCATCTTTTTTTTTTTCTTGGCTGTGTTGGATCTTTGTTGCTGCACGTGGGCTTTTTCTCTAGTTGTGGCAGGTGGGGGCTACTCTTCGTTGCGGTGCGTGGGCTTCTCATCGCAGTGGCTTCTCTTGTTGCAGAGCACAGGCTCTAGGTGCACAGACTTGAGTAGTTGTGGCTCACGGGCTCTAGAGTGCAGGTTCAGTAGTTGTGGCGCATGGGCTTAGTTGCTCTGCGGCATGTGGGATCTTCCCGGACCAGGGATCGAACCCGTGTCCCCTGCATTGGCAGGCAGATTCTCAACCACTGTGCCACCAGGGAAGTCCCAGCATCTTTTCATTTCAACTTGAAGAATCCTTTCAGCATTTCTTACAAGGCAGGTCTAGTGGTGATGAATTCCCTCAGTTTTTGTTTGTCTGGGAAAGTATTTCTCCTTCATATCTGAAGGGTAAGCCCTGGATAAAGTATTCTTGGCTGGCAATTTTTACCTTTCAGCTCTTTGAATATGTATTTCACTCTCTCCTGTCTTGTAGCATTTCTGCTGAGAAATATGCTGATAGCCTAGTGGGAGTTCCTTTGTAGGTTACTTTCTTTTTTTCCCCTGGCTGCCTTTAAGATTCTATCTTTATCATTGATTTTTGACAATTTCGTTATAATGTATCTTGGGAAGTTATTTTTGCATTGAGATAATAGGGTGTTCTATTAGCTTTTTGGACTTGTATGTCCAATTCCTTCCCCAGGGGTTGGACATTCTCAGCTCTTATTTCTCTAAATACACTCTCTGCTCCCTTCTTCCACTCTTCTCCTTCTGGTAGACCAATTATTCTTTTATTTGTTTTTCTCATCATATCTCATAGTTCTCATAGGGTTTCTTTACTTTTAAAAAATCTTAGTTTGTCTTTACTCTTCTGAGTCATTTCTACGTTTCTATCCTGTGGGTCGCTAATTCCTCTTTGATCTTTCTGCGTCTTTTCCTAAGTTCTCTAATGTATTCTTTATCAGATTCATTGACTTTTTTAGCTCCAGAATTTTTGTCTGGTTCTTTTTAAAAATGTCCGTCTCGTTGGAAAATAACTCCTTCTATTCATTCATTTTACTCCTGAGTTCATTTAATTGCCTTTAAGAGTTTTCTTGTAGCTCGTTGAATCTCTTCATAACAGCTGTTTTGAATTTTTTTATCAATTAGATTGCAATAGCCTGTGCCTTTGGGTTCAATTGCTAGAGAATTATTGTTCTTTTTGTTACACCATATTACCATGATTTTTCTTAGTGATGAAATGTGCCTCTGCTGTTGCATTTGAAACACCACACACCTTTCTTGTTTACTTTGTTCAGTTTAACAGATGGGCAATTAGAAACTTTTGTTTTCCACACGGTGGCGCCGTTGGTCAAGCTTTTGGCTCCCTTCACCTGAACTAGCTCTGGGGTTGCACTTGGGAGCACCTGGTTAAAACAAACAAACAAACAAACAAACTGGCTTAGAAAAAGCTAGCAGCAGAGTAGGGTGTAGTGTGGGCTTAGCCCCTGGGGCTTTCTGGGTGCCCATTGCCCAGTAGGGAGTTCCTCAAGTTGGGGTTGAACCTCCTGCTGAAATCTTTTTTTTTTTTAATTTATTTATTTTTTATTTTATTTTTGGCTGCATTGGGTCTTCGTTGCTGCGCGTGGCCTCTCTCTAGTTGCAGCGAGCGGTGGCTACTCTTCATTGTGGTGTGCGGTCTTCTCATTGCGGTGGCTTCTCTTGTTGCAGAGCACGGGCTCTAGGCGCGCATGCTCATTAGTTGTGGCTCGCAGGCTCCAGAGCGCACACTCGGTAGTTGTGGCTCATGGGCTTAGCTGCTTCGCGGCATGTGGGGTCTTCCCGGACTAGCGCTCAAACTCGTGTCCCCTGCACTGCCGGGGGGATTCTTAACCACTGCGCCACCAGGGAAGCCCCTTGAAATCTTGAAGCCGACAGCAAGGCACTTGTTCCTTTAATGGCCTTTGATATACTTGTCTGCCTCTTTTCCTTTCCTCCCCTCCGCCCCCCTCAGTCACAGAGGTTTTTCCTCAGAAATCCTTGCTGCTGGAGAGAAACAGATCCATCCTCCTGTGACCTGTGCAGCCCAGTGGTCAGTCACTCACACCCTTTTGCTTTCCACCTCCTCTGTGAGGGAAGTCACTATTGCTGCTGCTGGGAAAGCCCAGAGCATGTCATGTCACCCTGGGGAAGGAGGGCTGACTTCTTGAGATTCTCCTTCTCCTCTGCCTCCAAATTGGTCTCTCGCCTGGTTCAATGGCATGCCTGATTCACCTGCTAGCCTGTCTGGACTTCCACAAATTCTCTGTCTCCCTTGCATGTCTGCCTTGTTTTGCATTCACTAGTCTCACCTCCCCTCCCCCACCCCACCCTCTGTGTTCTGGTGTAATGTGAAGAAGCACGTTTGTTTGGTTGTGAATAACCAATTTGTTGCAAAAAAAAGGGGAAAGATAAAAGGGACAACTCATGCCACCATGATGCTGACATCAACCCCCAACCCCAAAGCCATTCACAGATTCAACTCAATCCCTATTAAAGTTCCAATGACATTTTCCACAGAAATAGAAAAAAAAAATCCTAAAAGTTGAGTGGAATCACAAAAGACCAAAGCAATCATGAGAAAGAAGAACAAAAGCAGAGGCATCACACCTCCAGATTTCAAACTGTATTATAAAACCATAGTAATTAACAGTATGGTACTGGCATAAAAATAGACACATAGACCAATGCAACAGAATCAAGAGCCCAGAAATAAAGCCCTGCATGTACAGTCAACTAATATTTGACAGGGGAGCCAAGAAAAACCAATGGGGAAAGGACAGTCTCTTCAACAAATGGTGCTGGGAAAACTGGATAAGCACATGCAGAAAAATGAAACTGGACCCTTTCTCCAACCACTCACAAAAATTAAAATGGATTAAAGACTTAAACATAAGACCTGATATTATAAAACTCCTAGAAGAAAACACAGGGAATAAGCTCCTCAATGTTGGTCTTGGAAATGGTTTTTGATACCAAAAGCACAAACAACAAAAGTGATAATTGACAAGTGGGACTACAACAAATTTTAAAGCTTCTGCACAGCAAAAGAAACAATCAGCAAAATGAAAAGGCAACCTACAGGATAAGGGAAAATATTTTCAAACTGCATATCAGATAAGGGGTTAATATCCAAAATATATAAAGAATTTATACAACTAAATAACAACAAAAAAAAACCTGATTAAAAAATGAGTAGAAGAACATTAAGTATACATTTTCCCAAAGAAGACATCCAGATGGCCAACAGGTACATGGAAAGATGCTCAGCATCACTAACCATCAGGGAAATGCAAATCAAAACCACAATGAGGGAGAAAGTGGCCAAGATGGCAGAGTAGAAGGACCCTAAGCTCACCTTCTCTCATGAGCTCACCAAAATCACAACAATCTGCAGAACAACCATCGATGAAAAAGTCTGAAACCTACCAGAAAAGATCTACAACTAAAGACATAAAGAAGGAACCACAGCAAGACCAGTAGGAGAGGCAGACTAACAATATAATCAAATCCTATATGCCCCCACCCCCACCCCGTGGGACAGCCACAAACTGGAGAATAATTATATTTCAGATGATCTCTCACAGAAGTGAGAGTTCTGAGCCCCACATCAGGCCACCCACAGCCCGGGGGTCTGGGGTTCTGGAAGAGGATCCCCCAGAGCATTTGGCTTTGAAGGCCAGCAGGGCTTGATTGCAGGAGCTCCACAGGATTGGAGGAAATAGAGACTTCACTCTTAAAAGGCATGCACAAAATCTCATTCACACCAGGACCAAAGGAAAAAGCAGTAATTTCATAGGACTCTAGGCCAGATCTACCTGGTGGTCTTGGAGGGTCTCCTGGGGAGGCAGGGGGGTGGCTGTGGCCCACCCTGTGGGCACAGGCACTGGTGGAGGATATATCAGTAGTGGTTATCTGCATGAACTCCCCTGGAGGCTGACATCTTGCTTGGATCGTTAGCACCAAGACCTGGCCCCATCCAACAGCCTGTAGGCTTCAGTGCTGGGACACCTCAGGCCAAACAATTAACAGCCTATAGACCGAATCTGCAAAGGCAGGCCAGACATTACCCTGGGACCAGCTGGCCCCTGACCCTTGGGTGACAAGAGGGGAGTGCACTGCTGGGATGCATAGGACATCTCCTACAGGGGGACACTTCTCCAAGGTAGAGAAACATAACCTGCCATGTACATAAAAATACAAATAGAAATTTAGACAAAATGAGGCGATGGAGGAATATGTTCCAGACAAACAAACAAGATAAAACCCCAGAAGAAGAACTAAGTGACATGGACATAAGCAATCTACCTGAGACATATAGATCAGTGGAACAGGATAGAAAACCCAGAAATAAACCCATGCATTTCTGGTGAATTAATCTACAACAAAGAAGGTAAGAATATACACTGGAGAAAAGACAGTCTCTTCAATAAGTCGTGCTGGGAAAACTGGATAGCCACATGTAAAAGAATGAAATTAGAACATTCTCTAACACCATATACAAAAACAAACTCAAAATGGATTAAAGACCTAAATGTAAGACCAATAATAAAACTCCTAGAGGAAAACATAGGCAGAACACTTTTTTACATAAATTGTAGCAATAGTTTTTTGGATACATCTCCTAGAGTAATGGAAATAAAAACAAAAATAAAGAAATAGGACCTAATTAAACTTAAAAGCTTCTGCACACAAAAGAAACCATAAATAAAATGAAAAGACAACCTACAGAATGGGAGAAAATATTTGCAAACAATGCTACTGACAAGGGATTAATTTCCAAAATATACAAACAGCTCATACAGCTTAATATCAGAAAAACAAACAACCCAATCAAAAAATGGGCAGAAGACCTAAATAGACATTTCTCCAAAGAAGACATACAGATGGCCAACAGGCACATGAAAAGATGCTCAATATTGCTAATTATAGAGAAATGCAAATCAAAACTACAGTGAAATATCACCTTACACCAGTCAGAATGGTTATCATCAAAAAGTCTACAAACAATAAATACTGAAGAGGGTGTGGAGAAAAGGGAACCCTCCTACACTGTTGATGGGCATGCAAATTAATGCAGCCACTGTGGAGAACAAACGGTATGGAGGTTCCTTAAAAAACTAAAAATAGAGTTACCATATGATCCAGCAATCCCACTCCTGGGCATATATCCAGAAGAGATGAAAACTCTGATTCAAAAAGATACACACACCCCAATGTTCATAGCAGCACTGTTTATAATAGCCAAGACATGGAAGCAACCTAAGTGTCCATTGACAGATGAATGGATTAAGAAGATGTGGCATATATATATATACACATATGTACACACACACACACACACACACACACACACACACACACACAATGGAATATTACTCGGCCATAAAAAGAATGAAATAATGCCATTTGCAGCAACATGGATGGACCTAGAAATTATTATACTAAGTGAAGTAAGTCAAAGACAAGAATCATATGATATATATATATATATATATATATATATATATATATATATATATATAACTGAATCACTTTACTGTACATCTGAAACTAACACAACAGTGTAAATTAACTATACTTCAATTAAAAAAAGAGGTTAAAGAAAACCACAATGAGTTATCAGTTCACATCTGTTAGAATGGCTGTCATCAAGAAGACAAGAGGTTAAGTGTTGGTGAGAGTGTGGAAAAAAAAATACACATACACAATTATTCAGCCACAAGAAAGAAGGAAACCCTGCCATTTGCAGCCACATGGATCTTGAGGTATTATGCTAAGTGTGCTAGGTCAGACAGAGAAAGATAAATACTAGGTATATCACCTGAATATGGAATCTAAAAAAAGCTGAATTCATAAAGACAGAGTAAAATGGTAGTTACCGGTGCATGGTCTCTAGGCGTGCGGGTTTCAGTAGTTGTGGTTCGTGGCAGCTAAGCCCATGTGCCACAACTACTGAGCCTGTGCTCTAGAGCCCGCGTGACACAACTACTGAAGCCTGTGCACCTAGAGCCCATGCTCCGCAACGAGAGAAGCCACCGCGATGAGAAGCCTGCCCGCCGCAACATAGAGTAGCCCCCGCTCACCGCAACTAGAGGAAGTCCGTGCGCAGCAACAAAGACCCAACACAGCCAAAATACACACACGCGCACACACACACAAAAAACATGTTTTTGCTCCGGCGGAGGAAATACCTACAAGTACAGAAGGAGCCTGGCTGGCTAGTAAAGAATATTTTTCACTTTCAAGGGTCTGTTCTGCTTGGAACACTGCCTTCTGGAACTTTCTCTTTTGGACACCTTCCTTAACTATTCAAGCTCTTGAATTTTGGTTTGCTAAGACCTCTCCTGGCTACTATTCCAACCCCCCCTGGGGTTGGGTAAAGGCTACATATTGCAACACAGAAATTAAGATCAGAGTATTTTCCACAGTAAAGCTGTCTTAGTTTCAGAAGGCAGGAATTCTAATTATTATGTTTAAATCCCTTTGTAATGTATCGTCCACTTCCTGGAGTTTATTTTCATAGGTGCTTTCATGTTTCTATGAAACAAGAAGAGAATAATACTCCAGCCATGGAACCATTTGTTCTAGAATTAACAATACATGTGGTATTTTTTTCCCCTAAAGACCACCCCAAATATGAAGGCTAAAATAGATTATTTTCACAATCCACCATTTACACTAAGCACCACCACTGCCTTCTCTATGTGTGTTACCACTGACCTCTATCCCAATGAGCTGGCCCTGTGAATGTGGCCTGGGCCTCCCTTAGAAAGTTAACCACTATTGGCTTTAATTAGATGTCATTTCCTACATATATGGTATGTTTTATACCAGTTACTTGTAGAAACAACAGAAAGTAGTTGTTGACTGTTCCTTCTACCCTTAAGCTGCTTTCTGGTGCCCCACCATGGAACGTATAGAATTAGGGACACTGTTAAATTACTTTTAGAGTGAAAACTTCTTAAACAGCATTATAATGTGGAAGTCATTATCTCTTCAACTTTCAGTAGACCAATGCTACTTGTGTCCCATTCAGATGATTTTCAAATGTACTTTAAGTCTGACTGTAGTAAAATCTAATAAAGCATAGAGATGACCAGATGAGCTACTTTGTAGTTTGCAAAGTTTGAAACAATTTGCAGGTGTGGCTGTTTAATTCACTGAGACCAGCAGCCTGGAGTAAGCCGCTGTGTGCCAAGAAGATCTCGTGCACATTTCACCAGTCACTTCTTTCGGTTAATAAACTCTTCTAAATGCAGCTGTCACTTATCACAAGCTGTTATGGTCTGAATGTGTCCCCCGCAAAACTCACATGTTGAAATCTAACCCCACCCCCCCCACCGCCGTCCCCCGCAAGGTGATGTTATCGGGGGATGGTGCCTTTAAGAGGCACTTAGATCATGAGGGTGGAGCCTTCATGAGTGGGATCAGTGCCTTTATAGAGGAGGCCCTGCAGGGCTTGCTCTCCTCTCCCGCCATGGGAGGATACAACGGGAAGTCTGCGACCCGGAAGAGGAACCCCTCACTCGACCATACTGGCACTTTGATTCGGACTCCCAGTCTCCAGAACAGCGAGAAATACATTTCTGTTGTTTATAAGCTACCCAGTTTGTGGTATTTGTTACAGCAGCCCAAATGGACTAAAACATAAACGTAATTCACAAGAGTTTGTGAATGTTTTATGCCAGGTAGGAAAGGCATAATTTTGGACCACAGGACATGGTAAGGGAGAATAAGCCTGGAAAAGGCTTCAAAAGAGACTGACACAGCCGGTTTGGACACAGCTGACTAAGATGCAACCGGAGCTTGTTTTCTCAGCCTCAGCGCTATTGGCATGCGGGGCTAGATAATTCATTGTTGTGAGGGCTGTCCTGTGCATTGAAGACTGATTATCAGTATCACCCCTGGCCTCCACCCACTTAATGCCAGTAGCTGCCTTTCTCCCAGCTGTAGCAGCAAAAATGTCTCCAGACACTGCCCAATGTCCCCTGGGCTGCAAAATCACCCTCAGTTGAGAACCATTGAAGTAGGGAATTCATTCAGAGTTCCAGAGAAAAACTTTACACTGTCTGTAGTTTGTTTAGGTCCCTGATGGCAGTGGCACCAACTCTGAGCTACTAAGAAGCATTTGTCACATGCTGTCAAGAGGTTGACCTTTAAAGCCCATCTCAGTTGAGTTCCAGTCTACCCTTCTTAGGTGGTAGTCTCTTCCCTGAACACCAGTGTTTTTCAAGATACTCATTAGGAGATTATGAAATCTATTTAGTGGGTCCCAACCAGCATTTAAAAAAACAAGAAGAAGAATGGAATGGAATAAAATAGTACAGAAAATGTCAGGGTAATACTTTATGGAATAAATATTTCTTTGCAAACCTTTGGATTATATATATAACTGTGAATGCTTGCTCATATTGGATGTTAATGTAAAATGTAGTTCTTACGAAGAGTTGGCAGTCAAAAGAGTTTGAGAATCCCTATTCTATTTAACATATCCCTTGGACATACACTTCTCTCCTAATGTGCAGTTTATTAGTCTCTCACTAATGCTGTAACAAATTACCACAATTTAGGGGATTAAAACACACAAGTTTATTCTCTTGCAGTCTGGGAGGTCAGAAATCCGAAATCAATTTCTCAGCACTAAAGTCAAAGTGTTGGCAGGGCAAGAACTTCAGTCCTATAACTGC
The DNA here is from genome assembly GCF_965194825.1 of Balaenoptera physalus. Classification (NCBI taxonomy): domain Eukaryota; kingdom Metazoa; phylum Chordata; class Mammalia; order Artiodactyla; family Balaenopteridae; genus Balaenoptera; species Balaenoptera physalus. Next base: position 82,670,250 of record NC_138890.1, on the reverse strand, counting down.
AAGGAACTGAATCCTGCCAGCGGTGAGCTTAGAAGAGGATTGTGAGCTTCAGATGAGATAGCAACCCAGACCGACATGTTGATTGCAGCCTTGTGGGACCCTGAATCGAGGACTCCTTCAAGCTGTGCCTGGACTCCAGACCCATGGAAACTGTGAGTTATATAAACTGATGTTGTTTTAACTTCCTAAGATGGCACTGATCTGTTATGTAGCAAAAGGAAACTAATAGAGGCATTCAAAGGATTCACTAGAGCAAAAATCTAAACTATGCTGATATAGTACATGGATATTAATATTAAAATTATGCGATTTTATGTAATAATATGGAGGAATCGCAAATGCATTTTTGCTAAGTGAAATAAGCCAGACCCAAAAGGCTGCCTGCTATATGACATTTTGAAGAAGACAAAACTATAGGGATGACGAATAGGTCAGTGGTTAACAAAGATTGGGGAGAAGGGAAGAGTGTTGACTATAAAGGGAAACAGGAGGGAACTTGCGGGGTGAGTGAACTGTTCTGTATCATGACTGTGGTGATAGATACACATCTCTATATATTTGTCAAAATCCATGGAACTGCACATCACAGACAGTGACTTTTACTCTGTACAAATTTAAACATAAATTTTTAAAACTGAGTAAATTACAAATCCTTACTTGGAGCTACTTGCCCTGGAAGAGTTTTTTCCCTAGTTGGACAATAGGGGAGGCCAAAGAGAACTCTTTGTCCTAGGATTGGAGCCACCACCATGGGACTTAGCCTAGAAGTTGTGGAGAAGGTGGCTTCCTTGTCTTGTCCTCTGAACACGTCTGTCCCACTCATGGAGCCAGGGTCCAGTCAAAATGATCAAATCTAACGTAGGGCCTGGTGAAGTTACTGAATGTCAAGATAAGCAGAATTGCTAGGAGAAGTGAGTTAAGTAGAAGAAGAGAAAAAAATCAGGTTGGCTTTATATTTCTCCACAGTTGCAATATGTAAAAAATGTATGGTAATGGACTAGACTTGGAGACATTAGTATGGACTCATGTTTTTCGTAATATAGAGACAGATGGATGCATATAGAAATATTTATAGATATGTGTATATACACTGGGTAGTATACACAGAAATATTTCTTTACTCTGAGAGGGTCTAGAAGAAGCGAAAAGGAAAGAAGTGCTAAACCCCAGTGGTAAAGAGCACACCCAGCACCCAGATCTTGGATTCTAAATACCATTCTTCAGCAAAGGGGAACAGGACTCACTGGAGAAATGGCTGATCCTAGGGCTGGGACAGGGAATATACAAGATGAAACTGGAGCATCTTATGGTGCCAGAAAGCAAGGAAATGCTCAAAAAACAAGACAATGGATGTATGTCAAAGGGACTCACGGGCTACCTGAAAGAGCTCTCAATGGCCAAAGCTGAAACATTTTGAGCAACAAAATAAATAATGTAATATTGGATTATAACCCAAAGTATAAAATAGATATCTTTGAATCCATATTGACACAAATAAATGAGTAGGTAAATAAATAAGAATAGACAAATCTCCTATACAAAAGAATTTCAAGGGAATTCCTTGGCCGTCCAGTAGTTAGGACTCAGTGCTTCCACTGCAGGGGGCCCAGGTTCGATCCCTGGTTGGGAAATTAAGATCCCGCATGCTGTACAGTGCAGCTGAAAAAAAAAAAAAAAGAATTTCAAATAATTTATGTAGGTGCTATACTCTGAAATCAATAGAGCATAACTCTCTAACCCTTAAATGTGGGCTGCCTATAGTGACTTCCATCCAAAGAGTACAGTATGGAAAGGAGGACAAGAGTGGAAAAATCTGACAAACACCGCCACAAGTGTACAATCAAGTTTAACATCATCAGCGATGAGTCATGTTGATAGCATGTACCCTGGACATGTTGCGGTGAGAATGGCACTTTACCTTTGCAGTCTTCCTCCCAAGAACCCTAACCCTAATCACGAGAAAAACATCAGAAAAACCCAAATTGAGGGCCAGGCTACAAAGCATCCTGACCTGTATTCTTCAGAACTCTGAAGTTCATCAAAAACAAGAAAAATCTGAGAAACTGTCACAGGCCAGAGGAGCCTAAGGAGAAGCGATGACTTAATGTAATGTGGTATCCTAGATGAGATCCTGGGGCAGAAAAAGGACATGAATTAAAAACTAAGGAAATTTGAATAAAGTATCGACTTTAGTTAATAATAATGTTCATTAGTCTTGACAAATTAGTTCATTAGTTTTGACAAATGTATTGTTGGGGCCCAGGGCAGGCTGCCCCAAAATATGCCTCAATGGCATATTGATTGTTTTGAACTAAAGTTACTTGAGAAGCAGCTGGTGAAAAAAAATATTTTAAAAAACCCACTCTGACCCTGCTCTTTCCTGCTGAAAGCAGGAAATAAATCTCCCAAGTGAAGGTATCCTCCCTATATCAGGAGGCTAGAAAGCATCCTTATCGCCAGTTAGGGAATTCAAGGCTAAGAAAGCTGTATAAACAAACTGTGTTCCTTCTCCATTAGTCTGCTACCCCAAGCATGAGCCCCTTTGTTTTGTGAAGTCTTCACAAATAATTGTTTCTTTGTCTAAAAATGAAATATAAACAGCTTGCTTTGGTCACTTTGGGGATTCCATTTCTATAAGAGCTCCATGTGTAAGAACTAAATTTTTTTTTCTCCTGTTTTATCTGTCTTGTGTCAATTTAATTACTAGACCAGCCAAAAGAACTCAAGAGAGGTAGGCGGGAAATTTCCCCCTCACTGACAGTATCCTACTAATGTAGGATATTAGCAGTGGGGACAACTGGACGCCGGGTATAAGGGAACCCTCTGTACAACCATTGCTACTTTTCTGTAAATTTAAAGCTATTCTAAAATTTTAAAATATTTTAAAACACATTTAAAAAATCCAAAAGCATGTATAGTGTGATCTTTCCTTCCTTTCTTCTTTCCATACATCCATCCATATATCCATCTGTTCTTCCATCAATTCTTCTTTCTGTATTTGTACATAGAGAGTTGCCTGTAATGCTGTCCACCACATTTTTGTTTTTCCTGCAGGGTATGGATCCCTTTTTTAAAAAAACAATTGAAGTAAAGTTGATTTACAATGTTGTGTTAGTTTTGGGTATATAGCAAGTGATTCAGATATATATATATATATATATATATATATACACACACATATATTTGTGTGTATATGTGTATATACACACACATATATGTATTCTTTTTCAGATACTTTTCCATTATCAGTTATTACAAGATATTGAATATAGTTCCCTGTGCTATACAGTAGGTCCTTGTTGTTTATCTATTTTATATATAGTAGTGTGTATATATATTAGTGTGTATAGTGGTGTGTATCTATTTTATATATAGTAGTTAATCCCAGACTCCTTATTTATCCCTCCCCACTCCTTCCCCTTTGGTACTATGATTGTTTTCTATGTCTGTGAGTCTGTTTCTGTTTTGTAAATAAGTTAATCTGTATCATTTTTTAGATTCCACAAATAAGTGATATCATATGATATTTGTCTTTCTCTGTCTGACTTGCTTCACTTAATATGATAATCTCTAGGTCCATCCATGTTGCTGCAAATGGCACTATTTTGTGTCTTTTTTTATGGCTGAATAATATTCCATTTTATATAATACCACATCTTCTTTATCCATTCATCTGTCGATGGACACTTAGGTTGCTTCCATGTCTTGGCTATTGTAAACAGTGCTGTTATGAACATTGGGGTACATGTATCTTTTCAGATTAGAGTTTTCATCTTTCCCAGATGTATGCCCAGGAGTGGGATTGCTGGATCATATGGTGACTCTGTTTTTAGTTTTTTAAGGAACCTCCATACTGTTCTCCATAGTGGCTCCATCAATTTACATTCCCACCAACAGTGTAGGAGGGTTCCCTTTTCTCCACACCCTCTCCAGCATTTATTATTTGTAGACTTTTTGATGACAGCCATTCTGACCAGTGTACCACATTTTAAAAAATTGAAATATAGTTGACTTACAATATTATATTGGTTTCAGGTATACACCATAGTAATTTGATATTTTATAGATTACACTCCATATAAAAAGTTGCTGTAAAGTATTGGTTGTATTCCCTGTGCTATACATTACATCCTTGTAATAGCTATTTTATACCTAGTAGTTTGTACCTTTTAACCCCCCTCACCATTTTGCCCCTCTCCCCCACCCCTCTTGCCTCTGGAAACCACTGTATCTATGAGGCTGTCTATATAATTCTCTGTATCTGTGAGTCTATTTCTGTTTTGTTGTATTTGTTCATTTGTTTTATTTTTTAGATTCCCCCATATAAGTCAAAACATACAGTATTTGAGTTTCTCTCTCTGACTTATTTCACTAAGCATAATACCTTCCAGGTCCATCCATGTTGTTACAAATGGCAAAATTTTGTTCTTTTCTTGGTTGAGTAATATTCCATTGTGTGTATGTATATGTGTGTGTATATATATATGTGTGTATGTGTGTGTTTATATGTATGTCACTTCTTTATCCATTCATCTGTTGATGGACACTGAGGTTGCTTCCATATCTTGCCTATTGCAAATAATGCTTCTATGAACATGGGAGTGCATATACCTTTTTTTGAATTAGTGTTTTCATTTTCTCTGGATAAATACCCAGGAGTGGAATTGTTGGATTGTATGGTATTTCTATTTTCAAATTTTGAGGAACCTCCATACTGTTTTCCATCATGGCTGCACCAATTTACATTCTCACCAACAGTGCACAAGGGTTTGTCCACCACATTTTAAGGATTACTGTATCTGACTAGTGAAAATTGTGGTGATGTTCTGAACTGCTTGAATCACTTAATAATCGTGTTATTCCTATCAAGATATTAAAGTTTTTTTAAATGGAGTTGGAGAGAGACATGCCAATCCTCAAGAACTTGATAATATTCTAGTTATGATAGGAACCAACATATGTTTTCATTTTGTAAGAATTTACAAGATATTTGGCCCAAGAGAGAGCTTGCTAAATTACCATAATCCATCAGTACATTTAAATGTCGTTAGTTATATAATCTTAAAAAAAAATAGCATGTTAAAAATTCTTTTCCTGTGGAAACTCTCACCAAAAAAAAAAAAAAGGATCCTAATTGTGTAATTTTGCTTTTAAGATACATGTCTTTTACAGTCAGCCACTACAGGGGGGAGGAATGCTCAATTGTTCCCACTTCAATCCAGTAGAGCTCATTTCTTCTGTAGCCAAGAAGTAAAGCATATCTAAAAGCAAACAGTGCATTTAATCCAGAGTAGAGCTCTGCCTAATAGGAGAGGTAGGGCTGGGATAATACAAATAATTATTTCAGGTGAATATAATTGCAATAAGGAATTGATTGTGAATAAATGAAGACAAAACTTGAGAAGAATCACTTGACTTTTTTCTCCCTATCCCCCAAAACAGAAAAGACAGCCAAATCTCTCAATTTCTAAAATTTAATGTTATTTGGAGGTAGGTTCTAAAACCTTAAAACTTTAGCACTGGAAGAAGTATTCAATAAACAGAAAAATATTCAAAGTCCCTGAGTCCAACCCCTTCACGTTGCAGATGAGGAACAGAGGATCTGCGTGCTCAGTTTTAAGGAAACCTGATAAACACAATTCTGCTTATGAAACAAATAAATCAGGAGGTGATACTAACTTTACAAAATGATCTAATGCAGTATTCCTTTAAATGTGTTCCCCATATATTCTTAAAGTATGATTCAACTTATAAAAATGGAATTTACCCACAACCTTTAGGAATTCATGTAAATTTAGCAAATACACATTCCTGGAATGTCTTCTGTGTACAAGGCTCTGTGCTAGGCACCACAAGCAGTGTAGCAACAGACCCCAGCTCCACTATGAAGTAATAGAAGTTCTTGAAGAAAACATTTATCCTGGAAACTGACGCTCCTCAGTAAACATAGAAAACGGAAACATTTTTCAGAAATCATCAGAGTCCAGTGACAAGCAGCAACTACCCCAGTCTGAATCTCACTTCCATTCCCTTGTGCCCTCATCTTCCTCCCCAGCTTTCTCCCCATCACTGCTTTCTGTATACCAGGCCAAGAGCCCACAAACATCTGGCTAGAACAAATCAAGTGTTTACTTAGGTAGATTTCCAAGGAAATAAACCAACCTACACAGAAATGAACTAGAAAGGAGAAAATATTAAAATTCATCTAAATCTTTTACTCTTCAATTGGCCTTCATTTTGGAGTTCTACTTTTTGGTAGGTATGTGTCTTAGTGCTTTAATTCACCCAGATAACTGAAGTTGATACATTCTAGGTTTAAACATGAGTCTGCTGTTTGTCTTCTTAGAAGGAGCATGTTAAGATTTTACTAGTGAAGTGTTAAAGCCTACCTAAATATCAGTCAACACTCTTCTGAAGTCTCCACCCTGGAGAAGGTATTTGCCTTGTAGACAGTCACAGGTTGACAGAGTTCTTGGAGAATTTGTAACCAATAGTACAACTCTAGGACTAGGACTAAAATGAAAAGGAAACATAATTTAATCCTTTGTTTATAGCAGCGACACAGCCGTGTGCACCTCAGTGTTATAATTTGTAAAGCGTTGATAATTGGGGTAGAGATGATCAAAGTAAAGCGTTACTTATACCACACCAGTGTCATCCCTGAGGCAGTTATGGTAATGGAAGGATCCAGACAGATCCAACAGGAGTTTCATGGAGATTCAATTCAAATGTTTATAAAATACCTAGATACATTTCTAAATAACAGATATTCAAAATGCGTCTGTTCCCAGTTCACTTCCGAAATCTTCTGTCTCCCAGCCTCACAGAATCTGCAGTGACAGCATTTTTCTTTTTGAGTGGGTGTCCATGTTTAAAGTTTGAAGTAGTTATGAAGAAAATCAGACTGGAAGAAAAACAAAGCCCAATAACAAAAATGACTTAGGGAAGAAAAGTCAAGGTGAATTTAGATTTCTAAAGATACTGTGTTTCTGGCCAGAGGAAATAACACATTTTGCCAGTTGGCTTCGTGGACTCCAGACTGGGCCCAGAGACAGAGCAGATATTGGAGCTTCTTCCTGGATTGCGTGGCCAGACTTATATCCCTTAGAATCTCCAACCATAATTCTGTGAGAGATGGGAACTTGTTCATGTCATCTCCATTCATGCACCTTCTCATTCAGAGGTGATAACGCTGAGGTGGTGCTCTCTCCTGGTGTAAATGGGGTTAAAAAGGGCACCGTGTTCGCGGCAGGCCTTGGACCCCAGGATGTCCCTTGGCGAATTCTGCCACTTCTGGGAAGACCTGTTGCTGATCAGCCTTGCCCATTCCCTCCCTCTTCCTGTCAGTCAGACCTGCTTTCCTCACCACACGGAGAACTTTCCCCTGGCTTTTTCTAGAAAGGGTCAGTGCACAGCTCTTATTTGTGTGTCTGGCACACATCCACATGCCCTAAGCAGACTAGAAATCTCGATACGCTTGAGGGCAGGTTAATGAAACACAAATTAACCACGCTTACATTTCACAACCAGGATGGACACAGAAACCGAATGTAAAATGACTTAAAATGTCAAGAATGAGACTAAAAAAATTGTGAGGAGAACATTGACTTTATTTGTAGAAAGCATGGGGATCTATTCCAATTCTTTTAGAAGGAGCCCACAGTCTAAGAGAGATGGTCACATCTCAACGTTTGGAGCAACTTGTATGCTGGAGCAGGGGGAGAAGGAGAAAAGGAAAAGATGTGAACTATCAGTGTGAGCATTTCATAGCCATTCATCTCACAGAAGAGCTCTCGGACTGATGGGCATCTTTAATTTAGTGTAGTCATCTGAGCTGGTTCTTAAAATAACAATAATTATTAGTAATAATAAGAAAAACAATTTGTATGTGTCATAGTGCACTCTAGTTTTGATTGCTTTATATAAGCTTCTCTTTCGAGTGACATAATCCTGTCCTTCCAGCTAGACTGTAAATTGTAGGTCAGAGACTGAATCTTAGACTTCTCTTTCCTCTGCCGATGCTTAGGCCACCTAAGCAACTCACAGTAGGTACCCAATGCAGAATGGAGCTTGAGGTACTCACACAGCTAAGATAGACCTAAATAACAATCTTCTTCTCCAACCCCCTATTAAAGCAGATGCATTCTCTGACTCTCCTGAACAGACAGTTCTCTTTCCTCTTATACATCACCAGAAGTGACAGACAGTGAGCGCCCTCCATCTAAGTCAGGCCTGGTAATCAGTTTGTATGTAAACTGATGCACAGCCACACTGATGGCTCAAATACTGAAATGCTTTCGTACCCACTGGAAAATAGGCACTGCCGCAAGCCTTCAAACGTTCTCCCTCTGCCACCCAGGCTCCGCCCCGGGAACTCCCAGGCCCTCTCACCATCCACATCAGTTTGCTTAGGACTGCTATAACAAAAGACCACAGACTGGGTGCCCTCTACAAGAGAAATTTATTTTCTTACGGTTCTGGAGGCTAGATTCGAAGTCTTGACATCAAGATGTTGGCGAGTTTATGCTCCCTCTGAAGGTGCTCAGGGAAGGGTCTGTTCCAGGCCTCTCCCCCAGTTACTGGGAGTTTGCTAGTTTGCTGGCAGTCTTTGGTATTCCTTGGCTTGTAGACACGTTGCTCTGATCTCTACCTCGTGACACATGGTGTTCTCCCTGTGTGAGTGTCCGTGTTCAAATGTCCCCTTTTCATAAGCACACCGGTCATATTGGATTAGGGACCCACCCTCCTCCAGTATAATCTCATTTTATCTATAATGACCCTATTTCCAAAGAAGGTCACATTCTGAGGTACTGGGGGTTAGGATTTAAACATATGAATTTTGGGAAGGACACAATTCAACCCCTAAGATAACTTATCAACTAAAGGTCAACACCTGGCACAACAGGAGGACTCCAAGACTCACTCCAGTCCCTCACCCATTCTGATACGTCCATTCATGTGAGGTAGTAGTTGGTAAATATTTTGGATATTTCCTTGCTCCCAAGAAGTTCATTCAGTGCTGACAGATTGACTGACTTCCCAAGAAGTGTGTATAAAACTTTTGTTCCACATTTGGATAACACTAGGAATGCTACAGATTAGTATATTAGTGGTTCCAAGCCAGCTGCATGCTTAGAATTCTACCTGTATTTAATATCAGCTGGTGAATGAAGAGCACCAAATGGATCTGCCTAACCCCTTCCCCAGGGTCTAAGGAAAACCAGACCCTCAGAAGCTAATGGCAGCATGCTGAAGGAGATTCTTTTTTTTTTTATTTATAAATTTTACCATTTTAACCTTTTTTTTTAATATATAAATTTATTTATTTATTTATTTATTTATTTTAGCTGTGTTGGGTCTTCGTTTCTGTGCGAGGGCTTTCTGTAGTTGCGGCGAGCGGAGGCCACTCTTCATTGCGGTGCGCGGGCCTCTCACTATCGCGGTCTCTCTTGTTGCACGGAGCACAGGCTCCAGACGCGCAGGCTCAGTAGTTGTGGCTCACGGGCCCAGTTGCTCCGCGGCATGTGGGATCCTCCCAGACCAGGGCTCGAACCCGTGTCCCCTGCATTGGCAGGCAGATTCTCAACCACTGCACCACCAGAGAAGCCCTGAAGGAGATTCTTACAGGCTAGAGATGTTTGACATCCAGCTATGAGGGTCTTTGAATTCTTGATGTGTTGGGATGAGCCAGGATGGAGTGAAGGTGTATTTAATGGTAGAAAGGAGGCCTGCAGGGACTAAAGAACTCTCTTGCAGAGCAGGGAAGGCCTTGGTAACCCTCTAAGACTTGAGCAAACTAAGGATCTCGACTCTAGGGCCATTTATTGGGATCCCATTTCCTCCCAGGCAAATCTAGGATCTACCAACCTGGACAAAATTCCTCAACATATTTTCTCTTCCAGGTCACTGAGGGTTGTTCCCATTTCCAAATAACTGTCACAAGTGTGGCCCAGATCATTTTTCGTCTACCTTCTTTTCTGCCAGAACATAATAACAGTTCTGCTCTTTGAATATCACTTTGCAACTTTAACATTCCCTCAAGGGGATTTCTGCTGCATGTGTGTGGACGACAAGACATCATCTGTGTGGGGTGAACGTGCAGGGCGTGAGGGAAGAGTACTGGGGGCACTTTCAGTCAGGGCCTTCAGCAATCCTTTAGACCAGGAGTTTTCAATTGTTTCCAAGTTTAGCGAGACCAGTTCTTTAAAAAAAGAAAAACGAAAGTCTGTTTTGAATAAAGAGTGTTACGCTTCACAACAAACAAGCTTGAAAATCTCTGATATAGGCTAACACCCTCCTTCTCAGAGACAAGAATTCTGTGGTTCCAAGAGGTTTGGGCCTTACTGTGGCACTTGCAGATGTCTCTCCCTGGGAAGCAATGGCCTGGGTTCAAGTGGCCTCTTTCTTAGCGCAGAACTCTTCCACACCACACTGTCTCTTACTCCAGCCCCATTTAATTCAAATTGAGCTAGTCCTCTTCTTTTTCATTTTATCTTTTTATTTCTTCTACCTGTTTGGCAGAGCTGTCCTTTCAAAATAAGGTTCACAGAATCCTGCAAGTAGCTGTGGCTGCAGAAGAAGAGAACACAGGGAGCCCAGAGTAAAGAGACATCTAAGTTCAAACATCTGGACAGCTGTCTCAGGCCTCTGCCTTCGTGCAATGACAGCCTAAAATTCTGACAAGCTCTCTTGATCACTTATTATTTCCTCTGAGCCTCATGCTGAGTTCTTTGGGGAAGCTTCTGTTTCTGCAATGTTGGAGGACTGCAGGGTTGGCTAACAGAGCTTAAGGTTTGCATAGCTTCAGGCCGTCCCGATGAGTCCTGCTTTCTGTCCCTTGGGTCCCAGCTCATCCCTAGAGTATGGACTCCTGACCTCTGTCTGAGGGGAGCAGCGGGTTCTAACCAACCCCCTGGTGTCCAGGTGCCTCAAGGGCTCATGGGACCTGGAAGTGGTCTGGCGTGTTCTGGGAATGTAACAACCTTGGACACCAAAAGTCTGATCCTGCCCTCTTTTCCAGCAATAGGACCCTACCCTGTCCCAAGGAGAGCTACCCCAGAACTTCCCCCTGTTTTAAACGTGAAGAGGGGAAAAATACATACGAATATGTCCCCTACATACGAACGAGTTCTGTTCCTAGAGTGCATTCGTTAAGTCCAATTTGTTCATAAGTCCAACAAAGTTAGCCTAGGTACCCAACTAACACAATCAGCTATATAGTCTGTACTATAATAGGTTTAAAATACTTTTCACACAAATAATACATAAAAAGCAAACAAAAAATAAAGAAAACATTTTTAATCTTACAGTACAGTACCTTGATAAGTACAGTAGTACAGTACAACAGCTGGCACATGGGCTGGCATCGAGTGAACAGGCAAGAAGAGTTACTGACTGGAGGAGGGAGAGGAGGTGGGAGATGGCTGAGCTGAAGGATCGTCAGCAATAGGAGATGGAGGGCAAGCTGCAATTTTACTCACGCCTGATGTGGATGGCACAGGTTCTGGTTCCTTGCTGGATTCACTTCTATCTACCCTCTTGAAAAAACGATCCAGTGATGTCTGGGTAGTGGCTCTTTTTTTCTCGTCATAGAAGACATGCTAGCACTGGATTGCATCCTGAATGGCTGCTGCAACCTTCGTGTACCTTTCTACGTTCGGATCGTGTGCCTCAAAAACTAACAGTGCCTCCTCAAATAAAGAAAATCCCCTTGCCATTTCCTGTGTCGTGAATCTCTTCAGTTCTTCAGTTACTTCTTCCTCTTGTCTCTCTTTGTCCTTTCTCTGGGCCTCCAATTCCATCAGGTCTTCATTAGTAAGCTCCTCATGTTGCACAGCAAGGAGTTGAGTGAAGTCGTCCTCTGGCAGATCTAGCTCCACCTTCTCGTTGAGGGTTACTAAGTTGCTGAAGACCTCTTTGGACTTCTCATCTGCCTTCTCAAATCCATGAAAATCATGAACAGACTGTACAGTAAAGTACGCAAAAGCACAACCACTTGTAGAGGATGCATGCACATGACAATGTATGCCAGACACGTGAACTAACTTATGTGATTAGACATGTGAACGCACCGTTGGCATCTTTGAAAGTTTGCAACTTGAAGGTTTGTATGTAGGGGACTTACTGTACTTAATCTGTAGCAGGTGATTCAGCTATATTATTGTACATTTAGATGCAAATCAACTGTGGAGCTATGAGTGACACTTGAAAATAAGCCCTGTTGCCAAGAGGCTTCATTTGGTGCATCACATCAGTCTGGTAATAATCTGTTTGGAATTGTAAACTGCACTGCTTGGTATAAAAGACTTCAGTTTTCCTTTGGCCCAGTTCCACTGTGGCCCCAAGGAATTTCTCATAAAGGCACAAGTGAAAGTGCTCTTGTAGGTGTGTTGGAGGCCGGACATTCGACTCAGCAGTGGGAGCAATGTTTCTGTATTGGACACCAGATACCAGATGAAGGTTCAGGACATAGAAACGTTTCTTACTCTCTATCTTCTCGATTTGAGTTCCCCACCTTCAAAGAAGAAATACAAGCACACTCAATAGTCCCAGCCTTTTGAGTTGGGGGAAAAAAATGACATAAGTACTTCCCTGAATTTTTGGTTTTTTGGTCATAGGGAAAGGCAAGGGATTGGGGCAAATTTGCATGTGTTAAAGCTCTAATTACAAGGGGAAGTGGAGAAGGGGCAAAATTAGAATCTATGTTTTTCCCTTGATGGGTGAGGGTTGGGGTGGGGAATTTCTTTTTTTTTTTTAATTTTAGTGAAGTACAGTCGATTTACAGTGTTGTAATTTCCACTGTACAGCACAGTGAGTCAGTTTTATATATATATTTATATATATATATATATATTCTTTTTCATATTCTTTTCCATTATGGTTTATCACAGGATATTGAATATAGTTCCCTGTGCTCTACAGTAGGACCTTGTTGTTTATCCATCCTATATATACTAGTTTGCATCTGTTCATCCCAAACTCCCACTCCATCCTTCCCCCACCCCTCCTCCCCCTTGGCAACCACAAGTCTGTTCTCTATGTATGTGAATCTGTTTCTGTTTCATAGATATGTTCATTTGTGTCATATTTTAGATTCCACATATAAGTGATATCATATGGTATTTGTCTTTCTCTTCTGACTTACTTCACTTAGTATGATAATCTCTAGGTCCATCCATGTTGCTGCAAATGGCATTATTTCATTCTTTTTAATGGCTGAGTAATATTCCATTGTATATATATATATATATATATATATATATATATATATATATATACACCACATTTTCTTTTTTTTTTTTTTTCCACACACACACACACTGTATTTTATTTTTACAAGAGATAAATAGACTGACACCAAGCATTGTACATGGATGACCACAACAAAAGCAACAATGATTGCAATTACCAAACATGAAACACACTCGTACTATGTCATAATATTGACATTCAGTCCAGTAATCCTCCACTGTAACAGCTCCTTTACTTTGCAGTGAAAATTGATTTGTATCTTCTTTGCCTCTGAGTCCTTGTGGGATTTTTTTTTTTTTTTTTTTTTTTTTTTAATTCAGACAGAAAGTCACAAAAATTATACTCATCCTCATCAGATCACTCAGTCCCATGTAATTCATTTTTTTTTTTCATCTTGATATTTTGTTAGCACTTTTATGAGTTCATAAGTTTTTCATTAGAGTTCTGAAAATGCTTATTCATTCAGTTCAGCAGTACAGTCAGTTACCTGAAACCTGTACTTGTCAGAGTCTTTTCCATGAATTTCTTGAAGATGAAACCCTTTTATAGGAACATATTTGCAAAATCATCAGAGTACACCCAGAACTGTCTGTAAATGACAAAAGACTTAAAAATGACCACGGTTAAAGATTTGATGAAAGTTCATAATAATGCAGTTGACAAGAAAATTAGTTATTTCTGAGATATACATTTTAAAGTAATAACTAGGATTATTACTTATAACATTATACCAGAACATATAAGATTTTCAGAAATTTCATGTAATGTCTGAAACATTTATATTAACATATTTCCATACATATTTCCATACAAATACAAACATAAGATTTTTAGAAATTTCATGTAATGTCTGAAACATTTATATTAACATATTTCCATACAAATAACCCAATGAAAGTTTAGTATTAGTTGTTTTGTTTGTTTTTTTATACTGCAGGTTCTTATTAGGCATCATTTTTATACACATCAGTGTATACATGTCAATCCCAATCACCCAATTCAGCACACCACCATCCCCACCTCACCGCAGTTTTCCCCCCTTGGTGTCCATATGTCCATTCTCTACATCTGTGTCTCAACTTCTGCCCTGCAAACTGGCTCATCTGTACCATTTTTCTAGGTTCTGCATACATGCATTAATATACGATATTTGTTTTTCTCTTTCTGACTTACTTCACTCTGTATGACAATCTCTAGATCCATCCATGTCTCAACAAATGACTCAATTTCGTTCCTTTTTATGGCTGAGTAATATTCCATTGTATATATGTACCACATCTTCTTTATCCATTCCTCTGTTGATGGGCATTTAGGTTGCTTCCATGACCTGGCTATTGTAAATAGTGCTGCAATGAACATTCGGGTGCATGTGTCTTTTTGAATTATGGTTTTCTCTGGGTATATGCCCAGTAGTGGGATTGCTGGGTCATATGGTAATTCTATTTTTAGTTTTCTAAGGAACCTCCATATTGTTCTCCATAGTGGCTGTATCAATTTACATTCCCACCAACAGTGCAAGAGGTTTCCCTTTTCTCCACACCCTCTCCAGCATTTGTTGTTTGTAGATTTTCTGATGATGCCCATTCTAACAGGAGTGAGGTGATACCTCATTGTAGTTTTGATTTGCATTTCTCTAATAATTAGTGATGTTGAGCATCTTTTCATGTGCTTCGTGGCCGTCTGTATGTCTTCTTTGGAGAAATGTCTATTTAGGTCTTCTGCCCATTTTTGGATTGGGGTGTTTGTTTCTTTGATATTGAGCTGAATGAGCTGTTTATATATTTTGGAGATTAATCCTTTGTCCGTTGATTCATTTGCAAATATTTTCTCCCATTCTGAGGGCTGTCTTTTCGTCTTGTTTATGGTTTCCTTTGCTGTGCAAAAGCTTTGAAGTTTCATTAGGTCCCACTTGTTTATTTTTGTTTTTATTTCCATTACTCTAGGAGGTGGATCAAAAAAGATCTTGCTGTGATTTATGTCAAAGAGTGTTCTTCCTATGTTTTCCTCTAAGAGTTTTATAGTGTCCAGTCTTATATTTAGGTCTCTAATCCATTTTGAGTTTATTTTTGTGTATGGTGTTAGGGAGTATTCTAATTTCATTCTTTTACATGTAGCTGTCCAGTTTACCCAGCACCACTTATTGAAGAGACTGTCTTTTCTCCATTGTATATCTTTGCCTCCTTTGTCATAGATTAGTTGACCATAGGTGCGTGGGTTAATCTCTGGGCTTTCTATCTTGTTCCATTGATCTATGTTTCTGTTTTTGTGCCAGTACCATATTGTCTTGATTACTGTAGCTTTGTAGTATAGTCTGAAGTCAGGGAGTCTGATTCCTCCAGCTTCATTTTTTTGCCTCAAGACTGCTTTGGCTATTCGGGGTCTTTTGTGTCTCCATACAAATTTTAAGATGATTTGTTCTAGCTCCGTAAAAAATGCACATTTTCTTTATCTACTCATCTGTTAATGGACATTTAGGTTGCTTCTATGTCTTGGCTATTGTAAATAGTGCTGCTATGAACTATAAGGGTGTATGTATCTTTTAGAATTATAGTTTTGTCTGGATATATGCGCAGTAGTGGGATTGCTGGATCATATGGCAACTCTATTTTTAGTTTTTTGAGGAACCTCCATACTGTTCTCCATAGTGGCTGCACCAACTTACATTCCCACCAACAGTGTAGGAGGGCTGGGGTGGGGAATTTCTACACAGCAACAGTCTTGAGGTCCTGGACCAGCCATGTCATTTGCACATGACTGGCTGTTTTGCTGCGTGGTAACTTTTGATACTGAGACATTTTGCCCTAACCTAAGAAACAAATCATCTTAGCCTGGGTTCTTCAATGAGTGGAGCCTGAGGTAGAAGCTTATGTGCTTTGTTATCTAGTGCAATCCCAGGAAAGGAGTTGGGAAAAGGACTGAGATGGGGAGGTACGAGATCCAGTATGATAGTGCATTACCAGCTCCACAGCTGGTGCCAGATACAACTGATTGCTCAATCTCACAGGACTGAAGAGAAGGATAGAAGAATTTATATTCTGCCTCCTACTGGTCAAATAACACATTAACTGCCCACCTCCTTAACATCTCCCCCTTCTAGATCGTACAAATGTGGGCCCTGAGTGGTCCCATGCCTCATCAGCATTGAGGATATTGAAGCCCAAACCAAGAGCTGCAAGAGGCACGGCCTGTCAGGTTGTTGAAGGCTCCATGGAGTTGGTCATGGTAGTGGAGGCTGGAAGGGGACACATGACCTCTGGCTCCAGGTCTTTCCAGGCCCAAGACTGGGAGTGGATTTGACCTCAAGTAGGTGGCTCCGGCTTCTTCACTTCTTGTCCCATTTACATCTTTTTATCTTCTCATCTCTTTCCCCTCCTCCCTGATTTGGACTAACCCATCATTATGGTAGACAGTGATAGGGACCATCGAGATCTCTCTTCAAGGAGGCATTTGCTGACCAGCAGTGAAAAGTGCAATCAGTAAATAGCCTCCAGCTGTCAGCTGCTTTAGGATCTGCCTTAGCTGCAGAGATTTGCTTTGAGCAGGGTCATGCCCATTCAGGGGCAGTCTGCATCCGGTAACTGAACATGGGCTGGCCATTTATTTCAGGGATATAAAGCCCCAGATATTTGTTTTGGGTCAATTTTGAAGGGCAATTTTCAGTCCAGAGCTCCCCACTGGGTTGGCCTGTGCCACAGCTTGACTTCTCCCTGTGCCCAATCCTGCTTCATCCCCCTTCCTGTTACAGGTTTTATTCCTAATAGATATCTTGCATCCCAAACCCCATCTCAGCATCTGCTTCTGGAGAACCCACCCACCCAGCTTACAATATTGCACGCCCAGCATGTGTCAAATGTGTGTAATGAACTGGAAAATTTCGGCCATTCAAGAATGTGCAACTTGTTTTTACAACCCACCCCTGGCCCCCACTGGCCTCAAGGGACCTAGTCCTAAGTCTATTCCAGGAGCAGTGGTGTTGGTGACAGCAGTAAATTTCTGATTCATATTGGCAACACCACATGTAGATATCTGGGGCCAAAGAACTCCTGGACAGAAAACACTGGAATTTCTGCCACTAAGTGTACCAGTGTCTTTGGGGCATTACCATATAGGTGACCTCATCTGTATCTAAAGATTGGCTATACCTAAAGGCCAGGACATATAGGTACACTTATGTTCAGTATTTGATGGTTGTAGAATACCTGAGCCCTTGTATTTCCTCTCTGGGTTACTTACCGATGCCCTGGCTTCCATATGTGTTAGGCCAGGTAGGAGGCAAAGAGCCCCATGTCCTTCTTTCCGCCCCCCTCTCTGCTCTTTCAGGGTGGCCCCGTTTAGCATTACAGTGTCTTAGGGAGTAGTGGGAAGCTTTTGTGGTGGAGGTTGAGGAGATAGGCAGTAATAGACTATTTTCCCTGACAATCCCTAATTCTGTTTGCTCCTGTTGGACACTGTAGGGCGGCATCAGAGGGGGATGCCCTGTGCAGCATCACAGCCTGCCTTCTTCCATGAATGAGACTCACGCAGAACATGCAGGGCGTGTGTATGTACCCTTGCACCCATATACCCCAGCACACTCTCCTTAGGAGGTTCATTCTTCCTCCCATCTAGCTGTACCTGGAGCCTCTTTGCCAGTCTACTCTCCCAATCAAAATAATGTATACTTCTTTCAAGAGGAAAGGGAAAGGGTGACTGAGAATTGGGCATCTGTCAGAACCATCTCCTTTCAATTTCCGTGTTGCTTCATCCAGAAACAGTGTAAATGATGCAGAGACACTGACAGGAAGCTCCCTGTTTGCTCCATATCAGAGCTCAGGCCTGATGTGGTGTGTGTACTTCCAGTATTGGAAATTCCTTCCATGTCCTGCCCTAACTGTTGACTCATTTTGTGGAAATGAGAATTGTTGGGAGATCACCGTCTTAACTCAGTGAACTGACAAGAAACTAGGCCAATGAGACCCAAAGAAAGACAAAGTGCAGGCGCGGGTAAGGTAGCTGCTTATGGCAGCAACAGATGGGGCTCATCAATGTAGAATTTGCCTATGAGACTGTCATTTCATGTTCTCCTATGTCGCCTGTGTCTCTGTGAGGCTCATGATGTCATGGAAGAAACCCAGCATGCATTTTTTCATTGTTACTTCCACCCCTAGTCCTTTAGCTAGGAATCATGTAATTTTAATTTTTCTCCAAGAGAATGCCCATCTGGTCAGATTTCATACAGTACTCGGTCTTTGTTCTCTATTACCTACAATTAATTATAGAAAATATTTACATTTCAACAATTTTAAGAACAATTCATTTACTCCTTTTTTTCAATCTAGTCAAATTTTATTTCCATTTTGTGATGTTTATCACAATTGAGAAAATCCTTGGTCCTTTCTAAATCAAGATAAAAAGAAACACGTAATAAGCTACTACATTATACAGATCTCATCAAGAGAGTTACTGTTTAATCCACTGACTGTGAAAAATTAGCTTTACATACTTTTTTACCGGTATCCCAGCAGAAGTACTGACCTTTTCATATGATATTTGAACAAATAAGAGCCTCAGAGCCCAGCCACAGATTTTTGGTTTTATATAATATATGGATCTAAGTGCTAGCTCTGTTTCCGACCACAAATTCCCTCATGGCTCCTGGTGTGTTCTTCTGGCTGCTGATTTCACAACAAGAACACCAGCACTTCAAGGACACAGTGTCTCCTGGATTCGTCAAGGGACCCTGCCCTGGCCTGGCTTCCTGATGGCATCCACATTGGTCACTGTCCTCTCCTCTCATTCCACCCCACCCCCCTTTTCCAGATGTTCATGTATTGAGTACTTGCCAGATCCTTGCTATTATTGCTCTTTGAGGCCCTTTCAGAATATGAAGTGGGCAAGTTTACAATTTAAACCTTATGGGTTTGAATTTTCAAGTTGTGAACTTAAACCTTTTGGTGATTACTCTTGTCCAAATGCAGCTTCCTGCCCTCATGGAAAAAAAAAATCGTCTCCAAAGACATTTGGACATGAAGTAGCTATTGCAAAAGAACATATTGTTGGTAACTTGAGTGTAAAGAAACCAGAAACATATGGATTACATTTCCTTTTAAATGAGCATGGTCTTTAAAATAAAGGGAGTGAATGAATTATTTGGTAATATCCAGTTGAGAGGTGGTCAATATTAAAGTATTTGAACAGTAAGGCAGAGCACCAAGCCTGCTTTCAGGATTCTCCATCCCCAAGCAGCAAGGAGCTTCTGTATTTGGTTCTGTTGAGGCCAATCCCCAGCTGTGAGACCTGTTGTGCAACGCAAATACTGGCTTCAGTTGGGAGACCGCCGCTGTCCAAAGACATTATTGAGTGGATTGAGTGGTGGGTATTAAACATTCAAAGCAATTGTAGTTTATTAGCTGCCAGCCAGTCTTTGTAAATAGAAATCCTACCTAAGTGACCGTGGGCAAATCCCTTTGCTCTTCTGGGCCTACCTCCTCATCTGGGTGAACATTAAATAAGAAAATGTATGTGAAGTGCCAGGTTCAGACCTGAAACATTTATGACTGTGCAGATTTATTTGATTCCTCAGTAGAGAGAAAAGTGAGTTTTTAATCACTGCAGCAGAAAGAATGACCATAGCCTTTCTTGTATCAGGCCCAATCTGACATAGATGTGTGTTTTCAAGTTCGACACAATGTGTAAAGGTTGGTCAGTGATCTGATTTTAAAAGCATCTTCAGATCATCAGATGGGGCTTACCAGCTTTCTCTTTAGGTATCATCAATTGTTAGTTTTCCTTGGATTTTTGTCACCAAAAAGGCAAACCAGAAACAAGGAGGGAAGAAATGCCAGAAATAGGATGAAGTCATCCAAAATATGTGATACCGTTTCACAAATACAAATATCTTAGAATCAACAAGGACAATCTTCTAGAGGATGCAAAATCACAAAAAGGCAATCAAAACATCTGTGCAGAGTTCTAAGAGGATGCAGACGGACCTGGGGTGGGTAGGGCTGATGATATGGACTATCTTTATGTTTCAAATGTTTGGTAGAAGTGAAGTGAAAATCTAAATTTGAAATTACTAAGAATTATTGAGTAGTCCTTAAGTGCAGGACAGTGAGCTAGCTGGGGTGGGGAATGCAGGCACTGAGATGAGCCAGCCAGGACCTGCAGTCAACAGACAGAATTCAAGACAGTATTGTAATAACAGCAACATTATATTATTCATAACCTGCCATCTAGCCCTGTGAAGAAAATGAAAATCTTTCTTCTATGTCTGAACTTGTGCAGAGTTTGCAGCCTTTTTGAAATCTGGTCTGATGCATTCCTCTGTCATTCTAAAACAAGCCCAGGTCCCCAGGAATAGGGACTTTAGCTGGCCCAAGAGCATTCTCACACCCTTTGTTTCCTGGTCACTTTCATAACCTCCGTGGCTCTTTCACAGTCACTGCAGACTCAACATGTGTATCAGGTGATGCAGTATTTCTTTCTGCCACCCAACCAGGTTCCTTCTGTCTTCCTTCTCTTTGTCATTATACTACAGTCTCCCACTGACCCAAGTAGGTTGCTATCGTAGATCGTAGATCATTCTTCTGCTTCATTCCCCATTATACTAAATTGCCACATCCTGATGACTTTTTTTAAGTGTTTTATTGGATATTGTACAATTTTCCCATTTAATATGTACATTTCAGAGGTTTTTAGGATAGTTGTAGATGTGTGCAACCATCACCACAGTCAATTTTAGAACACTTTCGACACCTCTAAAAGAAACTGTTCTCTTAAGCTATCACCTCTGTACTCTCCCATTCCTGTCCCTCCCATACCCCAGCCCTAAGCAACCACTACCCTTTGTGTCTCTATAGATTTGCCTATTCTGGACTTTCATATGAATAAATCATGCAGTATGTGGGTTTTTGTGACTGGCTTCTTTCACTTAGCCTAATGTTTTCAAGTTTCATCTGTGTTGTAGCATATATCAGTACTTCATTCCTTTTTATGGCCAAATAATATTCCATTGTCTGGATATACCACATTTTGTTTATCCATTCATAAGCTGATGGACATTTCAATTGTTTCCACTTTTTGGTTGTCATGAATAATGATGTTACAGACATTCGTGTACAACTGTTTGTGTGTATATATGTTTTAATTTTACGTAGGCATATATTGAGGAGTAGAATTGCTGGGTCATATAGTAACTCTGAGATTAATCATTTGAGAAGCAGCCAGACTATTTTCCAATGTAGCTGTACCATTTTCCATTCCCACCAGCAGTGTAGAAGGGTTCCATTTTCTTTACATCCTCTCCAACTCTTGTTATTGCCTATTTGATTCTAGCTATCCTGTTAACTTTTGAAACGTCGTTTTTCTCTGAGAAAAGGTAGCATATTTCTTGCCTAGACCTTTTTGTCCCTTCCCAATATCACCACCCTAGTCTAGAATTTCATCACCTCATGCAGAATTCTGGAGTCTAAACTGCTTTCTTTTCTCCCCTTTCCGAATTACACTACTTAACCATGCCAAACTCTATATGAGAAATGTACGTTAACCTATGTTCAATCTTCCTCAGATCCCTTCAGTGACTTCTAAGTTCCTGTCACACCAAGTCTGAACCCCTCTTGTTGGCTTTCCAGGTACCCCTGAAAAATCTGGCCCTACCTATTCACCTCACCGCAATCTCCCCTCTCCCTGACCGCATCTTTAGGCAGATGCCACCCTCCCACGAGCAGTGATGTTGCTGCTCAGTGTTACCTCCTGGGCCTTAGAGTTCTCACTGTGAATGTCCCCTCTTTTCTTCCCCTTGACCAAGAAATACCACAGCTTCTTTTTTTTTTTTTTAAAAGAACAATAATATATTGGACTACTCAGGATTTAGCATTTTCTTTGAATAATGCAACATTAGAGAAGCATTATAGACTTAGCAGGATTAGTTGACCTCACATTTGTGTTTCTGTACTCTATCTGAAACCTACATCATATTAAATGATAATAATAAGAGCCAGTTCCACCCATAACTCATACTGAAAGTTGACTTCGTCATGACTCACAAGCACACCATTAACACGTAGTTAAGTATGTATGCTTTTTCCTTCTTTCCTTTCCTCTTCTTTCTTTCTTTTTGGTTTAGAACAATTTTAACTTCATGTGGCACATACTTTTCTGAAATTTGACTGATGCCTTGGTGACATACTCCTTTAATGAGATCTAAACTCAAAGTTCAGAAGATTTTTTTTTTCTAACAAGTGCAAAATTGTCAAGATGATCTTAAAAGCCTATGACTCAGCTATGTATTCTTTTTTTTTTTTTTAATCCTTTGGTGTGATGCTTTCTTCACTGACTTTTTTTTTTTTCACACACACACCCTGTATTTTATTTTTACAAGAGATAAATAGACTGACACCAAGCATTGTACATGGATGACCACAACAAAAGCAACAATGATTGCAATTACCAAACATGAAACACACTCATACTATGTCATATATTGACATTCAGTCCAGTAATCATCCACTGTAACAGCTCCTTTACTTTGCAGTGAAAATTGATTTCTATATTCTTTGCCTCTGAGTCCTTGTGGGATTTTTTTTTTTTTAATTCAGACAGAAAGTCACAAAAATTATACTCATCCTCATCAGTTCACTCAGTCCCATGTAATTAATTTTTTTTTATCTTGATCTTTTGTTAGCACTTTTATGAGTTCATCAGTTTTTCATTACCACAGCTTCTAAGAAGTCTTCTCTGAGTCTTTACCCTTCCTTCCCCTGTCCAAGAGGTGGGTGTGGCTAGTCATGTGTCCAACATGTAGGCCAGACTTGTACTTTCTCCCTGGAATCTGAGCCAAGTGATATTCAGATTGAAAAATGGTGATAGTGGTCTCCTACAAAGACTCTTCATTCATTCCTATGACATAGATCCCTGACTCAGCCTTGAATTCCTGTCCCGTGCATGATCTGATTCTCTAACTCTTTTCTTTTTTCTTTTTTAACATCTTTATTGGAGTATAATTGCTTTACAATGGTGTGTTAGTTTCTGCTTTATATCTAACTCTTTTCTTGAGGCTATAAGCTATCCCCTTAAATTAGCAACACATTCCTTTTCATTTGTTTATTTGCCTATATTAGCCAAAGCCACACTTTATTGATTAAACCTGATAATCCTAACGGATACATCAAGCACAATAGTACTAGTATGAATGTTTCTTCAGCCCTTGCTATGGACCGGGCACTGTGCAAATCTCTTCATCTAGATGATTTCAGTTAATATTCACCTATCACCCTCTGAAGTAAGTAGCATCTTGTCTCCTTTTTATGCATAAGGAAATTGTATCTTTGAGAAGGCTGAAAACTGTCCCAGGGAGAAGCTGATTAATGGAGGAGCCAGGTTGGTGCTTGAATATGTGCCCTTCGCTATTGTGCAGTAAGCCCTCTCATGCCATCGGCCTGGCAGCCAGTGAGGGCTCTTCTCTGCTGAGCGCCTTGTACATTTGTACCTTCTTTGCTTTGAGGAGAGTTCACATTTCTCTGATGGCACTTCATCACCTTCTATCTTGTATTATAATTATTTGGGTATGTGTCTTAACTTCCTTAGCCCAGAATCTAGTATGTATAAGAGGTAATCAATAAGTATTTCTGAAAGGATAAGTAAATGTAGAGTTGCATCTAAAGAAGATCTAGTGAAATTTCCAGTTCTAAGGAAAGAAGGAAACCGCTTTAGAAGGGTTAGCAGAGGAAACTCGCCCTGGCAAAGACGACAGCAGCTACCCTTTTCCCATATTTATAATTTCTTCTTTTAAAAAGTATGTTATTATAAAATACTGATCTCCGTTCCAGTACTTTACACACAAACCTTTAATAGTAGACCGTGGTTTTGGTCACCAAGGTTACTTTAATTAAATTCAGTAGTTGGCAAATGCTTGTGGCAAAATTTCTCTCAAGCTATACCATTGGCCAGTGGAGCAAACTGCTTTTTACCAGGGTCTCTCTGCTGAGATGTTTTCTCCTTTTGTGTGTTTTTTTTTTTAAAAAAACGAAAAACATTTTATTTTTCTTATTTTCATCTTGCTTCTCCTAGACTTTCATTATGGTCCAGCTGAACCAGCTGCTGCCCCTCTCCTTGTAAACTTCACGTTACATCCCAGAAGAACTGGAGGAGAATCAGTTTCCCATATAGCAGCTATTGGGGGACGGGTAAGAACAGAGGGAAGGGAGCAGCCCTGTTGGGATAGAATGATGCCAGGCTGGCTGGCTGATCCTGGGTAGAATTAAGCAGGATGGCAAAGACCAACATAAATGATGTCACTAGTAACATTGTCATGTTCCCACAAACTGCATGAGTTGTCTAATTGAGGCAATTTTTTTAAACTTCCACAGAAAAGATGCAAAATCTAACTTGTCCTTTTAAATATCATCAGTTGCTACTGTTTACTGTCCAGGCTTCAGTGGTTAAGACTACTCTCCCCCTTATAAGGGCCAAGGAACACAACATTTGTATGTTTCTTGCCCCCTGTGGTAATATAGAATACTGTAAGCTGCCCCTTTCAGATGAACTATGTGATAGAAAGCCAACTCGACCCCTGCAGATAGTGGAGCTGATACTGTAACTGGAGACAGAGGAGAAAGGCTGAGACAGACCATGCAATCAGATAACTTCAAGGAAGGATGAGATCAGTTCAAGAAGATCAACATGGAGAATGAAAGAATTGAAAATAGCAAGAAGTTACCTTCATTTCAAAAAGTGAGTATATTCTGTGCACTTGAAAATTTTTATTTGTTTCATTGAAATGTTCTTTCCCAATATTAATAAATAAGCAGAATGGTTCTGAAGATGCAAAGAGAGATGGTAAAGGAAGTTAAAAGATTAGGTAGAAAGGCTTCTATGACAAAAAAGGTGTTTTTTTTTTTAATTAGTTTATTTATTTGGCTGCGTCGGGTCTCAGTTGCGGCACACGGGATCTTCAGTTGCAGCATGCGGGATCTAGTTCCCTGACCAGGATCGAACCTGGGTCCCCTGCATTGGGAGCGCGGAGTCCCAACCACTGGACTTCCAGGGAAGTCCCAAAAAAGGTTGTTTTAAAGACAACATATTTCTCTAATGTAATGTGTTCGTGGCAATGCAGAAGTATCTGAACATCTCTTTTGTAAGATTGGATGCACCTGCACCTTTCAAACAGCATGGCAGACTAAGTGCCTCAGTACAGCTCTAACAATTTTAATTCTTGCTAACTCAAGCCTATCTGAACAGTCAGGAAAGCTAACCTGAGTTCCAAAAAGAAAAAGACTGTTGGACGCAATGGTGAATTTATACTATGCTGAAAATGGGGTAGGGTAAAATGAACCTTACTATCTAAACCTAAAAGCTTTAATAACCTGCAATGTAAATCAACAGTCAGCCTTATAATAGGAGTTATAAAGCCACCGGATAATAGTTGGAAAACTGGTTACATAGTCATGGCCAAAAAACACAGGAAATCATAGAGCTTTGGTTTTATTTTGAAAGACAGATTTGATTTGTATTTGAATGTTTCAGTTATATACAATAATTTCATCTTCCCCAGTCTTCTAGTTTTTGGAAATTATTCTTGATCTTAGTAATAACATTCTTGAAGCTGATTCTATGCTAGTGGATGTAATTTCCATGGAAATAGAGTGGAACATAGAGGAAAAAGCAGAACTGTTTAAAATTGTTCATCAAATTTGCAGCTCTTTTCTTTAAACAATACCTTGTAATTTATCGGGTATGGCCAGAAAACAAGCTGCTCTACTCAAATAAATTTTGTAGGCAAGAACCAAGAAAACATTTTTTTTCCAAACTCTTAACTATTTCTGTGAGGAAATCTTAACATTTTCAGCTTCCTTAAGCCAAGTAGACGGAATATAGCTAAATTTCTTTTGACTTGGATGTGGATGACTCAGGGTAATCATTTTGAATATCTGGAAGGTAGAGTAGTGATATATTAGAAAAAGCACAGGATCAGGAGATCTGGTTATAACAAATTAACTCTGTTACTTCGACAAATTACTTCATCTGGGTCTTGATTTTCTCACATTTAAAATTAGGGGTTGATTTCTAAGGTTCTTCAAGAACTGAAATCCTTTACTTCTGAAGTCAATTATGGGATTATGCTCAGACGCTATGTGCTGTAGCTAAATCCATGTCCTCACCTGCCTTAACCCGTCAGCACATCTAACACAGCTGTTCCCTCTCTCCTTCTCAAAACACTTCATTACTTGGGTTCCAGGGCTCTACACTCATCTTGTTTTCCCCTTCACTGACATCCTCTTTTCCTTTGTGTCCTTTGTTGAATTTTCCTCATCTTATAAAAGTCTGAATACTGGAGTGTACAATCTCTTCTCCATGCATACATCTTTCCTAGATTATTTCACCCAGTTACATGGCCAAAGCCATAAAAAGATCCCAAATATTGATAACTCCCAGATTTATATGTATAGTCCCCATGTCTCCCCTAAATTCCAGACAGCCTACTCATTGTCTCCATTTGAGTATCCAATGGGCATATCAAAATCGATGATTTAAACAGAACCCTTGATTTTCCTTCACATGCCTAATCCTTGCCAAGAATTCTGGATGTCAATAAATGGCTCTTCCATTTATCCTGTTTCTCAGGTCAGAGCTTTGGAGTCAGTCTTGGCTCGTCTCTTTCACTCATATTCCACACGTCCTCCCATTAGCAGATCCTTTTGACTCCACTTTCAAAATGTAACCAAAATCTAACCACTTCTCAGCACTTTCAACTGATACTATCATAGTCCAAGATACCATCACGTGTCGTCTTGAGCTGGTCTCCTAACTGGTCTCCATCAGCAGCGGAGTGATCCTTTCAAAACAGAACCTGATTACATCCTTCCCCTGCTTGCAACTTTGCACTGGCTTCCTGTCACAAAGAGAAGAAAATCCGGAGTCCTTACCTTGCCCTGGATGATCCAGCCCTGGCAGCTCACTGCTCCATCTCCCCTCGCTTCTCACTCTATTCCAGCCACATTCCTTGCTGTTTCTCAAACTCAGTGAGCACACTCTTGCCTCAGGGTCCTTACTGCTCCTTCTGCCTGGAATGCTTTCCTCCCAGATCTTTGTATGGTTGCTCTCTCACTTGTGCAAATGTTACTTCTTCAGAGAGATCTTCTCTAGCTGTTCTGTCTAAAATGGCAGCTGCCCCACTTCCACCACTCTCTTCCTTTACTGACTTCTTATTTCTCTAAAACATATATTACTACCCAATATTATTGATTTGTTTGCTTGTTTACTGTCTGTTTCCCCTGACAGAATGTCATCTTCTTGAGGGCAGGACTTTGGCTGTTCTGTTCACCGCTACGTCCCTAGCGACTGCAACAATGCCTGACATTCAGTAGGAGCTCAATAAATATTTGTCAAATGAATTATGAAGGTACTGAACTGTTTGCATGTAACTTAATTTGCTCCAGAATATTTGCAAGCATGATGTTTGATGGTTCTGTAATCTCCTTACTTCTCAGGGTGCTAGCTTCTATTCCCACCCCTACCATTTTATAATCTGCTGCTCCTCATGAACTATGGTTATAACCTACAAAAAATTCCAGGGTTTCCAGGGAAAGCTAGATAAATAAACTTGTTAGGGCAGTGAGATTCATTTTGTGTACGATGCTGTGTTAATAGGTCCTGTCTGTGGCAATGTGGAAAAAAGTGACTTGAATGGGAGCCAGAAACTTGGAGCTCTAGTAATTACTCCTCCACCAACCAGCTGTGTGATGCAGGCCAGTCACATGGCTTCTCGTCCCCTCTGTCTCCAGGTCCTGAAAATATCTTCATATGGCTGCTGGCTAGCAGAGCACCTAAATCTGTGACACCTATTTTTATCACAACTGGGAGATACTTTTCTTGCGTTTGGATTTTGCATTGAGTGAAAGATGTGTTGGCTTGAAGTGATGTAGTAGTTGATTTTAGTTCAAGAATCTTATATTCCTTCACTAATTTTATAAAAGATTTATTAGGCATATACTATGCCAAGTCGTAAAATAGGAATTGTAAATAAAGTGGTGAATAAGACAGTCTTTATCTTTGCCTTTATGGAGTAAACAGTCCATCCAAGTGGATAAAATATGCCTCAAACAAGCAATCACACACCAAGAGACCAGTTAAGAGGCTTTTGCAGTTCTCTAGGTCAGAGGTGATGTTATCCTGGCCGGGAAGGGTATATATAGAGAGAAAATTAGAGAGACAAAATTAGAGAGCTGTTTTGGAGGCAAAACAGATAAAACTTGGCAATTGCTTGGATGTAAGGAGTGCAGAAGAAGGGAAAACATGGATAACTACCCAAATTTGGTGATTGATTGGATGTGAGAAATGAGGAAGAGGGAGGAAGCATGGCTAACTCCCAGTTTTCTGGCTTGAACAACTAGGGGTGGGAGTGGTGATGTCATTTCCCAAGACAGGAAACACTGGAAGAGGAGCAGATGTGGGAGCAAGAGGTTGGGAGAAAGAACGAGTCCAGTTCAGGCTGAGGAGCCTGTGAGACAGTTAGTGAAGATGGAGCAGGTGGGGACATGTATCAAGACGACAGACACCGGGCACAAATGTAGGTTTCATCAAAGATGTGGGATCTTTGGACCTATGGGGCAGAGTGACATCACTCTGGGAGGCAGAGCACAGAATCAGAAGGCAATAGGGCCCAGGACCAAGGCTTGAGGAACTCCTATATTTAATATTTGGAGAGAAAAGAAGGTTGAGCAAAGGTATCAAGATGGGCCACAGAGGAAGACACCAAGGAGAGCTAGCTGGGTCCCAGGGGTCAACGGAAGAGAGTAGCCGACTATGACGACTGCTACAGAGAGGCCAAGTGAGGTGAGAACTTTAGATTCAGCACTACGCACGTAATAGTGACCGGAGAGTGAGCAGTTTCAGGAGATGATGAGTTTGGAATTTCAAATGAGGTAATTTGGAGAGTGAGTAACAGGTGAGAAAATACAGACAGCGCATAACTTTTAAAAGAAGCTTTGCTCTAAGGCGGAGGAGATAGCATAACAAATGCAGGGACACAGGAAGCCAAAGGAATAGCTCTCTTTTTTTTAAAGTGCAGACTTGAGCATGTTTAAATGGGAAGAAAAATGATACGGCCAGGGCGAGGTAAGAGAGTGGGACCGAGAGAATGAGATTAATAGATAGCACCAGAGTTCTAAGGAAACATGAGAGAGTAAGATTCAGAGCATAAGTGGATGGACTGACTTTCGATCAGAAGCACATGTTATTTGCTGTGTCTGGAGGGCAGAGGAAAAGATGAGTGAGGGCGCAGGTAAGTCAGGCTGGTATGGAAAGTTGAAGCGGTTCCCAGGTGATCACTTCTATTTTCACTGTAAAGTAGGCAGTAACGGGGAGGCGGAGGGTTGTAAGTGAGGAGAGTGGAGAATGTGTGAAAATAGTTGTGGTAGACAGTGACCATGCAAGACAGAGAAAAATGGTAGGACTGAGGATCCGGCAGAGGCTGGTCATCATGAGTTTATAGTGTTACCAACCTGCCCAGCCATGTTACCTTCTCCTGTTTTGTTTTGTTTAATGGTAACAAAATGGTAAGATAGAGATAAGTAAGCAGAAGAAAATACCAATCGGCCATGATATGTTGAGGTGTTTCTTTCACTGCCCACCACCCCGGGTACACCCCTGAGCTCCCACCGTGTATTCCTTGTACCACATGGTGAGTCCACAAAGCATCATGAATCCAACCACCAGCTGTCTCTAGGGCTGGAGGCCAGGGAAAGAGGCCTTCCTGGGAAGAGGAAAGGCTGAAACAGCTGCTCTCATCTTGCAACTATGAGGAAGAACCAATTAAGAGCTCACTACGAGAGCAAATGTTGCTGAGGATGGAGAGAAGGAGAAATCCAGCCTTGACGATGTTGTTTGAGCCCTGGACCTAGCAGTGCCTGGAGTGATACCCTACCCTTTCCAGTTCCATGAGCCAATAAGTTTCCCTTTTCACTTGAGCTAGTTTGGATTGAGGTTTCAAAAGGGCTTTCCCCTGTTGCAAGGTTTTAATTTTTAAAAAGGAGCCCCCTACTCCCTCAGTCATCTCTTTTTTCGAGATGTCTTTGCCGTCCACGTGAGGACTAAGAATCAGTAGGGATGCAGATCAGAGGAATGTTATGCAGCTGGTAAAATTGTTGATAAAAATTGCTTTGGAATGATATAAAGTAAAAAAAGGGGGGGGCAAGATTTTAATTGTATAAAAATATAGTTATAATGCTCTTTTTATAAAAGATGAAGCAAATACAATAGTCTTACAGTGATTGCTTTGGGTTCTGAAATTATGGTTGATTTCCCCACCCCCCTTTTGGCTATTTTATACACTTAATGAGTATGCATCACTTGTATGCATTTATGTACTTACTTTTGAAATTAATTCATATTTTTACCAAAGTAATGTGTACACATTAGAAAAAAAATCAACCAATGTTGAAAAGCTTATCATATAAAACAGCAATCTTCTACCACACCCTCTCCACCCATCCCTGAACCTGCTTTAACTTTTCCTTCTTGACTATACTTCCGTATTTCTAAATATTACGCATAGACAGCTATTTTTGATTATCAATTTTAGAAAGTATCTTTTGACATTCTATTACATCGAATTAGGAATTAAGCTGTCTTCTACAGTATCACCTTTCAGTCTTTTTCTTCCCATCCTCCTAATATGGTTATGCCCCAGTTAAATTTATATCAGCAACGATTGATATGCACATTATTCACTGCTAAACCGATAGTGTAGTCGTGAATGTATTTCTGTTCTAAGATAATTTTTTCCTTCTTCCTGGTGTTAATAATTGCCTTGTTTTTTTTTTCATTTGTTTGTATCCATTTGTTGCCATATATGCGTTGCAATTTTCTTAAAAGGATCTAATGATCAGTCAAACTTGTGGCAAAAATGTTTGTCAAAAAATAAAGTATCTCAGATAATCCCACCATCACTCCCACATCTCACCTTAGCCTGGAAATAACACAGCCCCCCACCCTCCTGGACAGCTTTCTCTCTAGGTCTGCTGCATAGCTCTCACCCCCAGGGATGACGGATCCATGGTTCATTGAGCCCCATGTCTTCATCTTTCTTCAGTGTGTGGGAAAGCACATCTTTCATTGGCTTCCTAAGAAAGTGCATGGGAGGTGAGTTTTCTAAGTCGTTGCATATCTGAGAGTTTTAGATATTTAGTTTGCTTTCCTACTTGATTGACATTTTGGCTGGGTAAAGAATTCTAGGTTGAAAATAATTTTCACTGAGAATTTTGAAGAAACTCACAATGTTGTGATATATCTGATGCCATCCTGATTCCTGTTTATTTGGATTTTTCTCTCTGGAGGCTTTTTAAGATTGTCCTTTTTAGATGCTCTGAAATTCACAATGAAGTACCTTGGTGGGAGTCTTGAGTTTTTGTTTTTGTTACTGTTTTCCAATTAATTAGGCTGGCCACACAGTACAGTCATCCCTAGGTATCTGTGGGGACTTGGTTCCAGGATACGAAAATCCATGGATGTTCAAGTCCCTTATATAAAAAGGCATAGTATTTGTGTATATATATCACAGAATATCTGGGACAAGGCTGAAGCAGACTAGTTGCAAGGAACTGCCAGTGCAAAGGCCCTGAGGTAGAGGCAGGTCTGTCATGTTAGAGGAATAGCAAGGAAGTCCATATAGCAGCAGGAGAGTGACTGAGGAGGAAATAGAAGGAGGGGAGATCAAAGAGGTAAAAAGAAGGTCTTGTGGGTAATGGGAAGCTTTTACTGAGTACAGGGGGGTGTCGTTTAAGGTTTGAAGGAGAAGAGTGACAAGGTCTGACTTCAGATTTTGAAGAATCACTCTGGCACTTGTGTTGAGCATAGATTGTAGGGAGCAATACTGGAAGTGAGAGGACGAGTTAGGAGGCTATTCCAGTAATCCAGTAGAGAGAGAGATGGTGGCTTTCACCAGGGTAGCAGCAATAAATGCGGTAAAGATTAGTTGGGTTCTGGATTTATTTTAAAAATAGAGTCAACAGAATTTCCTGATAAAATGGATGTCAAGTGTAAAAGAAAGTGTCAAGGAAGAATCTCAGGTCTGTGAACTGTGTAACTGGAAGGAAGAAATTCCCATGTGCTACAATTAGAGGAATGTCTGGAGTTCAGTTTGGTTGTGTTGAGTCTTCCTGTGGCTTACCCTTGCCTTCTGCTGGGTGCAGTGTCTTAAGTCAGAGCCACTTCAGTTCAATTCATTCCAAAGAATAAACCTGCAGTTCCTTCTGTGTATGTGTGGAGGTGGAGTGGGGACAGGAATGTGAAGTCTTTGGGCTGTAAAGAGTGAGTAAACGGACGTGTGGGGAGTTGAATTGTTCTATCTGTGTTCAACCAAGCCCCTTTTTAAATTCTCACATCATATCTGCACCTTCCATGGAAACAGATACTTCCAAATCCTAAGCCTTTCTGGGGTTCTGTGGAGGTGGATTCCCTTGCTTCTCATTACTCTTCTCTTCTGCAGGCTTTTGGGTTTTTGCTTCCTCAGCTTCTTGAAGTGTTCCAAAAATTGGTTGAAATTTTTCATCCACTCTTCCCTTCTCTCATTCTTGTGTATGTGTGTTTGGAGAACAAGAAGATATAATGTGTATGATCACTTTGTGCTACTGAACTGGTGGTGTGCATTAGGGGAAAAAAATCCTTTTTTCAAGCCTACATGATTTTGATATCATCTCAAATTCTAGCCTCCAGAACTCTGAGAAATAAATTTCTGTTGTCTAAGCTACCTAGTCTATGGTATTTTGTTGTGGTAGTCTGAGCTGACTAAAACACTAGTCCAATGTCACTTAGCCATAGTTTGAGGAGCAAAACCCCTGTCCATCTAACTTCAGAGGCTGCTCTCTTAACCACTGTGCAATATGGCCTCTCTGATATGTAAATAAAACATTAGGACTCCAATAAGTAAATGTGCAAAGAAATGGAATGAAGAGTTAATTTCTAAAAGAATCCGTTTGGAATGAGGAAAAAAAAACTTCAACCTTACCAATAAGGTTGAACATTAAACCTTAAAATAGTATTGATGAAAAAAAGATGAGGGATCTCTCTTTTTGGTTAGAGGTTTTTAAATATATAAATGGTAATAATGCTGGTTAGGGTATAATTTGGTGGCCCTGTAAATTAGCATAAGCACATTAATATTCTGCTCGTGTGCCCCAAGGCTCTTTTACAGGTTATTGACAGTGGAAGTCTGTTCTGATTGGCCTGTGTCCATACTAGGTGTTAAATATTTTGAATTCCACCCCTAGCTGTAAGACAATTTAGTGACATTTATTTAGAAACATAAAAATGGTCACATTGTAGTACCCTGTAGTTCTACTCCTGAGTATCATTCCTAGGGAAGTAATATAATTTTGGAACTAGATCTATATCTGATTTACCACTCCTTAGCTTTTCTTGTAATTATAAACTTTTAGAAATAATCTAAATGTACAATAATAGGAGAATGGTTATGTAAACAAAAATTCTATTATACAGATATTAAAAATAAAATAAGCCTTGTGAAAATAGATAGTAATATGAGGAAATGCTCATAATATGATTTAAATTAAATAAAAAAGGACTCTACTGTATATACTGTGTGTTCATAGTTGTTTTTTTTTTCCTAGTGGGTAGCTAGGAAAATAGCTGGAAGGAAACACCCCAAAATGTTCATAATGATATACGATAGTATGAGGGACACTTTTTTCCTGTTCTGTTTTCTAATTGTCCGCAATGTGAGTATACTTCATTTAACATAGAAAGAAATTATAAAAGAAAAATAGGCTATCCTCAAATCAGTTCTTCCCATGCCTCTTCACAGATACGTAAAATGGCAAGTAAAACAACATCATTCCCAGCAGACTCTGCACACTTAATTATTGAAGAAGGTAGTTCATTTTATTCTTCTTGAAATATATAATGGAGGTACAAAAAAAGTCTATTACTCTCTCTATCTATGAGGGGAAGGACCCATCAGTGCTTTTTCAAAGTCTCCTCAGTATGTCCAAATGCAATCAGTGGGAAATAGCACCCCCTTGTGAGGCACGGTACAAAACACTGGTTTTCCAATTAGTTGGTTTGTGATGATCACCATCTCAGCAAGTAACTCCAACGGCGGCTTATTATCTGGTTTTGGATTCTGTGATGTGATGATATGCCAGTCTAATGATGCTGAGCTATGTGTGGACAGGGTGTGCCCTACAACTCTAGTCACAGGGACTCCTGGTTCTGAAGAGCAATGACTCGTGTGGCATGACCATGGCCGTCAACATGGGCACCAGAGAAAAATATTCTCTCTTTCTGGCTCTTCCTTCCTGGGCATGAAGGATACAAAATAGGGAGAAGTAGAAAAGTAGGAATTCCAGAAGAG
This sequence comes from Balaenoptera physalus, assembly GCF_965194825.1. NCBI lineage: Eukaryota > Metazoa > Chordata > Mammalia > Artiodactyla > Balaenopteridae > Balaenoptera > Balaenoptera physalus. The sequence continues at coordinate 82,635,650 of NC_138890.1, read as the reverse complement.
ATGAGACTACTGACCTGCTTATAGCTGGGTTTTGCTAATTTTGTTTTCGTTTTTCTTTTTCTATTCTGCTTTTATATTATATAAAGGACTTACATTATACTATATTCTTATGTTAAGACTTCTTATATTCTTATATCAAGGACTTATCTGTTGTGTGTTGTGTGTCTCAATATCTTAGAATGTATTCCATAATATTAGAGGAATGGATATTCTGTCAAGGCACCTGCATATGAATTCAATTTGTGATTTAGTTTCCTCTTCTCCAGAGAGAGAAGTGCCAGAACATCAACCAAGTCACAGAGGTCGCCCCTCTGGAAGGATAAATGTGGCATTTTGGAATCAAGCAGGATGGCCTCCTTTAGAAGACTTGAGGGATGACTCCCTGGAGTTGCTGTTATGCTTGACCCAGTGCTACTGGGGCACTTGATGGTGCCTTGTATGGGAGGTGGAAGAGCTGACCCCTAAGAGTTGCAGTCTTGGGACCCCAGCATGGGGCCCAGCTGAGCTCCTCCACTCTCAAAGAACCAGAGTGGCCTGTGCAAGGATCTACGTAAATAAGACACCTTGGGAGAATGGACAGTATATACGCAAGGACCGGTTTTTAACAGCAACCTCATACGACAGCAAAAGCACCACCAGTGGTGGAGTTAATCAGACCTTTTTCTCTCTCTACTTCAGGTGTGGCCTCCCCACCTACCTTCCATCACTGAGAATTTTCAGAAAAAGCTGCTTGGAGATAGAGTCATTTCAAACAGTTTTTGAAACAAGGTTACCCTTTGATTGGGTAAATGCTGGAAGAGTTCCTGCATTCCTTGGGAGTGGGGAAGCATTTGGGAGGTGCTAGGTAGAAGAAAGCTTTATTATGGAGATAATAGACTTCTTGCTATCAAGGCAACTGGGGAAAACTGTGTCTGTATTGCCTCTGAACGTTTTGCGGTAGTTTAGATGGTTATTCCCTTCCGTACATCTATTCCTAATTTAGCTTGATGTCTATCTCTTTCATCTTTGTCTTCCTGCTTCTGTCTTGTTTTCCTTTATTTTTATATACTTATTCTTTATTTTTACTGTTAAAATGTTTAAAAATTTTAAATTCTTATTTTTTTAAATTGAGGTATTGTTGATTTGCAATACTGTGTTAGTTTCAGGTATACAATAAAGTGTTTCAGTTATATGTACATATATATATACACATATATATGTATATATATTCTTTTTCAGGTTCGTTTCCATTATAGGTTAAAATTCTATTCTTAAATCAATTTTCACTTCTATCTTACTAATGATTATTTTAAGTGTTTATTTAATGATCTCATTATTTATTTTGTAAAATCCTTTTATTTTTCTAACCTGTCTTTTTTTTTTTAACATCTTTATTGGAGTATAATTGCTTTACATTGTTGTGCTAGTTTCTGCTGTATAACACAATGAATCAGCTATACATATACATATATCCCCATATCCCCTCCCTCTTGCATCTCCCTCCCACCCTCCCTATCCCACCCCTCTAGGTGGTCACAAAGCACCGAGCTGATCTCCCTGTGCTATGCGGCTGCTTCCCACTAACCATCCATTTTACATTTGGTAGTATATATAAGTCCATGCCACTCTCGCACTTTGTCCCAGCTTACCCTTCCCCCTCCCTGTTTCCTCAAGTCCATTCTCTACTTCTACGTCTTTATTCCTGTCCTGCCCCTAGGTTCTTCAGGAACTTTTTTTTTTTAAGATTCCTTATGTATGTGTTAGCATACAGTATGTGTTTTTCTCTTTCTGACTTACTTCATTCTGTATGACAGACTCTAAGTCTATCCACCTTACTACAAATAACTCAATTTTGTTTCTTTTTATGGCTGAGTAATATTCCATTGCATATATGCTCCACATATTCTTTATCCATTCATCTGTCAATGGACATTTAGGTTGCTTCCATGTCCTGGCTATTGTAAATAGTGCTGCAATGAACATTGTGGTACATGTCTATTTTTGAATTATGGTTTTCTCAGGGTATATGCCCAGTAGTAGGATTGCTGGGTCATATGGCAGTTCTATTTTTTAGTTTTTTAAGGAACCTCCATACTGTTCTCCATAGTGGCTGTATCAGTTTACATTCCCACCAACAGTGCAAGAGGGTTCCCTTTTCTCCACACCCTCTCCAGCATTTATTGTTTGTAGATTTTTTGATGATGGCCATTCTGACTGGTGTGAGGTGATACCTCATTGTAGTTTTGATTTGCATTTCTCTAACATTAGTGATGTTGAGCATCGTTTCATGTGTTTGTTGGCAATCTGTATATCTTCTTGGGAGCGATGTCTATTTATGTCTTCTGCCCATTGTTGCATTGGGTTGTTTGTTTTTTTGATATTGAGCTGCATGAGCAGCTTGTATATTTTGGAGATTAATCCTTTGTCAGTTGCTTTGTTTGCAAATATTCTCTCCCATTCTGAGGGTTGTCTTTTCATCTTATTTATGGTTTCCTTTGCTGTACAAAAGCTTTTAAGTTTCCTTAGGTCCCATTTGTTTATTTTTGTTTTTATTTCCATTTCTCTAGGAGCTGGGTCAAAAAGGATCTTGCTGTGATTTATGTCATACAGTGTTCTGCCTATGTTTTCCTCTAAGAGTTTTATAGTGTCTGGCCTTGCATTTAGGTCTTTAATCCATTTTGAGTTTATTTTTGTGTATGGTGTTAGGAAGTGTTCTAATTTCATTCTCTTACATGTAGCTGTCTAGTTTTCCCAGCACCACTTATTGAAGAGGCTGTCTTTTCTCTGTTGTATACTCTTGCTCCTTTATCAAAGATAAGGTGACCATATGTGTGTGGGTTTATCTCTGGGCTTTCTATCCTGTTCCATGGATCTATATTTCTGTTTTTGTGCCAGTACCATGCTATCTTGATGACTGTAGCTCTGTAGTATACTCCGAAGTCCAGGAGCCTGATTCCTCCAGCTCTGTTTTTCTTTCTCAAGATTGCTTTGGCTATTCGGTGTCTTTTGTGTTTCCATACATATTGTGCAACTTTTTGTTCTAGTTCTGTGAAAAATGCCATTTGTAGTTTGATAAGGATTGCATTGAATCTGTAGATTGCTTTGAATAGTAGAGTCATTTTCACAATGTTGATTCTTCCAATACAAGAATATGGTATGTCTCTCCATCTGTTTGTATCATCTCTAATTTCTTTCATCAGTGTCTTATAGTTTTCTGCATACAGGTCTTTTGTCTCCTTAGGTAGGTTTATTCCTAGGTATTTTATTCTTTTTGTTGCAATGGTAAATTGGAGTGTTTTCTCAATTTCTCTTTCAGATTTTTCATCATTAGTGTATAGGAATGCAAGAGATTTCTGTGCATTAATTTTGTGCCCTGCAACTTTACCAAATTCATTGATTAGCTCTAGTAGTTTTCTGGTAGCATCTTTAGGATTCTCTATGTATTGTATCATGTCATCTGCAAACAGTGACAGTCTTACTTCTTCTTTTCCAAAATGGATTCCTTAATTTCTTTTTCTTCTCTGATTGCTGTGGCTAAAACTTCCAAAACTATGTTGAATAATAGTGGTGAGAGTGGGCAACCTTGTCTTGTTCCTGATCTTAGTGGAAATCGTTTCAGTTTTTCACCATTGAGAACGATGTTGGCTGTGGGTTTGTCATAGATGGCCTTTATTATGTTCAGGTAAGGTCCCTGTATGCCTACTTTCTGGAGGGTGTTTATCAGAAATGGGTGTTGAATTTTGTCAAAAGATTTTTCTTCATCTATTGAGATGATCATATGGTTTTTCTCCTTCAGTTTGTTAATATGGTGTATCACATTGATTTATTTGCATATATTGAAGAATCCTTGCATTCCTGGGATAAACCCCACTTGATCATGCTGCATGATCCTTTTAATGTGGTGTTGGATTCTGTTTGCTTGTATTTTATTGAGGATTTTCGCATCTCTGTTCATCAGTGATATTGGCCTGTAGTTTTCTTTCTTTGTGACATCTTTGTCTGGTTTTGGTATCAGGGTGATGCTGGTCTTGTAGAATGAGTTTGGGAGTGTTCCTCCCTCTGCTATGTTTTAGAAGAGTTTGAGAAGGATAGGTGTTAGCTCTTCTCTAAATGTTTAATAGAATTTGCTTGTGAAGCCATCTGGTCCTGGGCTTTTATTTGTTGGAAGATTTTTCATCACAGTCTCAATTTCAGTGCTTGTGATTGGTCTGTTTATATTTTCTATTTCTTCCTGGTTCAGTCTCGGAAGGTTGTGCTTTTCTAAGGATTTGTCCATTTCTTCCCGGTTGTCCATTTTTTTGGCATATAGTTGCTTGTAATCTCTCATGATCCTTTGTATTTCTGCAGTGTTAGTTGTTACTTCTCCTTTTTCATTTCTAATTCTATTGATTTGAATCTTCTGCCTTTTTCTCTTGATGAGTCTGGCTAATGGTTTATCAATTTTGTTTATCTTCTCAAGAACGAGCTTTTAGTTTTATTGATCTTTGCTATTGTTTCCTTCATTTCTTTTTCATTTATTTCTGATCTGATCTTTATGAGTTCTTTCTTTCTGCTAAGTTTGGGGGTTTTTTGTTCTTCTTTCTCTAATTGCTTGAGGTGTAAGGTTAGGTTGTTTATTTGAGATGTTTCTTGTTTCTTGAGGTAGGTTTGTATTGCTATAAACTTCCCTCTTAGAACTGCTTTTGCTGCATCCCATAGGTTTTGGGTCGTCGTGTTTTCTTTGTCATTTGTTTCTAGGTATTTTTTGATTTCCTGTTTGATTCCTTCAGTGATCTCTTGGTTATTAAGTAATGTATTTTTTAGCCTCCATGTGTTTGTATTTTTTACAGATTTTTTCCTGTAATTGATATCTAGTCTCATAGCATTGTGATTGGAAAAGATACTTGCTACTATTTCAATTTTCTTAAATTTTCCAAGGCTTGATTTGTGACCCAAGATATGATCTATCCTGGAGAATGTTCCATGAGCACTTAAGAAGAAAGTGTATTCTGTTGTTTTTAGGTGGACTGTCCTATAAATATCAATTAAGTCCATCTTGTTTAATGTATCATTTAAAGCTTGTGTTTCCTTATTTATTTTCATTTTGGATGATCTGTCCATTGGTGAAAATGGGGTGTTAAAGTCCCCTACTATGATTGTGTTACTGTCGATTTCCCCTTTTATGGCTGTTAGCATTTGCCTTATGTATTGAGGTACTCCTATGTTGGGTGCATAAATATTTACAATTGTTACATCTTCTCCTTGGATTGATCCCTTGATCATTATGTAGTGTCCTTCTTTGTCTCTTGTAATAGTCTTTATTTTAAAGTCTAGTTTGTCTGATATGAGAATTGCTACTCCAGCTTTCTTTCGATTTCCATTTGCATGGAATATGTTTTTCCATCCCCTCACTTTCAGTCTGTATGTGTCCCTAGGTCTGAAGTGGGTCTCTTGTAGACAGCATATATATGGGTCTTATTTTGTATCCATTCAACCAGTCTGTGTCTTTTGGTTGGAGCCTTTAATCCATTTACATTTAAGGTAATTATCAATATGTATGTTCCTATTACCATTTTCTTAATTGTTTTGGGTTTGTTATTGTAGGTCTTTTCCTTCTCTTGCATTTCCTGCCTAGTGAAGTTCCTTTAGCACTTGTTGTAAAGCTGGTTTTGGTGATGCTGAATTCTCTTAGCTTTTGCTTGTCTGTAAAAGTTTCAGTTTCTCCGTTGAATATGAATGAGATCCTTGCTGGGTAGAGTAATCTTGGTTGTAGGTTTTTCCCTTTTATCACTTTAAATATGTCCTGCCACTCCCTTCTGGCTTGCAAAGTTTCTGCTGAAAGATCAGCTGTTTACCTTATAGGGATTCCCTTGTATGTTGTTTGTTGCTTTTCCCTTGCTGCTTTTAGTGTTTTTTCTTTGTATTTAAATTTGATAGTTTGGTTAATATGTGTCTTGGCTTGTTTCTCCTTGGATTTATCCTGTATGGGACTCTCTGCACTTCCTGGACTTGATTGACTATTTCCTTTCCCATGTTAGGGAAGTTTTCAACTATAATCTCTTCTAATATTTTTTCAGACCCTTTCTTTTTTCTCTTCTTCTTCTGGGACCCCTATAATTTGAATGTTGGTGTGTTTAATGTTGTCCCAGAGGTCTCTGAGACTGTCCTCAATTCTTTTCATGCTTTTTTCTTTACTCTGCTTTGTGGTAGTTATTTCCACTATTTTATCTTCCAGCTCACTTGTCCATTCTTCTGTTCTTCTGTTCTTCTGCATCAGTTATTCTGCTATTGATTCCTTTAGAGAATTTTTAATTTCATTTATTTTGTTGCTCATCATTGTTTGTTTGCTCTTTAGTTCTTCTAGGTCCTTGTTAAACATTTCTTGTATTTTCTCCATTCTATTTCCAAGATTTTGGATCATCTTTACTATCATTACTCTGAATTCTTTTTCAGGTAAACTGCCTATTTCCTCTTCATTTGTTTGGTCTGGTAGGGTTTTTACCTTGCTCCTTCATCTACTATGTATTTCTCTGTCTTCTCATTTTGCTTAACGTACTGTGTTTGGGGTCCCAGGTTCATAGTTCCTGTTGTTTTTGATGTCTGCCCCCAGTGGGTAAGATTGGTTCAGTGGCTTGTGTAGGCTTTCTGGTGAAGAGGACTGGTGCCTGTGTTCTGGTGGATGAGGCTGGATCTTGTGTTTCTTGTGGGCAGGACCGAGTCTGGTGGTGTGATTTGGGGTGTCTGTGAACTTATTATGATTTTAGTAAGACTGTCTGCTAATGAGTGGAGTTGTGTTCCTATACTGCTAGTTGTTTGGCATGCGGTGTCCAGCACTGGAGCTCGCTGGTCGTTGAGTGGAGCTGGGTCTTAGCATTGAGATGGAGATCTCTGGGAGAGCTGTCTCCGAGTGATATTATGTGGGGCTGGGGAGGTCTCTGGTTGACCAATGTCCTGAACTCGGCTCTCCCACCTCCAAGTCTCAGGCCTGACACCCAGTTGGAGCACCAAGACCCTGTCAGCCACATGGCTCAGAAGAAAAGGGAGAAAGAAAAAGAAAGAATGAAAAATAAATAAACAAATAAATAAAATAAAGTTATTAAAATAAAAAATTTGTAAAAATATTATTAAAATTAAAAAATTTTTAAGTAATTAAAAAAAGAAGAGCAACCAAACCAATAAGCAAATCTACCAATGATAACAAGTGCTAAAAGCTAAACTAAGATAAACATATAAATCAGAAACTAGTCAGTCGCATACAGCAAACTGCAAGTCTACAGTTGCTCCCAAAGTCCACTGCCTCAATTTTGGGATGATTCATTGTCTCTTCAGGTGGTCCACAGATGCAGGGTACATCAAGTTGATTGTGGAGATTTAATCCATTGCTCCTGAGGCTGCACAGAGAAATTTCCCTTTCTCTTCTTTGTTTGCACCACTCCTGGGGTTCAGCTTTGGATTTGGCCTCTCTTCTGCATGTAGGTTGCCCTCTGGCATCTGTTCTTCACCCATACAGGAGGGGTTAAAGGAGCAGCTGATTAGGGGGCTCTGGCTCACTCAGGCCGGGAGGAGGGAGGAATATGGAATGCAGGGCGAGCCTGCAGCAGCAGAGGTGCACCGTGTGTTCTCCCGGGGAAGTTGTCCCTGGATCACAGGACCCTGGCAGTGGCGGGCTGCACAGGCTCCCAGGAGGGGAAGGGTGGATAGTGACCTGTGCTTGCACACAGGATTCTTGGTGGCTACAGCAGCAGCGTTAGCACTTCATGCCCGTCTCTGGTGTCCGCACTGATAGCCGCGGCTCGCGCCAGTCTCTGAAGCTCATTTAGGCGGTGCTCTGAATCTCCTCTCCTCATGCACTCCGAAATAATGGTCTCTTGCCTCTTAGGCAGTTCCAGACTTGTTCCTGGACTCCCTCCTGGCTAGCTGTGGCACAGTAGCCCCCTTCAGGCTGTGTTCACACAGCCAACCCCAGTCCTCTCCTTGGGATCTGACCTCCGAAGCCCGAGCCTCAGCTCCCAGCACCCACCCGCCCCCTGGGTGAACTGACAAGCCTCTCAGGCTGGTGAGTGCTCGTCGGCACTGATCCTCTGTGCAGGAATCTCTCCGCTTTGCCCTCCGCACCCCTGTTGCTGGGCTTTCCTTCGTGGCTCCAAAGCTTCCCCCCGCCCACTCTCTGTCTCCACCAGTAAAGGGGCTTCCTAGTGTGTGGAAACTTTTCCTCCTTTACAGCTCCCTCCCAGAGGTGCAGGTCCTGTCCCTGTTCTTTTGTCTCTGTTTTTTCTTTTTTCTTTTGCCCTACCCAGGTATGTGGGGAGTTTCTTGCCTTTTGGGAAGTCTGAGGTCTTCTGCCAGCATTCAGCAGGTGTTATGTAGGAGTTGTTCCATAGGAGTTTTTCCACATGTAGATGTATTTTTGATGTATTTGTGGGGAGGAAGGTGATCTCCATGTCTTACTCCTCCACCGTCTTGAAGGTCCTCCTAACCTGTCTTTAAGAATTTTATCATTTATATATATTTTAAACTTCCATTGTTTTATATTATTCTTAATTTAAACTGACAAGATTCTTTTCCTTTGTTAAAATTTTATCTTATCTCCTTTTTCTTTTACATTTCTTTTTATTCTGAATTCTTCGTCAGTCACTTCTTAAATGTTTGCCTTATATTAACTTTAGATCTTTTCTTTTGTCCTTTATCCCTTAAATTTTGTGTGACTTCATGGTTTGTTTCTCTGGAACTTGGCCACACAGGAGCTGCATGGAGGTTGGAGCTGCCCCTGCAACCACTCTTCTGACTTCTATTTGCCCTTTCAACCCTTCTAAAGAGAGCTCTTCTAAAAACCTTACTCCTGATGACTCCAGCTGAATCTCCATAGGGCTATACTTACTTTCTGTTTGTACATGATGGGACTTGACCCCCCAGGAGTTGTGGAGGTAGTTATTAGAGCATGGTGTTTCTAGGATCAAAATATACTGGCAGCCAATAAGTTGCTCCTTAACATCTATTAAAATGAAAACAACAACAAAAAGTAAGAATTGAAGACCAGGAGGCTGAGGGTGGTCATCCCAATGAAAAGTCACAATCCCTTGTTCTGTTCCCAGGCTCAAGCCAGTTTTTAGATCTGAAACCCATTGACTGAAGAAGTGACTGTTCTGTAGGAGGAAGGACTAGCCATGATGTTGGCTAGTGTCTACTGACATGATGCCTCCAGTTCTTCCATAAAGAGACCTGTAACCATTTACTTGGGTGACTTTACATTGGGAAAAGGAGAATAACCAATTTTGAAGAGTATTGGACATGGAATCTGAGCTGACCTGATACCGGAGACTGAAAGTGTCATCATGGACCCTTGTTAGAGTGGGACCATGGTATCAAGTGGAGTCCTGGCTAAAGTCTGGTTCACAGTCCCTGAGTGTACAATTGGAATCGATATACTTGGTGGGGTTACTTAGTAACCCTAATATTGAGCCCCTTGTCTGTGGAGTAAAGAGTGTCACAGGGGGAAAGACCTAATGGGAACCTCTGAATCCATACCTCCCTCCCCCAGTTAGATAGTAAATCAAAACAATATTGTACCCCAAGGAGGATGGCAGAGATCAGTGCCACCATTAAAGATCTGAAAGATGCAGGGACGGTGATTCCTACCATATCTTCATTTAATTCCAGTCTGGCTTCTGCAGAAACCAGATGAATCCTAGAGAATGATGTAGACTATTGCAGATTTGACCAAGTAGCACCAATTGCAGTTGTGAATGATTAGTTATTTTGAAAAGGCCAGTGGTCCATTCTCACAGGGATAGGCAACCTATTTGAAGTATGGGTTTGCCTTTGCTGCCCAAAAAGTCTTGGCCAGCACCATTATCTGGGGGCTTTGGGAATGCTTGATCCATAGACATGGAATCCCACACAGCATAGCGTCTGACTTGGGGACCCACTTTACAGTAACAAGATTGTGGGAGAAGGCCTCTGCCTGTGGAATTCACTGGTTGTAGCACATACCACACCGTCCAGAGGCAGCTCACCTTATGAGCTGGAAAGCCCTTCTAAAGGTGCAATTCAATTGCCACCTTGAAGGAAACACTCTGAAAGCATGGGATCCCTTTGGAGTGCAGGGATTTACTAAATCAGAGACCTCTAATGTGCTGTTTCCTCAGTTGGAAGGGTACAAGTCTGGAAAACAACAAAGACAGGAATGGCCCCACCTACTATCCCTTCCAATGTCTCATGAGAACATTTGTATTTCTCATCTCTGCAATCTGGGCTCTGTGTTGTTGGAAGTCCCAGTGCCCCAAGGGGGTACACTCTTCCTAGAGGACACAGCAAGGGTACCATTGAACTATCAGTTATGGCTGCCCCAGGGCACTTTGGACTCATTGTGCGCAGAGACTAGCCGGCAAATGGAGGAGTTACCACTCTGGCAAGGGTAACTGACCCTGATCAGTGGGAAGGGGTAGGATGCTTTTACACAATGGGTACAGCATCACGATCCTGTCGGGCACCTTCAGGTACTTCCTTGCCCTGCTGTAACTGTGAGTTGACATGTGCACTAACCCTAGACTGAAAACGGTGTGACGATCAAGTGATTGGACCCCTTGGGAATGAAAGTTTGGTTCCTACCATTGGAAAAGCCACTAGACTTGCCGAGGGTGAAGGGAATTTAGCATAAATGGTGGAGGAGGGAGGGGATGAGTTCCAGTTGTGGCCTTGAGATCAACTGCCATGTCAGGAACTGTAGTACCTCCCACTAAACTCCTTTTTCTGAGTTTCCTCTCAGAAAGAGAGGCACATAGGAAACGAAAGAGTTGCTGCTCCCTGAACCTTTATGGAGAAGCAGATCTTCCTTCACAGTGGTCTATGGAAGCTGTGAAAATGTGCCTAGCTGGCCTCCTGGGCCCAAGCTGCTATGCTTAAAAACCATCACCAAGGGAGGCCATGCCTCTTCCTATGGGCTCTCCTCTCTGAGTCAGGTAGGGAGACACAGAGCTCTGATGGCAGTCTCTGGGCTCCCGGACTCCCAACAGCTTTGTTAACCCTTCCACCAACTGCAGGACAGTCTAGGATGCTTGCACCCAACCTTCTTTCCCTCTCTCCTTCACTCGAGGTCAGATTTATGTTGAGGTCTGATGACTCTCCCATTTTTCTCTGGTTCCCTGCCTATTTCCTTTCCCACAGGCATTTCCCCTAATAAAACCCTTGCACATTTCATCTCATCTTGGCATTTGGCTTCTGCGTCTGGGAGGATCCAGACTTAACACCAAGCTGTGGCTTTGTTCTGACAGACAGCTAACTTACTTGTCAAATCAGCTTGGAGCTTCTGAGGCTTGTTTTCAGGCTTAGGTGGGCCAGACCTCAGATAGCTTTTTCTTCTAGGATTAGTTTGGCCCTAAAACTAAGGAGTTTCCTTTCTGGGGTTTCTGATTAAATGCCCTAAAGTTCAGCAAGGACTCTCCACTCTGGCTGGCTGGAACATGAATATCCCCCAGCCTTTTGTGAACTCTGGAATTATTCATCTTATAGCTTCCTGTTTTTTGTTTTGTTTTCTGGCTAACTTTGTGACATTTTATCCTATGCATGTGCAGCTAAGTATGCAGCAATTGACTCAAGGGACTCCTGTGCAAATTTCTCTGTACAACTACCTCTCTGATACTCTGCCCTATTCATACTAGACACCTCTCTTCAAACTCCAGGCTAGACAGCCGGGATAATTATAGGTGTTATGTCATTCGTGTCCCTTCTCTCAGAGAGGAATCACAAGCCTATACTGATTTTTGTTTAATATCTGAAAACAGTTGCTTCATAAACCTTACTCAATTTTCTAGTTGATTGCCATAAGAGGGCAGTTACCACAGGAGGGCAAGGCTGGTTCCAGTTGCTTTATCATGGTTGGAAGTGGAATCCCAGCACCAGCGCCACCCTTAGACCTGGGCAAGTAGAGCTCCGTCTCTGGCTTGTTCCTTAGAGGGTCCTGTGCTTTGGAAGACCTTTTTAGAAGTTTTCAAGTCCTGTCTGCCCCTGCTGCCTGAGACCAGCTGAGGCCACTAGCACCATCCTGTGGGAGTGTCCCAAACCCAGACCAGGACCTTTGTGGGCTCTGGACCCTACTTCTCCCCTTCTGGATGCTCTCTAACCCTTACCTTGAGCATGGGCTTGACCGGAGCCCTGAGGAGATCCAATGCAGGAGTGTGGCTTGACTGGTGCATTGTTTCCTATGCCTGATGTGGTATTTCTTTTGCAAGATTACCTGATATTGGGCTGCCAGAAAGTGCCGATATGCTGATTTTTTGATGACTCTAACCCACATGGGACACAGTATAAGTTCAGTTCTCTGGTCTACCACTGCCCCACCAATGACCCTCAGGCTTTATCCATGTATGTGGGCCCATGCATCAGTTCTCACATTTATATTCCAACTAGTCTACAACACCAAAGAGGACAGCAGGGGAATAGCACATGTCCTTTATCCTTTGTGCCCCTGTCATGGGCACCCAGGGCAATCTCCTCACCCCATCCCCAGGCTCTGTGCCATGTGCCAGGTAGTTTTCCATTGGTGGCTGCATGTATTTCCTCCAAGCACTTTTGAGACCATTGTTCTGCAGTGCCAATGGGAACTTTTCTGGGTATGTTCAAGAGGTGGAAAAGTGAGTCATGAATAATAGATGCATTCCAATATTTCTATAAACAGGAGCTTTTTGATTCCTTCCACTACAGCAGCAGTTCTCAGCATTAAAATCACTTGGGAAATTTTTAAAAATACCAATGCTTTGGTCTGTCATACAGAGTGAAGTAAGTCAGAAAGAGAAAAACAAATACTGTATGCTAACGCATATATATGGAATCTAGAAAAATGGTACTGATGAACCTAGTGGCAGGGCAGGAATAAAGACACAGATGTAGAGAACGGACTTGAGGACACAGGGGAGGAAGGGGAGGCTGGGATGAAGTGAGAGAGTGGCATGGACGTATATACACTACCAAATGTAAAATAGACAGCTAGTGGGAAGCAGCCACATAGCACAGGGAGATCAGCTCGGTGCTTTGTGACCACCTAGAGGGGTGGAATAGGGATCGTGGGAGGGAGACTCAAGAGGGAGGGGATATGGGGACATGTGTATACATATAGCTGATTCACTTTGTTATACAGCAGAAACTAACACAACGTTGTAAAGCAATTATACTCCAGTAAAGATGCTAAAAAAAAAAAAAGAAAAGAAAAACCAGTGCTTTGGCCCCACCCCAGACTAATTACAACAAAATTTCTGGGCATGGGGCTTCAGCATCTTTGTTTGGAGAACTGAGGTGACTCTAATGTACAGCCAGGGCTGAATCTACTGCTCTCATTCTGGCATATCAGGCTCATTGACTCTAGGCTACTGCTGAGTTTAAGTTTCAATTAATTCTAATCCAGATCTTCAAGTAACATATTAAATATGAAGTTTTCGATGAGAGCATCAGTATCAATAAATTTAACCTGATTCAATCTTATATTTGATCTAACACCCTTAGAATCCATTCCCATATATGCTCCCCAGACTTCGGCTGATACAAAATAGAAAGATCCTACATGTGTAAGCCCTCTTCCTGGAGAAGACCTGGCATCTCTTTGTCTGGGCTATTTTAGGATCTCATTTTGAGCCTGGAGGCAATGAGAAGTGGATGGGTGAGGTCTGCAAATAAGTATCCCTTTTCAAGGCAAATGCTCCAGATGAGGCAGAAAGGTTTTTCTGAAGGAGAGATGGTTTCCTCAGAGTAGAGAGCTGCTTCTACTGGTAAAGGAGGTTCTGCGAGAACTGCTGATTTGAAGTTCTCAGCTTTGTCTCTCCAAATGGTCCCATCCTGTCTCAGCATCTCACTCCTTCCCAGTGTCTTTACCTTAGCATTAGAGACCTGGCTGGGCTACATATTTAACTGGCATGCAACTCTGGGCCTAATCCAATCTATGTTGGTCTTGCAGCTAGATGAGATAAGGGCCTTCTTTAAGGTAACCATAAGATTTTCTGACTGTCCACTTATACTTTGAGATGGGAGTTTAGATCCTTAATCTTTTTTTTTGAGACAGGGGGAAGGAGCTCTCTTTAGCACAGTCAGAAGAAGCCATATTAATCCACAATCCTCATAATCACCATTGTCACCATAATAGCTAACTCCTATGGCCACTCGATCTCCCAGTGCCTTGCTTCCTACCTATAATTCATCCTATGCCACCTTCGATGAGAATTTGAGTAAGCATTGTCCCCGCAAGGAGGATATTCATGTGCTCTTCAAATATGTGAGCTGCCCAATCCCATAGTCACGTCTTGAGAATCTATTTCCTGGAACAATTCCTGATTGTATCGTATCAGGTCCCAAAACAAAACAGATCGCACAATCCATGGGTTTAACTGGCATTTAACAAAGGGGCTGTTTCTGGAGGTGTGGACAAGATTAAGAGAAGCAATAACGAATCATCACACATCCAAGAACTAGCAACGATGAGAAATCATTACCACACTTAGACCTGAAAGGACAAGAGGAAATGGTTTAGCCAGAGCCTAGGAAAGCTAGAGCTGTGGAAGAGAGCCACTCAACAGGAGCTGGGCTGTAGTGGAACCCTTGCCAGACTCATAATGCTGCAGTACAGAAGGAGGAAGAAGAAATACTTCAACTTCTGTCTCTTTTTGCCTTTTGATCTCCTGATGAAGCCTCCCATTGGTCAAACCCAATTGTACTCAAAGGGCAAGAGAGGCTGGCTGATGCTATTAGTAGAGATCAGCTTCTCAGGGCAAAGATTGGATTAGATGATGAGGAACTGAGAATAATTAGCCCAGGATACCAATCTCTTGCCAAAAATCTGCTGCAGGAGCAGACCTTTATGAAATCTCTGTTGATCTTAGCCTTTGCTGCTTACGGATTTATCTGTGGCTACTGGGGGGAATGCTCCCAGGATATGGAGATTTAAAAAAAGAAAGCATAGTATTCCTGATCTTATTTTGATATTGTCAGTCCATGGGAAGGCTTCTCAGTGAGGTAGTAATAGAACCAGGAAGGGAAGTGAAATTATCCAGCTCCTAGCCTGCTGTTCAGTTCTCTACCTGAATTCCAGAACTTCCCCTGTTTTTCTTTTGTATGGCTATCCTGGTTTACACAAATGGTGAAGCTTCACCTAATGCCAATAAGGGTCTTCTGGCTGAGTGAGATGCCAGTTATAGGGCAGTGCTCAGTAAAACTCCTGCCTCCTCAAGGCATAGAAAATGGGGTGGAGTGGTAATTTTAGAGAGGACGCTGGAAAATTGAAGGTGCAATTGGCAGGTCTGAGATCCTTTTTTTTTTTTTTTTAACATCTTTATTGGAGTATAATTGCTTTACAATGGTGTGTTAGTTTCTGCTTTATAATGAAGTGAATCAGCTATACGTATACATATATCCCCATATCTCTTCCCCCTTGTGTCACCCTCCCTATCCCACCCCTCTAGGTGGTCACAAAGCACCGAGCTGACTGAGATCCATTTTTGGGCGAACTTCATTTCTTTCCTACGGCTCATAAACTGTGTGACAAATAATAACCACTCTGAGAGTGCTTTCTGTGTATCCTTAGATAAAAATAATGTTTGGCAATACATAACATTTTCCCTGAGGTTTAGCTTTGTGATAGCTTCCTCCTTATAAGTATTTTATTTAAATCTTGAGGCAAGAATGACTATACTAAACTTTTTTGTTCAAGTATGGAAAAGATTGGTAATTGTCTTCCAATGTCCATTCTTCCTTTCTTCTTTTTAGTATTAGAAAGCATCCCATAGAATGTTAGAGACAAATGTAGTTTTCCTTAGAGCCAGATATGGCCATGTGATTTCCTTATCATTGGAATATGGACAAAAAAGACATGTGCAAGACATCTGCATAAATTTCCTAAATAAAAACACTTGCCCTCCACTTTCTGCCTTTTCCCTAACTGGGGCCAGGGTGCAGTTGAAGTGCTGGTGAGGCAGTTTTGAACATGTGGACAAAGACCACCTCCCTGGGGGATGGATGATGTCATGGAAGAGAACCACCTGCCCATCTTGGAACCTCCACTTACCACTGGGCTATCATGTGAAGAAATAAATTTCTGTCTTGCTGCAGCCCCTGCCTTTTTGGATCCGTTTATAATAGCAGCTTGGCCTAAACCTTAACTAATAATACATCAGGGCTTATTTCAAAGTCACACGTGACAATTGACTGTTTTGTGCAAATTTGTCTGAGAAGCTCTCCTGTAATCCCTAACTTCCCATCTAAATAAACAGACCAAACAAAATATTTTATTGAAACCAAACAAAATATTTTATTGACCAAACAAACAAAATATTTTACTGACCAAACAAATAAGCAGACCAAACAAAATATTTTATTGAAAATCAGGTTTTGTATTAATTTTATGTGCTTAAATGGAAACTGAAAAAAGAAATGAACATATATTCTAATATGTGTTTTTTTGGTATTATTTCTAGGATGATTTTCTCATTCATGTGTTTTGCTTCCTCTCCTTTTTTTAAATCACTATTTTCCATACTTATGGTTCCCACACTGGTTGCACACCAGATTGTGTGCAAGGTACGACAGAGAAAACACTCATGACTTTATCCTCCTCTTCTTTACAGTTGTTCTTAATTATTCTATGTGAATTGTCAAAGTCAGGAAGTATATTTTCTAATTTACGAAAGAGGGTCGGTTTATACACTGTTGATCTTCATTTTAAACACATTAACTTAGTGAATGTGACTAAAATATAATATGCAATATGACAGAGTAGGAGAAATAGAATTCTTGGGAACTAATAATTTGAACCCCATTACTCATTGTTCAAACACTTATTGAACATATAATGCTGTAAGGGTGTGGACTCAGTGTTTCATTAACACTCAAGCCATGGTTTCTAGGAGAAATGCCTTTAATGAATAGAAGGGAAGAGAGTGATTTGCACATTTCTTGTATAAAACGATAAGTGATGGAGTAAAGGCTTCTGTAAAACAACATCTCAGGAGAGCTCCTGATGCATTCTCCCCCAGCCTGTCACTAAAATACCTAGTCGGCTTTGAAAAGGATTTTTAAAAACCACCAAAAATTAGGAGTAACAACTACTGATAGCATTGGAGGAGTTTCTAGTTACTACTAGTTCCATGCAGTCAGAAACAGGGCAAACCTGCCTGACTGGAAATACACAGGAAGCCCTCTGCCCTGCCCCTGCCTGAATATCCATGTGCAAAAAGAATGAAATTGGAATCTTACATTACACCATAAAAAAAAAAAGAACCCTCAAACTGAATCAAAGACCTAAACAGAAGAGCTAAAAAGGTAAAACTCATTGAAGAAAACATTGGAGAAAGTCTTTATGACATTGGATTTAACAGTGAGTTGAGGAAGTTATCCAGGGAATGACATGCTGTGTCAGAGGTGGTATTATTGCCACAGATAAAGCATTTTAAGTGGGGATAGAGACATGAGGCAGCAAAGCCCTTGGGCATTAGAGTTTCCTGAATCGATGTTCAGTGTCAGAGAACTGGATCATGGGGCTGGTGGTAGTAGGGGCAGGGAGTGGAGACTTCACTTCAGCCAGGTGGTTCCCTGTATTAGACCCACTCTCACCATCTACGGGTGTATAGGACTGACTCTTGATTTCACTCTCTATCTACTTGGACAAATTTCTTTCTCAGTACTAAGCCTGGATACTGTCCTTGTCCAAGTCCCAAGACTGGATAGATTTTTCCTTTTGTGCAGCTATATTGTGGGGAGGAAACACTTGATAAATTCTCCAAGAACTAAAGAGAAAAATGACTTAAGATAAAAATAAAGAGAAAGAGCACAATAGATAAAGAAGAAAAAATGACAGTGATTCAAGCTAAGAATTATGGATGTTTCTGATGAAGGGAAAAAAAAACAATTGAAACAAAAGAAACAAGAATTAAAAACGTAAGTCTGTAAAACTTTCTTAAAGTGAAAAAACTGATTACAAATCTCAAAAGAATCACAATATTCTAAATTTTAAAAAACCTGTGAAAGAGGTTTGCTCTTAAACATATCCTAGCAATAACTTTTGAATTATGAAGATAAAGAAAAAAATCCTGTATGTATCCTGACAGAAGCGTAATAGAATTTCAAACAGGACATTTTCTATAGTGTGTTGGTTTGGGTCTTCCAAGAAGCAGACTCCAAGATGGAATTAGATGTGGAAAGGATTTACTGGCGGAAATGACTGTAAGAAGAAAAGGGCAGGGAGCCAGAGGAGGTAGGGAGAGCCTTCAGACTGTGATGCTGGTCTGACCTCTTTGTAGGAGGGAGGGAAGAGAAGTGGGCTGGAGAAGAAGAGTCCCAGACTGCAGTGCCATGTTAAGAAAACTTCTGGCAGGCCAATGAGAAGCCCTCCAGCCAAAACTGCCTATCAGCAGAGTCCTTCACAAGACTTTCATTAACATCCCTGCCATGCTTGTCATTCATTGGCTGGGAACAGCCTACAGGGTGCATGGCCTCAGTGTTAACACTGTGATAGACTCAGAGCAGCACCTGAGGCTGTCAGTCACTTGCACTCACTGAAGGGGGAGATGGGACTGATGCACATTTTCAGGGCCACCGAATGCAATCAGCCACAACCCTACACCTGAGGACCATAGATGATAAGTATCAACAATCTAAAAGTTTATTAGGCACATGTAAGCCGGATTTAGTAAAGACAACAAAAGGAGTCTAGAGACTTCTACCGCAACCAGGCTCTAGAAGAGAAGGGTACAATTTGAAATTGAAAGTTGAAATCACTCATTGATCCATGGGCTGCCTAATGGATGTCACATTAGCAGGCATGAAAACAACATGAATCGCGTCGAACACCTCCACCAAAGCTCTTGGGGTGACCAGGCGCATTGTCAATGAGCAGTCATGTTTTGAAAGGAATCTTTTTTTCTGAGAAGTAGGTGTTTATTACAGTGGGCTTAAAATATTCAGTAAACCCTGGCTTTGTTGTTCCTGTGTTGCTGAGCACAAGCAGAGTAGACTTAGCATAATTCTTAAGGGCCCTAGGAATTTTGAAGTGGTTAATAAACATTAGCTTCAACTTCAAGTCACCAGCTGCAAGGGAGTCGGACTGTCCTTTGAAGCTTTGAAGTCAGGCATTGACTTCTCCTCTCTAGCTATGAAAGTCCTAGATGACAACTTCTTCCAATAGAAGGCTGTTTCATCTACATTGAAAATCTGTCGATAATGTGTAGCCACCTTCATTCATTATCTTAGGTAGATCTTCTGGATAACTTGCTGCAGCTTCTACATCAGCACTTGCTGCTTCACCTTGCACTTTGATGTTATGGAGACAGCTTCTGTCCTTAAACCTCATGAACCAAACTCTGCTAGCTTCAAACTTTTCTTCTGCAGATGCCTCACCTCTGTCAGTCTTCATAGAATTGAAGAGAGTTAGGGCCTTGCCCTGGATTGGGCTTTGGCTTGAGGGAATGTTGTGATCTTCTTTCCAGACCACTAAAACTTTCTCCATGTCAGCAATCAGGCTATTTCACTTTCTTATCATTCATGTGTTCACTGGATTAGTACTTTTAATTTCCTTCAAGAACTTTTTCTTTGCATTCAGAACTGGCTGTTTGGTATAAGAGGTCTGGCTTTTGGCCTATCTTGGCTTTCGACATGCTTTATTCACTAGGCTTAATCATTTCTAGCTTTTGATTTAAAGTGAGAGATGTGCAATTCTTCCTTTCACTTGAACACTTAGAGGCCATTGTAGGGTTATTAATTGGCCTAATTTCAATATTGTTGTGTCTCAGGGAATAGGAAGGCCTGAGGGGCGGGAGAGAGATAGGGGAATGGCTAGTCAGTGGGGTGGTCAGAAGACACACAACATATATTGGTTAAGTTCACCTTCTTATGTGTATGTGGTTCTTGGTGCCCCCAAACAATTAACAATAGTAACATCAAAGGCAACTGATCACAGATCACCATAGCAAATATAATAATAATGAAAAATTTGAAATATTGAGAGAATTACCAAAATGTGACATAGAGACACAAAGTGAGCAAATACTGTTGGGAAAATGGCACCAATAGATTTGCTTGATGCAAGGTTGCCACAAAAATTCAATCTGTAAAAAATACAGTATCTGTGAAGTGTAATAAAGCAAAGTTCAATAAAACAAGGTATGCTTGTAGTCTTTTACTCCAACATAATATTCAATTTTCAAAAGGATTCACATTTTTTCCCTAGCAGTTCATTTGTTAAATTTGCAAAGTAACAGGTATAATTACAAACACTCATGGACTAAAACACCCAGAGAGTGACAATAAGTTTTAAGCTAATGTTGCCTGCATAGTCTTGGATTTTAATAAGTAATAGCTCTTGATCACGATCAATAATAAAATCTTACTATTACGCTTAGCTTTATAGTACTATGTATTTTTATTGTGGTGAGATATACATAATGTTATCTTTATCTTTTTAACCATTTGTAAGTGTATAATTCGTGACATTAAATATATTCACAGTGTTATGTAACCATAACCATTATCTATACTTAAAACTTTTCATCACCCCTAGCAAAGCTTTGTACCCAGTAAACAATACCTCTTTTCCCCCTCACCCCAGCCCCTGGTAACCTCTAATCTATTTTCTGTCTCTGTGTATTTGCCTCTTCCAGGTACCTCATATAACTTCATACCATCATACAATATTTATCTTTTTGTGTCTGACTTATTTCACTAAGCATGATGTTTTCCAAGTCCATTCATGTTGTAGCATACATCAAAATTTCAATCCTTTCTATGACAGTAATATTCCATTTTATGTATATACCATGTTTTGTTTATATATTCATCTGTTGATGGACATTTGGGTTTTTTCCACCCTTTGGCTATTGTGAATAATGTCGCTACAAACACTGGTATATGAATGTCTTTTTGATTCCCTGTTTTCTATTTTTATGGATATATACTTAGGAGTGGAATTTACTTGGTCATATGGTAGTTCTATATCTACTCTTCTGAGAAACCACCAAAATGTTTTCTACAGAGCATCATTTTACATTCGCTCCAGCAATGCATGAGGGTTCCAATTTCTCCACATCCTTGTCCACACTTCTTGTTTTTCATTTTTGTTTTTGATTTTTATTATAGTTATCCTAGCAGGTACGAAGTAGTGTCTTATTTTGGTTTTGATTTGCATTTCCCTAATGCCAAATGATGTTAAGCATCTCTTTAAGCTTATTGGCCTTTGTCTATCTTCTTTGGAGAAATGTCTATTCATGTCATTTGACTATTTTTGAATTGGGTTGTTTGTTTCTTGGTGTTGAGTTCTTTATATATTCTGGATATTAATCCTTAATCAGATATATAATTTTCAAATATCCTCATTCTGCAGGTTGTCTTTTTACTATCTTGACAGTATCCTTTGATGTACAAAATTACTTAATTTGTTGAAGTTCAGTTTATTTTTCTTTTGTTGCCTGTGCTTTTGTTGTCATATCCATAAAGTCATTGCCAAACCCAACGTTATAAAGACTTTCTCCAGTGCTTTCTTCTATAAGTTTTATATTTTTAGCTATTATGTTTACGTCTTTGATCCATTTTGAGTTTATTTTTGTATGTGGTGTAAGGTAAGGTTCCAATTTCATTCTTTTACATGTGGATATCCAGTTTTCCCAGCACCATTTGTTGAAAAGGCTGTTCTTTCCTATTGAATAGTCTTGGCACTCTTGTTGAAGTGATGGTTCAACCATTATGATGGTTTATTTCTGGGCTCTCTATTTTATTCTATTCTATTGGTCTATATGTCTATCGTCATGCCAGTACCACACTGTT
This sequence comes from Balaenoptera physalus, assembly GCF_965194825.1. NCBI lineage: Eukaryota > Metazoa > Chordata > Mammalia > Artiodactyla > Balaenopteridae > Balaenoptera > Balaenoptera physalus. The sequence continues at coordinate 82,613,906 of NC_138890.1, read as the reverse complement.
CTAATCACTTTAGCTTTGTAGTAAGTTTCAAAAGTGAGAAGTGTGAGTCCACCAGCTTTTTCTTTTTCAAGATTATTTTGGGTATTTGGGGCCATTTGCAATTTAATATAAATTTGAGGACTGGCTTTTCCATTTCTGTGAAATAGGCTGTTGGAAGTTTAATAGGGATTGCGTTGTATGTATATCACTTTGGGTGACCTTGACATTTTAACAATTTTAAATCTTCCTATTCATGAACATGGAATGTCTTTCCATTTATGTAGGTCTTCTTTAATTTCTTTCATCAGTGTTTTGTAATTTTCAGCACACAAGTCTTTCACCTCCTTGGTTAGATTTATTCCTAAGTATTTAATTCTTTTAGGTACTATTGTAAATGGAATTACTTTCCTAATTTCATTTGCTGATTATTCATTGCTAGTGTATAGAAACACAACTGATCTTTGTGAGTTGATCTTATATCCTGCAATTTTGCTAAATTTATTTATTTATTTTTTTAACTAATAACTTTCTTGTAAATTCTTTGGGATTTTCTATATATAGGATTATGTCTTCTGCAAAAAGAGATAGGTTTATCTCTTCCTTTCTGATTTGCATTTCTTTTCTTTCTTTTTCTTGTCTAATAGCTCTGACTAGAGTTTCCAGTACAATGGTGAATAGCTGCAATGAAAGCAGGCATCCTTGTCTTGTTCCTGCTCTCAGGGAGGAAAGCTTTCAGGTTTTCACCATTGAATATGATGTTAGCTGTGGGTTTTTCATAAATACTCTTTATCATGTTGAGGATTTTTCCCCTTTATTCCTAGTTTTCTGAGAGCTTTTATCAATTAAAGGGTATTGAATTCTATCAAATGCCTTTTCTGCATCATTTGAGATGATCATGTAGTTTTTTTTCTTTGTTCTATTCATGTTCTATTCCTTTGTTCTATTACATCAACGGATTTTCTTATGTTGAAATAGCCCTGCATTCTTGGGATAAATCCCACTTGGTCATGGTGAATAATCCTTTTAATACTCTGTTGGATTTTGTTTGCTAATATTTTGTTGACTATTTTGCATCTATATTCATAAAGATAGTAGTCTGTCATTTTCTTTTCTTGTGATGTCTTTATCTGGATTTGTTATCAAAATAATGCTTTTATAAAGTGTTTCCTCCTTTTCAAGTTTTTGGAAGGGTTAAGAAGGATTGGTTTCAATTCCTCTTTAAATATTTGGTAGAATTCACTGGTGAAGCCATCTGGTTCAGCACTTTTGTTTGGGGGGAGGTTTTTGGTTATTTATTCAATCTCTATTTTCTATTTCTTTTTGAGTCAGTTTAGGTAATTTGTGCATTTTGAAGAATTTGTCATTTCTTTCGGGTTAACTACCTTTGTATTATTCTGTTATAATCCTTTTTACCTCTGTAAGATGGATAGTAATGTCCCCACTTAGGTTTCTGATTTTAGTTATTTGCATCTTCTCTTTTTTCCTTTGTAATTCTAGCTAAAGGTTTGTAAATTTTGTCAATCTTTTCTAAGAACCAATTTTTGGTTCCATTGATTTTCTTTATTGTTTTCCTATTCTCTCTTTTGTTTACCTCCACTCTGATCTTTATTATTTCCTATCTTCAGGTTTAGTTTGCTCTTATTTTTGTAATCCCTTAAGGTATAAAGTTAGGTTATGGATTTGAGATTTTTCTTCTTTTTAAATGTAGACATTTGTAGCTATAAATTTCCCTCTGAGCATTGTCTCATTGATTGCCATAAGTTTTGGTACGTTGTATTTCTGTTTTCACTTAACTCTAAGTATTTTCTAATTTCCCTTTTGATTTATTTTTTGACTCATTAGTTGTTTGAGAGTATGTTATTAATTTCCACATATTTATGAATTTTTTAGTATTCCTTCTGTTATTGATTTCTAATTTCACCCCACTGTGTTCAGAAAAGATGCTTTGTATAATATCTATCTTTTAAAGCAATTGAAACTTGTTTTTTGGCCTAACATTTGGTCTGTCCATGGAGCAGTCTCAGGTGTGCTTGAGACTGATGTTGTTTGGATGGAGTATTGTGTATATGTCTGTTAAACCTAGTTGGTTTATTGTGTTGTTCAAGTCTTCTGTTTCCTTACTTATCATCTCTCTGGTTGATCTATCCATTATTGAAAGTAGGGTACTGAAGTCTTCAACTATTATTGTAGAACTGTCTAGTTCTCCCTTCAATTCTGTCAATTTTTGCTTTATGTATTTTGAGAATATGTTATAGATGTGTGAATGTTTATAATTATTGTATCTTCTTGCTGTAGAAAACCTTTTACTAATATAAGATCCATTTTTATCTCTTTTAAACTTTTTTGATTTAAAGTCTATTTGTCTGGTATTGGTATAGCTGCTTCAGCTCTCTTTTGGTTACTATTGGCATGGAATATATTTTTTCCTCCTTTCACTTTCAACCTGTATCTTTAGATCTCAAGTGAGTCTCTTGTAGATAGCATATAGATAAATCATGTTTAAAAAAATCCATTCTGCTAATCTCTTGTCTAATGTCTTTCTGTTGGAGAGTTTCATTCTTTTACATTTAAAGTAATTACTTATAAGAAGGGATTTTCTTTTGCCATTTTGCTATTTGTTTTCTATATGCCTTAAATTTTTTTTCATTTCCCCCATTACTGCCTTCTTTTGTGTTTAACTGAGTTTTTAAAATTAATTAATTAATTAATTTATTTATTTTTGGCTGTGTTCGGTCTTCGTTGCTGCATGAGGGCTTCCTCTAGTTGCAGTGAGTGGGGGCTACTCTTTGTTGAGGTAGGTGAGCTTCACCTTGCAGTGGCTTCCCTTGTTGCAGAGCATGGGCTCTAGGTGCACAGGTGTCATTAGTTGTGGCACACAGGCTCTAGAGCACAGGCTCAGTAGTTGTGGAGCATGGGCTTAGTTGCTCTGTGGCATGTAGGATCTTTCTGAACCAGGGCTCAAACCCGTGTCCCCTGCATTGGCAGGTGGATTCTTAAGCACTGTGCCACCAGGGAAGCCCTTTTAATTGATTTTTGTATCAAACATTTTATTCCTTTCTCATGTATTTATGTATATAAGTTATAGATATTGTCTTTGTGGTTTCCATAGGGATTACACTTAACATTCGAAAGTTATGGCAATCCAATTTGAATTTATACCCACTTAACTTCAATAACATGTGAAGACTCTGTTCCTATACAGCTTGATTCTCCTTCCCCCACATTTCTATTATTGATGTCACATCTTTATACATTGTGTGTTCAATAATGTAAATTAAATTTTTTACATATTTATTTTGTGAATCACATAGAAAATAAAAAGTGGAGTTACAAACCAAAATTACAATAGTACCTGCTTTTGTAATTACTCATGTATTTACTTTTACCAGAGATCTTAATTTCTTCAAATGACCTTGAGTTACTGCCTAGTGTCCTTTCATCTTAACCTGGGTTCCTGTTAGCATTTCTTACAGGGCAGATATAATGGTAACATACTCCTTCAGCTTTTGTTTATCTGGGAATGTCTTATTTCTACCTCACTTTTTTTAAAAAAATTTTATTTATTTATTTATTTATTTATTAATGGCTGTGTTGGGTCTTTGTTTCCGTGCGAGGGCTTTCTCTAGTTGCGGCGAGCGGGGGCCACTCTTCATCTCGGTGCGCGGGCCTCTCACTATCGCGGCCTCTCTTGTTGCAGAGCACAGGCTCCAGACGCGCAGGCTCAGCAATTGTGGCTCACGGGCCTAGTTGCTCCGTGGCATGTGGGATCTTCCCAGACCAGGGCTCGAACCCATGTCCCCTGCATTGGCAGGCAGATTCCCAACCACTGCACCACCAGGGAAGCCCCTTTTCCTCACTTTTGATGGACAGTTTTGCTTGATATAGAATTATAGGCTGACAGTTTTTTTCTTTCAATACTTTGAATATGTCAACCTACTGCTTTCTAGTCTCCAAGCTTTCTGATGAGAAGTCAGCTGATAGTCCTATTGGAAATCTCTTGAATGTGACAAATCACTTCTTTCTTCTCTTGCAAGATTCTCTCTTTGTCCTTGGCTGTTGACAGTTTGATTATAATATGCCTTGGTGTGGATTTCTTTGAGTTTATCCTGGAATCTGTTGAGCTTGTTAGATTTGTAGATTTATATCTTGCAAAAGATTGGGAGAGTTTTTGTACATTATTTCTTCAAATAATCTCTTTGTCCCTTTCCCTCTCTTCTCTTTTTGAGACTCTCACAATCTGTATGTTGGTCTTCTTTTTTTTCTTTTTTTTTAACATCTTTATTGGAGTATAATTGCTTTACAATGGTGTGTTAGTTTCTGCTTTATAACAAAGTGAATCAGCTATACATATACATATATCCCCAAATCTCTTCCCTCTTGCATCTCCCTCCCTCCCACCCTCCCTATCCCACCCCTCTACTGTTCTCCATAGTGGCTGTATCAATTTACATTCCCATATGTTGGTCTTCTTGATGGTATCCCACAGGGCTCTTAGTCCCTGTTCATTTTTCTTCTTCTTTTTTTTTTTTTTCTTTTTCTTGCTATTCAGACTGGATAATCTCATTTGACCTATCTTCAGTTTCATTGATTCTTTCTTCTTCTTGGTTAAAAACTGCTCTTGAGCTCCTTGATTGAAGTTTTATTTTAGTTATTGTACTGTCAACTTCAAATTTTCTATTTGGTGCTTTTTTTAGAATTTCTGTCTCTTTATTGATATTATCTATTTGATGAGATATCATCCCCATACTTTCCTTTAGGTCTTCAGACATGCTTTCCTTTGGTTCTTTTAACATATTTAAAATAGCTAATTTTAAGTCTTTGTCTCATAAGGCCAAAGTTTAAAAGTCCTTAGGGACATTTTCTATTGACTATTTTTTCTGCTGTGTATGGGCATACTTTCTTGTTTCTTTTCATTTCTCATAATTTTCTTTTGTTGGAAACATTTTAAATAATGTGACAACTCTGAAAAAAAATATTTTCCTGCTTCTTCAGGGTTTGTTGTTGTTGTCATTTGTTTGCTTAAAGACTTTTCTGAACTAATTCAGTAAAGTCTGTATTCTTTGCTATAGTAGCCACTGATGTCTATGTTCAGGTAGTTTATTGGTCAGCTAATGGTTAGACAGAGGTTTCCTTAAATACCTAGAATCAGTAAGTTTCCCAGTTTTTGCCAAGGGGTTCTCTGTATGTGTTGAGGCACGCCTTCAACACATCCAGGCAGTTGACAATTCTGCCATAGTCTTCACATCTGCCTTGAGCAGTGCCTCAAGATTAGCTAGATGTGAGAGTTTAGGGCCTTCTCAGTTCTTTTCTGAGCATGTGTACAGCCTTAGTCATGTGCATAGCTGTATACATGCATGTAGCCTTCTAGATTTTTGGAATATGTCGGAGCTTTTCAAAGCCCCCTATAGATATCTAATTCCTGAATTTTTCCCTTTAAGCTTTCTGTTGAGCTTAATGTTTGTCTCGATGTTTGCCCACTGCAGGCAGTTGCAATGTTAAACAATTGCCTATGATTGTTTTCAACCAGTACCCCTGGGGAAAGACTGTTTGCACTGAGTCAACTCTGAATCTGGTCAATAAAGACAGCCATGAGAGTAGCATCTTCCAGGGAATCACCAGATAGTTCAAATAATGACAGTTCTCTCAGAATGAGGCTTTAAAGGAATTTAACACTTTTATGCCTCATTGAGTGCCTGCAGACTGCTGGTTTTCACCACTATACCAGGCTGTTGATTTTTAAGTCTACTGCAGAACTGAGGAGAGGAAAATGAGAATAAAGCAAGTTAAAATGCCATAAAGCTCACTGATTTTTTAGAGATTTGTCTATTTTTCTTGAACAAACACTCCATTAATTGCTGCAAGATTTTGGTTACTTTCTTGAGTTCTGAAATAGTTAATTCTGACAATGTTTCCAGTGTTCACATTGGTTTCATGGAGGAGAAGATTTTCAGTGATCCTGGCTCTGCCTTCCTTCTGGATATCTCGTTTTTGACTCTTGATCAATTTATGATGTGCTGATTAAGGTCTGAAATTTTCCCTGGAGACCCCTAGGGTTAGTTTCTTTACTGATGGTTTACAACTGGATTTATGGGTCTGACTAACCTGGCTTGATTATTTAAAGAGCCTCCCTAAGAGTTTCTCCTTTGAGCTTTCTGTAAACAAGATTCCTTTCACAGACCTTGGTGGTTCAAGCTGGTGACATAGCATGGCTCACTCATGCAAATAAGGGCCCTTGGGTAGCTTGCACATGGGATGTCTCTCTGACTTCCAATGCTTGCCTGTATTCTCTTTCTCTTGCTGCACCATACTATTTTCCTTTAAATAAAAGCTTAAATGAAAATACCCTGTGAAAGCTGGTGAATCCTTTCAAATAACCAAACTGGGGAAATCTTTGCAATGGTATGTACATAAACAATATAATAGCATGCAGCTGCAGAAAAGAATGTGAAAGATATCTGTGGACTGATATGGGAAGACATCCAGGATATATTGTTAAATGAAAATGCAAGGTGCAGAATTGCATATTTAGTATACTATTTTTTTAAGTAGGAAAGAGGAGAAATACAAAGGTATATAATTGTATTTGCTTGATTTGCATAAGGAAATACTGAAAGAATACAAAAAACTATGAAAATTGTTAACCGTGGAAGTAGTGGAAGCAAGATACAAATTTTCATATTGTTTCAGTTTTTGAAACTTATGAGTATATTACCCATTCAAAAAAATTAAAATTTCAAAGTAAATGAAGAAAAAAGGAAAATAAAAATTAGGTCATGTGACCCAAGGGTGATAATAAAGTGTTACAGAGGTTTATAATAAATACCAAGAAAAAAGAAGATGGAAAAATAATAGACATGCCAAAGAATAAGCATAAATAACAAAAGTAAATAGCGACACAAGATACCAAGGAGAAGTTTCCCTTGGGTAGCATATAAAAGGCTTGAATTATTGTTTAGCTTAGGATTTCTGAAGGGCAGCACTGGTGACATTTTGGGTGGGGTACTTCTTTGTTGGAGGAGGCTGTCCTGTGCATTGTAGGACATCTAGCAATACCCTGGCCTCCACTTACTAGGTACCAGTAGCACCACCCCTGCAACATTGTGACAACAAAATATGTCTCTAAACATTGCCACATATCCAGAGAAGGGGGCACCAAAAGTGATTCTCCCCAGTTGAGCATCACTGCTCTAGCTGATCTGAAGAGTGAGTAGATTTTCTGAGCAACTCATTAAAACTTTTTTTTCTTTTTAATTTTCTAGTGACGTTTTCCCGGCAACTGATCTGTGTCCCAGAACTACTCTTTCACTGAGATGTCAAATATTTCATATAAGAGTATTTTCTAGCTCTTTAAAAATTATTAACATAAGCATGACTCAACCAGTATGTTATTTTGCAACTTCTTTTGAGTGACATTAATGATTTATCAGAAATATTTTCCCTTTAATAAGATATTTAAATTGTTCAACCATTTGATGTGGTTTTATTACTTTGAAACTTTTTGTCTGGTAGCCAATCTCTATTTCTTTAATGATATTGGAGAAATGGAATTAAATAATCAGATCCACGTATACACTTCTCAGTGGAGTTTTTAATTTAAAATTGAGGGGAGGGACACCTCTAGTAGTTTTGTTACTGAGCCCTTTTCTTTTCCTTCCTTTTCTTTCCATTTCCTTTCTTCCCTTTCCTTTGTTTTTTAACCTTTCCTTGGGAGTCTGGAATCCATCAAAATCCTTCAAGAAATTGTCCAGGGAGTGGTAAGGCCAATAATTAATTAGCTCCATATCTGTGGCAATCCCCATCTGGCAATGACCTACACCCAGAGGGCCCTGCTAGCTCAGTAGCTCACAATTCTGACAGTCTGACTGGTGGTAGGTCCTGTAGAGGGAAACGAAAGGAGCTTCTCCTCCCTCAGCTCTACCCAGAATCTTCTGAGAGTGATGCATGTGGTCATAATTATTTTTAAATATGATTGTTCCATTTCTGAAGAAAGCAAACCAAACCTGTAATCAAGAGACTGGTCCACAGATTACAGCACAACCATCTGCATGAGCTTGGTGTTAAATCTTTCTCCTCCCTGTCTTGTTCCGGAGGTCTTTTTGTTAATGTGATTAATTTCAGTTCGAGGAACTGGGAAGATCACATTTCCCAGGAGAATCACTTTCGTTTACCCTGTCTCTGACCTCAGGTGGAAGGGTTTCCTCATTGGAATGGAGATAACAGTTCCAAGCAGAAAAGCGAAGACCATTTTATGGCTGCGACGGAAAAATTCTCTTCATTCTGAAAAAAACTGAAGGAGTCTAAAGACGGGATACCCTCAAATAAATCATCGGCCAGCAGCAGGATCTTTAATCACCTCTCCTCCCTCTTCCCCAGCACCTCCTGAGTATTTGCAACTCCATTCTCATTTCACTCGAGTGCCTGCTCGCAGACTGGGAACTCGGCTCACAGGACGCGGAACTCTCCCAGAAGTATCCGATAAATAGCAAACAGATGCCGAGGATGCCAAAGACCTCGCCGACTAGGGCACCGCCTGGGAGATGAATTCCAGCCGGCGGTTTCCTAGTGGAAAAGGCTGGCCACCGGACTGTATTATTCTCTGTGCTTGAAACCAGTAGGTTTCGAAAGCAGGGCGTCCTCTTTCCCCGGGCAGGGGTGCGGAGAGCCAGACGCTGCCCCAGGACTGGAAACCCCATCCCTGGCAGTTGCGGATCTAAGAGGCGGCTTCCTGCCGTGCCCCTTCCCAAGGTAAAGCGGCCCTCCACTCTCCTTCACCTGGAGACGCAGACGCCACGCTGTCCGGTTTTTTGTCGTCCCGTCTTCCAGCTCCACTTCCCAAGCTCGGAAAAGGCTCCGGGACACCCCTGACCTTGTTCCCAGCCTCGCACTTGTTGCCTGGGCCGCGCGAGGCCCGAGCTTATGCAGGAGGCGAACGTAGGGCCAAAAATTTGGCTCCGGAAGTCAGTTCAGACAGCGCGGCTGTCCCTAGCAGGTTCATTTGAAAGCATGTGCCCCGAAGTCCCGGTTCGTAAGCCCTCACGCCAGCCCCTAGCGCACGAATCCCTAGGTAGCGGCCGGCAAGTGTGCAGCCCGCAGCTCATCACTACGGTCAAGGGGCTGAGGGTGCTCTGTGCCTGTCTCTTTTCCGACAACACCCGAAACCGCACCGGGTCACGCCCAGCAAATCCCGTGACAACAAATACCCCCCGTCGGAGGTGCCCAAATTCGAGTGTGGTCCGACCGTCCCCTCCCTGCGCCTACTCTGGAAGCTCCTCTGCGAGGTCTTTCCCTTCAGACCCAAAGGGGCGCGCGCTCAGTTGCGCCAGGTCCGCCTCTTCCCCAGGCCCTGGCGGGGGCGGGGGTGGGTAGGCAGGGACCTGGATCTGATTAGCTGGGAGGGGAAGCCGAGGTCCCAACAACTCTCTCCTGTCTCCCAGGCTCCTCGACGAGGAGGGAGGGACGGTACAAGAGAGGAGGGGCGGGGGTCCCATCACTGAGCACCCAGGCCGGGGGTCTGAGCCGACGCCGCCGCCGCCGCCGCTAGGCTCTCACCTTACCCCCAGCCCCGGGCTGCGGCCATGGGACCCCCTTCCAGCTCCGGCTTCTACGTGAGCCGCGTGGTAGCCCTGCTGCTGGCCGGGCTGGCTGCCGTGCTCCTGCTGGCGCTGGCCGTACTCGCCGCCCTGTACGGCCACTGCGAGCGCGTCCCGCCGTCGGAGCTTCACGACCGCCGGGGCCCGCACGCCGCGCCCTCCCCGCCAGGCAGGCAGGAGCCGGCGCGGACCCCGAAGCCCGGCCCCACTCTGGAGACGGAGGTGGCGCCCACCCCGCGCAACTGGCGACCCCCGGGGCCCTGGGACCAGCTGCGCCTGCCGCCCTGGCTCGTGCCGCTGCACTATGAGCTGGAGCTGTGGCCCCGTCTGAGGCCAGAAGAGCTCTCGGCGCCGGCGTTGCGCTTCACTGGCCGCGTGAACATCACCGTGCGCTGCATCGCGGCCACCGCGCGGCTGCTGCTTCACAGCCTCTTCCTGGACTGTGAAAGCGCCGAGGTGCGGGGACCACTGTCCCCGGACGCCGGAGACGCCACCGTGGGCCGCGTGCCGGTGGACGAGGTGTGGTTCGCGTTGGACATGCAGTACATGGTGCTAGAGCTCGGCGAAGCCCTGCAGCCCGGGAGCCGCTATGAGCTGCAGCTCAGCTTCTCCGGCCCGGTGTACCAGGACACCAGGGAGGGACTCTTCCTCAATCTCTACACGGACCAGGGTGAGCGCAGGTAAGGGCAGGCCGGCCCTGGCCTCCTCGACCCCCGCCCCGCATTCCCCGCGCGCAGGCTGCGGGTTCAGGTGCTTAGGTGCGCGTCTCCTGCCCTTTGCAAGGAAACCCACCCCATCTTTGGCGAAGTTTTCTTCTAGAGTCAGAGGGTGAGCGCCTCCTTCCTCCCTTTCCCTCTTCCTTTGGCCAGGTTTCAGCCCCATCCCTGCCCATCCAGTTCGTTTCTATCGTTGCCCCTTTTAAGGTCGCTGCTACCCCAAAAGTTTATTGTCCTCTTCAGAGAACCCCTTTGTTCTCTAACCCAGAATTTACTCAGGGCAACGAGCAAACCCCTAACTACTCAAAGTTTGGTCCAGAACTTTGAGTTGCTGGTCTGCGGTCCCAACGTTAACATCTGGGAGGTTGTTAGAAATGCAGACTCTTAAGCCCCACCCTCGACCAAGGGGATCCGAATATGCGTTTTACCGGAGCTCCTCGGGTGATTCACCCGCGTTAGAGTTGGATAAGCACGGCGCTAGAGCACCGTTGCCGCTCTGCGATTCCTCCCCAGCGCCTCTCTGCGCTTTTCCTGCCCTGATTCTTTTGCCTGGGCGCAACGTAACTGCCGCTCTTGCAACAAATAGACCCACGTCGCGGCTGTTCGTTTCACAGTTTTTTTTTCTTTTTGCTAAGGTTCTCCAAAACTTCAGAATCCCCTTTCATTCCTGCCCTCCCACCCCCTGCCCGGGCCCCGCGTGTCGTTTTGCGGGTGAGCAGCGGCATCCCCTCCCCTCCCCGCTCTTTGACCGGCTATGTGCGAGAGTTTCTGGATTCAGAAAAAAAAAAAAAAAAGTAAAAGCGATGACAAGGGACCTCCCCTCTGAGTCTGCAGGCTCACATAGTGTACACGTGTTCTCTTTACACTCGTTTGCGATAGTGTCTCCCACACGGAATGCTTCCAGCCCAAGAATTGCCTCTTTCCACGCTCTGGGACCACATTGCTGACCCCCGGCAAGCGCCAGGGAAATGTTCTTTTTTCAAACTGGTGAGCTCCTGCTTCTCTCATGCAGTGGTGGAGCCTTTGCGGTTTACACAACTGCATGTACTTTGCCCTTTATTATTAGAGAAAATGTTCTCAGATGTTCTCTGAGGGAAAGAAACCCACTAAATTACCCCCTAAATCTTCTCCTGCACTATTTTCAAAACTTCAGGGGTTTAAAATAAGTTTAATAAGCTGGCCTAAGTGGAAGCATAATCTGTAACTTTTGTTTTTAAGGACAGTATGCTTGATTTTTCTCTCAAAAATGCATCAATACCTGAGAAACAGTTTTGAAAAGTTTCTCATGAGGATAATGTGTTACTGGACTTATGGGCTCTGGAAACCTTTTGAAATAACTGTGTATTGTTAAGGTGCAGGATTTTTCAGAGGGGGAGAAAAGGATGCTTTTTTGCACACCTACCTGACAGTGTTTTCTGCTGTCAGTTAGTAAATCTTCCTCTCTTCACCATCTCTTTCTTCTTCCTGTCTTAATGGGGCTGTGGCCTGGACAAACTGCCCTAGCAAACACAGGAAAGGAAAGTCCCTTTCCATTTTTCTATTGTGCTGCCAACTCTAGTAGTAACTAGAAACCATATTTTGAGAGCTTTCAAATTCAAATAAGCAGAAAATTTAATAAAGTCCTACAGATGTTCATAGACCTAGGTGGAGCTCCAGAACTGTGGCATCTTGAGAGAAGCTGTCGCCTGGAAGTTGTTCTTCTGAGTCTCTGCTTCTGAAACCAGGAAGAAGAGAAACCTGCAGCTGAGCTTGAAGCCAAGGTCACAAAGAACCTGAACAAAATGATGACTTATGATGAGGCAGATTTTGGAAGCCCAGCAGGCTTGAGTTTGGGCTGTGTGACTTGAGCCAGTCCCTTCACCTCTCTGAGTTTGTTGCCTCATTCATGGAATAGACATAATAAGTGTCAACCTTTAGAATGTTGTGAGAATTAAGTGGGAAAGGGGGCACTGTGACTGGCATATAATCTGTGCGGTGATGGCTACTATCATTAGCTTGGGGTAAAATTATCCTGTTATCTAAACACGGAAGCTGCCACGTTCCTGGTAGATACGATTCTAAGAAGGTTTCTATGTGCAGAGAAATTGCCCACTGTTTTCACATTTTTCGTGGGGTGTCAGTAATTCCAGCTGCAGTGGTTGGAACATGTTTAATTCTGTTCTTTGATGGTGCCTAATCACAGTCCAGACAGGCTAATGTTTTTAAATAATTTTACTCAACTCTAACGGAAGAGAGAAAGAAGGTCAATCCAGAAAATACAAAGAGCATCACTATTTGACACTTCTAAGGTTTAGGTTACGACTTGCTAGCTTCACAGGTTGCTGGGGATGCTTTCTACCTGTGCTCAGCCTTTCTCTACCTGACAGGTGACTTCACATTTCTGCCATAGAGGAGCCATCTACTGGATACCTTGGACATGTGCATCTTCCATGTGTGGAAAGTTGAGAGCAAGATCCAAACGTTAATGTCCCTCTAAGCAGTATTTCCCAAACTTCATTCACTGGCATATGACTATTTTCAGATTTTGCCGTATTCACATATATCTGGCCCTATTATTTGCTAAAAAAAGTTACTTGATTTAAACAAAAATGTTAAGTAGATTTACTGAAAAGCAACTCTATACCATTATTATAGATGGAAAACCATTTGAAATTTATAGAAAGGAATGGCACAGACTAATACAATGAAAACAAAACCTTGTTAATAAGTTCTAGCTATCATTATTGTCTGCTGAAGGATCTGAAGGCTTTGAATCTGAAGGCCGCTCTCTCGTTCTTAAAAAAGGGAAATTAGAATTAGATGTTCAAGATAAATAACACCAAAGCAATGCTTTCTCTTGACCTAATCAGAATGATTCATAAATCTGAAAGGACTGACTTTATCATGTGTGAGTCTGATCTATGTAATAGTGTGTCTGAGGGCTACCAAAAATCCTTCTCCATCTATACTTTGGGAAATCCTGCATTAGAGTAGTGGATCAGAATGTGCATCAGAAACACCAAAGGAGCTTATTAAACATGTAGATTCCAGGGTCACACCCTCAGAAATTCCAGATCAGTACACCGATGTTCATAACAACACTATTCACAATAGCTACAAGGTGGAAGCAACCCAAATGTCCATTGATGGATGAAGGGAAGACACAAAATGTGGTCTATACATACAATGGAATATTATTCAGCCTTAAAAAGGAAGGAAATTCTGACATATTCTACTACACAGATGAATCTCGGGGACATTATACAAGGGACCTAAAGTAGTCAAATTTATAGAGACTTAAAGTAGAATTGTGGTTGCTAGGGGCTGGGGGAGTGAGGAGTTTTTCTTTTTTTGGCTGCATTGGGTCTTTATTGCTGTGTGTGGGCTTTAGTTGCGGCGAGCGGGGGCAACTCTTCGTTGCAGTGTGTGGGCTTATTGCGCTGGCTTCTCTTGTTGTGGAACATGGGCTCTAGGTGCACAGGCTTCAGTAGTTGTGGCACATGGGCTCAGTAGTTGTGGCTTGCAGGCTCTAGAGTGCAGGCTCAATAGTTGTGGCACACGGACTTAGTTGCTCCGTGGCATGTGGGATCCACCCGGACCAGGGATCGAACCCATATCCCTCGCATCGGCAGGTGGATTCTTAACCACTGCGCCACCAGGGAAGTCCCAAGTGGGGAGTTTTTGTTTAATGAGTACAGAGTTTTAGTTTGGCAAGATAAAAAGAGTTCTGGAGACTGGTTGTACAACAATGTGAATGTACTTAATACCACTCAACGTTATACTTAAATATGGTTAAGATGATGAATTTTATGTTTTGTGTATTGGGTTGGTCAAAATGTTCGTTCAGGTTTTTCCATAAGATGTTATGGAAAAACCCAAAGGAACCCTTTGGCCAACCCATATTTTCCACAATTTAAAAAAATTTAAAAGCAGAAACTTTCTAGAGCAGTGAGTTTTGAGTGGCGTTTGGAAATTTACATATTTTAACAATTGCTGCAGATAAACATCTTTTCATGCTTATTTGCCATCTGTATATCACTTCAGTGAAATGTCTCTTCACGTCTTTTGTCCATTTTCTAATTGAATTGTTTTTTAATTTTTTTATTTTATATTTATTTATTTGGCTGCATTGGGTCTTCGTTGCTGTGAGCAGGCTTCCTCTAGTTGCGGCGAGTGAGGGCTACTCTTCATTGCGGTGCACGGGCTTCTCACTGCGGTGGCTTCTCTTGCGGAGCATGGTCTCTAGGCATGCAGGCTCAGTAGTTGTGGCGAACGGGCTTAGTTGCTCTGCGGCATGTGGGATCTTCCCAGACCAGGGCTCGAACCGGTGTCCCCTGCATTGGCAGGCGGATTCTTAACCACTGTGCCACCAGGGAAGCCCGCTGAATTGTTTTTTTACTGTTGAGTCCTGGGATTTTTTTAATATAATCTACATCTGAGTCCCTTGTGAAATATATGGCTTACAAATATCATTCTGCCAGTCTGTAACTTGTCTTTTAATCTTCCTAATAAGGTTTTCAGAGAGCAAAAGTTTTAATATTAAAGAAGTCCAATTTATCGGTATTTTTTATAAAACATACCTTTGGTGTAATGTCTAAGAATTCTTTTTTTAAAGACTTTGATTTTTTTTTTTTGGAGACGTTTTAGGTTTACAACAAAATTTAGGGGAAAGTAGAGAGATTCCTCATATATCCCCTGCCTCCACACATGCATAGCCTCCCCCATTATCAATATCACTCACTAGAATGGCACTTTTTTTTTTTTTAACTAAGGATGAATCTGTATCGGCACATCATAATCACCCCAAATTCACAGTTTACCTTAGGGTTTACTTTTGGTGGTGTACGTTCTATCTGTTTGGACAAATATATACTGACTTATAGCCATCATTATAATACCATACAGAGTATTTTCACTGCTCTAAAAATCCTCTGCTATCTGCCTATTCATCTTCCCACCCACCCACTCTGCCCAGCAACCACTGATCTTTTTATTGTCTGCATAGTTTTGCCTTTTCCATATGTCGTATAGTTGGAATGATACAGTATATCACCTTTTCAGCGTGGCTTCTTTCACTTAGCAATATGCATTTAAGATTCCTCCATGTCTTTTCATGTTGCAATAGCTCATTTCTTTTTAGTGCTGAATAATATTCTGTTGTCTGGATGTACCACAGTTTATTTATCTATTCACCTACAGAAGGACATCTTGTCTGCTTCCAAGTTTTGGCAATTATGAAAAAAGCTGTTATAAACTCTGTGTGCAGGTTTTTGTGTAGACATACATTTTCAACTACTTTAGGTAAATACCAAGAAACATGGTAAACTTATGTTTAGTTTTGTTAAGATACTGCCAAACTGTCTTCCAGAGTGGATATACCATTTTGTATTCCCACCAGGAATGAATGAGGGTTCCTGTTGCTCCATATTCTTGTCAGCATTTGATGTTGTCAGTGTTCTGGATTTTGGCCTATATTCTAATAAGTATCTCATTGTTTTGATTTGCATTTCCCTGATGACATACGATGTGAAGCATCCTTTCATATGCTTTTCTGTATAATTTCTTTGGTGAGGTATCTGTTGAGGTCTTTGGCCCATTTTTTAATTGAGTTGTTTGTTTTCTTTTTTAAAATTTATTTTATTCAAGTCTAGTTGATTTACAATGTTGTTAATTTCTGCTGTACAGCAAAGTGATTCAGTTAACATACATAGAATGGAGTTGTTTGTTTTCTTTTTTTTTAAGATTTATGATTTATTTATTTATTTATTTAATTTATTTTTGGCTGCATCGGGTCTTAGTTGCAGCACGTGGGCTCTTTGTTGTGGTGCATGGGCTTCTCTCTAGTTGTGGCATGAGGGTTTTCTCTTCTCTAGTTGTGGCGCACAGGCTCCAGAGTGCATGGGCTCTGTAGTTTGTGGCATGCAGGCTCTAGTTGAGGCACGCGAGCTCAGTAGTTGTGGCATGCAGGCTTAGTTGCCCCTCGGCATGTGGGATCTTAGTTCCCTGACCAGGGATCGAACCCACGTCCCCTGCATTGTGAGGCGGATTCTTTACCACAGGACCACCAGGGAAGTCCCTGTTTGTTTTCATATTGTTGAATTTTAAGAGTTCTTTGTATATTTTGGATAACAGTCCTTTATCAGATGTGTCTTTTGCAAATATATTCTGCCAGTCTATGGCTTGTCCTCTTATTCTCTTTATATTGTCTTTGACAGAGCAAAATTTTTTAATTTTAATAAAATCCAGCTTATCAATTATTTCTTTTATTGATCATGTCTTTGGTGTATTATCTTAAAAGACATCACCATACCCAAGATCATTTAGGTTTTCTCCTATGTTATCTTCTAGGAGTTTTATAATTTTACATTTTACACTTAGATCTATGATCCATTATGAGTTAATTTTTATGAAGGGTGTAAGTTCTGGGTCTAGATTCATTTTTTTTTGCATGTGGGTGTCCAGTAAGAGATTTTCTTTGCTCCATGGTATTGCCTTTGCTTCTTTGTCAAAGATTAGTTGACTATATTTTTGTGGGTCTATTTCTTGGGTATCTATTTTATTCCCTTGATCTGTCTATTCTTTTGCCAATACCACACTGTCTTGATTATTTTAGCTTTATAGTAAGTCTTGAAGTCATGTAGTGTAAATCTTCCAGCTTTGTTCTTCTCCTTCGATACTGTGTTAGGTATTCTGGTTTTTTTGCCTCTCACTATAAACCTTAGAATTAGTTTGTCGAAATCCATAAACTTAACTTGCTAGGATTTTAATTGGGATTGCACTGAATCAATGGATCAAGTTGGGAAGAACTGATACGCAGATAATATTGAGTCTTCAGATCCATGAATATGGAATAACTCTCCATTTATTTAGTTCTTTTTTAAATTTCATTCATCAGCATTTTCTATTTTTCCTTATCTAAATCTTGTACATATTTTGTTAGATTTATACCTAAGTATTTCATTTTTAGGGACACTAATGTAAATGGCATTATGTTTTTAATTTCAAATCCATTTGTTCACTGTTGGTATATACAAAATAAATTGATTTCTGTATATTAACCTTGTATCCTGCAAATTTGCTATAATTGCTTATTAGTTCCAGGAGGTTTTGTCAGTTCTTTTGGATTTTGTAGAAAACACAGATGATCATCTTATCTGTGAATAAGAGTGTTTTAAGTTCTTCCTTCCCAATGAATATATCTTTTATTTCCTTTTCTTGACTTACTGCATTTGGAAGGACTTCCAGTACAATGTTGAAAAGGAGTGGCAAGAGGGGACATCCTTGCCTTGTCCCTGATCTTAGTGGAAAGCTTCAAATTCTCACCATTTAGTATGAAGTTAGCTGTAGATTTTCTTGTAGATGGCCTTTATTAAGATTAGGCAGTCCCCCTCTATTCTTACTTTACTGGGAATTTTAATTGTAAATGGGTGCTGGATCTTGGCAAATGCTTTCTTTGCATCTATTAATGGGTGATCATATGATTTTTCTTATCTAGTTTGTTGATGTGATGGATAACATTAATTGATTTTTGAATGTTGAACTAGTCTTGCATACCTGGGATAAATTCCACTTGGTCAGGGTATGTAATTCTTTTTATGCGTTGTTGGATTTGATTTGCTAATATTTTGTTGAGGATTTTTGCTTCTCTGTTCAGGAGAGCTATTGGCCTGTAGTTTTCTTTTCTTATAATGTTTTGTTCTGGTTTTGGTGTTAGGGTAATGCTGGCCTCATAGAATGAGTTAGGAAGTATTCCCTTTGCTTCTATCCTCTGAAAGTGATTGTAGAGAATTGCTATTCCTTAAATGTTTGGTAGAATTTACCAGTGAACCCATCTGGGCCTGGTGATTTCTGTTTTGAAAGGTTATTAATTATTGATTCAATTTCTTTAATAGATATAGGCTTTTTCAGATTGTTCCTTCTTGTGTGAGTTTTGGCAGATTGTATCTTTCAAGAATTGGTCCTTTTCATTTAGAGTATCAAATTTGTGGGCATAAATTAGTTCATAGTATTCCTTATTATCTTTTTAATGTCCATGGTATCTGTAGTGATGTCCCCTCTTTCATTTCTGATATTGGTATTGATATAATGGATTAATATATACCATATCTGTTACTGTTTTCTATTTTTTTGCCCTTGCTCTTTTTCCCATTTTTGTCTTCCACTCTTTTTCTGCCTTTCTTTACTATGTTGAATTTTCCAGTCCATGAATGCAGAATATCTGTTCATTTATTTAAATCTTTGATCTATTTCATCAGCATTTTATCATTTTTAGCATACAAATCCTATACCTGTTTTATTAGATTTATGCCTAAGTATTTAATTTTATTTGAGCAATTGTAAATGGTATTGTATTTTTAATTTTAGTTTTTATGTATCTGTTTCTACTACAAAGAAATAGTGAGTTTTGTGTGCTTATCTTGTGTCCTAGGACTTGGTGATCTCACTTGCAAGATCTAGGAGTTTTTGTTTTGTTTTTATAGATTCCTTGGGATTTTCTATGTAGATCATCATGTTATCTGCATACAGAGACAGTTTAATTCCACTATTCCAATCCATATGCCATTTCTTTTCTTACCTTCCTTTGCTGGCTGAAATTTCCAGCACTATGTTGACTAAGAGTGGTAAGTGTGGACATTCTTTTTCCCTAATGTTAGGGAGAAAGTTTTTAGCCTTTCACTGTTCAGTATGATTTTAGGTGGAGGTTTTTTGTATATGTTCCTTATCAAGTTGAGGAAGTTCCCCTCTATTCACAGTATTTCTGAGTTGCTTTTTTTTTTTTTAATCACAAATGGGTATTGGATCTTGTCAGACACTGACATTACCTGTTACTGGATAGAACATAATGGAGAATGGAGGATACAACAAAATTACCAAAAGAGTGCCTGAAGAAGATCTCAGAGCAAGACCCTTGTTCTTCCCTTTATGGTTAGCATGGTCTGCAACCAGTGTGGCTTCTAATTCATAGAGTAGAAATGGCTTAGGCCAATGGGCCCTGGATTGTGCATGTTTTAGTTGTGATCTATTTGAGGTCACAGGAGATCTAGAATTTTGCACATGGGATAAGAACATTGACTAGGGAGCTAAAGAGGGGCCACCATGCCAGGGATCGAAGTAAATGTGTTGCAGTGAATGCTGTGGAGTGGCTGTGCAAGATATGGTCCAGAGAGAGTTGCAGCCAGACTCAGAGGACTGGCCATGTGAGCAAGAGCCCAGATGAGTGCCATGTTATCAGTGGGAACTACTGAGCCTTGACTGTTGTGAAGGAATGGTTTACAAGTCATACCAGTCAAGAGAATGCAGTCACATCAATATGGCAAATCCAAGAAGTCCTCTCCTGTCAAGAGGTCTCCTCCTTCTCTGCCCTTCCCCAGTCTGGCATCTGGGTGTAGGAGAAAGCTTCTTAGTTCTCATGCCTGTAGGAAATAAAAGAGCCCTGAAAGGGAATTTGGATTTTAAATGACTATCCCCCCAAACAAGACTGTTTTAAAATCAGTAACGATGAGTAACCTGTAATTGGCAAGCTTGCGTTCTTTTCCTCTACCATCAGTGAGAATATGGGTTCCAGAGTATGAAGTTATAGGACAGATTGCTTTACACATCTGAGTTCTGGTAAGTAAATTTTGACAGTTAATTCTCTTCATGTAAAATAAATGTTTCCTCCAACACTAATGACTAGAGCTTATAACATTCCAATTCATCCAAGCTTTCCAAACAATTATTACCAAGGACTCCATAAACCAGTGTACTCCAAAACTATATTTTGTACCAGTTGCTTCTGACCTTTGGAACCCATTGCAGAGAATACTTATGCTAAAGACCAGTTTCTTAGCTCATCAAGGTCTGATTAGTCACCTGGTAAAAGAGGTACTAGGAAAACTGAAATAAAAAATATCTTGTGTTCTTTCCTTTCCTGATAATTACAAGTCACTCAGATGGCCCTAGACTGTACAGAATGGCTAATAGGTTGTCTTTGGCCATTTTAAAGATGTAAGGAGGCCTTTTCTGAAATATCTTCCTGAGGGTAAAATTGGTTACAGCAGTACTGAGAATATTAGGGGACCATGTTCCACTAGTACATCTTGTAAGATGAACTTGGCCTTCCCTGAGACCCTTGTTCATAATCACTAACCCCAATTAATAAATACACACCTTTGGGGTCTCTTTCATTAGAGTGATATTATACCATTACTAGTTATGAGAATTTTTAAATATGCACCTCTTCATTTACTGTGTGCAAGATTTATGTACGGTATAGGATGGATGTGAGAAGTATGGGATCTAACTCCATGAAAAACAACTTAAAAACATGACAGTAATATCAGAGTTTGCAGATGACATGATGCTATACATAGAGAATCCTAAAGATGCTACCAGAAAACTACTAGAGCTAATGAATAAATTTGATAAAGTAGCAGGATACAAAATTAACGCACAGAAATCTCTTGCATTCCTATACACTAACGACGAAAAATCTGAAAGAGAAATTAAGGAAACACTCCCATTTACCACTGCAACAAAAAGAATAAAATACCTAGGAATCAACCTACCTAAGGAGACAAAAGACCTGTATGTAGAAAACTATAAGACACTGATGAAAGAAATTAAAAACAATACAAACAGATGGAGAGATATACCATGTTTTTGGATTGGAAGAATCAACATTGTGAAAATGACTATACTACCAAAAGCAATCTACAGATCCAAAGCAATCCCTATCAAACTAGCAATGGCATTTTTCACAGAACTAGAACAAAAAATTTCACAATTTATATGGAAACACAGCAGACCCCAAATAGCCAAAGCAATCTTGAGAAAGAAAAATGGAGCTGGAGCAATCAGGCTCCCTGACTTCAGACAATACTACAAAGCTACAGTCATCAAGA
Organism: Balaenoptera physalus; assembly: GCF_965194825.1. Lineage (NCBI taxonomy): Eukaryota > Metazoa > Chordata > Mammalia > Artiodactyla > Balaenopteridae > Balaenoptera > Balaenoptera physalus. The sequence continues at coordinate 82,592,759 of NC_138890.1, read as the reverse complement.
CAGTATGGTAGTGGCACAAAAACAGAAATATAGATCAACGGAACAGGATACAAAGCCCAGAGATAAACCCACGTATATATGGTCACCTTATCTTTGATAAAGGAGGCAAGAATATACAATGGAGAAAAGACAGCCTCTTCAGTAAGTGCTGCTGGGAAAACTAGACAGCTACATGTAAAACAATGAAATTAGAACACTTCCTAAAACCACACACAAAAATAAACTCAAAATGGATTAAAGACCTAAATGTAAGGCCAGACACTATAAAACTCTTAGAGGAAAACATAGGCAGAACACTCTGACATAAATCACAGCAAGATCCTTTTTGACCCACCTCCTAGAGAAATGGAAATAAAAACAAAAATAAACAAATGGGACCTAATGAAACTTAAAAGCTTTTGCACAGCAAAGGAAACCATAAACAAGACGAAAAGGCAACCCTCAGAATGGGAGAGAATATTTGCAAACAAAGCAACTGACAAAGGATTCATCTCCAAAATATACAAGCTGCTCATGCAGCTCAATATCAAAAAAACAAACAACCCAATCCAAAAATGGGCAGAAGATCTAAATAGACATTTCTCCAAAGAAGATTTACAGATTGCCAACAAACACATGAAAGGATGCTCTACATCACTAATCATTAGAGAAATGCAAATCAAAACTACAATGAGGGATCACGTCACACCAGTCAGAATGGCCATCATCAAAAAATCTACAAACAATAAATGCTGGAGAGGGTGTGGAGAAAAGGGAACCCTCTTGCACTGTTGGTGGGAATGTAAATTGATACAGCCACTATGGAGAACAGTATGGAGGTTCCTTAAAAAACTAAAAATAGAACTACCATATGACCCAGCAATCCCACTACATATACCCTGAGAAAACCGTAGTTCAAAAAGAGACATGTACCACAATGTTCATTGCAGCACTATTTAGAATAGCCAGGACATGGAAGCTACCTAAGTGTCCATCAACAAATGAATGGATAAAGAATATGTGGCACATATATACAATGGAATATTACTCAGCCATAAGAAGAAACAAAATTGAGTTATTTGTAGTGAGGTGGATGGACCTAGAGTCTGTCATACAGAGTGAAGTAAGTCAGAAAGAGAAAAACAAATACCATATGCTAACATGTATATATGGAATCTTAAAAAAAAAAATCGTTCTGATGAGCCTAGGGGCAGGACAGGAATAAAGACGCAGATGTAGAGAATGGACTTGAGGACATGGGGAGGGGGGAAGTGTAAGCTGGGACAAAGTGAGAGAGTAGCATTAACATATATACACTATGAAATGTAAAATAGATAGCTAGTGGGAAGCAGCTGCATAGCACAGGGAGATCAGGTCTGTGCTTTGTGACCACCTAGAGGGGTGGGAGAGGGAGGGTGGGAGGGAGATGCAAGAGGGAAGGGATATGGGGATAAATGTATACATATAGCTGATTCACTTTGTTATATAGCAGAAAGTAACACACCATTGTAAAGCAATTATACTCCAGTAAAGTTGTTAAAAAATAAACAAACATGACAGTACTAGAGCTACCTCCTTTTTTTATTGGCATAAGTCAATTGAGAGGGTTTAGACTGTGTTAAAAAAACAAAATTCAACTGAGTACATGTATTCAGTGATGCATAAATCAGGCAGCATCCCATATAGCAAATAGAAAGGTGCTCCCAGGAGCTGTACAAAATGAAAGACTTTTATAGGCAGAAGGGGGCAGGACAAGGAAGTTATACTAGCAAAGAGTGATTGTTCACGGCAAGGTCAGCTTTCTTTAGGGGTGACTGTGGTCTATCAGACATATAACCTCACTAGTGCTGACTAGGTAATTCCAGGTTGAGTGGTTTAAGATTCCATTCCTGGGAGAAGGGGAAACTGTAATTAAGTATCAAGTCTCGGTTTGGTGATGTGTGGTATAGTACCAATGACTCCATTTTGGGCCTGTTGTCTTGTTTTTAACAAATGAGCTCTTTTAAGTTCACTGTGAAGAAAACGTCTTCCTTTTGTTTGAAAAGTCTGAAGGTCGAATCTACATTAGAAATGGCAACCCGTACTTAACCTGCTCATAGCACTTTTGAGAGAATGTGCCCTACACAGGCCACACTCTATACCAGTGATCTTCTCTCCATATTCCTGTTCCAGCTTTCTTATGATTACTATTTACATGATGTATCTTTTCCTAAACTTTTACTTTTAATCTATATGTGTCTTGATAATAAAAGTGAATTTCTTATTGAAACATAGTGTTAAGTCTTACAGTCTGACAATCTCTGCCCTTTAATTGGGGTGTTTAGACTATTTACATTTGATGTAGTTATTGAGTTGATTGGATTCAAATCTACCATCTTGCTATTTGCTCTCTATTGTCTAAACTGTTTTTTATTTTATTTTTCTCTTCTTTTGGATTGAGTAGTTTTTAATATTCCATTTAATATTAACTTGGCTAATTAGCTATGTCTTTTTGTGTGTGGTGAGGTGAGAAGTAGAGCAGGAGGATTGCTCTAGGTACAATATGTGTCACAACTTATCACAGACTACATTCAAATGAAACTATACCCACTTTTCATATAATATGTAAATCTTAGAAGCACATGTTTCTGTTTTCCCCCTCCTATCCTTTGTGCTACAGCTGCTACACATCTTACTTTTACATAGGTTATTAACCCTACCATATACTGTTATTGTTTTTCCTTTAAACAATTAATTACTTTAAGATAAATTTTTACAAGAGAAAAAATTTTTATTTACTTACATATATACCATCTCCAGGGCTCTTCATTCCTTTGTGTACATCTAAGTTTCCATGTTGTATTATTTTGCTTTCACCTGAAAGACTTTAACATTTCTTCAAGTTCAAGTATACTGGTGATAAATTCTCTCAGTTTTTGTCTGTCTGAAATTTTTTATTTTTCCTTCATTTTTGAAAAATATTTTTGCTCAGTATAGAATTCTAGGTTGGTGGGTTTTTGTTTTTAATTTCAGCAGTTTAAGGATGTTATTTCATTGACTTATGGCTTGAATAATTTCTGAAGAGAAGTCTAGGGATTTTAATTTTTGTTCCTCTGTATGAGATTTGCTCTTCTGTGATAATCATATGATTTTTCTTTTTTAATTTGTTACTATGGCAAATTATACTGCTTGACTTTCTAATATTAAACTAAGTTTGCATTGCCATGATAAATCCCACTTGGTCTTGATGTATTATCCTTTTATATTTTGTTGCATTCAATTCACTAAAATTTTGTTTATAATTTTTGCATCTATGTTCATCAGACATATAGACTTGTGGCTTTTTGTTTTGTTTAGCTTTTTTTCTTGCAATGTCTTTGTCTGGTTTTGGTATCAGAGTAACACTGGCTTCAAATAATAAATTTAGAGGTATTCCATCTTTAATTTTCTGGAAATATTTATGTAGAATTAGTATTATTTCTTCCTTAAATGCTTGGTTGAGTTTCACCAATGAAGCCCCCTGGGCTTGGAGCTTCTTTGTGAGATGGTTTTTAACTACAAAATATGCTTCCTTAATAGATATAGTGCTATTCAGGTTATCTATTTCTTTATGAGTGAGCTTTGGTAGTTTAAGTCTTTAAAGGAATTTGTCCATTTAATCAAAGTTACCAAATTTATAAGTATAAAGTTGTTCAAGATATTCCTTTCTTCTTACTATTTTAATATCTGTAGAATCTGTAGTGATGTCACCTTTTTCTTTCCTGATACTGGTCATTTGTGTCTTCTCTCTTTGGGGAGCTGGAGCCCTAGTTCTGTTACCACCCCTGTCACTTACTAGTTGTCTAACCAGTTGCATAAACTCCCAGGGCTTCAGCTTTTACGTCTGTAAATTAAGAGAGTGGGGCTCTGTAAAGTCTCTTCCACTTCTGATAGTCAATAAGTTTGATCTGTCTGTCTAGAGATTTATCTACTTTATTAATCTACTTGTAGAACCAGTTTTTTATTTCATACATTTCCTCTATTGTTTTTCTATTTTTTATTTCAATACTTCATGCATTAATCTTTATTATTTCCTTTCTTTTTGCTTTGGGCTTCATTTCCTTTTCTTATTCTATTTTCTTAAGGTGGGTGCAAGGTCATTGATTTAAGATCTTTTTTCTCCTCTAATATAGGCATTTAATGCTATAAAATTTCCACTAACTACTGCTTTAGTGACATGCCACAGATGATGTTATGTTGCTTTTTCATTTTCATTCAGTTGAAAATACTTTCTAATTTCCCTTTTGATTTCTTCTTTGACTCATGGGTTACTTAGAACTGTTCTATTTTGTTTCCAAATATTTGTGCATTTTCTCATTTTTTTAATTGAACCCCTGATATTTTAAATTTTATGTTGCTGAGTGCTGCATTTTGTTATATTGCTTTAACGAATGCTGGCCTTTTTTTTAATAGGCACATAAATTACTTTGTGATCCTTTTGATCCTCGTTTGATCTCTTGAGACTTGTGTTTAAGCACTTTGAGAGTAAAGTCGCCTTTACTCTAGGACTAGTTTAGTTCACTATACAGGCATTACCCTTCTGGTCTCTGTTGAAAAATCCAAATATTCTGGAGATGTCTATACTCCGGTTTCTGGGAGCTTGAACAACTCCTAGCACTATGTGAGCTCTGGGAATTGTTCAGCTTTCCCCTCCCTAGTAGCTATTCTTTCCCTGACAGATTTTCTTTGCTTGACCTTCTGAAGTGCAGATTACTATTTGACCAAAGACTCGAGGGGGATTCTATGCAGATTTCTGGATGTCTTCCTCTGCATACCTACTCCTCCCTTGTAGTCTACCCTGCAAATTCTAGCTATCTAGGTGTCCCTGAGCATCCATCTCTGCCTCCTCAACTTAGTGAGACAACTGAACTCTGTTTCAGTTTTCCTTCCCCGTGCTGCAGTTTAGAAATCACTTCCAGATAGAAAGACAAACTGATTGTAGAGTTCAACTTCTTTGTTTCTCTTCTCTTGGGAATCACAGTCCTGTGCGTCCTGTTATCCAATGTCTGAAAACAGTTGTTTCATATATTTCATCAGGTTTTTTTAGTTGTTTTCAGCAGAAGGCTAATTCTAGCCTATGCTGCTTCCTCATGCTGGAAATAGAAGTCTTATCATCTCTTGGTAATGCTATTGATTATAAAGTTAATCCTCAGTCATCTTCATGATATCTTCCTTTAATTTTAGTATTTGTGACATTATATACTTCAAGCAGGCAGTGCATGGAAAGGACCCAGGGCTTGGGAGCTGGAGCCCTGGTTCTGGTACCATCCCTACCACTTACTAGTTATCAAATCAGTTGCATAAATTCCTGGGTATCAGCTTCCCCATCTGTAAACTAAGATGGTGGAACTCTCCAAGGTCACTTCCAATTTTGAAATTCAATGAAAGAGAGAATGTATGAGAGAGCAGACAACAGAAGCAAGAAGAACTACAATCCTGCAGCCTGTGGAACGAAAACCACATTCACAGAAAGATAGACAAAATAAAAAGGCAGAGGGCTATGTACCAGATGAAGAAACAAGATAAGACTCCAGAAAAACAATTAAATGAAGTGGAGATAAGCAACCTTCCAGAAAAGGAATTCAGAGTAATGATAGTGAAGATGATCTAGGACCTTGGAAAAAGAATAGAGGCAAAGATCGAGAAGATGCAGAAATGTTTAACAAAGACCTAGAAGAATTAAAGAACAAACACCTAGAAGAATTAAAGAACAAACAAACAGAGATGAACAATACAATAACTGAAATGAAAAATACACTAGAAGGAATCAATAGCAGAATAACTGAGGCAGAAGAACGGGTAAGTGACCTGGAAGACAGATTGGTGGAATTCACTGCTGTGGAACAGAATAAAGAAAAAAGAATGAAAAGAAATGAAGACAGCCTAAGAGACCCCTGGGACAATATTAAACGTAACAATATTCACATTATAGGGGTCCCAGAAGGAGAAGAGAGAGAGAGAAAGGTTGCGAGAAAATATTTGAAGAGATTATAGTCAAAAACTTCCCTAACATGGGAAAGGAAACAGCCACCCAAGTCATGGAAAGGCAGAGTCCCAGGCAGGATAAACCCAAGGAGAAACACACCAAGACACATAGTAATCAAATTGACAAACACTAAAGACAAAGAAAAATTATTAAAAGCAAAAAGGAAAAATAACGACAAATAACATACAAGGGAACTCCCATAAGGTTAACAGCTGATTTCTCAGCAGAAACTTTACAAGCCAGATGGGACTGGCATGATACATTTAAAGTGATGAAAGGGAAGAACCTACAACCAAGATTACTCTACCCGGCAAGGATCTCATTTAGATTTGATGGAGAAATCAAAAGCTTTACAGACAAGCAAAAGCTAAGAGAAATCAGCACCACCAAACCAGCTGTACAACAAATGCTAAAGAACTTCTCTAAGTGGGAAACACAAGAGAAGAAAAGGACCTAGAAAAACAAACCCAAAACAATTAAGAAAATGGTAATAGGAACATACATATCAATAATTACCTTAAATGTGAATGGATTAAATGCTCCAACCAAAAGACATAGACTGGCTGAATGGATACAAAAACAAGACCCATATATATGCTGTCTACAAGAGAGCCACTTCAGACCTAGGGACACATACAGACTGAAAGTGAAGGGATGGAAAAAGATTCTCCATGCAAATAGAAATCAAAAGAAAGCTGGAGTAGCAATTCTCATATCAGATAAAATAGACTTTAAAATAAAGACTATTACAAGAGACAAAGAAGGACACTACGTAATGATCAAGGGATCAATCCAAGAAGAAGATATAACAATTATAAATATATATACACCCAACATAGGAGCACCTTAATACATAAGGCAAATGCTAACAGCTATAAAAGAGGAAATCAACAGTAACACAATAATAGTGGGGAATTTTAACACCTCACTTACACCAATGGACAAATCATCTAGACAGAAAATAAATAAGGAAACACAGCTTTAAATGACACAATACACCAGATAGATTTAATTGACATTTATAGGACATTCCATCCAAAAACAGCAGATTACACGTTCTTCTCAAGTGCACACAGAACATTCTCCAGGATAGATCACATCTTGGGTCACAAATCAAGCCTCGGTAAATTTAAGAAAATTGAAATCATATCAAGCATCTTTTCTGACCACAACGCTATGAGATTAGAAATCAATTACAGGGAAAAAATGTAAAAAACACAACATATGTAGGCTAAACAATATGTTACTAAATAACCAAGAGATCACTGAAGAAATCAAAGAGGAAATCAAAAAATACCTAGAGACAAATGACAATGAAAACACGATGGCCCAAAACCTATGGGGTGCAGCAAAAGCAGTTTTAAGAGGGAAGTTTATAGCAATACAATCCTACCTCAAGAAACAAGAAAAATGTCAAATAAAAAATCTAACCTTACACCTAAAGGAACTAGAGAAAGAAGAACAAACAAAACCCAAAGTTAGTAGAAAGAAAGAAATCATAAAGATCAGAGCAGAAATAAATGAAATAGAAACAAAACAATAGCAAAGATCAATAAAACTAAAAGCTTGTTCTTTGAGAAGATAAACAAAATTGATAAGCCATTAGCCAGACTCATCAAGAAAAAGAGGGAGAGGACTCAAATCAATAGAATTAGAAATGAAAAAGGAGAAGTAACAACTAACACTGCAGAAATACAAACGATCATGAGAGATTACTACAAGCAACTGTATGCCAAAAAAATGGACAACCGGGAAGAAATGGACAAATTCTTAGAGAGGTATAACCTTCCAAGACTGAACCAGGAAGAAATAGAAAATGTGAACAGACCAATCACCAGTAATGAAATTAAAACTGGGATTAAAAATCTTCCAACAAACAAAAGTCCAGGACCAGATGGCTTCACAGTTGAATTCTATCAAACATTTAGAGAAGAGCTAATACCCATCCTTCTCAAACTCTTTCAAAAAATTGCAGAGGAAGGAACACTCCCAAACTCATTCTATGAGGCCACCACCACCCTGATACCAAAAGCAGGCAAAGATACTACAAAAAAAGAAAATTACAGACCACTATCACTGATGAATATAGATGCAAAAATCCTCAACAAAATACTAGCAAACAGAATCCAACAACACATTAAAAGGATCATACACCATGATCAAGTGGGATTTATCCCAGGGATGCAAGGATTCTTCAATATATGCAAATCAATCGATGTAATACACCATATTAATAAATTGAAGAATAAAAACCATATGATCATCTCAATAGATGCAGAAAAAGCTTTTGAAAAAAATCAACACCCATTTATGATATAAACTCTCCAGAAAGTGGGCATAGAGGGAACCTACCGCAACATAATAAAGGCCATATATGACAAACCCACAGCAAACATCATTCTCAATGGTGAAAAACTGAAAGCATTTCCTCTAACATCAGGAACAAGACAAGGAGGTCCACTCTCGCCACTCTTGTTCCATATAGTTATGGAAGTCCTAGCCACGGCAATCAGAGAAGAAAAAGAAATAAAAGGAATCCAAATTGGAAAAGAAGAAGTAAAACTGGCACTGTTTGCAGATGACATAATACTATATAGAGAGAATCCTAAAGATGCCACCAGAAAACTACTAGAGCTTATCAATGAATTTGGTAAAGTTGCAGGATACAGAATTAATGCACAGAAATCTCTTGCATTCCTATACAATAACAGTGAAGGATCAGAAAGAGAAATTAAGGAAACAATCCCATTCACCATTGCAACAAAAAGTATAAAATACCTAGGAATAAACCTACCTAAGGAGGTAAAAGACCTGTACTCAGAAAACTATAAGACACTGATGAAAGAAATCAAAGGTGATACAAACAGATGGAGAGATATACCATGTTGTTGGATTGGAAGAATCAATATTGTGAAAATGACTATGCTACCCAAAGCAATCTACAGATTCAACACAATCCCTCTCAAATTATCAATGGCATTTTTTGCAGAACTAGAACAAAAAATCTTAAAATTTGTATGGAGACACAAAAGATCCCGAGTAGCCAAAGCAATCTTGAGGGGAAAAAAATGGTGCTGGAGGAATCAGACTCCCTGACTTCAGACTATACTACAAAGCTACAGTCATCAAGACAATATGGTACTGGCACAAAAACAGAAATATAGATCAATGGAATAGGATAGAAAGCCCAGAGATAAACCCACGCATCTATGGTCAACTAATCTCTGACAAAGGAGGCAAGGATATACAATGGAGAAAAGACAGTCTCTTCAATAATTGGTGCTGGGGAAACTGGACAGCCACATGTAAAAGAATGAAATTAGAACACTTCCTAACACCATACACAAAAATAAACTCAAAATGGATTAAAGACCTAAATATAAGACCAGACACTATAAAACTCTTAGAGGAAAACATAGGCAGAACACTCTTTGACATAAATCACAGCAAGATCTTTTTTGACCTACCTCCTAGAGTGATGGAAATAAAAACAAAAATAAACAAATGGGACCTAATGAGACTTAAAACCTTTTGCACAGCAAAGGAAACCATAAACAAGACAAAAAGATTACCCTCAGAATGGGAGAAATATTTGCAAACGAAGCAACTGACAAAGGATTAATCTCCAAAATGTACAAGCACCTCATGCAACTCAATATCAAAAAAACAAACAACCCAATCCAAAAATGGGCAGAAGACCTAAATAGACATTTCTCCAATGAAGACATACAGATGGCCAAGAGGCACATGAAAAGATGCTCAACATCACTAATTATTAGAGAAATGCAAATCAAAACTACAATGAGGTATCACCTCACACCGGTTAGAATGGGCATCATCAGAATATTTACAAACAACAAATGCTGGAGAGGGTATGGAGAAAAGGGAACCCTCTTTCACTGTTGGTGGGAATGTAAATTGATACAGCCACTATGGAGAACAGTATGGACATTCCTTAACAAACTAAAAATAGAATTACCGTATGATCCAGCAATCCCACTACTGGGCATATACCCAGAGAGAACCATAATTCAAAAAGACACATGCACCCCAATGTTCATTGCAGCACTATTTACAATAGCCAGGTCATGGAAGCAACCTAAATGCCCATCGACAGACGAATGGTAAAGAAGATGTGGTTCATATATACAATGGAATATTACTCAGCCATAAAAAAGGAGCAAAATTGGATCATTTGTAGAGACACGGATGGATCTAGAGTCTGTCATACAGAGTGAAGTAAGTCAGAAAGAGAAAAACAAATATCATATATTAACGCATGTATGTGGAATCTAGAAAAATGGTACAGATGAACCAGTTTGCAAGGCAGAAATAGAGACACAGATGTAGAGAACAAACGTATGGACACTAAGGGGGAAAGTGGGGAGGTGGGGGTGGTGGTGGGATGAATTGGGTGATTGGGATTGACATGTATACACTAACATGTATAAAACACATAAGTAATAAGAATCTGCTGTGTAAAAACAAAATTAAATTAAAATTTAAAAAAAACCAACCGAAATCTAAGAAAAAAAGAGAGAGCGAATGTATGAATCCTATTCTTGTTCAGTATCCTTTAGGAATACTTGCATTTCTGATCACTCCATTTCCTTTTTAAAAGATAAGAAAAAATATGGTAGTATTTAGAGAAATGAAAATAGAAAAATCAAGAGGTGGGAGTGGCTTGTTAGTGTGAAGTGCCTGAAGAAAATTAAGATCTTTATTTGGGACAAATTAAGGTGAAAACAGCATGATCAAGATCAATCATTTTGTGCAGGTGTCCAAAGAGTGAACAGTGAATTGAAAAAGACTCCCAGTCGCTGTTTATGCAGGAAATCTGGCACAGTCCTCAGGGTATGACACACAAGAGAGAAATTATATTAGGAAAGAATTTAGAAGTCTCAAAACAAGGTCAGTGAACTCAAGTGCCAAGCACATGATATCGCTGGTGTCACAGAGAAAAGAGGTCAGTTCATTACCTTATAGAGCTGTTGAACCCGCACATTTTATGTGGCTGAGCAGTTTCCTCTGGGAGATGGTTTGCTCATCACAGGTTTAGATCCTGTATCTTTTGAAAACAAGTGTAACTAGCATATTGAAATACCACACCTCATAATTCAGTAAAAATGCAATCATTTTTCTCCCACTGTCCTTTTACAATTTAGTCTCTGGGATAATAGCTCCTGCTCCTGCATGAATACTCTAGCAACCCATAATTTCCTGCTAATTCTTAGGTAATAGATGATCTATGGTCACGAAGTTACAAACATTATCCAGACTCAAAAAACTTAGGAAATCCAGTTCTGGGTGATACTCAAAACTTTGAACTTAAGTTGCTGTTAAATCTCCCTTTTTCTCTCTCCAACCTCACTTCTCCGAGCTTGGGCTGACTTCAGGATAGAAGCCTGCAGTGACATAGAGGGTAGTGGTCCTTCCATCTCTCTGCCTCCTATTTCTAGTCCTCCCCTTCCATCTTGAGCTGTTATTTAAACCCTACCAGGTCCAGTGGGACTAGTGGAGACAGGGAGAGGCAACACACAGGGCAGCTCTTACTTGAACCAGTACTCTCATCGCTTGGTCTCACTCTGGTCTAGCAGATGCCTTTTTCCCTTGAGATGTCATTTTCCTGGACTCCTCAGAGCTTTCTCGCTGTTTCTCTTTCTCCTACAATTCTCTTGTCCCTACAGGATGCTTCTCTTATTTCTCTGTTCTGATTGTCACTTGTGACTCCTTCCTCGGCCCCTAGACACACAGTAGTGCATCTCCAAGCTCCTCCAGGTGGCTCTATTGGACAGAATCTAAGATTCTGTCTCAGGGCCCCACGGCTTTTCCAAGGAACACTCATACATCCCTTGCCTGGGACTGATGTGGGTCCCAAGGCAGCAGCACTGTCCTGGTTCTGGCTCTAAAACAGTCAGTATAGATTCCCACCTGGTAGGAGTTCGACTCCAGCCAGTGTCAATTTCAGCTTTCTCAGGAGTGAATTGGGTACCAGCCTCTAAGTCTCTCAGCCTTAGGAAACACTTCCACTGCTCTCTGAGGGATTTTCTCCCCCTGTCTCAGGATAAGAGGGTTGCACCTCCTCCCAACTCCCTGAGTGCAGGAGGACATGGCAACATAATGTCCCTCCCCACCAAGGAATCTTTTCTCTGATCTCTTTTATCTACCTTCTCTGACCCTTCTTCTATGTCCTCGATGTAGCTGAGAAACCCAAGAGTGGCTTGAAGGTTCTTGAGGCCATTTACTTTCAAAATCTTCATAACATGGTTTGGCACCTTTGTTTGGAATTTTACATCTATTATGTTTTGTCGTCTGGTGGAAACTTCAGTTTTAAGATCGTATTACACAAGTAATAAACAAACATGATTCACGGGCCAATCCAGTGGTGTAACATCTGTCTTTACTAAACATTTTGATTTCTGAGTGTTGTTACTGTGTTAAAAAAAATCAGGGGAGACAACTCTCCAAAGAGTCTTATTTAATCCTTGACCAGCTATGTTATTTAGCACTTCTTAACTAGAGCTGTAGGCGTATGGAGTTCATAAAATAATTTGGAATGAAATACTGTACTGAATGAATATTTTTTATGTGGTAGTAGATGGATCCCCAAGGGCATCACGTGTCTTGCCTGCTGAGACCTTTTCCAGCACAAGAAAGTGGTGAGCCCACCATTCTCTGGCTGTACAAGAGGGCAGGAAAGTGGCTTTGCAATAGTGAGCCACTAGGAGACAAATTCTCCCAAATTAACTCCCTCACCAGCTGACCACTCTAAACCCAGACTTCATAGGCACCATAATAACATGTTTCTGTGAGGTTTGAAGGGAGAAGGGATATCCTTACAGGGTTGCTTGAGTCCAAAGCAGAGAGAGAAGGGAAATAAATACCAGCCTTGGGTCCAGATGTGGCATAACCAGATTGTGTGTGCTGCCGGCTGGCCCTGACCTTTGGAGTTAAGATTGAGAGCCAGAAAGGCTGTGTGTTGTAGGGATTTTTCCCTTTTTGTTTGCTTGTATAACACTAGGGAGGGAAATAGTTGAGTAAAATCCAAGCGTTTCTTTTATTTCACTTCTCTGGAGACCTCAATCATGGAATTGGAAGGACTTGCTTGATGCTTGATTTGTTAAAGCAGTGACTCCCTAAGCTGGTGTCTCCCCGCCTTTTTAAACCTGCACCTTTGGTGAGCATGAAAGTTTCTCACCTCCCTGAAGAGGCTGATTTTCTCCCTCCTCCCCACCTTGCCGCCTCCTTGAGATTCACATGCTTTGGGGAGTTATGGCAGCAGAGATGTCATCAAGCTGTACTTTCTATAGTTTCCATTACAAAAACAATAGGCATGTGTTGGCTTTCCAAATATATAAGCATGTATTATATAAATGAATGCACTTTTTCACTTTACATTGCACTTTTCATGCTAACAGATCACCATTTGTACAAAGTGTCCTGCGATTTCAGAAGGCTCACAGATCTGCTGAAGGCCACTAAGCATGAAAACTCCCAAGGGGACTATTTCTCTTCATCCTAGATGACTCAGTCATGGCCACCTCAATGGCTCTTCTCTCCATCCTGTTGGAGTCTTTATCTCTGTTGGAATCAGTTTTAGAGCTCTAAGTGGACTTAGGGATCATCTAGTCCCATCCTGCATTTTATAGAAACGGATGTCCAAAGAGTTTAAGCAACTTTCCCAAAGTTACACCCCTATGTTTACACTGCAGATCCTGAGCAACTACTCAGGTTGCTGAATTCCCTGCTCATTCTTTTTACTGTATTGTCAATTGCTTGAATCTTCTGTACTTTATCCCATCCCTTTAAAAGATACCAACCAATACTACAAAACAAACAAATGCCAATGTGGCAAACTCTGCAAAGTACTTCATGTTCTTCTGTATATACTAACATCAAGCTTCCTTTACTTTATAGTGCCTCCGAGGCTGAGAAAATACTTATTTGCTATGAACCCATATTTTAGCCAAGTATTTTAAATGATACAGAAGAAAAAATACATAACCCCTAATTTCTCATAGTTTAAAATTAATTGGGGAGACAAATGTGGTTCATATTCAGCTTGTGGCCAACCTGTGATCTCTGGAAACTTTTTTTTTTTTTTTTTACAATGTTGTATTTAATTTCTGCTGTACAGCAAAGTGATGGAACCTTTTTAAATGCATTTGTAATTTCCAACCCTCCACCCTTACTCTGTAACTTATTCTTCCTTGAATTCTTCTGTAGTTCATCCATATCAAGAATAATCTGTGAGATTGGAAGGAATATAGGCGCATTCACAGGGCGTTTATTGCTAAATGTAGTTACTAATAATATAAAAGCTCATCCAACGATGAAACATAGCTAGTGTCATTTTTTTCTAGATGGGGAAACAGGCTCAGCAAGACTACGTGACTAGTTCAGGGTTGCTCAGCTAGCGGTAGATGGAGCAGAGTCTTGCAGCCAAAGTGGCTGCTTGTCAGAGCCCACAAGCCCCCTTTCAGCCAGGAAAGCAAGAGTAGAATAAAGTAGGGAAAAGCAAATAAAGCAAAGTAGGCTTGTTGAAAATTACAGTTTTGTCACAGTGAGGTTATGAGCACATCAAACTAGCTGACTGTGAAAAGCTTTTGAACATGCCTGCTGTTCCGTGTGCTCTTCCTAAAGCTGTGTGAAGTTTTATGTGAGCAGGGCCCTTATCATGGTGGAGGAGGGATTTACAGAGGTGAATAATGGCTAGACAGGGCTCTCAAGATATCTGTGTTGAATTCTCCTTTTATTTATCTAAGAACTGGGCCTGAGCTGGGGTAAATGCATGAGAGACATTAAGTCTCAGCACCTTCGGAGAAAAAAAGGAATTTAGCATCCACAGTTGTCATCTAAAAGCAGTTCCCAGGTCACAGAGTCTTGGAAAATGGGATAATGAGACTGCAGGTTTCTTTGGAGGAGAAAGTTGTTTGATAGGAGCCATGCTCTTGTCAGACTCAGGCAGTGTTTACAGAGGGTGAACCTGGAAATCTTCTTGTTTGCTCAGGGCACTCTTGTCCCTAAGCTTTTCCCTATAAATCACCAGTGGATGGTGCGATCGTGTCACCTTTTGTATTTTTTCTTGGAGATGGAGGAAGGAGCAGTAGGGATTCGATAAATCCATCCATATGTAAATGAAAATTGTTCTGTTCAGTTGGGATGTGTCCATATTGTTTAGCCCCAAGGATATGCAAAATAAAACTTTTTAAAGTTTTCAAGCAAGAAAAAGAGGAACATGTGAGAAAAAGATAAAAAACATACATTCTTCTTTTGACTTGCACTTTGATGGAGGATGAAAGCAATAGACCATCCCCAAAGAAGTAATCCTAGTTTAAAAAAATCCTTGGTTCTCAAAAGCCTGGCATTGCATGTTTGTTATATTTGTTCCTATTTTGTTTGTAAAAGGTTTTAAAGGCATATGATGTAATGAAGTAAATGTTATTTTGCAGTTGAAAATTAAAGAGTTCTTTTGTATTTTAGGTCTTACAGGAATTCTCAGGGACAGTGAGAACTGGAGTGTGTATGTATTATGGGGAGGGCAGTGAGGAAGATGAGGGGAAAACATTACAGCTCCTTTCTGAAGATAATTATAAGCCATAATCCCTCAATATATATATATTTTTTGCTTCCTCTGGTTTGAGATAAAAATAGATTTTTTCCCAAAAATGTATTTCAGGGCCCTCTTAGCATCTCAGATGGAACCAACATTTGCCAGGAATGTTTTCCCTTGTTTTGATGAGCCAGCTCTGAAGGCAACTTTTAATATTACAGTTATTCATCATCCAAGTTACGTGGCCCTTTCCAACATGCCAAAGCTAGGTAAGTAATGTTTCCTGTCGTTGTATATGTATACATGTACCTATATGTATATGTGTATATAGACATACATAACATATAATTACATATACACATATACGTATGTATATATAATGTTATATATTATATAATTATGTAATACGTTTATCTGATTATATATTTATATATTTGTATTTATATGAATTATATATGTGTATATATATTTAACTCTGTAATAGGTTTTATATCAGTAGATTTCCTAGGCAGTGTGTTGAGAGTGTGTTATGACTGTAGTATAGTATAACCAGGGAGGGCAGTCACATGGGATATTGCATCAGTATGCACATCTTGGTGATGGTAAATCCTGATTCTTTTTGTATTAGGAGCTGAGGACACTACACTGTTCTCATACATTGGCAGCCTGTCTGCCCATTAATCTGGGCTTCAACTATTGATCATTAGTGATGACAAGCTAGTGAACTTGGTCTGAATCTGGTACATAGATGTGGGTTTGGTTTGGTTTTGTTTTCTGTTTTGTTTTTGGCTCACAGTCGTTTTTTCTTTTGATTGAATTGGCATCCAATTTCTTTTAATTCAGAGATTCCTCATAAAAATAAAAATTCTTAGTTTTTTTTTGAAACTCAGAACATCTAACAACACTGGCCCTGCACTTCCGATGTGCCAGTGATAGTTGCCGCTGAGAAGGGGCTACCTCCTGCAGACCAAGCCCATGCCCCCGCCTGCCGTGGTCCCCACCACTCCCTGTTAGTGTACACCAGCCCGTTCACATCAAGTACCTGGCCCTCCCAGGCGTCTGAGTTTGTGATTTCAGGTTTAAAACCCGCAGTGTGACTCCACTGAAGACCTGCCTGAAACCTGAGAATGGCAGAATTGTACCTTGTTGACCTCCCATGGGCCTGGGAAACTCTAGATTAAGTGCTGAGAGAGATGGGCTGGACCAGGAAACAGTCGTGGATGGGAAAGAGAGGAGGTAGCTCATGGGCCTAGTTTACAGTGCCCATAGATTTGCCCTCCATCCAGACCATGTTATTCAAGGTGCTAATTCAGGACTGAGATACTGTCCTTAGGCCTTCCTAATGTGGTTTTGATAGCTTGGGGGTAGACAAATCCAAACTGCTGCACTCTGGGGAGGAGTTGGGAAGAACTAGCTGGGTGACAGTCGACTTGACAAATTATTTCAAAGGTAGATAGTTGTGCTTATTATTGCTTATTTACAGTGATTTGGACTAAAATCAATTTCTCTAGGTCAGTCTGAGAAAGAAGACGTGAATGGAAGCAAGTGGACTGTTACTACCTTTCACACCACGCCCCACATGCCCACTTATTTAGCCGCCTTCGCCATCTGTGACTACGAGCATGTCAGCAGGACTGAAAGGGGCAAGGAGGTGAGTGAGGGAGACCCTCCAGGTAAGGGGACATTTGTACTGGCCGCGGACTGCTCAGGCACTGCTGCATCAGGGGCTATGCCTACATACCCCACCGTCTCCTCCTGGATCTCCCCCAAGCCCTGTTACCACTCTCAGCGCGGAGTTGCAGAACGGGATGCAACGGTTTCCACTGCGGTTCTGCGGACGGGTTTCTATGGAAAGTCTCCCCATTAAGCCCACTCGAGGCAGGGTCTGAGCCTCCCCCACTTCCCGGGCTTTCGCTACCTTTCGGAGTACAGGAGAGAACAGGGAAAGCGGCCACACTAGCATCTGGAAGCTCAGGTTTACCTGTTGTTTACTTCGCCTACATCCTACTGCAGCCTTGAAGCCAGGGTGCTGCCCAAAATGTCTAGCAGCCACTATGACACAGACACCAAACAACCCAAATTGACACCAGCTGGGACAGCTGCTCTGGCTGAAATGCTGCAGGCAGGTTAAGCATTATCCCTATCAAGGAGCAGGTCCGCTGGGTTCCTCACCTCCGGGGCATGAACACTTCCCTAGAGTTGTGTAAATAGGTGCTCTGTCCTGAAACACCCAGTTTTTCACCCAGTTATACTCTCATTACATAATAATCCTTTAGGGAAATATCAAGGTTATTGTAGCAGTACTTTATAGACTGGTTCACTCCCTACGCTAGAGTGTGGAGGTAAGTAGGGCCAGTGCCTTAGGCCCAGTTCTCTCTAGTAGGATAGACTTCACCAGGCTGAGGAGAGTCAGGCCCTACAGCAGGCGGAGGCTCTCTCCTGGGCCCATGAACTTCCAGGCTTGTGCCATTGACTTGTGGAGGCAAGGAAGCTGTGGATGAGCCAAGTCTGTCACCAGGGGGAGAATCGTTCAAAGCCCCTCCTCCTAAGGATGAATTAATAATACCGTGTTAGATGCAAACAACAGCTCATTTTCCTCAGCTGTTGGCTCCAGCCTGATTTCCCTTATTGAATAATCATTGGTAGATGCTTCATATCCACAGATATAACATGAGCCAAGTCAGATGTTCATGGTATATATTGATAAAATCTACTCAGGCATGATGTGGAAGCCCATGGTTTGTACCTGGCATGAAGGAGTGGGCCCGGAGCTCACGAGTGACCCAAGGTGACTGTCAGCATCCTCATCTCCAGTGGCTTGTTGCTCTCAATGCTGCTGCACAGTGAATAATTCTTATAAAGGATCATACCTGTTTCTTCATGAGAGATCACCCTGGAAGGAAAGCCAGCTGCCACAGAAAGCAAAGAGGAAATGGAACATGCCTAAGAAAGTCATGGTCTTAGCCAGAAACTTGAAATTTGGGATGAGTTTATCAGTGGAATGTTGCATTTGGCTCTGGCTCAGCTCTGGGAAGCGAAGGAGTCCACCATATACTCTACAGGGAACCAGACTGTACTCTTGGAATAACATCCAGACTCTACAAAGATGACTCATTAAGTAAGAGATAAAAATTTAGTGAAGTTGAAAATGCGGTTCGTGCGTGGCATGAGGATAAACATAGGACACACATAACTAAGGTTGGAAATAACATATTTTGAGTAGAATTTATCACACGTGGGCATGTGTAAAGATATTCCGCTCTTAGATGTTGAGGTCTGCTGTGTCTAAGGAGGGCCACAAGGACACACTGGTGGGCTAGGTGTGACTTTTTTTTTTTTTTTTTTAAAGATAGTAGTCATCTTTTCTTTTTTAAATTTATTTATTTATTTTTGGCTGTGTTGGGTCTTTGTTTCTGTGCGAGGGCTTTCTCTAGTTGCGGCGAGCGGCGGCCACTCTTCATCGCGGTGCGCGGGCCTCTCACTATCGCGGCCTCTCTTGCTGCGGAGCACAGGCTCCAGACGCGCAGGCTCAGTAGTTGTGGCTCACGGGCTTAGTTGCTCCGCGGCATGTGGGATCTTCCCAGACCAGGGCTCGAACCCGTGTTCTCTGCATTGGCAGGCTGATTCTCAACCACCGCGCCACCAGGGAAGCCCTAGGTGTGACTTTGAAGGAACTTTATGGCTGCGTTCCCGAAACGTTCTGCACCTGTTTGTGCTCCTCGCTGCCCTGCCTCTTCCCCCACAGCTCGGAATCATCATTTGCCTCCCTTTTGGCTTAAAGAGTGGTCGTTTACTGGAGGAGCTTTGTAACCTGGAAATTTACGTGCAAACATTAGTTGTTACTGCCTTTTTTTCCCCCCAAGACTACAGTTAATTTGCACACATTATCCTGAACGTGGGGAAAGGTGAATGTTATTTCCACTCAGTAGCGTGGGCTCTGGTTTAGATGTCTTCCTGGCCTTGCCATGGAGGTGAGAGCTTGAGAAGGGGCAGGTACGGGTAGCGTTAGGGGCAGGGCAGAGTCCTGGGCCCCTCTTTCCCAGGATAATGGGGCCTGGCGGGGAGGAGGCTGAAAGGAAGGAGGGGCTCCAGGCAGGAGGCTTCCAGAACAGGTGGGTGCACTTTGTGAAAGGGGAGCGTTCCTGAAGCCCTCAGGTAATTCAAAAGTCACTTGATTCAAGACAAATTCTCCAGCAGAAGTAAAAGCCAAGTCAGGTGAATGTGGTCTTGGAGGTCAGCAATCTGCAGATATTGTTGTGTTGCTTTTCGTTTTCTTTGCATTTTCTTTAATGTTTTGCAGAGAGCTCTTTCTCAAATTAACTGTATTCACATCAGTATAATTATCTAATTCCCTCCTCGCTAACTTCCATTCTAGGGTTATAAGTTTCATACGTGTTTTTTAGCTAACACTAACAACTCCATTTAAAAGTGCTCAGGTGGCATTGGGGATACCGTGACTTCATATTAAAATACCAATGAATGTTAAAACAACATCACATTAGTCACCAAAGTCACACAAACAAGTTCAAATGCCCAAATGACAGCACGGTTGTGTTAAACTAACTAAACACGGCAGGGATTTCTGTTCAGGTACTAAGGAGGAAGTGTCATAAACAGAGAATATAATTCACTTGCTTCAACAACTATAAAGTCATAAGACTTTTGATGAACTTTTTAAAATTAAGGAAATTAACCTTATTTCAAATTTGGAAAATAAGATGAGACTATTCATGTTTTCTTTAACAAACCATTTTAAATTTGCATGATTCAAATTTGCTTAATATATTCTATACTGTTTAACCCCTACTAACTGCCCAATTCTGGTTTGAATCATTGGAACTATGTCCTGAAAAGGGAAGCAAGGATCCAAGGGACCCTTTTACTCCAGCATAAATCGACATTTTCTGTGGGGGTAGATACCATTCCCAGGATTATTTTTGAAGTACAAAATTTTACCTGTTATTGCAGAAGAGTGAAATAACACACTTTCTGAGGAACCACTGTTCTCAACTTAGTGAATAGCCTTAGTGAATTAGATAATTATACTGATGTGAATACAGTTAATTTGAGAAAGAGCTCTCTGCAAAACATTAAAGAAAATGCAAAGAAAATGCAAAGCAACACAACAATATCTGCAGATTGCTGACCTCCAAGACCACGTTTACCTGACTTGGCTTTTACTTCTGCTGGAGAATTTGTCTTGAATCAAGTGACTTTTGAATTACCTGAGGGCTTCAGGAATGCTCCCTTTTCACAAAATGCAGCCACCTGTTCTGGAAGCCTCCTGCCTGGAGCCCCTCCTTCCTTGCAGCCTCCTCCCCGCCAGGCCCCATTATCCTGGGAAAGAGGGGCCCAGGACTCCTTTCTCACTGTGTGGACACATGCAAACGTTTTATTATGCAGCTTCTTTTGAAAAGGTAAGCCTTTGGCTCCAGAGCATCAGGGAACTGGAGCCAGCAGGCTGCCACTTTCCAAAAATCACTACTGCTTTTCCTGATCACTGCCTAATTGTTTCTGTTTAGATACGCATCTGGGCCCGGAAAGAAGCCATCGCAGCTGGAAATGCAGACTTTGCTTTGAACATCACAGGTCCCATCTTCTCTTTTCTGGAGGATTTATTTAATATTAGTTACCCTCTTCCAAAAACAGGTGAGGCATCTTCCCTTACAATGCATTTGATTTCCTATTATGGGGGCCCTGGGTTGAGATCAAAAGGTACCTAGGCGGGCCTCCAAGGACCCATTGGCACTTTGCTATTTTTGCAGTTTCGGAGTTAGCCCCGCGCTGGCTTCCCATCATTATGTCCTACACCTTCCTAAACACACAGGGGCCTGTCTGTTCTTTCTCTGCATCGTTCCGTGTGACCAGTAAGTGCTCGGAGAGCTCCCTGGCTTTAGATCCCTCCTGGGTACTCACTGGCAACTTACATCCTCCAGACCCTGTCTTCTCTCTTGCATTCTGTCCTTTCCTCTCATAACGTGAGTGTGCAATGCAGTGTTCTGCATCCTTTTAGCCGCTTGTGTGTGTTACTCCAGTTCCCTTTAGTAAGGTTTTGTTGGTTTTTCAAAAACTATTCTTTAGCTGTGAGTCATTGGATTAGGACCTGGGGGTCCCATCTGTGAATTTTTGTTGTATAAAATTGGGATCATGTGTGAACATAATATGATCCTCGAAGGAATATGTAAACATTTTATTTCTCATAGATCTGTATGGAATGTCCTTAAAATTATGTGAGCCACTCAGCTCAGAAAGTTGTTCCATGTTTTTCCTATCAAAATTAAGGGTATCACGTAAGTGTGTTTTGTTCCTCTGACAGGTTAGTTAGTTGAAGTCTTGGGGAAAAGTATGTTTGGCCTTTCCTGGAATATAGTAGAAGCAAAGTGGGGAGTAAAAATTGGGGAGCTCAAGCCTCTTGAACCCTGGGAAGCCAGGGGTTCTGCAGCTCAAGCCTTCTGACTGAGGAGGGATGGGGAGTGCAGGAATGGGGACTAGCCTTGGCCCCTCACGGATCCCAGAGGTGATACCCGTCATTTAGAAAGTTGGGGGTGGCAGGAATCTGGGCATGGTGACCAACTTCTGGCACTTCTGCGGCTGGAAGATCTCAAGATAAACCTTGTCTAGGCAAGCAAATTTCCATTTGTCTTTATTTAGATAAGGAGAAGTCCAGAGTTATTCTTGATATCCTGTTCTGTCAAAGCATCTCCGCCATCCAATTAGTCACCTCCTTATTATCTCCACATCCATCCACTTCTTCCCATGCCCCTCATTCTCCCTAGTTTACGTCACCAACAGCTTGACCACAACAGCTCTCACTTAGTTTCACCACCTTCGCTCTTGTCTCCTCCAATCCATCTTCCACACTGAGGCCAGAGGGATTTTTCCAAAGCAAAATCTGATCATGTTACTCTCCTCTAAAACCTCTCTGTGGCTTCCCGTTTGAGGATAAAGTCCAGGCTTTTAACAGTTTCTCAGAATAGGAAGGATGCTCTAACACCATCTCTATCCTCTCCTACACTTTCGTCTTCCTCTCCTCTCCTTCAGGCTCTTGCACATGCAGTTTGCACATCCTGCCATACCTTTTACCCAACAGGTTGATTCTTATATTTCTCAACTCAGTGCCCCCTCCTCCAGGAAGTTTTCCCTGACTCCATCTCTCACGCTTCCACAGCATCCTGTGCGCCCCTGCATTCAAGCTCTTGACCTACTAGATCCTAATCATCTCCCCCAGTAGGTCGAGGGCCAGTTGCGGGTCAGGATCTGGACTGTCCTTTTTAAAGTACTCTCAGAGCCTATGACAGTGCTTCTCTCAGAGTGGTAAACAGTAAACATTTTTTTTTTTTTTTTTTTTTGGTGGAGGAATAAATACATGCAATGAGTTCAGTAATTCCATGTAAATTCTGGCTAGATTACCAACTCTTGGAAGTCAGGGTTATATTGGCACTTTTTTTGTATCTTTCATAGCATCTCAGCCGATGTTTCTCTATGAGCACACACGCAGGTGGGTGCTTAGTCAAAACCGCATTTTGATAGATGATTAAAATAAGGAGTTTCTCTATTACTGCATCTTTAAGAGAAAGATAAACTAATGTTTCCTAATTACTTTAACTTTTGGTTGAGTCATTTAAAAACAAAAACAAGAACAAACAAACACACAAAAAAAGCAAGAGAGCCAAACCTTCCCTATCGGCATTTCCCACATACGCCTTACCCTTTACTCTCAGTGAGTCAGGTGAAAAGCCTTTTTATTTACTTCTTCCATGGTGTTCTTTTAGCTTACCTTCTTGTAGCTTGCTCAGTTGAATTCTAAGCCTCAGAATCTAAACCATGTGTATATATCTATTACATAGAATAACATTTTTTCTTTCTTTCTGCTCTTTTTTTATTTAAGTATAGTTGATTTACAATGTTTCAGGTGTACAGCAAAGTGATTCAGTTAGATACATATCTATTCTTTTTCAGATTCTTTTCCATTATAGGTTATTACAAGATATTGAATATAGTTCCCTGTGCTATACAGTAGGTCCTTGTTCTATATCTATTTTACATATAGCAGTGTGTATCTGTTTATCCCAAATTCCTAATTTACCCCTTTCCCCCTTACCCCTTTGGTAACCATAAGTTTGTTTTCTGTCTGTGAGTCTATTTCTGTTTTGTAAATAAGTTCATTTGTATCAATATTTTAGATTCCACATACATGACAGTTGTCTTTCTCTGTCAGACTTACTTCACTTAGTATGACAATCTCTAGGTCCATCGTATTGCTGCGAATGGCATTATTTCAATTTTTTTATGGATGAGTAATATTTCATTATATATATATATATATATATATATATATATATATATATATATATCCACACACACACACACACACACACACACACACACACACACATTCATCTGTTGATGCACATTTAAGTTGTATCCATGTCTTGACTATTGTGAATAATGCTGCTATGAGCATTGGGGTGCATGTATCTTTTCAAATTAGAGTTTTCGTCTTTAGAACAACATTTTCTTTTCTGGTGTTGCTATCATTTTAATTCACTCTGTTTAAAGTCAGAAGTGGACTGAAATATCAAAATATTACAGAGATGATAGAGTTGGCTGTTTGGGTTGTTGTAAGTTTTGAAAGAAAAAGTGGCATCATGATGCTTTTAGGAATAAATATGGGCATTTGAGATTTGCAAACTTTTAAAATGGCAACTTCCCTTTTAAGTTTTTATTTTACTCTTAACTTGTAACTATACCAGGCTAATGATATGTATTGTACATCCCAGCATGATCTGTATTTTTATAGTAGTAAAACTCAAGTACCATATAAATCATAAAGCAATGAAATAATGACCATAATCAATTAGAAG
Source organism: Balaenoptera physalus (assembly GCF_965194825.1). NCBI lineage: Eukaryota > Metazoa > Chordata > Mammalia > Artiodactyla > Balaenopteridae > Balaenoptera > Balaenoptera physalus. The sequence goes on along the minus strand of NC_138890.1, from coordinate 82,568,359 downwards.
CTACTGAGTAAATGAGAATCACCTGTTACTTTCCTAGGTGCTCTGTGAATGCAGAAGAAGTAGATGGCTGAGGTTCTGTTCAAGTAGCTCAGTTAGGGAGATAGCTTCTACGTGTTAAAAGCAAAAGCAACAAATTGCTAAGTATGAGATAACGTACTGGCTAAAAAAAAACTCTTAAAAGAAAGAGGATTGATAACTGGTAATGGGAGTAGCCCAAATGTATAAAGAACACCTACAAATAAATAAGAAAAATAACAATAGAAAAAAACAAGTAAAAGATATATGAATAGCTGTTTTACAGAAAAGGAAACAGATGTGACTAATAAACTTATGGAGAGATACTTAGCCTCATTAAGCAATCTGAGAAATGAATATCCAAGGCCACAGTGAGGCACCATTTCATACCACTCAGTTGTCAGAGTAAGCATTCTGACAAACGCCAGTAGAAGGTGACATTGTTGAAGGGAGTATCAGTTGTTACAACTTTGAAACTTATTTGTTATCTTACAATGTTGATCATTAGAATACCTTAAAACTCAGTAATTCCATTGCTAGATATACCCCAAGAGGAATTTGAGCACATATGTGCCAGAAGACATATGCAAGAATGTTCATAGCCACACTTTTCATACTAGCCCCAAACTGAAAGCAACCAAAGTGGTCACCGATAGGAGAATGGATAGATAAAGTGTGGTTCATTCACACAACGGGAAACTATCCAGCAATGAAAATGAAACACTCTTTCTAAAGTTTAAAAACAAAAGAAACCTAAACAATATAATATTTAGGTAATATTATATATAATATTAGGCAACTACATATATATTCCCTTGCTTTTTCTTAAACAATGGAATGATAAACACCAAGTGCAGCATAGTGGTGAATCTCTGGAAGAATAAGCTAAAGGATGAGTTGAGAAGGAGCACAGAGGAAGATGTAAGTCAGCTGTTCCCAAATGTTACCGTGCATTGGAATCACTTGGAAGGCTGGTTAAACCACAGATTGCTGCTCCTGACCCCAGAGTTTCTGATTCAGTAGGTCTGGGGTTGGTCCCAGAATTTTTATTTCTGATAAGCTCCCTGGTGGTGCTGATGCTGCCAGTCTGGAAATCAGAATACAAGTTATTAATAATAATCTAAATTAGGCACAGGCAAGCAATCAAATCTGGCCCACTGCCTATTTTTGTATGGTCCATGAGCTAAGATTGGTTTTTACAATTTTAAATGGTTGAAAAAAATCAAAGGAAGAATAATATTTTGTGATACATGAGAATTGTATATAAAATTCATATTTCAGGGTCCATAAATAGTTTTATTGCACCACAACGTGCTTATTTGCTTACATAGTGTGTGTGGCTACTTTTGTGCTGGTATGCCTGAGCTAAATGTGTTACAGAAAACATATAGCCCACAAAGCTGAAACTATCTACTAATCTGGCCCTTTACGGAAAAAAATTTGCCAACCCCTGTTCTAAAGGGTACGTGGTAGAGTCATGGGTTTTGTATTATTATTTTAAAATAATGAATTCATCATTAAAGTAAAATAAAACAGGGTCATGTGTGAAGAAACAAGAATTCTTCTTACTCCAGTTGTATGCATCTGAAGTAAAGAAAAAACAATTTTTTTTAAATAGTCATCAGGGTTGGTTAGAAATGGCTTCTTGAAGTTGGTTAGATTGGACCACAAGTATTGGTGGCATTCATAGACTGAGCAGAGGATTTCCTGGGATAGCAAACTGCTCCAGCAGAGAAAGACTCAGTGGTTGTAGAGAACAAAAGGGATTGGCTTGAGGGGAGTAGAGCAGTCTTTTGTGAGGAAAGTGGGTGGGTTGCTGGGTAGGATGGGTGCTGGTGGAGGAAAGGATAGATAGAATGGGAGACCTAGGCTGAGGCAACTAAGTATACCCAAAGATAAAAGAGCATTACCTGGTGGAAGCTATGTATCCACTACCTGGATACGCTTTACTACGTACTGTCAACTTCAACCAAGTGTAAAGTCAACTTAAATTACTGAGCATAGCACAGCATAAAACATTCATTAGGCAAATGTAGCATGGACTGTAGGAATGATATTTCTTACATTAGCAAAAGAAAATTTTAAGACTTGTTCTAGTTTTAGAAGCAATAATGATCACACTGTCGAAAATGTGGAAAGATAGGGAAAAGCACAAAAAAGAGAAGCAAAATCTCCTGTTTTGCTACCATGCAGAGATAATCATGGGTAACATTTTGGTGTATATATTTCCAGTGTCCGTCTTTGTCTCAGTCTCCACCTTTCTTTGTATTTGCTTCTTTGTTTTTAACAAAAATGATACCATGGAATTGATACTATTCTTTGGCTTTTTTTTTTTTTAAGTTAACAGTATATAGCAACATGATCCAGATAACTATTCTTTTTTATTGTCATTTTAAGACATAGGATGCCTACATATCAGTTTGACAGAATAATTTATTTAATCCTCAGTGGTTGAACATTTGGACTGATTTTCCCTTTTTGGTGGCGGGTGCTGCTTTTTTTTTTTTTTTTTAATTAGTTTTTATTTATTTATGGCTGTGTTGGGTCTTCGTTTCTGTGCGAGGGCTTTCTCTAGTTGTGGCAAGCGGGGACCACTCTTCATCGCGGTGCGCGGGCCTCTCACTATCACGGCCTCTCTTGTTGCGGAGCACAGGCTCCAGACGCGCAGGCTCAGTAATTGTGGCTCACGGGCCCAGTTGCTCCGCGGCATGTGGGATCTTCCCAGACCAGGGCTCGAACCCGTGTCCCCTGCATTGGCAGGCAGATTCTCAACCACTGCGCCACCAGGGAAGCCCCGGTGCTGCTTTTAAAACACTAAAGAAAACATAAGGAAATGTTTACAAATATCCATGCTACTTGCCTTAGTAAAAATTCCAAAAGTGGAAAGGGTAGGAACATTTTTAAAGGTCATGAAGCATTTTGCTGGATTGCTCCAGAAAAATTGTACCAGTTCACACCCTTGCCAAAAGGCTATGTGTCAGTTTTCCTATACTTAATTTATTAATTCTAGCCAATACTAATTATTAATCTTCTCATACATTTGAAAGATTAAGTTATATCATTGTTTTAATTTTTGTTTTTGATACAAATGAAGCTGAACATTTTAAGTAAGATTTTTGGCTGTTTGAATTATTTCTTTCTTGAGTTGTTCACATTTTTGTGTTTTCTTTTTTATTCATCAGAGTTCTTTAAATATTGAAAAAATATTGTCTAGTTGTGATATATGCTGCAAATATTTTTCCCAGTCCATGTTTTGCCTTTCAAATTTGTTTGTGGTGTTTTTTGGTGAACTAAAATATTTGATTTTAAATAGACTTTATTTTTTAGAGCAGTTTTAGGTTTACAGAAAAATTGTGCCCAAAGTGTAGAGGGTCCTCCTATACCGCCTCTCCCTCCCCTTGTCCCCAACCCCAGTTTCTCCTATTGTTAACGTCTTACATTGGTGTGGCTATTTTTAAAATTACAATTGATGAACCTGTATTGATACACTTTTATTAACTAAAGTCCATAGTTTACATTAGAGTTCACTCTTTGTGTTGTACAGTTCTGTGAGTTTTGACAAATGTATATAGTAATGACATGTCTCTACCATTACAGTATCATACAGATAGTTTCACTGTCATAAAAAATCCCCTGTGCTCTACCTATTCATTCTCCCTCTTTTCCCCAAGTCCCTGATAACTACTGATCTTTTTACTGTCTCTATGGTTTTGCCTTTTCCATACTGTTATATACTAACTGGAATCATACCATGTGTGGCTTTTTCAGACTGGCTCCTTTCACTTAGTGACATGCATTTAAGTTTTCTCTGTGTCCTTTCATAGCTTGATAGCTCATTTCTTTTTATCACTAAATAGAACTCTGTTGTATGGCTGTACTACAGTTTCTTTATCCATTCACCTATTAAAAGACATCTTGATTGCTTCCAAGTTTTGGCAGCTATGAATAAGACTGCTATAAATATTCATGTGCATGTTTCTGACATAAGTTTCTGACTCATTTGGGTAAATACCTAGGATCTCAATTGCTAGACTGTATGGTCAGCCTATGTTTAGCTTTACAAGAAACTGCCAAATTGTCTTCTGAAGTGACTGTACCATTTTGCATTCCCACCAGCAATGAATGAGAGTTTTTATTGTTCCACATCTTCTCCAGCATTTGGTGTTTTGTTTTGAATTGGTGTGTCATGGTATCTCATTGTCATTTTAATTTGCAAATTCCTAATGACATATGATGTTGAGCATGTTTTCATCTGTTTATTTGCCATTTGCATATCTCTTTAGTGAAGTGTCTATTTAGATCTTTTGCTAATTTTGTAAAGTTATTTTCTTATTGTTGAGTTTCAAGGGTTCTTTGTATATTTTGAATACAGGTCCTTTATCAAAAGTATTTAATTTTCATATAGTCAAAACAGTTTATTTTCTGGCTCTGTCTTTGGTATGTCTTTAAAGCCTTCTTTCCCCTTAAATTATAAATATTCACTTGCATTTTTCTTTCAGTAATTTTATGATTTCATTTTGAGATGTTTGTATCTGGAAGTCTCAAATTTTGAGGAAGAGATGATTTCATTTTTCCCTCCATTTAAATCCACTTAGATATAATTGCTTTGCCTACTTTTGACAACCGTGCAATGGAAAACTGGGGACTGTTGATGTTTGATGAGTCATTATTGTTGCTGCAACCAAAGGATAAACTAACAGAAAAAAAGACTGTGATCTCCTATATTGTCTCCCACGAGATTGGACATCAGGCATGTGGTAAAACGTTCTTTCTTATTTCACATGAAGATATTCTCCAGCTGCTGTACCAAAAGTAGCGACCCCCCCCCCCAAACCCTGCTGTACACCAAAGTTTAAAAATTATTTGAAAAGTGGGTCGCTGAAAGAAAACAAGGAAGGATCTGTGTAATCAGATCCTGGGTGGATTTGAACTACTGGTGATAAATCACAGTGATGAGAACTTAAAGAACATTCGCAGGTCATATATTTATATCCAAAGAGTAACTGTGTTCCACAAAGTTCTCTTCAGGAAAAGTAAGCCAGGCAGAGCTATGATTATTTTCTTTCCATTCCATCTTAAACTAGAGATATTCAAAAAAGTCACTGCAAGATATCCACATTTCATTAGCAGATTGTTACAAACTTTTTTTTTTTTTTTTTGAGAGAAGTTACAAGTTAAAGGATTATAGTCAATATACTAGTGTCAGTGAGGTGAGCAGTAATTAATCCTGGAGCTGCATCCCCAAAGGTGATGTAAACAGGATTTATTTCATTAGATCTATATGCTTTTATGCTGTGATTTTAGAAGTTTAGTTATTTGATTTGATGGAGATTCTCACATCTGCATTTTGACCTTTATAAATCAAGTTCGTCAAGAAAGAAGTCATCTAAACTATGAAATTGTTATCTTTTTGTTATATGGACTCCTAAGAAGTTTTGGAGAAGAGTGATTTACTGGGATTGAATAACACCCTGTTACACAGTCAACACATACTTTCACAAGTTTTGATCAGTCACCCAAAGTGTCATTTTTTTTTTATTATAGCCTAAATGACACATTGTTTTGGAATACAGGCTGCTATTAGTACGTCACAGCTGTTATATAAGGATTTGGTTAAATACCAGGATGTGGATTTGTTGGTTTTGGAAATTATTGTGTTTTTCTTTCCTGATTCTGTTTATCATCTGTTTGACACTTTCTTTCTGTTAAGCTCAAATAGAAAATAATTATAGTTGTACCACTTTGCAGAACATATGAATACTTGAGTGATTTTTACATGGTGCAGATCAAATCATGTCCTGAAAACACAATCACTGCTTACAGCAAGATCCTAATGTAGTCTGTTTAGAGTATAAGATTCTGTAATTAGTAGGTGCTAAGTAAACTTTCAGGACTTCTGCTTTAACTTAACTTTGGGGCAAAGTGGACAATTTGAGAACTGCTACTCTAGCTTAACTTATTTTTTAACATCACAATTTTAAAACAAAAATTGCTTTCAGTCATTGGATGTGAAATGATTATTTTAGAAGACATGCATGACTGACATCTCTTCATGTTAAAACAACAACGTCATTTTGGGGTCCTGTTTTCAAGTTTATCATTGACAGCAAAAAGCATTTAATTTTGTCTTTGACCTTACATTTATTTCACATGCAATTACAATAAATATTACTTAAATTGAATTTAAGAATTTTTTTTCCCCAACTCCAAAAGTGGTTTGGAAACTTGGTTACCATGAATTGGTGGAACAATATCTGGCTCAATGAAGGTTTTGCATCTTATTTTGAGTTTGGAGTAATTAACTACTTCAATCCTAAACTCCCAAGGGTAAGTAGTTTGTTAATTATAATTTTTTTCCCTTAATTATAAAAGTAATGCATGTTTATTGTTGAAAGTGTGTAAAATACAGAAAAATAAAAGGAATATTAAATTATCTGTAATACCAGAGATGATCAATTTTATCTTTTTGGTATGTTTTCTTTTTCCAGACTTTTATTATTATGAATATTCCTAAAAGAGAATTACACAGAAATGTGTAATACCCTTTCTACTTCATACTATATCAAGAGCATTTTCACAAATCATTAAATCATTTTTGAAAACATGATTTTTAAGGGTTGCCTAATATTTTATCATATCACCTTATAAGGTGTATCTATGTAATATTTCCCTACTATAAGATTTTAGGTTATTTTCATTTATTTCTACCTAGACTAAATTTTAAAGCGCTTGTAATCAGTAGTCTATGGCTTTAATGATAAGAATATGCTATATTATATATTATAAATATTATATATTATGTTACATATAATACAGCTGATATTACATATAATACTAATAGCTGATATTGTATCTATTATAGCTGATATTCTTTTGCTGTTTTGAGTAAATAGTAGTATAGAAAAATAAACTTATGGATATGCAAATCTGATTATTTCAACTGTAAGTTATGTTTCTAATATTTTATTTAGAGTAATTAGGTAGTGCTTTCAGAATGGCATGATAAAGCCAAATTGACTTTATTTGATTTAGGTGTTTAAATGTTTAGACTTAATACCATCTTTTGACACAGACCTCACTTTTTCACTCCGAGCCAGGGGTCCTTTCTCCCCCTCTGTTCCTGCGTCCTGCCTCCTGCCTCCTGCCATCCCCCTGATGCTCAGAGCTGCTCTTTCTGCTGCCCTTTGCCAGCCTCTCTCTCATCTCCCCTCCCAAGTGTTTCCAAGGCTCAGTTTTTGGCCTCTTTCCTCCCTTCCCTACCCTCGCTCATTCAGAGTACATTGACATTTGAAATGCTGATCTCCACTAGCCAGATCTTCTTTACAGGCTAAATTTATTCACTTTGAAGGAGAGTCTAAGATTGTGTTCTTTCTATTATATTGGTTGTAAATTTTCCCTCTATGAAAGGAAGGAGATGGTAGGTAGATATTTGGTTTTTGTTGACTAAAAAGTTGGCAGAATAAAAAGTTGACAGACCTCTCTTGGCACCCCAGAAACTTAAAAAAAAAAAATCCTTTTTTACCTGTTTGTGAAATTGTAGTTTCTGGGAAGCACTGATGTAGCAGCCTCTTACTGCCCCAGTTCCATGCCACCCACTCTGCCCTTTGCAAACATCCTATAAAATGCCCACCATCACATAGTCCGGCCATTCTGCAGTACCTCTGCTCTTCCTCCCCTGGATTGGACATCATGATATAGATCAGCAGAATGAAGTATTGAAAAGTTAATTGACTCGCCCAAGGTCATTTGCCTGATTGAGGCAGAACTGTGATTACATTCCAGTTACCTGGGTCTAGTCTGAAGATGAGGATAATGATGATAATAACAATAATACTGTATTTACCATTCACTGAGTACTTAGGATTTATCTGCCTGGTAGTGTAAGTTCTATACATATATCATCTTACTCAATCTTCAAAATAATCCTATGAGTATAGTTGTTATCTTTTCTATTTTCTATTGAGGAAACTGAGGCATAGAAGCATTAAGTAAGTTGTTCAAGGTCTCACAGTTATTAAAGGTCAGAGATGAGAGTCAGTTTCAGGTTTCTCTAACTGCAAAGCCCATGCCTTTAACCACTGTGCTCTGCAGAGAAAACACCTGGGAGTGTTCTCGTTCTCAAGGAGCTTATGGTGTGTGTGTATATGTTCATTATATGACTCTTTTCATATACATAAACTTTATACACATACAGTAAATCTCAGTTGTCTTCAGTAGTCCTTTCCGTATACTCTATACCTACAAAATTGTTTATATCTCTCTTTTATAAAGTAGCATCTACACATGGTTAGTGTCATCTATAACTGTTTTTGAAAGCATTTGGTTGTATTCCAAATTAACTCTGTGCTGAGAGTAAATATGGAAAGAAATTGCATTCCCATAAAACAATTAGATTCACCTTGTATGTCCTTAATTGAATAGACTATACTATCAACATCAGTCAGTTACCTCTTAATGCAACTAAAATGGCTAAGGTATTACCATAACTGGAAACAGTGACGAAAACATATTACTAATGTTTTTGAAGCTAAGATGGTAAGATTATCCTCTCTTTTACCATTTAGTTATTTCTTTTTATCATTGATTCTTTTTTTGTTTGTTTTATTTATTTTTCTATACAGCACATTCTTATTAGTTATCCATTTTATACATATTGGTGTATATATGTCGATCCCAAACTCCAAATTCGTCACACCACCACCTCCACCCCCTCTGCTTTCCCCCCTGGGTGTCCATACATTTGTTCTCTGCATTTCTGTCTCAGTTTCTGCCCTGCAAACAGGTTCATCTGTACCATTTTTCTAGGTTCTACATATATACGTTAATATACGATATTTGTTTTACTCTTTCTGACTTACTTCACTCTGTATGACAGTCTCTAGATTCATCCACGTCTCTACAAATGACCCAATTTCATTCCTTTTTGTGGCTGAGTAATATTGCATTGTATATATGTACCACATCTTCTTTATCCATTTGTCTGTCGATGGGCATTTAGGTTGCTTCCATGACCTGGCTATTGCAAATACTGCTGCAATGAACATTGGGGTGCATGTGTCTTTTTGAATTGTGCTTTTCTCTGGGTATATGCCCAGTAGTGGGATTGCTGGGTCATATGGAAATTCTATTTTTAATTTTTTAAGGAACCTCCATACTGTTCTCCATAGTGGCTGTATCAATTTACATTCCCACCAACAGTGCAAGAGGGTTCCCTTTTCTCTACACCCTCTCCAGCATTTGTTGTTTGTAGATTTTCTGATGATGCCCATTCTAACTGGTGTGAGGTGATACCTCGTAGTTTTGATTTGCATTTCTCTAATAATTAGTGATGTTGAGCAGCTTTTCATGTGCTTCTTGGCCATCTGTATGTCTTCTTTGGAGAAATGTCTATTTAGGTCTTCTGCCCATTTTTGGATTGGGTTGTTTGTTTTTTTAATATTGAGCTACATGAGCTGTTTATATATTTTAGAGATTAATCCTTTGTCCATTGATTCGTTTGCAAATATTTTCCCCCATTCTGAGGGCTGTCTTTTTGTCTTGTTTGTAGTTTCCTTTGCTGTGCAAAAGCTTTTAAGTTTCATTAGGTCCCATTTGTTTATTTTTGTTTTTATTTCCATTACTCTAGGAGGTCGGTCAAAAAAGATCTTGCTGGGATTTATGTCAAAGAGTGTTCTTCCTATGTTTTCCTCTAGGAGTTTTATAGTGTCCAGTCTTACATTTAAGTCTCTAATCCATTTTGAGTTTATTTTTGTGTATGGTGTTAGGGAGTGTTCTAATTTCATTCTTTTACATGTAGCTGTCCAATTTTCCCAGCAGCACTTATTGAAGAGACTGTCTTTTCTCCATTGTATATCCTTGCCTCCTTTGTCATAGATTAGTTGACCATAGATGCGTGGGTTTATCTCTGGGCTTTCTATCTTGTTCCATTGATCTATATCTCTATTTTTGTGCCAGTACCATATTGTCTTGATGATTGTAGCTTTGTAGTGTAGTCTGAAGTCAGGAAGTCTGATTCCTCCAGCTCTGTTTTTTTCCCTCAAGACTGCTTTTGCTATTCGGGGCCTTTTGTGTCTCCATACAAATTTTAAGACTTTTTGTTCTAGTTCTGTAAAAAATGCCATTGGTAATTTGATAAGGATTGCATTGAATCCGTAGATTGCTTTGGGTAGTATAGTCATTTTCACAATATTGATTCTTCTAATCCAAGAACATGGTATATCTCTCCATCTGTTGGTATCATCTTTAATTTCTTTCATCAGTGTCTTATAGTTTTCTGCATACAGGTTTTTGTCTCCCTAGGTAGGTTTATTCCTAGGTATTTTATTCTTTTTGTTGCAGTGGTAAATGGGAGTGTTTCCTTAATTTCTCTTTCAGATTTTTCATCATTAGTGTATAGGAATGCAAGAGATTTCTGTGCATTAATTTTGTATCCTACAACTTTACCAAATTCATTGATTAGCTCTAGTAATTTTCTGGTGGCATCTTTGGGACTCTCTGTGTATAGTATCATGTCATCTCCAAACAGTGACAGTTTTACTTCTTCTTTTCCAATTTGGATTCCTTTTATTTCTTTTTCTTCTCTGATTTCCATGGCTAGGACTTCCAAAACTATGTTGAATAATAGTGGTGAGAGTGGACATCCTTGTCTTTTTCCTGATCTTAGAGGAAATGGTTTCAGTTTTTCACCATTGAGAGTGATGTTTGCTGTGGTTTTGTTGTATATGGCCTTTATTATATTGAGGTAGGTTCCCTCCATGCCCACTTTCTGGAGAGTTTTTACCATAAATGGGTGTTGAATTTTGTCAAAAGCTTTTTCTGCATCTATTGAGATGATCATATGGTTTTTATTCTTCAGTTTGTTAATATGGTGTAACACATTGATTGATGTGCGTATATTGAAGAATCCTTGCATCCCTAAGATAAATCCCACTTGATCATTGTGTATGATCCTTTTAATGTGCTGTTGGATTCTGTTTGCTAGTATTTTTTTGAGGATTTTTTCATCTATGTTCATCAGTGATAGTGGTCTGTAATTTTCTTTTTTTGTAGTATCTTTGTCTGGTTTTGGTATCAGGGTGATGGTGGCCTCATAGAATGAGTTTGGGAGTGTTCCTTCCTCTGCAATTTCTTGGAAGAGTTTGAGAAGGATGGGTGTTAGCTCTTCTCTAAATGTTTGATAGAATTCACCTGTGAAGCCATCTGGTCCTGGACTTTTGTTTGTTGGAAGATTTTTAATCACAGTTTCAATTTCATTACTTGTGATTGGTCTGTTCATATTTTCTATTTCTTCCTGGTTCAGTCTTGGAAGGTTATACCTTTCTAAGAATTTGTCCATTTCTTCCAGGTTGTCCATTTTATTGGCATAGAGTTGCTTATAGTAGTCTCTTTTGGTGCTTTGTATTTCTGCAGTGTCTGTTGTAACTTCTCCTTTTTCATTTCTAATTTATTGATTTGAGTCCTCTCCCCCTTTTTCTTGATGAGTCTGGCTATGGCTTATCAATTTTGTTTATCTTCTCAAAGAACCAGCTTTTTAATTTTATTGATCTTTGCTCTTGTTTTCTTTATTTCTATTTCATTTATTTCTGCTCTGATCTTTATGACTTCTTTCCTTCTACTAACTTTGGATTTTGTTTCTTCTTCTTTCTCTAGTTCCTTTTACGTGTAAGGTTAGATTGTTTATTTGAGATTTTTCTTGTTTCTTGAAGTAGGCTTGTATTGCTATATACTTCCCTCTTAGAATGGCTTTTGCTGCATCCCATAGGTTTTGGATTGTCGTGTTTTCATTGTCATTTGTCTCTAGGTATTTTTTGATTTCCTCTTTGATTTCTTCAGTGATATCTTGGTTACTTAGTAACGTATTGTTTAGCTTCCATGTGTTTGTGTTATTTACGTTTTTTTCCCTGTAATTGATTTCTAATCTCATAGCGTTGTGGTCTGAAAAGATGCTTGATATGTTTTCAATTTTCTTAAATTTACTGAGGCTTGATTTGTGACCCAAGATGTGAGGTATCCTGGAGAATGTTCCATGCACACTTGAGAATAAAGTGTAATCTGCTGTTTTTGGATGGAATGTTCTATAAATATCAATTAAATCTATCTGATCTATTGTGTCACTTAAAGCTTGTGTTTCCTTAGTAATTTTCATTTTGGATGATCTGTCCATTGGTGTAAGTGAGGTGTTAAAGTCCCCCACTATTATTGTGTTACTGTCGATTTCCTCTTTTATAGCTGTTAGCAGTTGCCTTATGTATTAAGGTGCTCCTATGTTGGGAGCCTATATATTTATAATTGTTACATCTTCTTCTTGGATTGATCCCTTCATCATTGCGTAGTGTCCTTCCTTGTCTCTTGTAACATTCTTTATTTTAAAGTTTATTTTATCTGATATGAATATTGCTACTCCAGCTTTCGTTTCATTTCCATTTGCATGGAATATCTTTTTCCATCCCCTCACTTTCAGTCTGTATGTGTCCCTAGGTCTGAAGTGGGTCTCTGTAGACAGCATACATATGGGTCTTGTTTTTGTATCCATTCAGCGAGCCTGTGTATTTTGGTTGGAGCATTTAATCCATTCACGTTTAAGGTAATTATTGATATGTATGTTCCTATTACCATTTTCTTAATTGTTTTGGGTTTGTTTTTCTAGGTCCTTTTCTTCTCTTGTGTTTCCCACTTAGAGAAGTTCCTTTAGCATTTGTTGTACAGCTGCTTTGGTGGTGCTTAATTCTCTTAGCTTTTGCTTGCCTGTAAAACTTTTGATTTCTGCATCGAATCTGAATAAGATCCTTGCCGGGTAGAGTAATCTTGGTTGTAGGTTCTTCCCTTTCATCACTTTAAATGTGTCATGCCACTCCCTTCTGGCTTGTAGAGTTTTTGCTGAGAAATCAGCTGTTAACCTTATGGGAGTTCCCTTGTATGTTATTTGTCGTTTTTCCCTTGCTGCTTTCAATAGTTTTTCTTTGTCTTTAGTTTTTGCTAGTTTGATTACTTTGTGTCTCGGTGTGTTTCTCCTTGGGTTTATTCTGTATGGGACTCTGTGCATTTCCTGGACTTGGGTAGCTATTTCCTTTCCCATGTCAGGGAAGTTTTCGACTATAATCTCTTCAAATATTTTCTCTGGTCCTTTCTCTCTCTCTTCTCCTTCTGGGACCCCTATAATGTGAATGTTGTTTAATGTTGTCCCAGAGGTCTCTTAGGCTGTCTTCATTTCTTTTCATTCTTTTTTCTTTATTCTGTTCCACAGCAGTGAATTCCACCATTCTGTCTTCCAGGTCACTTATCCATTCTTCTGCCTCAGTTTTTCTGCTATTGATTCCTTCTAGTGTATTTTTCATTTCAGTTATTGTATTGTTCATCTCTGTTTGTTTGTTCTTTAATTCTTCTAGGTCTTCGTTAAACATTTCTTGCATCTTCTCGATCCTTGCCTCCATTCTTTTTCCAAGGTCCTGGATCATCTTCACTCTCATTATTCTGAATTCTTTTTTGGGAAGGTTGCCTATCTCCACTTCATTTAGTTGTTTTTCTGGGGTTTTATCTTGTTCCTTCATCTGGTACATAGCTCTCTGCCTTTTCATCTTGTCCATCTTTCTGTGAATGTGGTTTTCGTTCCACAGGCTGCAGGATTGTAGTTATTCTTACTTCTGCTCTCTGCCCTCTGGTGGATGAGGCTATCTACGAGGCTTGAGCAAGTTTCCTAATGGGAGGGACTGGTGGTGGGTAGAGCTGGCTGTTGCTCTGGTGAGCAGAGCTCAGTAAAACTTTAATCTGCTTGTCTGCTGATGGGTCAGGCTGGGTTCTCTCCCTGTTGGTTATTTGGCCTGAGGCAACCCAATACTGGAGCCTACCCGGCTCTTTGGTGGGGCTGATAGTGGACTCTGGGAAGGCTCACACCAAGCAGTACTTCCCAGAATCTCTGTCACCAGTGTCCTTGTCCTCACAGTGAGACACAGCCACCCCTTGCCTCTGCAGGAGACCCTCCAACACTAGCAGGTAGGTCTGGTTCAGTCTCCTATGGGGTCACGGCTCCTTCCCCTGGGTCCCGGTGTGCACACTACTTTGTGTGTGCCTTCCAAGAGTGGAGTCTCTGTTTCCCCCAGTCCTGTTGAAGTCCTGCAATCAAATTCTGCTAGCCTTCAAAGTCTGATTCTCTAGGAATTCCTCCTCCCGTTGCCAGACCCCCAGATTGGGAAGCCTGACATGGGGCTCAGAACCTTCACTCCAGTGGGTGGACTTCTGTGGTATAAGTGTTCGCCAGTTTGTGAGTCACCCACCCAGCAGTTATGGGATTTGATTTTATTGTGATTGTGCCCCTCTTACCGTCTCATTGTGGCTTCTCCTTTGTCTTTGGATGTGGGGTATCTTTTTTGGTGAGTTCCAATGTCTTCCTGTCGATGATTGTTCAGCAGTTAATTGTGATTCTGGTGCTCTTGCAAGAGGGAGTGAGAGCACGTCCTTCTACTCCGCCATCTTGAACCAATGTCCCCTTATCATTGATTCTTAATCACTCTTTTCTGAGTGTACATTTCTCAATCCCATGTAGAGCTGAGTGAAATATAACCCTTGCCAGAAGAGTATCAGATCCTGGAGCTTGAGAATATTGCCATGAGCTTTGTTTTTTAAAAGCTTAAGGCCCTGTTTCAATGATCTTTGAGAGATCAAATCTTTGGCTTCCTTTTAATCTAGTCATTGGATTGAAATTGAGTAAAGAGCATCACAGAACCATATGCAGAAACAGATTTCCATTTTTTCTAACTGGTCTAATTTCAGCTGAAAATTATTAAAGTACGAGATGAATGGGTCATGGTCAAGGATCCAGAACATTTCAATTGGTTTCTTGATCTCTGAAGCTCCAGCTCTGACATTGCTACTCACTGACGTTTTTCCGCCCCTCTTCTGCCTGGTCCAAGGAAGCAGCAGTTTCGGTGGAGGGAAAGGGCACATAAGGGCCTTGCAGCCTGTCAGATCTCGCTATGTTTTTATGATCACTGTAAGCTGAGGCAAGTAGCTGAACATTTCTGAGTTTTCGTTCCTCATTTGTAAAATAAGTTTTATACAGTCATTCAATAGATTATTGAGTATCTAACAGGCACTGTTGTGACAGCCACCATTTTACTAAGCACTCATCATATGTTTATAGAGTACTGTGCAAGTACATTATCTGACTCAAGCCTCCAAACAACTCTGAAGAAATAATAATAATAATATAATCACAGTAGTGGTTAACCCTTACTGAGCGTGCTCTATTTGCCAGTCACAGTGCTAAAAATTTTATGTAAATTAATTTAGACCTGATAATAATCCAGTGAGGACAGTGTTGCTTCCTGCATTTTCAGAGGTGAAACTGAGTTTCAGAGTGATGAAATTGGTTGCCTTTTATGAGTCATACAACTCCTAAGAGGCTGCAGTAGGATTCAAACCCAGGCAGCTCAACTCCAAAGCCTGTGCTTTTAACCACAATGATATTCCATACAAATTTATTATCATAAATACTGTTATATTTCTTAGGATAATAGTAGATTTAATAGAACAGGTTTTGTTCTCTGGGATCTCACAGCTTGCAGGAAGAAAGTGATGGTGAGTGTCTAGACTCACTTTATCCAATCACTGTATGCAGTAGCTAGATAATGTTTTTTTAAAAGCTGGTATCACTTTTTACGTAGAGTTTCCCTTCAGGAGTGGAACAAGCTGGGATGAGCATCACCTTATGGGAGGCCCAGAGTAGAAAAACCTGAGGGATGTTGAGGAAGAGGTGTTCGTCTCATTAGTCACAGTTATCTTGTGTGATTCTGATGAAACCAAGAAGATTATGTAAAACCTTATACCAGGCAAGCAGAAGAGAGACAAACAATCCATTCTGAGAGAGAAAACCCCCACAAAATATGGAAAACGCTATATGTACAAAAGTGTTCATTAATATATTTTTCATAACTGCAAAACAAAACTGGAAGCAACTTAAATGCCTAACTAATAGGGAAATGATTGTCAACTATGGTCCATCGACATTATGGGGTATTTTGCAGCTGTGTATTTATTTATTTTAATGTTTTGCTTTTGCAAAAGTTGTATCTGCAGTACTTTGAAAAGAAGAAAATCATCTGTGATTTGACCACCCTGTGATAACCATGATTAAGGTTTGGTTTATTTCTTTCCAAATTATGTTTATTTCACTTACAATGCAGTGGCCATTATTAGGAATAGTTACAAAGATAAGACAGCAAAATTTCTAAATGAATACTATAATAAGTAAATTAAAAAGCTTGTTTTTACAAATATGAGAATAAATAAATAGATAGGAAAAAAGATTGGAAAGAGCTGGACTAAACATTCTAATGGGAGTTATTGTAGGGTGTGGGCTTATGGGTGTTTTTTATTTTTGCTATTTTCTTCATTGTGTTATGGGTCAACAGTGCACACTCTCAAGAGCTCTTGGGTGTTAAATTAGTAAAATCTATACTTAATGAATAAGGTCAGACTTAGGCAGATGTCTCCTCTAAATCCTTGCTTCTCAAAGTGTGATTCTCAAACTAGCAACATCAGCATCACCTGGTAGTTTATTAGAAATACAGTCCCCAGCCCAGACCAACTGTTAGAATATGAGTTTGACAAAATCCCCAGGGGATCCTTATTGACATTAAAGTTTGACATGCATTGCCCTAAATGACAGGCTTTCTCATTTGGGGAAGAGCAGAGTTTGATGATAGCTTAACCAAAGTATTAATAAATCTAAACATAATGTGCTAATAGGAGAGGGTTGATTGGAACATTGGCAAATGGAAGTGGGGCAGAGTTTGAAAATTTATCTGACACTGCTGAGGAGTGAGAGGGTCAACTTGGGGACCCCAGCAAGAGTCACTAGGGAGCTGAGACTTCATGTAGATTACCAAGTGCTCGCCCGGCTCTCCAGGGTATGAGTAAGCTGTCCCTGTAGCTTCTCCACTGCCCTTTCTTTGGCTCTGTCTTCCCAGGTACCTCTTGACTATTCTTTGGTTTTCCTTCTAGCTTTCCTTCAGAAAGAAATGGCCCTTGTCATGTGTCTAAGAGAGATCTAGTCTTTTGGGGAGTTCTGTACTTATTAAAATATAAATAATTGCCATCTCTTCATGCATGAGTATCCAGTCTGTGGATTTATTTCTAATAACTAATATTACATCAGCATCATTGTGAATTTGTAAATCTGGCATGCTTTTGGTTTATAAATGTCCATGTAACAGAGACTGATAAATTTTAAGGGATTGCTAATAAAATTACCAATAAAATTCTAGAGGGTTAAAACCACCTAGAGATGCTGTTCCCTGGAGGACCTGTCTGGGTGGCCAGGAACCTCCTTAGGGGAATGTAGATGTCTCTCTTGGCAACCACATTAACTTTTGTAATTGATTTTTTTTAATTGAAATAAAAAAGGATACCAAATGGGAAGGAAAGTATCCTAGAGTTTTGTTATTCAAGGAATCCTAACTTATTTGGCCCATTGTAGTCCAAAGAGTACTTCTCAATTATTGATTTTTCCTTTCTTCAGTGTTAGTTTTTGAAAGTATTTTAGGAACATTGAACTTGGTGTTTCTGTGACACCTCAGAAGTTAACGTGGCTCAATGTTTTCCTTTTAGAATGAGATCTTTTTTTCTAACATTTTACATGGTGTCCTCAGAGAAGATCACGCCCTGGTATCTAGAGCCGTCTCCATGAAGGTGGAAAATTTCACAGAAACCAATGAAATAAACGAGCTCTTTGACCTATTTACTTACAACAAGGTAAAATCAGTTACACATTTACATTTGTTCTGCACTCTTGCAGAAAGCTACATAAAATGGATTCTAAGGGTCCTAGACTAATGTACTACTACACAACTTTGGTACAAAAACCTTAATATTATTCAGTAGATGGATTTCAGAAAACGTGGTTAGATCAGTTCTTATCTAGTAAAGATTAATCAACTACGATAGGTGCTCAGTATCATCTACCTTTATTAATATAGACTTAGCTTGCTACTTTTAAGGTGAACCCATCTGCTTGGTGGAAATTTGTTCTTGTATCGACTGAAAGAAGAACACACAACGTAAAAGTTGTGAGTTAAGTTTTATTCAGGAATCTTACTGAGGACTATAGCCCAGGAGACAGCCTCTCAGAGTGCTCTGAGAAACTACTCCAAAGAGGTAAGGGAGGGGCCAGGGTATATCTGAACTTTTTTGCTGGGAAAAACATGCAGTCAAGCATAAAAAGATTACTGCTAGTCACAAGGAACAGACATCTCAAGTTAACAATTTTAGTGCTTTTCTGTACATGGAAAAATGTAAGAATCTGGGGTCATTGAAATTTTTCCTTACATATGCATCTTAACTATCTAGGGGCCAGTATATTCAAAGCACAGAATGCTTCCTGTTTTTCTCCATCCTGAATTCCCCCCAGGGTGCCCTCTCAGTGGGCATCTGCAGTGGCTAATGGCTGATCCTTGTAGAACTGGAATGGCAGGCAACATTTTTTTCTTTACACTTGCCGTATGAGTATCTCAGTTTAAAAACTATTCTGCGCCCTGAACTCTTTATATGTAGGACATTTTCTCATCTTTTACCTATTAATTAGTGACAATCTCCTATTTTATTAGCCATTTGGGGATAACCCAGACATTCAACTAAAGTGCGCAATGCAAAAAGGAGCACAGCCCAGAATCTTGCTTATCAGAATGGAATGCGTCAATATTTAGATACCGAAATTTGTTTAAATAATGGACAGCTTTTTATGTCTTAGGGAGCGTCTCTGGCCCGGATGCTTTCTAGTTTCTTGAATGAGAAAATATTTATCAGCGCACTTAAGGTGAGTTTACAAAATTGTTTTTACCTGGAAAATAGTAAATATAAATTGCTTTGGCATGTTATTTATCTTAACCTTAACTTTTCTATTTTAACAGTCATATTTGGAGACATTTTCTTACTCAAATGCTGAGCAAGATGATCTATGGAGGCACTTTCAAATGGTAATTCTCTCATTTCCTGCCATGTTTTTGCTGAGTTGTTTTGTAAGATCGGGAGGCCATGTGTGTATGATGATGCCACAGGAAAACCATCTTTCCTTGTTTGTGACACTCCTTTAAGTCAGGGGTTGCTTCTTTAGTCTTTACCACTATATTCCCAATGCCCAGAAGAGAGCCTGCATATGTTAGATCCATAGAAAATGTGTTCAGTGAATGAATGAATGAGTGAATGAATGAACTAAGGAACCATTCATATATAGAGAGTTGAACAGAATTAAATTTGGTCCAGAATATCACCCACTGGGAATTATTGTACTATATAAATGAGGAAGAGAATAGCTATGTAGTTTCTTTTAGGAGATTGCTACCTCAAAAGATTTTGATGATAAATATCTGCTTTCGTGATGATTTTTTTAAAACAGGCCATAGATGACCAGAGTAAAATTCTTTTGCCAGCAACAGTAAAAAGCATCATGGACAGTTGGACACACCAGAGTGGTTTTCCAGTTATCACCTTAAATGTATCTACTGGCGTCATGAAACAGGAGCCATTTTATCTTGGAAAGGTTAAAAATCAGACCCTTCTAACCCACAGGTAGGTAGATTTACTCCTCTGTCTTCACCTTCCCTGGGATTGAACTCTGATCAAATGGAAACCAGCCTGTGGGTAAGGCAGCATAACCCCTACTGGATACACACCCTTCCATGAGGTGATTCTGGGATGGTGACTGAGTGCTCCATGCAGGATGTCGCTGGCATGCTAGGATGGGGCAGAGCCCCTCATGTGCTGAGCAAGGCCAGAGACCTTCATTTAGGGATTCAAGCAGTGCCCCTCCCCTGGGATATAGGGCCACACCCATGACCAAAGCTTTGGGTGTTATGCATTCTCTTCTGTCCTTTAGACAGAGGTCATGAATTAGTCGGAATTCTGTGTGAAAGGCAATAAAATAGAGCCTGAAATGCCTCCTGTTAGTTAAGAAGAAAGGGGATCCTGTTGCAATGTTGTCTTCCCTTCCCTAGAAACGGAACTGAATGGTGACTGTATCCTTGAGGAATAATTCTGTGCATGTCTGTCCATGCACTTATCTGTGCTTCTGTAGCCATACCTAAAATGTTAGAATTATAGATCCCAAATTCAAACCTTAGGTAAGTCTTATTCAAAATCTCTGAGTTTCAGTTGCCTTATCTATAAAGTAAATGTAATAACATATATTCCAGGGGATTGTTGTAGAAGTGAAATGGAATAATAAATATAAAGTGGCTTAGCATTCATCACTTTCTCCTTCCCTTTCCTCCCTTTCTTGTTAGATAATTTTCAACTTTTTTCAAAAAATAAATTTATTTATTTATTTTTGGCTGTGTTGGGTCTTCGTTGCTGCACGTGGGCTTTCTCTAGTTGTGGTGAGAGGGGGCTACTCTTTGTTGCAGTACGCGAGCTTCTCATTGAGGTGGCTTCTCTTGTTGCAGAGCACAGGCTGTAGGCTCGTGGGCTTCAGTAGTTGTGGCATGTGGGCTCCATAGCTGTGGCTCACAGGCTCTAGAGCATAGGCTCAGTAGTTGTGGCGCACGGCTTAGTTGTTCCACGGCATGAGGGATCTTCCTGGACCAGGGCTCAAACCTGTGTCCCCTGCATTGGCAGGTAGATTCTTAACCACTGCGCCACCAGGGAAGCCCTTCCAACTGTTTTTGATAAAAGTTTTGATCCTCAGATCTCATTATATTAAGTATCAGCACAAATAAGTAATTAATTTTCATATATCGCCACCAAAATTTTCAAGTTGTCCTACTCTTTCTTTAAAACCCCAGGGGAGGGAACAGGAGACCTGCAATTCCCTTCTCCCTGTGATATTTCATGACTTGTGAGAAGAGGTGGCCTTAGCTATCACATAAACAGAGACCCTCAGTTCAAAGTCTGAGAAACCAGACTTGTGAGCGTTTGAGCAAGATTGGAAATATTGCCCAAATTCCAAGTAGTGTGTCTCTTCAGATGACTAATGTCCTCCCTGTGGTCAGCGACTTCAACCATGTCATGTCCACCAATGTGGGAAGAATGCCAGCATTC
This sequence comes from Balaenoptera physalus, assembly GCF_965194825.1. Taxonomy (NCBI): domain Eukaryota; kingdom Metazoa; phylum Chordata; class Mammalia; order Artiodactyla; family Balaenopteridae; genus Balaenoptera; species Balaenoptera physalus. Next base: position 82,547,317 of record NC_138890.1, on the reverse strand, counting down.
AGTTAATATGAGTAATCTGGCTTATTTTTGTTGAACACTTTTCAGACAAGGAGAAAGCTTGAGGTGGAGAAGCATTTTGAAATGTTTGTCAAGCATTTTCTTCTTAACTGATTATTCAACTCTCTTGGCACAGATAGCTTTGGGTCTGTCTGTAGCATTTGAATGACCCCTGAGTAAGGCCAGGTGGCTGTAATTTAATATAAACAGGCCTTGAAAGTTTCAAATACAGGAGAGTCTTAGTAGCTACCTTAAGTTATAAAAAGAAGCAAATCTATAAGACACAACAAGAGAGTAAACAAATAGCCAAAGCAAAACTGACTTGTGAAACAACAGTGAATAATTCTAAGAGCAAAGTCCTGCATATCCACAGGGAATGACCAAAGAATTTGAGTTCTGTTATTTTATCATCTTATTTAATATTGTCTCAGAGCTGGTATTCTTATGTGTGAACAGTAACTGAATTTTTAATTTTTTTCCAAAAAGTGACACGTGGATTGTACCTATTCTTTGGATAAAAAATGGAACTACACAGTCTTTAGTCTGGCTAGATAAAAGCAGCAGTAAGTAACAAATTTTAAAAAATATCTTCACATATATATGCAAATATATATACGTGTATGTATATATATGTGTGTGTAAACATATATATATATATATAAAGGCAGAGACTAAAATGTTGAAATGTCTATCTTTTGAAAAGCTATCTTGTTTAAAACTAAAATATTGTATCATTCTTGTTGAACATAGAGCTTTAAAGAAAAGTTTCTAATCAAAAGCCATTATATGTGAAAAAATATAATTATGTGGTAAGATCAATACGTATTTTACAATATCTTTACTTTTTGTTTTATTGGACTTAGTGTTTAGAATTAAGAGGGTGTAGTACAGACATGTAGTAAAATATTTTTTAAATGTACCATTTCAAACGTTTCACCTGTTTCTTTGTAGAAGTATTCCCTGAAATGCAGGTTTCAGATTCTGATCATGACTGGGTGATTTTAAATTTGAATATGACTGGATATTATAGAGTTAACTATGATAAATTTGGTTGGAAGAAATTAAATCAACAGCTTGAAAAAGATCCTAAGGTAAGGTTATTTTTTTTACACCTTTTATTAAATATCATTAATATTGCACTCTCTAGCCTTTAGAGGTTGAGCTTTCATTAACCTGTCTGGTGGGAACCTGACCCCTGTTGCCAACCCTCACCCCAAGGCATACTGGATTTTTTTTTCTTATTCTTAGAAGGGAGAGGTTTTGGTTGAATGCATCGTGTTTTTGAACATTAATCTCACTTTTCCACAATAATTTTACCTTTCTAGGTAAAAAAATCAGAAGAATTTCCTATTAACCATTAACTTTGTGATCTTAGGCAAGTTAAATGTTCTGCTTCAATTTCTTCACTTTAAAATGGGAATAATATCATATCTTTCTTATTCCTTATGAGGATTAGAGATGATGTAAGTAAACATATACTTAAAATTTCAAAGCCCATAATAGGTGCCAGTACATATATGCTAGAAAATGTTAATTTTCTAAAAACTGTATTTTCACCCTCCCTCAAAGGAGAGAATTTAATTCACAAGGTATCAGTAATAATCCAATATTGCTTTAAGTTGTAAAACAACTGTAAATTATTATGCAATATAGAAATATTAAAACATTGGCTAGCTCTTATCAGTCAGATTTTAATTGGTTGAATTAAACCAAATCTCCATTGGTGGAGATGGGTGCTGGCTTAGAGGTCTATAGAGTTGGCTCTGCTGTGAAATCTTGGGCTGTTCATTTAGTCTCTATTCATAAAACTAGAGAGTTGAACTAAAAGATATCTTAGGTGTCTCTCTCTTCGAAAGTTCTGTGAGTCACACAGCAGCCTCTCTGGCACGAGAGGCAGTGCACAGCATACTGGTCCAGAGCTCGGGTTCTGGGTGAGGTAGACTTGTGTTCATATTTTTGTTCATCATGTACCAGATGTGTGACCTTGGGCCTCTTGTTTGCCCAGTGATGCCTTGGGTTCCTTATCAGTATAATAATGGGTGTAATAGACCTTAAAGGGTTGTTGTGAAGTTTAAATAAGGTGATGTGTGTATTATGTTTAACAGAGGGCTGACACAATTTGGGCATTCAGAACATGATCAGTAATTTTAAAAAATTATCATTGGTCTTTTGAATAAAGGTACAAAAAACAGTTATAATAATACTTTATTTAAAAATCTTTTTCAGAGTAGCTAAATTCTTTTTAATTTCTAAGGGCAGTCTTAGCCATGGAAGCACTAGGTCATGCCATTATAGCTATGATTTCTTGAAACCCTTGTAGATTTACTTATTGAAAAACTGGGGTCAATTATTCCTACAACATAATTGCTGAGCAAATAAAACATTTCTATTATTAATATTAATCTAGAATATGTAAGTGTTATTATTACTGCCAGAAAAGATATGTGACTACAACAAAGGAGAGAATTAAGCTTGACTTGTTCAGATGCTTAAAGGGATGTTGTGAAGATAAATTTTCTGGGACCACATATATGAACATGCTGGGGGGGGTATTGAAGGACTGCTGTAGGAAACTTTGGGCACCCTTAGGACACAAGCTGAGACAGAGACCTGTGGCCTAACAACGCCAGGGAGCTCAAACCGAAGCCTGAGGAGTTAGGTTGGCAGTTGACTCCTGCCTTTTCATGATTCAAAGGGCTCTGTTGGTGGTATTGTGTCAAATTAGTAAACTCTTGAGAGATACCATTGAAAAGAGTACCTCACTATTGCCAAAATAGTGCTAAGTAATATTCTTTAAGGCTTCCTATGCCAAAAAGTCCCCTGACAACAATTTGGACATTGTGATACAATTTAATGTATACTTTCTGTTTTGGAGAGGCCCTTTAAACTTGGCTTCCTGTTTTATTTTTTAACATGCTGTTTTTCACAGAGTATTTTGGCAAAACTCTCAGCCATATTTAAGCCTTATGATTGATGTCCAGAGGGATCACTTATCAAAAGCAGATGTATAATGAATAAATTATGGGGACTATCCTTAGAAATGATCATTTCTCTGTACATAATTCACATGAAAGTGCTTTGTAAGCAGCAATGATCTTTAAATGTTGTTATTATTTTGAAAACGATTTTTTCACTAACAATGTTCTCATCTTTTCCTGAACATTTTTGGATCTCATTTGCAGGCTATTCCTGTTATTCACAGACTTCAGTTGGTTGATGATGCCTTTTCCTTGTCTAAGTGAGTATATTTTCTTCTTTCATCATTTTAGCGTGTACCTTGAGAAATTTATAAAAATAATAACCTCATCACTATGAACTTGGTTCTTTAGTATATACAGGCCCTAACTTATTAAGATTAGGATCAAATTCTGTGGTTATTGTGGAATTTATGATATAAAAGTTGCTAGAATATGCAACAACATGGATGAACGTTGAGGACATTAAGCTACATGAAATAAGCCAGGCACAGAAAGACAAATACTGTATGTTTCCATTTACATGAGGTACTTAGAATCAGAGAGACAGAAAGACTGGTGGTTGCCAAGGGCTGGTGCAGGAGGGTGGGAGGGGGGAATGGGGAGATATTGTTTAATGGGTATAGAGTTTCAGTTTCACAAGATGAAAAGAATTATGGAGATGGATAGTGATGATGGTTGCACAACATTATGAATGCATTTTAAAAAAAATTTGTATTGGCGTACAGTTGATTTACAAGGTTGTGTTAGTTTCTGCTGTACAGTAAAGTGCATCAGTTATACATATGAATGTATTTAATACTAGCGAAGCATACACTTTAAAACGGTTAAGAAGACAAATGTTATGTGTATTTTGCAACAATAAAAAAATTAGAAAAAAAGGCAATTCAAAAAAGTCATTATCAGGATAAGAGCAATAACATCCACTACTATTAGAAATGAAAGCCACAGAAAACAATGTTTTTTACAACAATTTGACAAGAAGGAATATGTTCTTTCTCAAGTCAAAACTTGGTAGTTAATTATATGAAAATCGTATATTTTCAATCAAATTAGCTTTGGTATAATAAGGTTTAAACTGATTATGGAGAAATTTTGAAAGACTCTTAAAGGAGCAGCAAAGAAAATTCAATGTTTTAAAAGGAAGCCCTGAGGGGAAGAGGATGGGGGGATGGATTGGGAGTTTGGGATTGACATGTACACACTGCTGTATTTAAAATAAAACGCCTGGGACTTCCCTGGTGACGCAGTGGTTAAGAATCCGCCTGCCCATGCAGGGGACACGGGTTCGATCCTGGTCCGGGAAGATCCCACATGCCGAGGAGCAACTAAGCCCGTGCGCCACAGCTGCTGAGCCTGCGCTCTAGAGCCCTCGAGTCACAACTACTGAGCCCGTGTGCCACAATTACTGATCCCGCACACCTAGAGCCTGTGCTCCTTAACAACATTTCTATTGGATTTACTCAATGTAAGCTCTGCTGATAAGTTTCTAACCAGGAAAATGAATATATGTTCAGAACTTAAATTCCAGACAGTAAAATTAAGGAGTACACATAATAAATGATGCAGTGTGTTCTCTCTTTCTTTGGCCTGTTGTGTTTCTTGAATGAAGGTCTGCATGTTTTATCCCTCGTTTTTTTACTACTTTTCCCCATGTGATGTACAGCACATTTCCCCGCCCACTACTTTGCTGAAACATTTCTCTAAGATTATCATGACTTTATACTGTTAACCACATCCTCCTGCAAACTTCTCTTTTGACTTCCTGGGCCTCCAATATGCAAACCTAGCTTTCCTCCAAGATCTGACTTCTCTTTTTCCTGCTGCCGTGAGCATCCTTAAGACCAATCATGATTATGTTACTTTCTTCTATCTTTCCTCTGGATAATTCATGCCTTCTGATGGTTTCAGTGATCATTTTATTATGTACATGTATAGTGCTTAGCAGATATAAGGTACTCAATAAATGTTTATGAAAGGATATGTTGATGACTTCTAAATCTAGATGTCTATTTGTCTCCTCCTGTCTTCTGTTTATCCTGTGGTCATTTAAATTCAGTACCTTAAACACTGAACTTTATGTCTGTCTCTAAATTGCTCCTGCTATCAATTTCTCTCTGTCTGTCGAAGCTACTACTACTTTTCCCATCCCCACACTTGAAACATCAGAGATATCGTTGACTGCTCTCTCTCTCTCCATCTCCCATCAAGTCATCATGTCTTATCTCTTCATTCTGGGGTTCTGGGGAATGTCTTTTGGATTCTCACCTCACTTACCACCTTCACTGCTTCCATGCTAAGCCAAGCTTTCATCACCCTTTGCCTAGCCTATTGCATTAGCTTCCAGCCTTTAGTCCTTTAGAATTCTATTTATATTAGAATTCCATTCTGTTTTCTGCAGCACAGTTGCAACAAAATTTTAAGGCATTGATTTCATGATGTTACCCCGGTTGTTTAAACACCTTCCCACCACATGTAAACTCTTCATCCTGATACTCAAGGCTCTCCACACTTTTGATTCACCTTACCTATTAACCCCCATCTCTCACTACACATAAAAGAAATTCCCTGCCTCGGTTAACTTGGTCTGCCCATCACACTAATTCCCACTTTATCTTCTTGCCCATCACACTAATTCCCACTTTAAACTGCCTTCCTCTATCTCTCTACTTATTCCAATCCTACCCTTCCTTCACTGCTTTTCTCAAGTTCCTTCTCCAGAAGGCCTCCCTGCCCCTCCCATCACACGCGTATATTTTTCTTCTTTGCTACTTTATTGTATTCGTTGCCTCTGCTAGGGCCTTTCATTAACACCTTCTTATGTGCAAGTCTCAGCTCTTCACTAAGTAATAAGCTCCTCCCTGGTAAGCAAGAGGAGTGTCCTATTTGTGTTCACTTGTTTTGTGTTCCTACTAGTATCTGGCAGAGCATTAGATAGAGAATGACTTTTAATTAATACTTGTTGAATGGAAATTATAGTCTCTTAAGAATGTATACTAAATGCACAAATATTCTAGTGCCTGACAATCAGCCCAACATTTGGCCTGGATTTTCTACAACCTCCAAGAATTTGGGCACTTGAACCTAACAAACTGAAATTGAGGGTCTGTCCACATTGCTTGGGTTCCACTTCATCAATGAGATGGGACTTTTACCCTCTAGCTTCTTGATTTCATATACCTTATTGAAGTCAGGCACTGAGGCATGGAACAAATATGAGTTTTTGAGTCTGTGGTTTTTTTTTAAACCAAACAGAAACAGTTATATAGAGATTGAAACAGCACTTGATTTAACCAAGTACCTTGCTGAAGAAGATGAAATCATAGTGTGGCATGCAGTTTTGGTGAACCTAGTGACCAGGGATCTTGTTTCTGATGTGAACAACCATGATATATATCCACTATTAAAGGTAATTTCATTCTTTGTTAGATGGGTTTTTTTTTTAATTTCTGTCTTCCTCCTTCCACATTTTAGATAGTGTCTGTGAAAGCGGTCTTTCCCAAAATGATAGTCTATTTGTTCTGTATATATTCATTTTCTTAGGAATGGTTGTTTACTCTTAGAAGAAAATACCTTAGTCATAGACCTGGTCTAGGAGATGAGTATGAGAGAAGTTTGGACAGTTTCTTAATTCTTGGTGAGGTATAAATGTGTCTTAAGAAACCAGAAGTGGATGGAAATGGTATGCCTTTTTTTTTCTTATAAAAAAAGGATAGTATCTATTAACAACTGTTTCCCTAAAAGATTGTTAGTCAAACAGAATGATTTTTCACAATTCTATATCCATGATTTATATACTCTGATTTATAGGGCCGGCACTTAAAACCAGAGAGTTATATGCCAAAAAAGTAAACATTTTGAAGCTGCTTTTGATATTGGGAAGAGAGATGGGGAAATTAGAGTTAATGAATGAAGAAATAACCATGCCATCTTGTCCTTATAAAAGGGGAAAATAACATCTATAAAAGGGGAAATTTCTGTTATTAGATCTTTAACAGTGATCATAAGAAAGATGGCACAGGTAAAACCAAAGCCAAAGTTTGGGAGCAGCCCCTTGGAGAGTTAAGGGCCACAGACAAAACAGCAAGTGTGTTCGGTGATGATTCCAAGTGAGATTCTGGGACAGTCTGAAGGCGAGATCACAAGCACTTCGGGATTCCAGACTTTCTTTTATCTAGTGTACAAAGTGCTGATGGGAACGTACTTGAATGTGGCATGGCGACCAATAGGAGAAGGCACTTGTTGGTGGGATCGAGGTGGCTCACTGATAACATCTGATCACTGGTTTTGAGTAAAGAAGTAAAAGCTAATGTTTGTTTTTAAAAATTTCAATGAATAACATTAATTTATTCTGAGGGATGTATTGGTAAGTGTATGACTATTATAATATTATTTACCAGCCGATAGCTCAATTGAAGAAATTTTATTTTGGAGTCAGAGCTTAAATTAGTCCAAGGCATAAATCAGTATTCCTTGGTTTTTTAGAGATATATATACTAAGCATGGAAGTTTCAAGGTAGAAAGTTTGTTTTATATTTCTCCATTTTTTCTCTATTTTAAAGACAACTGGAAACGTTTGGGTGATAGTAAATGATAAGAATGGTTAATATTTATTGAGTTCCTACTATGTGCCAAGCAGTGTGCTGACACACATCATATTGTTTACGTATTGCTTACGTTTGAGGAAACTGAACCTATAGAGGTTTAAAAAGTTATACATTTAGTGACAAATAAAGATTATTTCTGAAGAAATATCTGTCACCTCTCTGTTAATGTCTTTTCAGACAAAGAGAAAAGCAGTGTAAATTGGGTGTTGTGAGCAGAACTAACAGTATATTTTCTTTATTGTTTATAGAAGTATCTGTTAAAGAGACTTATCTCAATATGGAATACTTATTCAACTATAATTCGTGAAAATGTGGCAACATTGCAGGATGACTATTTAGCTCTGTAAGTACTTTTTGTAGCAGTGATCATTGAATTAAATAATTCATATTAATGGATAGGCTTCCAGATTCATAAAATAAGATACTAATAGTTATGATTCACTGAGAGATTTGTGTGCCATTTGAGAATAGTAGATTTGGGGTTGGTGAGCTACATGTATCCTAATAGGGAATAGTAGTTTGGGAATCTTAATTTACCTGCAAAGCACATACAAGTACACACAGGAATTTATAGCTTGATATTCTCAAATCTTAGACTACTGGTTGAAATCTTAAGTATGTTGTACTATTGATGAAGGGTTGTGCTAAGCAAAACCAGCCTATACAAACAAATTGAAGGGTATGGGAAGGACACAGGGGGAAAAAAATCCCCTCTGTATATACTTGATGACAGAGGGAAAAGTTCCATTATTTATGTCAGACAGAAATTCTAACATTATGCAGATATGATTAGGGAGGTTGACAGTGAACTGTATCAGTCATCTGTGTGTGAGCATGACCAAGTATTGCAAACGATTTTCCCATCATTGGTTCGGTTAGGGGACTATGCCTGTTGTCATGCTGCTCTGGGAAAGGGGTGAAAGGCAAAACAGGGCTGCAGTACCTCTGGCCTCCCTGTGACACAAGGTTTGTGTGTGTAGGCTGGGCTTCCAGATTTAGCGAGGGAATCTGTGACCAACAATGAATGGTACAGGGATTATATTTACAGCTCTAGTCAACATCAAGCCGAAACCAATTAGACCAAGTAAGAAATACAAAAGGTGGTTATTCTCTCTCACGAGCATCCTTCTGAGAGGGGAGAAATTTTAGAGCTAGGGCGTGTGAATGGACGAACATAGGGTTGGATTTACAGATGGATGGAAGACAGTGGGGATGCGCTAGGATGGAAAGTGGGTAGGCAAGTTGTATAGGCAAACAGAAAGGCCCAGCCAGGCAGCCCCTTTGTTAACCAGCCATGGCCTTGGCTCTCCTAAACTGGCCTGAAGTGACCTGCTTTTTGTAGCATCCCTGGGCCAGTTCTCTTCAGAGCAATCTCAGGGAGTTAGACTGTGCTTCCAGAGAATTCCATCTTGCTGCTGCCAGCTTGGGGTGGGTGGGGAGAGGAGTGAATGTGTAAATGAGGGCTCAGAACTGTCTCTCAGAAGGTCTCCCCCCTGGAGATTCTACTTCTGCTTATCAGAAGGTCAGGCCAGGCTGGGATGAAACTGGAGGGAGGCTGGAGCAATGGAGATTTGGCTCTTGGCATTTTCCAGAAACTTCTGACCCACTTGAATTCCTTTACCTCTTACTCCAAACTGCAACACCTCAAGGCACCGCTCATCTGGATTTATCCTTGTTCTTCTCCATGTTCTTTTGAACTTATGTCGTTTGCAATCGTAACGTGTACCTCTGCTCAGCTATAAAAACAAAGCAGAAACCTCTGTTCTTTTTCTGGAGACAACGTTAATAGCCAGGAGGAGTAGAGGAAGAAACAGAAGCTTAAGCCAGGGGAGGCTCGCTGTCGAAGGAGAGAAATAAACCATCCCCTCTGTTCTCATGCGTAGAGAAAGAACTTTATTTTTAAGTGTGTTATATAAGATACTTAAAAGTCATTTTTTTTTTATCTGTAAGGGAGTTATTGTATAAGGCAGGAAAAATAAATTGATAACAGATGTGGCATGTGTGTACACCCTTGTGTGTTTGAGGGAGATGAAGGAAGGCAGTAATTTATTTCTTCCTTTCAGAAAGTACCAGTCTTGGAGCTTATTTGGTGCCTGAGAGCCTCTCAGCAAATATTTCCCTGAACCTTAAACACAGTTGCCATCCACAAAGGCTATTTTTTAACAAACCTGATGTTATTGGAAGGATGTTTTAAAATACCCATCTTTTTATGAAACACATATTCTTGGCGGCAGAAAAAATAAATGTAGTAATGAAAAATACATGTTTTTCTTTGATATTTCCTTCAAGAATATCACTGGAGAAACTTTTTGGAACTGCGTGTTGGTTGGGTCTTGAGGACTGTCTTCAGCTGTCAAGAGACCTCTTCAGAAACTGGATGAACCATCCAGAGAATGAGTAAGTGTAATATTGTAATTGCCCTTCTTTTTGTCCTGTTTCAGCACCAACAATTTCTCTGCCTTTTGATGCTCTTACTCTGGGAATGAACATTTTGTTTTTACTTAGATAATCTCTCCCTCTTACTATTTTTTTCAAATGTCCTTTACAAAAACACACACACAATTGTCTCATGGAGGTCTGTGCATAGCAATAGATTAGAATTTATACACGGAATTCTCATCCAGGACCTCTCATTGCCAGTGCATTCCCTAATAAGCACCTGTGCTTATTTCGAGTCTTATTTAGGTGGTTCATTATAGTTACTTATTCACATACATAAAAGTGCATCAGTGCATCTCTTTCTGTGTAAGTTTGCAGTCTCACTGACACCTGAGACCAACACTCTGTCATTTTGGTGTTATTATATTACCTTTAAAATATGACCTCAGATGGACTCTTAGAAAATGTGATAATAAGATATGAAACCAAACGGAGTTATCAACATACACTGTTTGTACTGTTCTAATTTACTTCTCCCTCAAAACTCCTTAGTTTCTAAGCTAATTTGATGATCTCAAGATGTTAATATGAATGACAGTTTTCACAATTGCTTCTCTAGATACCTACTTTTGATATTTATATCTAAGATCACAGACATTTTTTCTAGATTTGTACTTCTAAATATATGACAACCTAGATTAACATATAACTTAATTACTATGAAAAATATCATTGCATGTTATACCTTACAGAATACCTTATCCGATTAAAAATGTGATTTTATGTTATGGCATTGCCTTGGGAAATGATAAAGAATGGGATTTTTTGTTAAATATCTACAATAATAAAACAAAGGAAGAAGAAAGGATTCAACTTGCTTATGCAATGAGCTGCAGTAAAGATCCATGGATACTTAACAGGTGATTATTACAACTTACCTTGAAAGGGTTCTTGGTGGAAGAATGCAACTAATAAACCAAAGGGAGAAAAATAGAAATAAGCTGATATAAGAATTAATATGAAACATCCTTATAATTCAGTAACTTAGAACCATATGGGATTTTAACTCCATTTATTTACATTTACTCTTTCCATTGGATAATGTTTACGTATTTATTTTCTGCCACATGGGCTTTTACAGATATATGGAGTATGCCATCACTACATCTCCATTCACTTTTAATGAAACAAATATAATCGAAGCTGTGGCAGCCTCTGAAGTTGGCCGATACGTTGCAAAGGACTTTTTAATCAACAATTGGCAAGCTGTGAGTGAAAGGTAAGGAGGAAATGTGAGACCGCTCTTTCATTTAGGTCATTGGTTTGGTGCTAGTGGCTCAACTTTAGTCTGGCTAGGTCACTAAAGTCCTTTGCATTGATTAGAAAACTGATAAATTTTCCTGCGTTTAGTCTCACCACAAATTAGCTGTGTGAAAGATAAGGTCACTTATCCTCAGTTTTGCCTTTTTTTGTGAATGTAGATTTGCATGGGGGACTTATCTACCTCAATTTCCCACTGTGCCCACTAAGAATCTTGTCTTCAGAGACACAGATTAGAGCAAGTCATGTTTTTTGGTATGAGTGCACATCGTCCATTCATTTCTTTTGTGAAGTACATCACCATATCTTTAAGACACAGCAATGTTCATTACTACATAAGCTTGGATATTGCTGGTGCCTTCTGTCAGATTGCCTTTTTGTATCTGGCTTCCATGTTCTCAAACTTTTTATATTTCTCACCTTTTAAGATTAAATCTGCTTGCTACTTAGCCTGCCAGGTAAAATAGACGTTGAAATGCACAAGTCAGGCAGCATACCCTCGATAGCTGCTCTTTCTAGAGCATGACTTAACCATACGTTCGTTTTGTGAGGGGTGGGACGGTGGATCAAGCCATTTTATTGAGGGGCTTCAGGGGAGGGTCGAAGGGCTGGGAAGACAAGGAGGTCTGACAGCATCCTTCTCCAGGCCAGGATCTCCCCAGCTTCACAGTCTCTGAAAGCCTGAACCATACATTCTGAAAAGCCTCGAATAATATGTCCTACAACTATTCGCATACTGAAGAGTTAGCAGATCAGAGTAGACAACAGTTCAGGTACATACACAGCTGTAAAGTTGGAAGATACATTTTGCAAATAAATTTAGGTCTTTGGAACAGAGAATATATTTAGAATATAAATGTTTAAGAATCTGAATATGGTTCTCTTATACAGCAAAATAATGGAATGTTTTTCTTTTACGGACATGTATTGAACACCTTTACAATACACCAAAAATGTATTTGTAAATCAGAAATTTTAAACAAGTAGATAAAAGCTCTTCTGTACAGTACCGTTTTTCTGGCTCATCAGGGGGACATGCATAGCGTACTCACATATTGAGAAAATTGTCCTTATCTCTTGTTTTAAATTATCATTCTAGGTTCATTGTTCAGAGATCCTTATGACCTTGGGGGTAAATAATGTCTTCCATTTTTGTTTAAGTCATTAAAGGTAATGCCCTCCTTCCCAGGTCCTACTTCCCAGTGGGAATTTGGGAGTTGGGTATACATCAGAAGTATTTACTCAGGTCGCCTTGTTCCATGAGGTTTCAGAGGTTCCAGCCTCGTAGGGCTGTCTGTTACTTTCTGTTCTCTCTCCCTGGAGCGTGTATCAAAAGCTCTGACCCCCATGCCGTCTCTCGGGCTGACATGCCTGGCTTTGCCAGGACTGGAAGCCATCTACCCTCTTGCTGCCGTGATCATTTTGCCCAAGATCATTCACTTCAGCTACAGTCCCTGACTGTTTTCTTCCAGAGCATCCTGCGGAACAATCTAGCAGCAATTTTGGAATTAAACTGCTGAGAGAACAGCTCCTTTAAAAAATAAGTGATGATTTTCCTGAGGGCCCAGCTTGTAATCACCACAGCCTATCGCACTCTCCATGCCTTCGGATGCCCTGCCGGGCCCTGAGAAAGACGCGGCTTCACAGTTAGTTCCCAGGCTCAGGGCTTAGTAGTGCCTGGCACTTAGTGTGCACTTGTACGTGTTGAGGATTGCTCATATTGTTGCTGTGGCCCAAGGTGACATGGTACCCGTCAGTCCCGGGCCATATCCACACTCAGATGCAGGAGCCTAAGCACAAGCCAGACACTTTCTAACGCTGCAGAGCTTCGTAATTACCCGGAGGGGTTCATACACCTAAAGACGCCCAAGCCCACCCTACCCCTCGAAAATCAGAGTCTGCCAGAATAGGGCGCAAGATCTGTACCTTTCTCTAGCACCCCAGGTGACCCCGGTGTAGTTTAACATGGAACCAGTTGACGCTGGATTAAAAAATTATCTAAGCCTGCATTGCTCAATGCGGTAACTACTAGCTAACATATGGCTATTTAAATTTAAATTAAGTACAATTAAATACAATTTAAACTTCAACTCCTCAGGGAATTCCCTGGTGGTCCAATGGTTAGGACTCCACGCTTCCACTGCAGGGGGCACAGGTTCAATCCTCGACCCCTGGTTGGGGAACTAAGATCCCATAGGCCTCGTGGCACAGCCAAAAAAAAAAAAAAAAAATTCAATTCGTCAGTTGTACTAGCCTTGTTTTAAGTGCTCAGTGTGGCCAGTAGCTACCATACTGGACAGCTCAGATAGAGCGTGTTTCCATCCTGGAGAGAATTCTACTGGACAACACTGCTCTAAGGGGTAAAGCAGCCCCTCAATTTATTTTTCCTCTCTTTCTATACCATACACAGCACATGTAACTAGTTAAGCCCCCCAAATGGCTTTGAGCAACCCATGGGAAAGATTGCTCTTAATTTAAGTGTGTTTTAATTTTTATTCCTCAGAAGAACTTTTTTCTGCAGTTGGAGAACAGAAACATGTTTGCAACGCTCTCTAAAAAGTCCATTGTCTAGCAATTTGTTTAAATGATTTAACTGTATCAAATACGAGTCTAGAAGGACTTCCTTTAAAAAAAAAAACAAACTCTAAACAGGTATTTCATTATCCCTAAGAAGGTCTTAGAATTGTAAACGCATTCACTTTTAACCATGGCTTAAATGTTTTTATCTTTTATCAACAAAATGCCATGCTCAGAAAATAGATGCCTTTCCTTTTCTGTTTATGATAAATGAAGCTCAGTTCACTCCTCTTACACATTCTGCTACAAAAAGTCTTTGAGACTCAAATAAATTTGCCTTCTACATCTAAAACATTTATTTTTAGGATTCAATTTATAGTCACCAGTCTTGCTGAATTTTGCAAATGATTTTGAATAGACAGTAATATTATATATGGATTGTTAAGAGGAAATAAAAGTTCAAATTAATAATCAAAATGTTATATACATTAAAACGGCACAGGAATGCTTACCTTATTCTTTGTACATCAGAATATTTACTTAGCACTTATTAAACAATTATACTTGACATGAATATTTGTATGTCACCAGTCTTCATAAAATGATAAAGGTAGTATAAAAGTGTAAGTAAACAAATGCGATGACAAATTAAATTTTATGTTATTTAAGTGAAAAGGATTTATTTTAAATTTGCTATAATGTGACTTATCACTCGCAAATTAGCTTTGAAACTGGTATTTCTCCAGTGTGTTTCACTGAGCATTATTCATGGAGACCCTGACAAGCCTTCTGTGAACAAAGGCGACAGTAGCCCATCGGTTTGGAAACTGTCTATTTTAACCTCCACAAATTCACAGTATATGTTAGCATCATAAAGCTCCAAGAAGCCCGTCAGAAGGAAATCTAGCATCTAGCCCAGCGGCTTGTCACTGTAATCCTGCTATGTACTGTCTATGCTAATGTAAACAAAGTGTCATTCTGCCAGTAGATCAGTTGTTCCAAGAGAAAGACAGATGAGAAACTAAATTCTCTAACCCTCTCATCTGGAACTTTAACTAGAACAACACTTATTTATTGATGGCCTATTAGTTAACATTTAGGCCTTGGTTTCCTCTTGCATAAAATGAAAGATGTTGTATGTGATCAGCTGTCAAGTTCTTTCTGGTAATAAGAAGTCCTGGTTTTTCTATGCCAAGGCACAGTTAGTTCAAGCTGTTGTTGGGAGTTATAAAGTGATTAAGACATGGTCTCTGATAAATGTGACAGAGGACAGATGGAGAGTGCTCTAGGGATTCAAAGAGAAGAAGGGGGATTTGAACAAGCAGGTGGAAAAACTCACCTTCTACATGGAAGGGAGGACACCAGTAATTGCCTGGGGGCCAGGCTGAGAGTCCGACTTGGGACTGAGCGTCATAACTGGCTGGAGCTTAGGGCCCTGGAAAGGAGGCAATAGGGCTGGTCAAGCGTTAGAGTTGAGACACTGCCAATAGCAGTCCAGGAACATCTGCTCGCCTTACCCAGGCCCCAGATTCTTCCCAGGGAGCCTAATCTGAAAATATATTTTGGAACACTTGCTTGAGTAAAACAACTTTGGTTTGATCCTGCTTCTCAGTCCCACGTGCAGGGCACTGCACTGGTGGCTGTGGGGTATTTAGTTAATTGTTAGATGAGAGGTGATCTTTTGGATACTGATCCCAGTGAGGGAGCTGCCACTAACCATAAAGACATCTCTCAGGTTCCAGAGAAATCAGTATGAACCTGCACTTGTGCATAGCTCCTATGAAGAAATGTGTGAATAGACACGAAACAATAGGATTTTTGTGACTTTTTATTGGATGTGGTAGAAATGATGTTTGTTTCATGCTTGTTATGTTGCTTTTGGCTTTCATAAAATGATGCAGGCTTCACCGCCTACAGGAATACCCTAGCTTTATTTGAATATAGAATACAAGGTATCATCACTTTCAAACATAACCGATCCAAAACGAATCTTATCCTCTTCTTCACCAAACCCCTTATTTCTTCTCCAAATATGTGATAATGGCTAAAGTCCTATGCTTGAAAAACTTACACCCTTTTTTTTTAACTTTTTATTTTAAATTGGAGTATCGCCGATTAGCAATGCTGTGATAGTTTCAGGTGCACAACAAAGCAACTCAGCCATACATATACACGTATCCATTCTCCCCCAGGTTCCCCCTCCCATCCAGGCTGCCACATAACATTGAGCAGAGTTCCCTGTGCTATACAGTAGGTCCTTGTTGGTTATCCTTTTTAAATATAGCAGAAACTTACACTCATTTTTACTTCTACTCTGTTGTATTTCATGATGGGGAACATAGAGTTGAAAGGGTTAAACTGGAACAAACTGAGAGAATTAAGATGTTATCAGAGTGGTGTGCCCAAGCACTGGAGGACCCATTTTCACTGGGTCAGGCGAGATACCTGGCTGCCTCCGTGCTTGCCTAAGTGGCCAAGCTTGCTGCAGGAAATCAGACACTGCAGGGGAAGGGATGGGAGGGGAGGGCAAATGTGAGAAAGGAGAGAAGCGGAAGGTGAGATGGACTAGTGTCCCAAATCACGCTGACTAGCACTGAATGTTATCAATTTCTTGAAAGGGCAACTATCCTGACAAACATTGGCTCCTGTCTTCATGTTAATACTTTTGACTACTGGTGGGCTAAGCTATCTGTAATGTATATATTTTTGTTGAGTACTATTTCAAAGAGATTGCTCTCTCAAGCAGAATGATAAATCATCTGTCTCAAAAATATCTCCTCTTGAAACTTTCAAGAACAGGAAGGAATGAAGTGTGCCAGGCACCCTGATAGGCGCTTCAGTGTACATTATCTCATTTAATCTCCATACCAATGCTTCTAACTATATGTTATTCCCCATTTTTACAGTTTATAAATTGCCCCAAGGTAACTTCAAACCCAGCCCTGCCTCTGGGGTAACCTTTCTCCTGTATGTGGTAGAAAAATCACACATTTAGCAACGTAGGTAGTTTTCTTTTGTTTCCTACTTTTTTTTAAGTCTGGAACTCAGTTTCTTTGCAAATTTTGTCAAATTTCTTGAGTCATTTCACAGGCTTTTTAAACCTGGCCAACCAAAATGAAGAACTAAGAAATATTTCTTCTTTCCCCAGAGAAACAGATTTGGTTGCCTGAATTATATGTAGATGGTCTCTTATCCTCCACTTTGCTGAAGCAGACTCAGCTTAAGTTATAGCTGGGAACTTAAAAAGGACAAAAGCACTGTTTTCTCTCACCTTTGTCTGCATATCATGCCAGTGTTAACTCTTACAAGTTTTAATTTCAAGTATACATTTTTGAAGTAAATCAGTTGTGTGTATTAACTATCAACTATCAAGACAGAATCCTGATTCAACCCTTTCTTCTCCAGGCCATTATATTAACCTTATTTTAATTTTCTTTCTTTTTTAATGCATCCAAAAGTCTTTCTTTACTTTTTTCACTACAGCAACACTTTGAGCAGGTACGTATCTGCTGTTTTTCCATAGCAACATTTCATAGCTGTTTTTCAGACAATTCTTGTCAGTTATTCAAGGTCACTAAGCTAAAGGGGAAGTTTCAGTTACCGTACCTGTTTGAGGGAGCTTAAGGAAAGCCAGAGTACTTAGCCCTCAGGGATCGCCAACATTTTGAGAATCTCTTTCCAAAAAGCATATGCAAATACAGAAGTTTCAATAAGCTTTCAGGGTATTTTAGTCAGAGTTTCTGAAACTGATTCTATATTAACTACACTTTTTAAGGGGTATACTTTGAGTATTTACCTATTCTCTTTTAAATTTTCTTAATTTGGGTATGTGACATCTATTCTAAGCACTTCATTTTGAAAGATAAAAACAGTTGTTGTTACTGTTTTTAAGAACAGCTTTTTATATTTAAATGAAACTTTTAAAACTATGTGTTACACAAATCAATATTAAACTATAATTACTTCTTTGTGCTAATAGGCTTTTCTATAGCATGAATTTTCTATGAAAAGATGAAGCTAAACAAGTTCATATATGGTTTTGCTTAGATTTGGGAGTTAGGAATTCATAGGGGCTGTATACTTAGCATTTATCTGCTCTGTAGCTTTGTCTTGCCAAACGTTTTCCACTCCTGATTAGCATCTTGTTGCTTTGTAGGTATGGAACGCAATCATTGGTTACTCTGTTATACGTAATAGGGAGAACCATAAGTACGGATTTACAGATATTAGAGGTAAGTACTATAGATATTGTGCATTATAAAGACAATTTAGAAGCCATTTTTTATGTAATTTGGAGTTGCTAAAATTAAAAATAATATGCTTTTCTGAATTGTTACAGTCTATGCTCCATTGATGCTGTTATCACTGCAGGAAATGTCTTTTAATTCTGTCTTGCTCTTGAAATAGAGACCATTCTTGTTCATGGAGGGTTGTACTTCACCTGAATTATTGCAGTAGACTATGGGCAGGCTGTTCTTCCCTCCATCCATCCATCGCATCACTGCCGGTCATTGCCCTGCTCCCAAAGTTTCAGTAGCTCATCATAGTTTTTAGAAGGAATTTTAAAATCTTTTCATTAGCACACGAAGCCCTTCATAATGTGGCCCCTGCGTTACTCCCTGGCTTCACTTTTGCCCACTTCACCAACCAGTGTCAGAGAATAAGCGGCATAGGTGCCCCCGAACACTTTTCCTCTAGTTACACTGTACCACGTAACAGAATTTCTTAAATTATCATCTTGTTGCACATTTCCCAGATTTCAGAAACACTCTACCTTCTGTCTGGGGTGCCCTCCTCATGCCTGTCCTTGGCTGCGTAATTCCTAATCCTCCTTTAAGACCCTGCTCCAACCACATATTCTAGGAATTATTTTTTAATAAATTTATTTATTTATTTTTGGCTGCATTGGGTCTTTGTTGCTGCATGCGGGCTTCTCATTGCAGTGGCTTCTCTTGTTGCAGAGCATGGGCTCTAGGCGCGCAGGCTTCAGTAGTTGTGCCTCGCTGGCTTCAGCGGTTGTGGCTCACGGGCTCTAGAGCGCAGGCTCAGTAGCTGTGGCGCAGGGGCCCAGTTGCTCCGTGGCATGTGGGATCTTCCTGGACCAGGGATTGAACCCGTGTCCCCTGCATTGGCAGGCGGATGCTTAACCACTGCGCCACCAGGGAAGTCCCTCTAGGAAGTTTTTAACTAACTAATTTACACCCTCTCCTCCTCCATGCTCCCAAATCATCCTATGTAGTTGTTACTATGAGAGAGAGAGAGGAAGAACTGGTAATTCCTGAAGGAATGATCTTTGTTTGGGTTTTGGCTTGCCTGAGGCTGAGCTGTCAGGACCTGATTTAGCAGGGATTCCCCAGACAAGAGAGTGAGGGGCACACCCAAAAATCCTGGAACGAAAGCTCCTAGAATCAAAACTGAGTTTGTGTTGATATCTTCAAAAGTGCCTCTGTTCATCTTTATCTCTACAAAACCCGGTAGTTTTGTTGTTGTTGAATGAATGAATGAAGTTTGTATAACTTTAGCAATCCCCAAAGTTCCAAAATTCTATAATCACTGACAGTTCATTAAAAAAATGCAAAACTGGATTTAGCAGTAGTTAAATTATTGTAATTTTGAAAACAAGTGAGTTAGCTACCATGAATATCTTTGTCAACAAGCTGTGAATGACCAACAGTCCTACTGCAATGTATTGGTTCACATGATAATATTGAAAACAGTTACTAAAAAAAGGTAAATGAAAAGAAAGTCATATGAATTCCTTTTCCCTCCACACCAGCACAGTTTTTATACACTCTCCGAATCTCTTGCTCTGGTCTTTCTACTCCACCCTGCTGGAGCTTGTCCTCACTCGTGCTCTCAAGCACCCGTGAAGCCCCACACACACAGTCCCCCAGACCCACACTCCCCTCCCACCCACTGCAGCTGCTCGATCGGGGGCGGTGCTGCTGGTGTGTGGCTCCCACTGCCTGGGAGGAATGCCCAGGTGTGGGAGAGAACGGGAGGTTTGCTCCTGGCCCCTTAAGCTACTTTTTCCTAGAACCTTATTTATCTTTTGCATTGTAGTTAGACTTGACAACCCTATTACTACCTGATTTCAAGTACATTAGGGTTTATGTGACCTTTTGTGAGCTGGTAGGGTACACTATCATTTTATGTAATGTGTGTTCTGAGGTATAATCCAATGACACAGAAATAGACTTTTGGAATATGATTTATTCAATTCAATTATTATTATCCCAATTATTCAATTGGGATCTGTCTGGCTTGAATGTAATATTGCAACAAACGTTCCCATAACTGAATGCTTGACCTGACTCAATGAAGGAATTTAGCCAATGGATGAATCCACTATAAATATTCTTAAATAAAGGGTAACATTTGTAAAGACATGGATGTTGTATACCAGTTTTGAGCTTTGGAAGTTGCAAAGTTTCTTTTGAAATAAGGAAAGGTCTCATTGTGTCTCTGTCTACAAATCTTGTATAATATCCAATATGCATTCTGGAAATCTTTATTGAGCACCTACTACGTGCTTGGGGAATAGAGCATTGAATAGAATAAACAAAGTTCCTACTTCCTGGAGCTTCCAGTCTACATCGGATTCTTCAGGACAGGTGTGGTCTTCATCACATTTTCTCAGTCACAGTCTCCTCAGGGACACACCATATAGGGACAGACATTTCTACTCGTTCCAACTGTCATCATCCATTCACAAGATCATGTCGCTGCTTACCATGAACTTTGTCTTACTGTGCCTAAGTGAGAAGTTCAATTGCACTGATGGACCAACCGTCTCTTTGTCCTTTCAGCTGCAGCAGTTTTGCAGTAACATGTTGGAGGAGCACCAGAGACTCACAGTTCAGGCCAAATTACAGACAATAAAGAATGAAAATCTGAAAAACAAGGAGCGAAGTGCCAGGATAGCTGCGTGGCTACAGAAAAACACATAATTTAGTGGCAACTCTCGGCCCTTCTCTTGCATATTATAATGTGCTCACGGTTTTGTCTTCCAATATTCTGTGAGTCTGGAAAACCACACGTTTTGTTATTCGTATTTCAGTCACATTTACTACTTAGAGTCCTGTTCTTCCCCTCTTGTCACGTTTGGCCCTGAAGCTCAGTGATTGTTGAGGATTTTGCCAATAATGCTGTATTTCTGGGGAAGATTTTGCTTCATGTTGGGCTATAAACCACATGATTTACTTTAAATGCCTTGGCAAAACAAATTTACCGTAGAAAATTTTGCTTGTTCTGTTGTGAAGGCCAGTGGAATATTACATCATTGGGTAATGAGCACATTCTTTTCTGAGGGAAATACAGATTTGCAATACTCTAGGGTTTATTTAGTTCAATATTTAAAAGAGTAATGAGCAAATGAGACAACAGTGTAAAGAAATAGAAACCAGAAAAATAATATTCACTAGAAGACAGACAAGCCAAAGAAATGCAAGTTTTAAAAAGAAGAAACAGACAATTTTGTGAGCCACGTTAAGTGCCCCAAAGGCAAGAAATGTGTCTCTTCCTGCCCATTTCTCTCTCCCCAGTGCCTGCTGCATCACGCCACACTTTACTGGCTACTAACTTTATGGTGTCACAAAGAGACCTGGGATCGTAGGATCCATGAAGTGCCCGTAGGATTGCTGTTGTGGAGACCAAATGGAAAGCAAGGCTCTGCCCTGAAGCTCTTGACTGTAATTCACCTGTGGGACAGACACTCTTTCAGCCAAAGTTTAGCAGCAAAAATTATGATGTCAACAGACAATAGCAATTATGGGCTAATCTCCAACGCAAAGGATAATGGTCAGATAAAGAGTAATAGAACTAAAAGATTAACCAGAGCATAATCTTTATAGCTTTGCACTCAGCAGATTAAGTTTGACATGTGGTTTCATTTGGCCAAATTGAACCTGCTTGTAGTTTGGACAACTTTAAACATTTTCATCAATCACAATGTACGGAATTAGCTTAGTTTTGTTACCCCTGATTTAATCAGGACAGCTAAGGCAAATCATCCTACTCTAGACTTTGTGTGTATACCATTTAATTCTTGTTTTAATTTTAATTTTGTTTTTACAGAATGGGGGTAAAACTACAGATCTTCTATCTACCTCAAAGTGGTACTGTAAAGATTACGGACTATGTCAATGAAAAACCTTTAAATATGTCATATAAGCTCAAGGCAATGTGATCTAAGGGTTTTTTCCTATTTCTTCTGTAAGTTAATGTACCCACAAATTAAAATGCAAGACAGAAGTTCACTTTCATATTCACTTCACAAGAAGATACTCCCTGAGAGGGAATGGGAGGCTATGGGACTTGGCCATGAGGACAGACCAAAGCACAGCCTGCACAGACTTGACCGTGGGCCATAGGTCAGAGAGATTTTTCTTTAAATTTAACAATTTAAAATATAAGCAATAAAATGTCTCCATGTCTTCAAATTGTTATGTGTGCAGTATCTTCCTGTGTTTTCTTCAACGTGCGTTCTCTGTTTCCTGTATCTCCTCCAATCATCCAACTCATCGTTCGATAACCATGTCACGTGTCCTCTCAACTGCTTTCTCCTCCTTTCTTTCTCTCCTCCACTTCCACTCCCTTCCCCTCCCTTGTGTTCCCCTGTCTTCCTTCTCCCTTTCCAGTAACCTCTGCCTTCCTTCTGCCTGGTTGTCCATGTCCCCTCTCCTTGATCTTCCTCCCCTCCTGTGCTCTCATTCGACCAAGTGTGCTTGGAGGCTGGCACTCGGGATGCTGAGCGGGCCCTGATGCCTGTTATTGGGTGATGCCAAGCCCTGATCCTACCTAAGGAGCACACTGGGCTCTTCAGACCATTTGCTGACAATTAAAATTCCATTATATCTTAGCTTCTGTAGTAATTAAACAGCACCAAAAATGTTTATCCAAAATCAAATGCCCAAATATTTGGTTAATAGTTCTTCCTCTAAATATGAAGAAGAATTTTGAATAATGTACATTTTTTCTTACTTGGATGAAGCCAGTTACTCCAGATAAGCATTACATTTTATTATATTGTACCTTATACTTGGTATAAAAAGATGTAATTATTGATTGATTACTGTGATAGCAATAAGTCAGGGAGTGATACTGAGTCAGATTTGTCTAAATGGTATAAATACTTTATTAACCAATAAACCAGCTTATTTATTAGCGTGCCAACTGTAACACAATATTTTCGACCCATCTAGTTTATACTGTTCATCCTAAAGCAGGTTAACAAGATATACAATGTATTCATGATTTTTTTCAATTTGATAATTAGAAATTAAAGTTTTCCTTATAATCTTATGCTTTTTTCCTCCTCAAACCCATTCAGTGACTTTTCATTGCTGACCTTAAGTGAAAGAACAAATGCCTTAGTCTTGAAGACTCTAGATGCTTTGTAATTCAGCGCTCTGGGACCAATCTGTACAACAATTTATTCTGAAGAATGAATGAAGAAGCAAAATGAGCTTTAAAAAGGATTTCTACTTGATTACTTTTCCTGTTTACTCCAGTGAATGCTTTTTTTCCATCCAAACTCTAGCAGAATTAATATGTCCAATCCCAAGTCTTAAAGGAGGTTTACAAGTGAATGTAACTGCTTCCCCGGATACAAAGAATTATGTAGCATAGTCAGAAGCATTTGAAGCTACACGTATATTGCCTCCAGCTCAGTCTTCTCACCAATTCAACAACATTCAGCAAGTATGTTCTTCACAGCACAACTCTCATTTAAGAGTTATTTGGACTCTTCCTCTTCCCTTCCTTTTATAAACAGGTCAGTCCTAAAGGTGAGGCAGAGCAAGGTAAGCGTCTACACCAGTGGGAGCTGAGGGGCAACTGAGGAGGCCCAGGACCTGGAACGAGGTGTAAGAGCTTGAGTGGGTGAAGAGGGAGTCCACACACCAGGGAGCAGCTTGGCACAGGATGTCAGAGCCCATGAAGGGTGAGTAGAGTGGCCCTACGGTGCAAGGAGGGAGCTTACGACATGGACAGTCAGAGCCCAAACAGGGTGAGAATGGGGAGTCCCATAGTGGGGTGGAGAGGAGGCTCAGACTGGATGAGGGTTCAACATAAGGCATCAGAGCCTGAGGTGGGAGAGGAGGACATCCACATGGGGTGGGGGAGAGGCAGATATGGGAGCTTGGTTACCACAGTGGGTATGGTTCAAATAAGAAAATTTACAAATGATAATAAGATTCAGGTTTCTCACTGCTGGAGAAGGGAGTTGCAGATATTCAAAAGGAAAAACTAGAATGAACCCTTTTTTGTTGGATTGGAATTAGAGGTATTGATATTAGCAGTTCTCACTGTTCTCAATACATGGATAGATTTATACATATAGATGTAAATGTGTGTTTGTAAACATATCTTGCAGTTTCTCTCTAGATATATATAGACATAGATGCAAATACAAATATAGATATAGATATAGACTTTAGCTTTCTAACTGAGAAAGCCTGGGAGCAACAACACCTCAATGACAATGAGCACATCCAGTGCCCAGATCTTGGCTTCTAAATGCCATGCTCTGCTAAAAGAACCAGGGCTTCTTGGGGAAATGGCTGATTTCAGGGATGGGGCAGGAAAGGGACAATTTGAGATAGAACATCTCTTTGTACTAAAAGATAAGGAAGTACTCAAATAACGATGGGTACATATCAAAGGGTACAAAAGCCAACCACAAAAGTAGCAGGATACTAAGTAAGACAGGTCAAAGGCTTCCTCTCTCTTTACTTCCCCTCACAAATAATGCCAAGAAGAATAAAATGAAAATATCACCTTCTCTGCTTTCAGGCTTCTGCTGAAAGTGGGCTAGTTTGATGACTTGAAAAGTCTTGGACCCTGGGTGTTGATAGATACATATCAGAGGAGTAAATGAGTACTAAGCATGGAGTTTGCAAAAGTTTCTTTTTATTTATCCTCATGCAGTGATCACCCTGTCATTTACAATGGCCCCTCAATCTTAGCATATCTTACCTGGGATCAACACAGTCTATTAGTCCCATCAGTTTCTATGAACCAGAACAGTCCTTAGTGAGTCCAGGGGTCTCAGGTCTCATTTTAGGAGATTGTCCTAAAAATGCTCCATAGTAGAGAGTAAGTATGATTTCTTTCAGAAATGATTACCACAATAAGATTAGTGAACATCCATGGTCTCCCATAGATACAAAATTAAAGAAATAAAAAAAAAATTTTTTTTCTTTTGATGAGAACTCTAAGGATTTACTCTCTTAACAACTTTCATATATAATGTACAGCAGTGTTAATTATATTTATCATGTTGTACATTACATCCCTAGTATTTATTAGCTTGTCTCCGGAAGTTTATATCTTCTGACTACCTTCATGTAACCCCCCATCCCATTCCCCCACCCCACACCTTTGGTAATCACAAAGGTGACCTCTTTATATGGGTTTGTTTGTTTGTTTGTTTTTGAAGTATAATTGACTTACAACACTATGAGAGTTCCTGGTGCAGAACACAGTGATTCAGTATTTCTATGCATTACAAAATGGTCACTACAATAAGTCTAGTTACCATCCGTCACCATACGAAGATATTACAAAATTACTGACTATATTCCCCATGCTGTACATTTCATATCTGTGACATTTATTTTGTAGCTGGTAGTTTGTACCTCTTAATCTCCCTTACCTATTATTCTCCTCTCCAGAATTCCCTTCCTTCTGGCAACCACCTATTTTGTTCTCTGTATCTATGACTCTGTTTCTGATGTTTGTTCATTTGTCTTGTTTTTTAGATTCCCCATATAAGTGAAATCATACTGTATTTGTCTTTCTCTGTCTGACTTATTTCACTTAGCATAATACTCTCTAGGTCCATCCATGTTGTTGCAAAATGCAAGATTTAATTTTTTTATGGCTGAGTAATATTCCATTGTATTTATCCATATAATATTCTTTATCCATTCATCCAATAATGGGCACTTAGGTTGCTTCCATATCTTAGCTATTGTAAATAATGCTGTAATAAACATAGGGGTGCATATATCTTTTCTAATTAGTGTTTTCATTTTCTTTGGATATATACCTGAAAGTGGAATTCCTCAGTCATATGGTGCACAAGCGTTCCCTTTTCTCCAGATCCTTACCAGCCATTGTTATTTGTTGTCTTTTTGATAATAGCCATTCTGACAGGTGTGAGGTGGTATCTCATTGTGCTTTTGATTTGCATTTTCCTGATGATTGGTGATGTTGAATATTTTCATGTGCCTGTTGGTCATCTGTATGTCTTCTTTGGAAAAAATGTCTATTCAGGTCCTCTGCCCGCTTTTTAAATGGGTTTTTTGGTTTTTTTTGATGTCGAGTTTTATGAATTCTTTATATATTTTGTATATTATCCCCTTATCAGATCTATCATTTGCAAATATCTTCTCCCATTCAGTAGGAGGCCTTTTCCTTTTGTTGATAGTTTCCTTCACTGTGCAAAAGCTTTTTAGTTTGATGCAGTCCCATTTGTTTATTTTTTATCTTGTTTCCCTTACCTGAGGAGATAGATCCAAAAAAAGATTGCTAAGACTGATGTCAAGAGTGTACTGCCAACTTTTCTTCTAGGAGTTTTATGGTTTCAGGTCTTAGTTTAATTTTTTAATCTATTTTGAGTTTATTTTTGTATATGGTATGAGAAGATAGTCCAGTTTGATTCTTTTACATGTAGCTGTCCAGTTTTACCAACACAATTTATTTAAGAAGCTGTTGTTCCCCCATTGTATAGTTTTGTCTCCTTTGTCATAGATTAATTGCCCGTATAAGTGCGGGTTCATTTGTGGGCTCTCTATTCTGTTCCATTGATCTATGTGTCTGTTTTTGTGCCAGTACACGACTGTTTCAATTACTGTAGGTTTGTAGTATAGTCTGAAGTCAGAGAGTGTGATACCTCCAGCATTGTTCTTCTTTCTTAAGATTGTTTTGGCTCTTCAGGGTCTTTTGTGTTTCCATACAAATTTTAGAATTATCTATTACAGTTCTGTGAAAAATGTCCTTGGTATTTTGATAGGAATTGCATCGAATTTGTAGATTTCCTTGGGTAGTATGGTCATTTTAACAATATTAATTTTCCAATCCAAGAACACAGTATATCTTTCCATTTGTTTGTGTCATCTTCAATTTCTTTAATCAATGTCTTATAGTTTTCCAAATATAGGTCTTTAACCTCCTTAGTTAGATTTCTTTCCAGGTATTTTATTATCATTGATACAATTATAAATGGGATTGTTTTTTAAAATTTCTCTTTCTGGTAGTTCACTGTTAGTGTATAGAAACACAACAGATTTCTGTATATTAATTTTGTGTCCTGCAACTTTACTGAATTCATATATGAGTTCTAATAGTCTTTTGGTGGTGTCTTGTAGCATTTTCTATACGTAGTATCATGTCATCTGCAAACAGTGCCAGTTTTACTTCTTCCTAATTGCAGTGGTCAGGACTTCCAGTACTATGTTAAATACAAGTGGCAAGAGTCTTGTTCCTGATCTTAGAGGAAATGTGTTCGGCTTTTCACCATTGAATGGGATGTTATCTGTGGGCTTGTCATATATGGCCTTTATTATGTTGAGGGCTGTTTCCTGTATACCCACTTTGTTAACTGTTTTTATCATAAATGGATGTTGAATTTTGTCAAAAGTGTTCTACATTTATTGAGATGATTGTAGGATTTTTATTCTTCAATTTATCAATGTGGTGTATTACATTTATTGATTTTCAGATACTGAAACTTTCTTGCATCACTGGGATAAATCCTACCTAATCATGATGTATAATACTTTTAATGTATTACTGGATTTGGTTTGCTAATATTTTGTTGAGGGTTTTTGCTTCTGTGTTCATCAGTGTTATTTGCCTGTAATTTTCTTTTTTTGTGATATCTTTGACTGATTTTGCTATCAGGGTGATGCTGGCCTTGTAGAATGAGTTTGGGAGCATTGTTACCTTTGCAATTTTTTGGAAGAATTTGAAAAGGTTAGGTGTTAACTTTTCTTTAAATGTTTCATAGAATTCACCTGTGAAGCCATCTGGCTTTTGTTTGTTGGGAGTTTTTGAATTACTGATTCAATTTCCCTACTGGCAATTGGTCTATTCAATTCAAAAAGAAATATTGGTATTTCTTCCTGATTTAGTCTTGGAAGATTGTACATTTCTAAGAATTTGTCCATTTCTTCTAGGTTGTCCATTTTATTTGAGTATAATTGTTTGTAGTAATCTCTTATGATCCTTTGTATTTCTGTGGTATTGGTTGTAACGTCTCCTTTTTTATTTGATTTTATCAATTTAGGTCCTCTCCCTTTTTTTCTTGATGAGTCTGGCTAAAGGTTTATCAATTACGTTTATCTTTTCAGTGAACCAGCTTTAGTTTCATTGATCTTTTCTATTGTTTTTTTAGTCTCTATTTAATGTATTTCTGCTCTGATCTTTATTACTTCTTTCCTTCTCTAACTTTGGGTTTGTTTGTTCTTTTTCTAGTTCCTTTAGTTGTAAGGTTAAGTTGTATATCTGAGTCTTTTTTTGTCTCCTGAGGTAAGCTTGTATCACTATAAACTTTCCTCTTAGAACTGCTTTTGCTGCATCCCATAGATTTTGAACCATTATGCTTTGTCTTCATTTGTCTCCAGGTATTTTTTATTTTCTCTTTGATTTCTTCAATGACCCATTGGTTGTTTAGTAGCATATAGTTTAGCCTCCATGTGTTTGTGTCTTTGCGGTTTTTTTCTTTTAGTTGATTTCTAGTCTCACAGCTTTGTAGAAAGCATAGAAAAGATGCTTGCTACTATTTCAATTTTTAAAAATTTACTCAGACTTGTTTTGTGGCCTAGCATGTGAGCTATCCTAGAGAATGTTCCATGTGCACTTGAAAAGAATATGTATTCTGCTCCTTTTGGATGAAATGTTCTGTATCCATATATTAAGTCTATCTGGTCTAATGTGTCATTTAAGGCCAGTGTTTCCTTATTGATTTTCTGTCTGGATGATCTGTCCAATGATGTAAATGATCTGTTACAGTTTCTTACTATTGTTGTGTTACTGTCAACTTCTCCTTTTATGTCTACTAATATTTGCTTTATGTATTTAGGTGCTTCTATGTTGGGTGCATATATATTTATAATTGCTATATTTTCTTCTTGGATTGATCACTTATCATTATGTAATGTCCTTCTTTGTCTTTTGTTACAGTCTTTGCTTTAAAGTCAATTTTATCTAATATAAATATTACTTCCCTGCTTTTCTTGTTATTTCCATTTGCATTGAGTAC
The DNA here is from genome assembly GCF_965194825.1 of Balaenoptera physalus. Lineage (NCBI taxonomy): Eukaryota > Metazoa > Chordata > Mammalia > Artiodactyla > Balaenopteridae > Balaenoptera > Balaenoptera physalus. Next base: position 82,518,254 of record NC_138890.1, on the reverse strand, counting down.
CTTTTTCCATCCCCTCCCTTTCAGTCTCTGTGTGTCTTTGGATCTGAAATGAATCTCTTGTATACAGCATATAGATAGGTCTTGGCTTTGTATCCATTCAGTGACTTTGTGCCTTTTGATTGGAACATTTAGTCCATTTACATTTAAAGTAATTATTGATAGGTACATACTTATTGCCATTTTGTTCATTGTTTGGGGGTTGTTTTGTGGTTCTTTATTGTTCCTTTTTTCTTCTTTTGCTCTATTCCCTTGTGATTTGATGACTATCTTTAGTGTTATGCTTAGATTCCTTTCTCTTTTGTGTGTGTTTATCTATTATAGGTTTTTGGTTTGTGATTACCATGAAGTTTGCATATAGCAATTCATATAAATATGTGATTATTTTAAGTTGCTGATCTCTTAAATTGGAACCCATTTTAACAACCTTGCACTCCTCCTCCCTCTCACATTTACTGTTTTTGACATCATATTTTATATTTTTTTGTTTTGTGTATCCCTTAACTACTTACTGTGGATATAGATGATTTTACTACTTTGTCTTAACCTTCCTACTAGCTTCTTGAGTGGTTGATCTCCTACGTTTACTATATATTTGCCTTTACCAATGAGATTTTTCCTTTTGTAATTTTCATATTTCTAGTTGTAGCCTTTTCTGCTTAGAGAAGTCCCTTTAACGTTTCTTGTAAAGCTGGTTCCATGGTGCTGTCTCTTAGCTTTTGCTTGTCTGGTAAACTTTTGAGCTCTCCTTGAAATCTGAATGCTAACATTGTTGGGTAGAGTATTTTTGGTTATAGGTTTTTTCCTTTCATCACTTTAACTCTATCATGACACTCCCTTCTGGTCTGCAGAGTTTCTGCTGAAAAGTCAGCTGGTAGCCTTATGGGAATTCCCTTGTATGTAACTTAGTGCCTTGCTCTTGCTGCTTTAAATTTTCTTTATCTTTAATTTTTTCCATTTTAATTACATGTCTTGGTTTGGTCCTTTTTGGTTTGATCCTGTTTGGGACTCCTTGTGCTTCCGGGACCTGGGTGTCTGTGTCTGTTTCCTTCTTTAGGTTCAGGAAGTATTCAGCTATTGTCTTCAAATATGTTCTCCGCCTCTCTCTCTCTCTCTCTCTCTCTCTCTCCTTCTGGGGCCGCTATAATGTGAATGTTAAGACACTTGATGTTGTCCCAGAGGTCTCCTACTGGTCCTCATTTTTTTAAATTATTTTTTCTTTTTTCTTTTCAGCTTGAGAAATTTCCACTGAGTTGACTGAACCATTCCCCTTCTGTGTCATCTAATCTACTATTGATTTCTTCTAATGTATTTTTTATTCCAGTGATTGTATTCTTCAGCTCTGTTTGGTTCTTTATATTTTCTAACTCTTTGTTAAACTTCTCATTGTGTTCATCCATTCTTCTCCTGAGTTCTTTGAGCATCATTATGACTATTACCTTCAACTATTTATTGATTACGTTGCTTATCTCCACTTCACTTAGTTCTTCTTCTGGGGTTTTATCTTGTTCCTTCATCTGGAACACATTCCACTGTTGCCTCATTTTGCCTAATTCACTGTTTTTATTTTTATGTATTTGGAAGGTTGATTATGTATTCTGATCTTGGAGAAGTGCCCTTATATAAGAAACAGCCCATGGGGCCCAGCAGCTCACTCACCTCTGCTCACTGGTGCTGTATGCTCTAGATGTGCCCTCTATGTGGGCTGCATGGATCCTTCTGTTGTGGTGGGCTGACTACTGTGGGTGCAGTCGGCGTGGCTGGCCCCTAGTCTAGTTGGTTGCCAGGCTCTGCCTTGTGTGGAGGCTGCCAGCCACTGGTGGGCGGGGCTGGATCCTGACATGACTGGCTACATGGCCAGGGGAGTCCCAGTGCTGGTGCCAGCTCAGTGGTGGGCAAGGCTGGGTCATGAGGCTGCTGGCTACAAAGCCCATGGGATCCCAGGGCTAGTGCTGGCCCACTGGTGGGTGGATCCAGGTCCCAGGGTGGCTGGCTGCTGGGCCAGGGTTCCTGGAGGCACTTTAGCCTGCTGGTGGGTGGGGCTGTGGTTGCAGAGTCTGGGGTGTTCCAGAACTGGGATCATTCTGCTATTGGGCAGGGCTGGGGCCCAAGACAACATGGGATGCTACCAGCCTGCTAGTGAGTGGACCAGGTCTTGACACAGCTGGCTGTGGGGCCTCAGTTGTCCCAGGGCTTGTGTATGCCTGCTTGTTTGTGGGGTCGTGGGCCCAGAAGCTCCCTGGGCTGGTTTCCACCCACTGGAGGTTGAGGTCAAGTCCCAGGGCTAATGCCGGCCTACTGGCAGATCCAGGTCCTGGAGTCTCTAGCTGTGGGGCCCCAGTGGCCCCAAAGTTGGTGTTGGCACACAGGTGGGATAGGCTAGAGCTAGTGCCAGCCCACTGATGGGTGCATTTGGGTCCTGGGGTCTCTGGCTGTGGGGACCCAGGAGTCCCGGGTGTTAGTGCCAGGCCTCTGGTGGGTGGGGCTGTGTCCTGACCTGGCTGGAGTTCAGGGGATCCTTCAGCAGGCTGCCTGCTAATCGGTGGTGCTGTGTCCCTTCCCAGCTAGCTGCTTGGCCTGGAGCGATCCAAGTCTAGTGCAGACTGGCTGGTGGGTGGGGCCTGGCCCCGGCACTAATAAGCTAAAGGGAGGATTCTGAAATGGCGTTTACCACCACCAGTGTCCTCGTGGCTGGATGAGCTCCCACAAATGGCTGCTGCCAGCGTCTATATCCCCAGGGTGAGTCCCAATTGCCTCCTGCTTCTCTGGGATAAGCAAGTGGGTCTGACCCAGGCTCCTTTCAAATTACTGCTTCTGCCCTGGGTCCCGGAAAGGGTGAGATTTTTGTGCACGCCCTTTAAGAGTGGAGTCTCTTTCCCACAGCCTTCTGGCTCTTCCAAAAGGAAGCCCCACTGGCCTTCAAAGCCAAATGTCCTGGGGGCTCATCTCCCCAGTGCAGAACCCCTGGGCCGGGAAGTCCAATGTGGGGCTTGGACTCCTCACTCCTTGGGGAGAACCTCTGCAATTGTGATTATCCTCCGGTTTGTGGGTCACCTATGGGGGTGGGGACTCTGGGCAGCTGGTGCTGATATCTCTGAGGGGACACGTTAGGCTGGGTCTAAGGGATGGGGGTGGGATCCTGAGAACTGGAATCCAACAGCCACTGTCAGGAGCAAGAATCATTGCTGAGATGTTGCTGGCAGAAACAAGAAGCGAACAGGAAGGAGCAAGCCCCTTTGCTCCTCCAGCCTTCTCTTGTCCCTCAGCGCCCCCTGTTGGCAGAGCTTGCAAAATCAAAGCGTGGTTTGCAGGGTCCCTAACATTACACAGCTGAGAATAAAAAGGTGGCTTTGGAACTGACAGACAATGGCTTAATCACCTACTCAGGTCAGTATAATTATTCTGATTTTAACACATGGGGAAACAGAGGCTTAAGGCCACAGTGCTGGGAGAGGCAGAAGTCAGAATTTAAGATCAACTCGTTTACCGCCAAACCCCATTTGCTTTGGGTTTTTATTTTAACTGTCAGTTTAGGACATGGTTAATATGCTGAGAAGGCACAGGTGAACATTTTTAATCCACACGCACCTACGGTAAGCCAGACAGCAGGCAGCTCTTAGAAATAACAGGCAGTGCTTCATGTAGATATGGTTGTTCAACACAAAGGAAAACTTTCTAAAAATGACTTTTTAAAGAAAGTTAAATTTGGACTTGTACTGAAAAGAAACTTTAGGTGAATGCATTTAAATATGTTGTTGCTTCTACTTTGCAAACATTATTTAGACAGATTTTTATGGAATTGCAAACGTTCTAAAAAAACTGGCTTCATGCTGTCAAATCACTATTTATTATGGTTTATAATTGCATTTTGAAATATAGACTGTACAGGAAGTACAGCTTAAGGATACTTTATTGATATAAGTAAACTTTATTGATACAAATGAATATGCTTACATTACCCAAGAATATGCTATGTTACTCATGAAAGCTAGCTTTAGCTGAAATGCTGAGTTCCTGTAGTTTGCATAAACCATAAAAAGGATTTTTAAATCATAAATCATAAAAAGGATTTAAGTGAATCCTAAGTTAAATATATCAGAAATTTAATTCAACATAAATTCTAATTGCAGATGTCAAATGTGTGGAATCTATTAGTGTTGAATTTATTGATGCATTTTGAATGTCCTTATTGATGTTTTTCTTTTAAAAGCAATTAATGACTTTTTGTTGTTGGTTTTATATATGTTCTCATTTCATATTGGAAACTCTCCTCCTCTGAGCGTCCCTTTTCTCAGCAGCAAAGTGAAAGTATTGCACTGCATTAGTGGTTTTCTCTAGGGCTTCTTAGATGTATTTTATGGATTGCATAGCTGTTGATTAAGTATAGCCAATTCTTGATTATGTCAGCCACGGGTGAGGGGGTGGGTTAGGGTTGGGGAAGCTTGGACAAAGAGAATGCTTGGGATGGCTCTTGTCCCCAATCCCTACTTCAATTAGGATAGCTCCAGTTTTGTTGGCTTCATATATTAGGGTTTATTTAGAGAAAAATCTAAAAAGCAGTGTGTGAAAACTGATGGACTATATGATCTGCAAAGCCCTTTGCAGGTGCGACATCACGTTGACACTACATAAGTCATCTTGGGCTGCAGACTCCACACATCCCCTCTTCAGAGTCCCCTTCTTTACCTCTGAAATGACTCACATTTGACTGTAGAAGTCAAACAAATTACATTGGGTGAACACAAAAATTCTAGAGCCAGTGTGCATTTTGACTGATCCTTGGTCACTAAGAAACATCCCCTCTACATGGCATTCTTGCAGTAGTAAGGGTTATTGTTTTTTAAATCTATTTTAATTCTAGATTAAGGTTTTGCGCCATCTGCTGGAAGTATTTATTTTTGCAATACTATGAGAGAACTGTACATTTATTCTCAGAAGTATCTTTAAAAATATTTATTAATACTGTAAAAAATTGTAAAGTACATGTTTATTACAGGAAATGGATAAGTGTAGAAAATAATAAAGCGTAAGACAAAAATCCGGAGATACCTACTGTCAATAGCTAGCGTTTTTTCTTTATACATACAAGAATATGTTATCATGAGGTTTGGTTTGTGTTTTGTGTTTTGGGGTTTTTTTTGTTGAAGTATAGTTGGCTTACAATGTTGTGGTAGTTTCAGGTGTACAACAAAGTGATTCAGTTATACATGTGAGATATATATATATATATATTCTTTTTCAGACTCTTTTCCATTATAGTTTATTGTAAGATATTGAATCTAGTTCCCTAGATTTATATACAGTATAGATTTATATACAGATTTTATATACAGTAGTGTGTATCTGTTAATCCCAAACTCCCAACTTATCCCTCCCCACCCAGTTTCCCCTTTGGTAACCATAAGTTTGTTTTCTATGTCTGTGAGTCTGTTTCAGTTTTTTAAATAAGAAAAACACAAGTTTGAGATCAACACTATGCTGATTTAGGTTACAACAGTAGTAGAAAGAGAGGACACATTACAGATGTGAGATTCTTTGGGAGGGAGTGCTCTCAGGCCCTGTTGTGTGTGAACCGTAAGGTTTGCTTTGCCAATTATGCAAGGCAGGGATCTTACCCTCCAACTTAACTGGGCAGGGTGGGATAGAGATAGGGTTGAGGGAGTGGGTTAGACCCTAGGAAAAGTGCAATATATTGCTCAGATTCCCAGGAAACAGATCCCCAGATTACTATTTCCAGCAGTAAATGTGGCATTGCTCCTTTCTGTTAGTGTCTGTGTATTGAACACCAGTGTGCTAGTTGCTGTGACACATGCTATAGAATGAAGAAGTCTTACAGATGCTGCTCTGAAGTGAGAGAAGTCTATCATGAGAGATAAGTATGTAGATGATTAACTACAGCACAAGCTTGGAGACAGAAGCAGGGGTGCTGACCCTCATTGGGCAGGGGGACTGGGAGGAAAGCATAAAGTGGGTCCTGGAGGTGGGAACATTCCTGTCATTTAGTGTCAGGTTAATGAAGGATGCAGTGACAATGAGGCTGGGAAAGTAGATGTAGGTCATGTCATCAAAGGCTGAGGATCACAAAGCACCACCAAGTTGTTGGAGGAGGAAAGTGACGCGGTGTAAGAGGATTTTAGGACGACAACCATGGTAGCGACGTGTGGAGATACGAAGAAGGACAGAAGGCAGAGAAACCAGGTTAGGATCCCAAGTTGACCTGGTAACTCTGGGGGGTCTGAAACAGATGAAAATTCCTTATTCAATGTACTTAGGAAACAGAGCACAGTCAGAAAACCACATCCCATGAATAATTACTGCTAAATAAAGTAAAATTTGGACCCAACTGTGAAAGCAATCTGAGAGCGAATATATGTTTCTGTGGATCACTAACAATATGCAGAGCCTTCCAAAATGAAGTAGCAGACCTTGAGGGAAACTAGAAACACTTTCCTTGGAATTGAAAGCCTCAGACAGGCTTCCAGCACGTCCCTGGGGCCTGAGTGACAGAGAAAATGGGGCAGAGTTTGGTGACACACAGACAAGCTACACTTGCTGTTGGAGTGGTAGGATGGTGGAGACAGGGTGGGTGGCAATCAGCCCTGCAGGTACTAGTATTGATCAGTAAAAGAACCAGGGACATTCCAAGCTGAATTGCAAGTCAGGAGCACATGTGAAGCCAGAAAGAATGACCTCCGTGCAAAGACCAGAGATAATCAGGAAGGATCAGAATGGAACCTCTGCAAAGGCACTAGGAAGAAAGAAAAACCAAATAACTGATAAAAAATACATAGCAGAACAAATACACCATAAAGCAGAAGAAAATATGAACAAAGTTCTCCATGGAATAAAAAACATTAGGAAACATTTCCTCTTTGAAACAAGAAATCAAATTAGAGATAGGATTCAAAAGAGATATGATAAAAGGAGAGAAGAAGAGAAAAAGTAAACTGAGCTGGCTGAGACAAACCTACTGAGATTTATATCCAAAAATGCTTATATTAGAAAAATAAGGAATCAAAATAAATGAGCTAAGCATACATCTTAAGACAATGGAAAAATAAAATTAAAATATACCCAAAATAGAAGGACATGAAATAGAAAAGAAAGAAAGAAGGAGAGAAAGGAAGACAGAAAGAAAGACAGAAAGAAAGACAGACAGACAGACAGAAAGAAAGAAAGAAAGAAAGAAAAGAAAAGAAAAGAAAAGAAAGAAAGGGAAGAGAGAGCTTTTCTTTGACAAGATGAGAAATGTTTGAGAGAGAAGTAGTAAAACACTAGTACTAGGAATAAAAAGGGAGGGATAACAACAGATGCTGCAGACATAAAAGAAAACTTGATGCTATTATGAAAAAATTTATGTCAATAAGTTTGAGAACTTTAGAGAAATGGTTAAAATTAAGGTCCTAGAAATACGTGACCTACTAAAACTGTCTCAAGAAGGGGAAAAAAAAATCCCTCTAGAGTCTCATTTGGAATCTACTTCTTTAACAGTAAAGTATGTGTATCTTTTGTCTTATTAACAAATACGGTTCCATGATATCATTTTAATGGCTACATTGTATTATATAATTTTGTTTGATAATTAAGTCATTAAATTTTTACTCTCCCAACCTAGGAACTCTATAATCTAGCAGTTATACAAGATGTGAACTTTTGCAAAGAGCTTTGTCTTTTCTTAGAAGAAATTCCCCAAAGAGGAATTGCTGGGTCAAAGATGCCTGTTTTAAAGCTTTTGTTACACAACAAATGTCTATAATTTTTTTAAGGTGTGATGGGAAGGCATTCCTGGAAGAAAGAGTAACAGGAACAAATTTAGGTACAGCAAATATGAAACGTGTTCTGAGAATGAAAGAGTTCATGAAGTGCTCTATGACGTTAGTAAATCAAATTAGTAGAGCAGTATTAGCATAATATTAATTATGTTCTAGTAATAACAAATAAAATGCTAATAACAAATAATAGTAAATATATAATAATAGTAGTAAATATAATAGTAATATGGTAAAACAATTCAATGTTTTTAAAAAGAAAATTGTTCACCTGTACAACATGTACACTTATACTGATCTCTATTCAGGTAAGAAATTGTGTAAAACCATCTTAATGGTTTTCCAGAACGGAGCTGCTTGGGGTCCTGAAGTTGCATAACTCTGCTAATTCTCCTCTCCCTTGCCTTATTTCATCTTCCCACCAACCACCCTATTTTTGTCATTGGGAATGACATTCATTAGAGTCTATATAAATACACAGATGCTATTGCAGTGCACTTGGAGTTCAGCCTTACCGTAGCCAGGACAACCCCTCCCACCTCCCACTAGTCTCTTCTCCTACATACAGCTTTTGCTTGGAGCAGCTCCATCCTCCTAGAATACACACCCCACTCCTTCTCTACCTGAGTTTTCCCTGTCCATTTTTTAAGATTAACTCAATTGCCACCTCTCCTTGGGCAGAGGCACTATCTCCTCTCTCTTGATACCTCTCTTCCCAGGGAAAACCAGCTGTTCCTCCACTCCCTCCACTGGCCCTGGCAGTGTCCTGAGCACGTGTGATGCACATCTTGTATTTATTTGTTTACATATGTCCTTCTACTAGACTTGAGCTCTTTAAGGACAAGAACCATGTCTTATTTGTCGTTTTATTTCGTGCCTACCAATAGCAGTATTTAATCAATGCTTGCTAAGTGAATGATTTGAAGAGTAGTCGTAATAGATCCCAGTGAGCACCTCCAGTGATGGAGCCACTGGTCCTAGTTCAGATTACCAGCTTCATTCACTTCTGACCCTTCATGGTGTTTCCCACTAGGAAGTTTGTTCTTTCAAAAGTACAACTCACTAGAGCTTCACAATGTAACAGTACCTTAATCAAACAAAAACCACAGTGAACCTGTAATTCACCAGACAGTAAGGATTTGTCTCTTTGAGATCTTTCCAGTAGAGGGTTGGATAAGCCCAGTGAGAGCCTGTTCAGTAGCTGCTTAGAAGGCTGCTAATGCATTTAAGAAGTTAAACTAGAGAGTTTCCTATCACAGCCCCTCCCTAGATTTTCATGACTCTCAAAGTCAGTGACTTTTTAATTATTTTATAAGCCACACCCTACATCACATTAAGTTTATTAAGATTATTTGGCTACAAGTAACAAATTTTCTTATATCCCCTTCTTTCTTACACGAGGGTAGTATACTTTCTTACATGAAGGCTAAATACTCTTTTGTACTATGTTATTTTCATTTAATAGTATAATCTGGAAATCACTCTATATCACTTCATAGAGATCTTCCTTATTCTTTTTTCACAGCTGTATAGTACTCTATGTTTATGGTACATGTGGATGTACCATACTTTATTCAACCACTCCCCTGTGTCTGGACATTCCAATATTTCACAGTTTAAAAAATACTACAATAAATGAGCTTATGAGTGGTGTTATTTTTAAAGTAACAGTTGACCCTTGAACAATGTGGGGTTTGGAGTGCTGACTCACTATGACGGCAAAAATCCAAGTATAACTTGTAGTCAGCCCTCCATATCCAGAGTTCCTCTGTGTCTGAGGTTTTTCACAATCCACAGATTCAACCATCAGCAGATTTAACCATCCGTGGCTGGTGTAGTACTGTAGTATTTAATATTGAAAAAAAAATTCCATGTATAAGTGGACCTGTGCAGTTCAAACCCATGTTGTTCAAGGGTCAACTATACAGTGTATGTTACAAATTCATACACAGATAGCTACAAACTGACAAATTAAATTATATAACTCATGAGCATAAAGAATTTTACTCTCCAGGAATTAACAGGTAACTGAGGAATGTTTTAGTATGTGAATCCTTAATTTTTAAAAAGCAACCAATCTTAAATTACATCAACTTAAGGTCTAGAAAACCTGAGAACATCTGAAGAGGAAAAAAAAATTTTTTCATAGTCAAAGTCACATCAAAGTGCAATAAATTCAGGACTAGCAAAATTAGCAAGGTATTATTAACTTTAAAAAATACTCTTCCATCTTTTAAAATTATACTGTTATCTTTTTTTAAAAATGATGTAAAGTTCCTCTGAAGATTTGCTACTTAAATCATTAGTTTGAAAAGCTATTAGATTTTTTTTTTTAAACCAGGTCTCTCCTTTATTTTTTTTTAATTGAGGTATAGTTAACTTACAATGTTGTGTTAGTTTCAAGTGTACAGCAAAGTGATTCAGTGATGCATGTATATATATATATGTTGTTTTTCAGATTCTTTTCCATTACAGGTTATTACAAGATATTGAATATAGTTCCCTGTGCTATAAAAAAAAAAGGCCATTAGATTTTACTTGAGAAACTTGGAAATAACACAGGAAATTATTTTGTATAATTTATATTCTTTTTTCTTTTTTTGGCCGTGCTGGGTAGCATGCAGGATCTTAGTTCCCCAACCAGGGATCGAACCCGTGTCCCCTGCATTGGGAGCGCAGAGTCTTAACCACTGGACCATCAGGGAAATCCCCTATATTCTTTTCTAAATTGAAGAAATAAGAGGAAGTAATAACTTTTGAACTTGTGGCACATTTATTTCTTAGCACTTAAATTTTTAAAAAAGGTTTTCAGTTGGGACTCTTCTTGGTTGGTCACGATCCATATCCTTTAGAAGATTTTCCTCCAGTTTTAAGAGGATTACTGCCTTGTATTTGGCCCTTGATATGTTTGTTCTTTCTGTAGCATCTTGTGTGGCAAGATCCGTGAAAAGTACCTTCTCCTGTTAAGTGTGTAAGAATATTATTCAGCCATAAAAAGGAACGAAATTGAGTCATTTGTAGAGATGTGGATGGACCTAGAGACTGTCATACAGAGTGAAGTAAGTCAGAAAGAGAAAAAATATCATATATTAACGCATATATCTGGAATCTAGAAAAATGGTACAGATGAACCAGTATGCAAGGCAGAAATAGAGACAGATGTAGCGAACAAACGTATGGACACCAAGGGGGTAAAGTGGGCGGTCAGGGGGTGGTGGTGGGATGAATTGGGAGATTGGGATTGACATATATACACTAATATGTATAAAATAGATAACTAATAAGAACCTGCTGTATAAAAAAATTAATTTTTTTAAAAAAGAAAAAGAATAAAGCTAAACATTGGCCAAAGCATGTATTTTTGTAAGGTGTGATTGACTGTGGAAAAAGTCTGGTAGGATTTTTACATGATTTGAGGTTTATCAATCCTCAATTGGCAAGATGGAATTGGCAATTCTTAAATGGCAAGATGACAATTTTTTTTTTTTTTTTAAGAGATACGCTCCCTGTACATTCACAGTAATTATTTTGGAATCTAGTCTTTGTTTTTAGATTCCTGGGGGATATTTTTCTTTTTTTTTTCTTTAATTTTTATTTATTTATTTATTTATGGCTGTGTTGGGTCTTCGTTTCTGTGCGAGGGCTTTCTCTTGTTGCGGCGAGTGAGGGCCACTCTTCATCGCGGTGCGCGGGCCTCTCATTATCGCGGCCTCTCTTGTTGTGGAGCACAGGCTCCAGACGCGCAGGCTCAGTAATTGTGGCTCACGGGCCTAGTTGCTCCGCGGCATGTGGGATCTTCCCAGACCAGGGCTCGAACCCGTGTCCCCTGCATTGGCAGGCAGATTCTCAACCACTGTGCCACCAGGGAAGCCCAAGATGACAAATTTTTGATGGGCAAAATTTACTGCGTAATCTCAAAAATATAGTCTTTGCCTAATGGTTATAAAGCTCAGGTCAAACATACTTAATTCTGGTACCCCCTTAAGGTTTTGCATCACTGCCAGATGGATTGCAAGCTCTTAAAACTGAAGGTTTTGTTTCCTCTCCTTGTTTTTGCTGCAAAAGTAATTAGGAATGAAATGGCGGTTTTTACCCTATAATTCACAAATGAATGAGGTGGGTATTAACCTGCCTGGGAAGTGGTTTTAATGACTCACAGCACAATAGCTGAGTCCTGGTGGCAGAGGACAATGATTAGAGGGCTGTCATTTAGAGATTAATATGTCTTAGTCACAGCTTATAAACGTGGTTTAGTTTTCTCCTGGGACAACCCAGTTTTTTCCAAAATGGTTTTTAGTTTAAATATATATATGCAATATCGTGTATATTTTTTATATGCAGTACTTACAGTGTAATCTCAAAAACATAGCAGTTCCTTAACGGATATAAAGTTCAGGTCAAATAGATTTAATTCCGGCACCACCTTCAGGTTTTATATCATTGCCTGATGGGTTGGAAGCTCTTGTAACTGACGATTTTGTTTCCTTTCCTTGTTCTTTGCAAGAATACTACATATATGTATCTATAATGTGTGTGTGAGTGTGTGTGTATATATACTGGGCTATTTACACTGAAGTATAAAAATAGCCAGGCAACAATTGGCTGTTAACATTAGTTGAATATCTGAAGTCGAGATGTGACACTGAGCAGTACAGTCAAATCGTAAACTCTAAATTCACTGCTTATTGCAGATGCAAGATGGATGAGCAGACGAATGATTTCCCTGATTTCATATGATTTTCGATAGACTCGTGGTGGAAGAGAGAGTTAACAATTACACCCACCTCCCACCCCCTCCGTTTTTCCACCTCTCCTCCTCTCAGCCACTCTTACGAGAGTTAAGGAGCACCTTAGGGGCCTTCTGACTTTTCCTCTGGAGGGTTCTATGGTTTCTCAGCAAAACAAAGGAAACAAGGCAGTACAGTTTCTCTTTTTGTCCAGTGTTCTTCCCTTCTTTGTTAACCGACTTAAAGGTATGTGTACTTTCTCTTTACAGCCCACCGCTTCAGCTTGGCAAGGCAACTCTCATTAAGAAGTAGGCACTAACAAAACTGTGAAAAGCATCGTTGGAAAGACGTTCCTTTTCAGATGATGCACTTAAACTTGATTTCCTCTGAGGCTGGTAGAGAGAGAAGAGGCAAAAGCAGGTCACGGAATGTTGACTCTGAATGATATTGCCATATTAATGTGTTGTAGTTAAGAGCAGAAGAAAGTTGGGGTTCTTTTTGTTGCAGGCATGAAACTGAAAACTAAGAAATGAGCATAAAAAGACGTTAGGGATCTAGAAAAAAGGACCTCCACACTTGAAATATGGGATGAGTGGTTTTGAAGTATATTTATCAGGACAATGCTGAATGTATATTTATCAGCATAAGGCTGAAATGGCCCAGGCTGCTGTCTCATAAAAGAATTTTCTTCCTTCTCTGCTTTCCATCGATGGGGCGGAGTAAGCAGACATATTTCTGTTTTTTATAATCCTTCAAGTTGCAAGGAAGAATCTAAATGTATAATTCAAGAGATCCAGATTATAAGTGAGGTGTGAGTAGAGAGGCCCTCGGGGATGCTGATCTGTAACTGACCCAGAAGAGCCCTTCAGTGGCTTTGGTTTCAGAGCGACCCCAGACTGTAGCCTTCCCGGCGTTAGCAAAAAAAAAAACAAAAAACAATGATATGGTTGCATAGCTTATCAGATTCTCTACTGAGTGCATTTCAAATTATTTTAAATCTATGATAGCGTTTTCACATTATTTTACATTGAGCCACAGAAGGGTGTGTGTGTGTGTGTGTGTGTATGTGTGTGTGTGTGTTTTGGCAAATCCAGCAATAAAAGCGTTCCTAGGAATCTTTACACACTGCAAATAAAGTTGTTTCTAAAGCATTAACATTGTTTATCTAAAAACACTCTCAAAGGCTTGGATCAAAATTACTTTTAATTCTGACAGACAAATGGCAGTGGAGACTTTGTTGGAGGTTACGGAGTTTTGTGGCTTTGAAAACAGTTGAATCATCTGGGAGGGAGCAGCAAGGGAATGATTGAATTGATCACCAGCACAGCAGTTGTTTCTCTCCCAAATATGTCCCTGGTGGGATTTGGCTCACCTGCCAATTATCTCAGTGATCTGTCATTTTTACCAAGGATGGGAACTGAGGCTAGAGACAGAATGAGATTGAAATAGCTTGACTCTCTACTGCAAGGGCTTTGAATGAAAATATGCGTGTGTGTTTTACTTCTAAATATTTTCTGAGGGGTGTCTGACAGGTAGTGTCTCTGAATAAACCCCTTTATCTGCTACTGAGTAAAAGTGGAGACCAACTTTTGAGCAAGAGTTTAAACTGAACGCTTTTCCTCTTTTGATAATTTGCTAGTGTCCTTAGGGATAAAAGTAGAAAAAATACTCCACCTTGTGCAAGATACCATCAGCTTACATAAATTCAACCTTACGGTGCTGGAGGCATCCTGAAGATAAGGGTAAGTGCTTACCGTGTGAGTCATTTTACTGCATTTCCCTGGGTGACCTGTGCCTCAGAGTGAGCAGGAAGGTGGGGCTCTGGACCCAGTGCTGTTTCTAGGGTGACCTAGTTCCTGAGGCCTCATAGAGCGTGGAACTTGCCAGGGTGTATAGATCTGGGGTTTAAAGGTAAACATACTTCAACCATGCTGGCTCCTATATGTGTGTAAGTAAGTCAACTACTTCATCCGATTCCTAACCTGAGAAACTGGAGAAAGGCCTGGCTGTATAGGGCCTTTCCCAGGCAGCATTTTCTGAAGGCATTTTCAAGGGTGACTTTCTTGTGTGACTTTCTTCGTTCCAGCTGACTTCCAAATCCAATCCTGAGGTCAGAGGTGGCTCATGTGTCTGAGATGGGAACCTTTTTCCCAGCGCACTTTGGAGGTGTATGCTATGACAGAGGAACTGGACGAGGCAAACTTGAGATGATCATCTAAATGCATCTTCCCATGTTCCTAGTCCGGGCTTCATTCTGAACAAGCTCTGTGTGGCTCGGGTTGATTATATCCCATCGCTTAGCAATAGCCTATGTAGAGATGATGGTCATCATTAAAATCAGTCTTGAAGCAGTGTAACATCCCCAAAATGGCTTAGTTGGGGAGGTCAGACAAGTCTGGATTTTAAACGCCTGTGGCCTAAATGATCTTTCTGGGCCTCAGTTTTCTCATCTGTAAAATATTCAATAGAAATAACAGTATCTAGTTCAGAGTGTTGCAGTGGAATTAAATGAAATAATATATGTAGAATGGTTAGCAAAGTGCTTGGCACATAGTAGGTGCCTAATAATTAGCATTCTTAGCATAATATTTATGAAATATGAATTGAGTACTAACAAAGTAGTAGTTCTAGGGGGAGATAAAGAAAGGTATAAGACTGCTTCCAGAGCTAAATTGCTAATAGAGGTAGGAACTTGCACGTGAAAGTTGAACTAACCACAGAAGGAAGATGAGTGTCACAGCCAAAATGCACTCCAGTGCTACTCAAAGTTCCTGTTCATGGTGAATCAAGGTTGGACCAGAACGGAAATCAGTGAACTGCCTCCTCCAGATAGATAGTCTTGCTCTGGAGATAAACATCAGCTAAACTATCTAATGTACCCAGTGAAGTGGTTGACATCCATTCTGGCCCAAGCCTGGTGCTAAACTGTTGCCCCATCCTTGGGCCATACTTTAAGGACGGCTGCTCTTGGAGTCTGTGTTATGTCTGCCACTTGGGTGAGCCGCTTCTCTTTGGGCTAGACTATATTGTGGATTTTTACAGGCAATCTGACATATGTTAGGACAAAACAGAGAGCTGGTTAATTTGATGTCATACACTTTGTGTTTCATTAAATGCAATTCCCGAGGATATACCGTGTTGCTTCCAGCCCTATCCTTGAAAATGAGCATCTTCTACAGCCAGGAGCGGTTGTTTCTCATCACCATGATCAATGAGGTGGCAGCAGTAGGTTCTCCCTGCCTCTTTGCAAGGGTTCTTAATCTTATTTTTGTGTGTCATGGACTCCTTTGGTCAGCTGTTACATCTATGGACCATTTCTCAGGATGATTTTTTTTTTCAGAATGATGTTTTTAATCATATAAAATGAAATCTGTAAGGTTACAAAGGAAACCAGTTATATTGAAATACACTTAACAAAATGTTAAAAACAATTTATGATGGTGATATATGTTTTATTATCAACGCATCAAATAAGATCTAGTGGCAGATCTAAGAACTACCATCATTTTGAAGATGAGTGTCAATAACGTTTTGACATATCTAAAACAACTGTAATGAGTTATAAAAACATCGGTCAAAAGTGCTACACAGACTATTGCGGTTTGTTGGTTGCCTTATAATAAAAGGCAATGCCAGAATTTCAGTTAGAGGTTAGTGAAAATAAATATGTGTTTATTCATCCAAGTTCAAGGGCCCCCTGCTTTCCTTCTCTGGTTAAGAACCCCTGCCTGGGAAATGCCAAGCAGGGAAAAAAGGGAGTTCTGAACCATTTTATTACTTTTCCTGGGACAGATATTTTGGGTTCCTAATAAAATCCAATTACAATTTCAGGCCCTGGTGAAATTCTATTATAACTTTCATTTGCTTATTCAGAATATGAATAAATACGAGCAAGTTTTCCCCCAAATCTATATTTGGAGACCTACATTTATTTCATGAAGGACTTAACCAAAGGCATCTTGGGTGGAGGATTTGCATAAAATATTCATTTCTCCTAATGCAGTTAAATGGATGCTCTTTCAGAAGATTTTCTTGCTTGCAAAGATGATCATAAAGTCATATCTATTCCCATGTGGAAGAAAATTTGTTACATGAAGAAGCTAGAAGGTTTAGGGCCCCGCTGGGGGCAATTTTCTTGAGGAAGCTTCAAACAGAGCCCAAGAGAGAAAGGAATCTTGGAGGATCAGAGAGATGGGGAGGCTTCTTGGAGCAGAGAGATAAACCAGAGTTCAAAGGGGAAGGAATGAGCTAGGTAAGAGATGGGGGGATGGTAACAGGAGCGGGGAGGTCAGTAGCTTTGGCCCAAGGTAAGGAATGCAGGGAGGTGAGCCTAGACACGTTGCTGGAGTCGGTTGTGATGGACCTTCACTGATACACCAGGGATGTGGGATGTTATTGACAGAGGGGAGTCACGGAAGTCTTTTCATAGGAATAAGATAAAGACATTTCTGGTTTAGGAATATCAACATGACCACAATGTTTTGGATAAATTTGGGGTAGGAAGAAATTATGGGCAATAGTTTTAGGATCAGATGGCAAAACTGAATGAAGAAAATTACACCTATCCTAATATCTCCCATAATTGCCTATGGATAGGATTCACCTGGAGAACTTATTAATTATACAGATCACCACGATTTTCCTCTGCAAATGATAACCCCAGTAGGGCTGGCATTTGACAGGGAATTTATCATTTTTAAAATAGCTCCATGTGATTTTATCTCCAGACAACTTGGAAAATGCTCCCTGGGAATGTTTGGCTGATCAGATGTGAAATTGCATGTGACAGTGTCAAAGCAAAAACTGCACCAGATCAAGTGAAACAGGCAAAGTAGATTTTATTCAAGGCTATCATAGGGAAGGAAAGCCAGAACTCAGTCTGAGCTCAACTCCACTGAAATAAAAGGTGGGAATAAAATACTAGAGGACTTTAGGGGAGAGATTGATCCCTGGGATGTGTTGGGCACATTGAGTAATTCCTGAGCTTGCAAATGTTTTTCTCTGTGATTAGGTCACTTGTGTTTGCTAATTGGCACTCACCAATCCACCAATTAGCAAGTTAGGCTTCTACCTTCCCACAGAGACTGGCAAATAGGAACCCAGTCTTTCTGGCTGATTGCATTTCAAAGGGATGGCTCCTAGTCCTTGAGAAAGACCTTCCGGGGTTATAAAACTGGCCGAGGCTGGGAGAAGATTTACATCTCAATGGAGCAGAGAAAGAATTTACCACGACATGTTTTCTGAAGTAAAGGATCTAAGAAAAGGGAGGTCAAGGCAAAGAGTCAGGAGAAGGCTGAAGTTTAGTCAAACTGAGGGGAACGATAAGCCCATCTTGGTCAAGGGTAAGGTACTACTACTACTATTACTACTATGACTACTACTACTGCTATCTTTAGGGTGGCTTCTCCCTGATACAGAATGGAAAGGAAGAATCAATGTTAGGAATGTTAGGAAAGAAAAATCAACACGTCTTCCTAACCTAATGTTGGGAACTGGAGCGGAGGGTACAGAAGAGTGAACAGTCCGTGTCTAGCGGCCCTAGACATAGGGAGAATGGAGAGGCGTTGGTGGAATTGGAATTTCCAGTTGGCAGGCAGAGTGGCGGTGCCAGATGAACTGGTCAAGCCTAACTGCTCAGGTCCTTTGGTAGAAACAGCGCCCTGCACTCAGCACAGGTAGTTGACGAGAGACGGGAGAGGCAGCAGGGCTGCGGAAGCCTCTGGATAGTGGTCCTTTCTGACAGAACACTGCAGAGCAGCCTGGACTGTGCATTTGTGATTGTCACCCTGCGTTAGCTTCACCTGACACACACACACACGCACGCATCTTGTATGTGTGTGTGTGTATGTCTATATATATAGAAGTATTTAAAAGTAAATTACAGGCATTTAAGCAACTCAGTTTTATGGAAAACTGATGACGTCCATTTAGCACAAGTTGTGTTAGAAATTTGTCAGAAAACTTGGTTGAGGAGGTTGGAGCTTTTAGAGGCATCCTGGGCAATGATTTCTGAAAAGGTTATAATGAAACCATGGGAGCGGAGAAGATTTTCACAAAGTTACTGGGGATGTACTACGACATTAACGTGTCTTATTCTCTTTCAAGGGAGTAAGTGTAAAGGGGGAAGAATGGAAGTCTAAGAATTCCTAGTCCTCCTGAGCAGGAGTGGCTGGTCCCAGGGTTGCCTGCTCCAGCGAGGTCTCTGATGCTAAGAACTGTAAAAGGTACAGTTGATTTGCTCATGGAAGTTGATTTGCTCATGGAACACCAGGCTGAGAAGAGCATCAGTAAGGTGTTCTGGGCGGAGTCAGATGCAGGATTTAAGAGTGAGTGGTCAAAAAAAGGAAACCAGGGGAGCAAATGGCTTTTCTAGTAAGTCTGGTTTTCAAAGAAAGTAAGATGTAGGGAGAGAGAAGGAAAGTCACAGGATTAAGTTACTTGGGATATGTGATATTAATGCGTTTTACTTTTTTCCAATTACTTTTTTTAGTGATCAGAAATGAGTGAACAATCAGAAAAAAACAATTCCACGCAAGAGAGACATGCAGGTCAAAGTTCTCCTGAGAAAAACTGTCAAATCGGACAGAAGCAACTGGTATGGCTCGTGGATACTATGATTCCATGGTATTTGGGGAGTTTGCAACTTGGGGATCTCTGAGATGCCCCAGATTTGGGTGGGAAGGTAGGCCCCATCAGGATTCCACAGGAAGGATCTCTGCCCCTTAGTGCTAATGGGGCTTCTCCTCGTCTTCACCCCGCTGTCATGAAGCTGGTCTCATCTTAACCTATCTCCTCTGTGCCTCTCAGTACCCAGAGTCCTGTGCAATAAAATCCTACCCTTGGAGTAGAAAATTTGTAGAGATTATGGTCAAATATTTTTATTTAACAAATCCTTGGGGGTTTTTTTTTCCCATGATATGCTAGTACCTGTTCTAAAGCTTGGTATATGTTCATTCACCTAACCCTTATCACAAGATACTGTTGTTAACCCATTTTGCAAAAGGAGAAACTGAGGCTTAGAAGAAGTAGGAACTTGCTCAAAGCACTCCAGTAACAAGTGGCAGAGCCAAGATCTGAACAGAGGCATCTAAACTCTTGCTTTGCTACTGAGAATAATAGTAGATCATGCTAAGTTGTGTTTATTGCACAGCTATACCTAAATACAGAATCGTTTCATAAGGTTGTTTGTAAAACAAACCCATACACACAAACCAAAATGAAATTTTAAAGAAACATACCTATATTATTTTAGACTGACTAGACTATTATTAAGCTAAAGAAACTGCAGAAAAGCCTGAGATTCTGTTACTAATTTGTTACCTTGAAATTCATACATTGAAAGTTTCCCTTTGGTTTCGAAATGTAGTATTTCATATATGTGTTAGCCTAAGTGTTTGGGGGCCACTCAGATTATTTTCTTCTAAAATCCTTCAGAGGAGCATTCCCTTCACTTCTGACGTATGTGCTGCATGTTCAAAATTAATTATCAGGACTGATTGAAGTATCTTTATTGCTTGTCTTTCCAATTAGGCCCCATTTAATTTCGAATTATAAATATCCCAAAACAGAGACTTGTGAAAATTTCCACTAACACGCTATTTTGTCATTCAAGCCAGATTTTCTTCTTGCAATCTGGCTTTGACTGAGAGGGGATCCTTCAGGTGGCTGCATTCCGCATCAGAGCCCTGATGGGGTCCACACTCCCAGGGCAATGAGTGCTGAGATGCCCTAGAGCGCTGAAGGGGAGGGTTGTGTGTACCGTGTGTTCTCACTGTGTTTTGAGATACTTTACCTGGGCAGAAGGGCTTTTACTCCCTTGTCATTATCCACCATAAAATGGTAATTCTGACTTTCATCCCCAGCAGATTTGAGAAGCCAAGGGGTGTTTTGCAGGTATAAAGGGAATTCTTCTGTTCCCCCTTGATTGTTTTTTTATTTTTTTATTATACATAGTTTTACACTATGTATTTGTTTATTCAGAAAGAATGACCTAATTTGAAAAATTTTACATCATCTTTTGAAACTTAATCTGATTAAATTGTTTATTACTCTAGCTAAAACAACTAAGCTTTCATGCCATTATGGTTAAAGTTACAGAAACTTCATTTTGATGCTGTGTAAAGCAGATAAAATTATCTAGTTCTTACTACTAATACATTTTATTTGTTTATTTGTTTCATAGCAACAGATAGAGCGACAGTTAAAATGCTTGGCGTTTCAAAATCCCGGACCACAGGTAGCAGACTTTAATCCTGAAACAAGGCAGCAGAAAAAGAAAGCACGAATGTCAAAGATGAATGAGTATTTTTCTGTAAAGTACAAGTAAGATCATGATTTATTATATTTAATCTGTGGGATTACAAAATGCATGAATTCTCCTTGACAAAGCAATTAAATGTTGCCACGTTTTTATTATTTAAAAATGTATTTTCTAAAGTACAGTATCACCCCTTATGTCTGGAAGTTAGCAATTTCAAGAAATAGACTATAATCCCCAACTAGGCATCAGTTTTTTAAAAACAGGCTTCAGAAGTCCTTGCACTAGAGTAATGGCTGTAGTAGGAGAGATGATTAAAAGTAAGAAAGATGTGCATTAGAAGGAGAAATAATATAACCATGGGAATGAATTCAAGTATCAGATGGGCACAGAAGTATCATAAATTCAATTATTACTAGCACACCAGAGGCATAAATTAAGCAGACCATCAAGGCAAAGGTTGATATATTTGACTACATTAAAATTAAGAGTTTATGCCCTTTAAAAGACACTCTAAAAATAATGAGAGACAAATCACAAGGTGGGAGAAGTTATTTATGATCTAAAAGATCAGTATCTAAAATATATATGAATCAATAAGAAAAAGATAAACATCCTAAGAGAAAAACGAACCCAACAATGAACAGGCATTTCATAGAAGAATAGGCTAGTGAACACTCAGGATGCTAAACCTTATTCATTGGTACAGTATGGGGAAGTGCCCCCCTGACCAGATGGGCAAAGAGTGCAGTCTTCTGGTATCACTGTTGATGAAGCTATGGGACATGAATGAAGTGTAAAATAGCACAGCCTCTGTTTTAAAACAGCTTGGCATTACCTATGTACCTTATGACCTAACATACTCACTCCTGGGTGTATATCCTGGAGAAACTCATACATGTACAATAGCAGACATGTTCAAGAAATTCATAGCATCCCTGCAATGGCAAAGAAAATAAAATAGTAATAACCCAAATGCCCACCCATAATGGAAAAGTTAAGTAGCTGGTATATTTGTACAGTGGAATACATATAGATGTGAAAATATCTGAATACAGCTGCATGTGCCACCATGGATGAATCTCAAATCACGATGTAGAATTAAAAAAGCAAATTACAGAAGGGAAAATGTGGTGTGCTTGGAGATACATACACCTATGGCATAATGAAAAGTAAAACAAGGAGATGATTTTTATGATATCAAGGTGTGGTTCCTTTTGGCCGAGTGGAGGGATGCAATGGATGGAGCATGAAGAGGGTGTCAAAGGCGCAACACCCCTTTCTTAAGCTGGGCAGTGGATACGTGGAAGTGTGTTTTATTCTTTATCTCTGCATGTATGTTTTGTACACTTTACGTACATATGATAGCTCAGAACTATATAGAATATAGCATCAGATGGGCAGGAAACTGTAAGATTTGTGTCTTGATGTCTGAGTAAAGACGGAGTATTTGGGTGAAGGCACAGGGAGAAGGCTAGAGTCTGACCTGGGCTCTCTATTGGCTGCATGACTCCCCATTCCCATCATTCCCATAATAGATTTCACATCTCCTTGTCTGTTGACACCTGCATTTCCTGGTGGGTGTAGGAGCTCTCATGCTTCAGATGAAGTGCTTCAAATGTAAATCCTCATCGGAAAGGCTGTCCTGCTCCAGTGAGATAATCAGGCAAGTCTGCATAATGATCCTTAACCTTCCCCGCTTTATTGGGAGAGGGAAGAGGATGGAACAGCATTACCTAACAGGAAGGGAAGGAGGTGTTATGCCTGCTTGGGGGCCAAGGGTGCAGAAGGTCATAACTTCACAGCCTTTTCTGACTTCAACTGGTCCTAATGGATACAGGCTCTACACAGGTACTTTTGTCGTTCTCAGGATTTCCAGCAGCTCAGTACTGAAGGATTTATTTCAAGACGGTTTGGTTTTGAGAAGGTGGCAGAATCCTGGTGAAAGCCTTTCGCTTCCTGGACTTGTAGAGGCTGACAGGGGCAGTGTCGGGGCACAAAGTACGGTGTACTCACTGGTACAGAACTTCCTGCCGTCGCTCAGAGTTTATGACACCTTCTGCCCCCCACACTGGGTAAAAAAACAGAATCAGAAAGGGACAGCAGCAGTGGCATGAGGAGACTATTAGCAGAGGAATTTTCAGTTTGCTTGTTTTTGTTTTTAATGATATTGGTATAGTAACGGACAGTTCCAATGCTTATCTTGAGTCATTCAAAATGTGACTGTATTCACTGTAGTGCTTCTTCTTTTCTCTTTTTTTTTTAAAATTGAAGTACAGTTGATTTACAATGTTGTGTTAGTTTCAGCTGTATATAGTGCTTTTTCTTAAGAAAGGAAAAATGGATGTAATTTATCAGGGGAAATTCCATCAAGGATGGTTATATATATTTTTTTAATTAATTAATTAACTTATTTATTTATTTATTTTTGGCTGTGTTGGGTCTTCGTTTCTGTGCGAGGGCTTTCCCTAGCTGCGGCGAGCGGGGGCCACTCTTCATCGCGGTGCGCGGGCCTCTCACTATCGCGGCCTCTCTTGTTGCGGAGCACAGGCTCCAGACGCGCAGGCTCAGTAGTTGTGGCTCACGGGCCCAGCTGCTCCGCGGCATGTGGGATCTTCCCAGACCAGGGCTCGAACCCGTGTCCCCTGCATTGGCAGGCAGATTCTCAACCACTGCGCCACCAGGGAAGCCCCAAGGATGGTTATATTTTTAAGTAAAAAATTGTAGAAGGAAATTTTAATAGCCTTTAATCAGCTACTCCTCAAACTTTGTTTAGGTGGGATATTACATTCCCCAGCATGCTGGAAAAAATGAAGCCTTACTCTAGGTGACAACCCTGACTGCCTTGGTAATCGGTGCATATTGACTGAATTTCCCAGGACATGTTGCCTAATAGCATTCTGAAGTGTTGCTGGGTCATCTCTAGGCTGCTGCTTCCTCAGAGTAAAGGGAGCCCACTTAGGAAGATTGCTACACAAGAATCTATTCTCAATGTTAAGGAAAACTGCACTGTCCTGTTAGTGTCATTCTTTTCCTTTGCAGAGTTCTGAAGAAGTACGACAAAAGCGGCAGGCTTATCTGCAACGACGCTGACCTGTGCGATTGCCTGGAGAAGAACTGCCTCGGTTGCTTCTACCCCTGCCCCAAGTGTAACTCCAACAAGTGTGGCCCTGAATGCCGCTGCAACCGCCGCTGGGTCTACGACGCCATCGTCACTGAGTCTGGGGAGGTCATCAGCACGCTGCCCTTCAACGTTCCTGACTAGGAGCTGCCCTCGTGGGCTGATCGGTTTCTTCTTTACATTTAAGGCAACCTCTTTCTCTTGGGTGAATTTTAGGGCTGGGGGAAAATGTTTTAAAAAACGTACTTAAGACTCATGTTCTGCGAAGCCATAGAACAGTGTGGAATGGGCCATCCTTCTCTAACCTTCCTGCTGTGACCTCTCAAATTCCTCTCCTTGTAACCCAAGAGAGTGCCTATAGATGGATATCAGCACCGACACCTCCATCGCTACTTTGGTCTCAGATTTAAAATCCCTTTCCTCTTTGCTGGTATTTTAGGAAATGGAGTCTGAAGATCTTCAGAATTCTGTAGCTGGGAGCTTGTCGTGACATAGAACATAGAATCATACATCTATAATAGCTAGTTCCCCTTAGAATCTTACACATCACTAGTTCTAAATCAGAATTGTTATTTGGCTTATAAAAACCAAAACCTTGTGACTTGGCATGCATACCCACAGTCTCATTTTTTTATTGTTGATATTTTAATAATATTAAAATGAAATGTAATACTTGGCAATATTTTTATTAAAAACTTGTATTTTATTTATGAAATGGAAACATTAGGACTGGAATATCCTAAAATCCAGTGGTTTACATTGTTTTTTATTTCAGGATCAGTATTTCAGAATATTTTTTCAAAAGGAGGAAACTTAAGTTATTATATGAAAGCACATTGTTGTGTGTTGGCTAATTGAGTTCATTGATACCTAGTTGACTAGATACATGATGTGGTCTTTTTCAATTCCGATACATTGTAGGAGGTTTATAGAAACTTCCACAGAGCCTTCTTTGAATTTGTTTTTAGGAGTCCTGTTTACCCTAACTCAGTGGTTCTCATCCTTCAGTGTACATCAGAATCACCTGGAAGACTGGTTGTATGGTAGATTTTTCTGCCCCACCCATAGAGTTTCTGATTAGGTCTGGGGCAGGGGTCGAGAATTTTATTTCCCAGGTGATGTTGATGCCACTGGTGTGGGGACTTGAAATGTTAGTTTTTTTTCCTGCCTAATTAGTTTCAAAAGCACTTATTACTGCACAATCCGCATGCAGGGGAAGGTTCCTGATAATTCTAGACTTGTTACTTGACAGTATGTTTTGGGACTAAAGTAACAAAAATCCTGCAAGGCATGCTGTGAGGGCACTATTCCTGTATGTGCAGCAGGAGAACTGACTGTTTTTCACAGAATTTACTGAGTTTTCCAGACTCAACTTTGTGCTACATGTTTCCAATTCACTACCGTTAACCATCACAGCCCTGGGAGGAAGAAATAAAATTACCCAAGTCAGATCCTTTGAAGTGCTTCATCAGGAGTGCACAGCCCTGAGACCAAAGGAGTAGGAGCCTTTTTTGGTTTATATTATGTTTTGTTTTGAGAATAATTGTTGTTTTGTAAATGACTGACCAAGTGAATTGTTTCTTTACTTATTTATTTTAGAATCATATAATTTTAAAGTTGAAAAGGAATCTTACAGGTTGTCTAACTAGTGATCTGTCAACAAATAATAACCAAGAGGCTGTTCTGTGCCAGGCTCGGGGATGGAGCTGTGAGTAAAACTCAGCTGGTCCTGGTCTTCATGGGGTTTATAGACTAAAAACAGTCTTGTTGTTGTTGTTTTGTTTGTTTTTCTTACAGCTGAGGAAATTTGGACCCAGTGAGATTCAAATGACTCTGTTAAGGACAAACAGAAGCCCTGGCAACCTTGGTGTTTTGAACCCTAAGACTAGGTCAGTGTTCTTTCCATGACACCAAGTATGTCCCTAATTGGCCTGATTGTAAAGCTCATCCAGGTGCTTTTAATAGTATGCATTCCTGAGCCCCATCCCAAACTTCAGGAGTTCGAACCTCTAGGGATGAGGCCTGGGAATCCATACTTTAAAACAAGCAGCCCCAAGTAGGTCTCATGATCAGGTAAGTTTGAGAAACACTGCCTTATCATAGCTGACTTATTTTCATATTTAAGAATAATCAGGCAAATTGACATTAAAGTATATTTCCCTTTTGTCTCCTCCTACTGTCTTAAACATTAGATGAGAGGATCTGATTTAAAATGATCTCATTTAAAACATGTGTTGGCAAATTACATTGGTAAGTTTTCCAAGTAAAGTAAAAAATAAAATAAATTCACATATTTATTAAGCAGACACCTCATACTACTTTTATGGAAACCTAGTAAAACCTTTGATGAAGTCCTTTTTTATAAACCAGTGTATTTCATCTTGATCTACTGCCAATTCAGTTCATTTTTAAAAAGCCTCCTGCACTAAAATGATTCTTGCAAAAATAAATTTATGTGACTTGTCAGAAATTTATTTTGTAAGTGTCTGGTTCTATCACAAAGTGAACAAAGCTCTTTAGTTATTTGAACTAAATTCAGATTAACAAGGAATATAGCTGTACTATCTGATTACATTAAGGAAATTTTCTTAGTGTAATCGGATTTTTTTTTTTTTAATCGGATTTTTTTCTCTTTCTGTGTGGCTATCTTTCTTTCAATGTTGACAGTGTGTCTTCATGAATATGTATAGAAATTGCAAGGAAAGCTGTTTCACAGAAGGTTGTTTAAATATAAACTGTTATTTACTGAAGGATTTAAACAAGTCACTCAGTAATCCTTTACACAAGGATTTACAAGTGGGATGCCGTATCACATCAATTTGCAGAATACTTTATCTGAGTCTGATTTGTAAGAGAAAGAATGCATACAGCGTCTGAGACAATCCTTAGGCACCTCCCACCCACCCCCCACCCCCCAATACAGTATCCTGGATCCATTACAGGTATGAACCTTGGGATGCTAGCTCATAGAAAAATCATTTAAGCTCTCCTTTATATATTTATTTGCTTTTCCTGGAAAGTGAACACTGCCAACTTGGATATTTTGTGGCTATCATGGATTGCAGTTCTATAATGCCTTGGAAACGTAAACACTTAGGTGAGCAGGTCTGCAGTGTTTGGCTACGCAGGCTATCGGCTGCACATGTCCAGGGGTGCCTTTCACATGGGCTGCACTGCCACCAGTGCCCCTGGGAACACAGCAAAGTGGTTCTGCTAGCAGGTGCCATTGATGTGTGGATTTCTTGATTGTCTAGTATTTATGGACACTTAGTATATGCTAGGCATTGAGTGCTTTACGTTAGCTTATATCTTGCATAAAATAATTAAAAGAATATCCCTACATCTTGCTTTTTCCCCTTCTGCTGTTTCTTTTTCCTTCATTCTCTGTGGTGTCTATAACCGCAGACTACAATTTTCAGGTTAGTTCGAACAGTACTCCAAATATATTATCTAGCCAAAGCAGTTTTCATACTTTGTTTCTTTTCCATAATCTATATTTTAATCCTAGATTTGGAATATTCTTTTTCATATTCACAGATTTCCTGAAATTCTGCTTTTTCCATAATAATTTTTTTTCACTCTGTGCAAGGGATATGACTCTCTTATCATCACTATTCATGTCTAACAAGCAGTTTATTTTGTGTTTATAGTTTGTAGTTTCAGAAGAATTTCCCTCCACACTTTGTATGCTTCTTTTAAAATTGGCCGATGCTTAGGTCAGATATAATAAATTCAAAGAGATCAGAGACTGACTTTGTTTTCCTTTGACAGTGAATTCAATGGCCCTGAATGCTTAATAGATATACTACTTAGTGACCATTCATTCGTTCATTCATTCATCAAGCACCTCCTATCTGCCACCTACTTTACTAGGTGCCAAGGATACAATGGGTAAGAAAAAAAAATTTTTTAACCTAGGATACATAAAGTAGAAAGAAAACCCAGGCTACTTAAACTGTGTCATTCCTCATATCCAAGGTCCCTATCCTGTCCGCCTTCCTCTCTCTATTTTTCAGAGTCATCTTATGTTTTATTTATCATGTCTAACCTTTTAACCTGTACTTACCGAAAGAAATGGAAAAAAGTACGTCTGATACCACTAGGTGGCGTTCTGGGGGGGGGGGCTCCAAGGAGCTCCAGTCTCAGTGCAGAAAGAATTCAGCAAGAGGCAAAGTGGTAAATAAGAACTGATTTATTAGAATAGGGACACTTGTGAGACTCACAAGTGGGTGGGTGAGAGGGTGCTTCACCCTGAGAACTTAGTGGGATACAGTTTTATAATCAAAGGAAATGTAGGGAGAGGGAAAAGGCCATCTTCCTCATTCTTGAGTAGATGTCATGCTTCCACCATCAACTCCTCCTCCAGGTTGGGCAGGGGAGTTTTCTTCTCCCTACATCGTCAAGCCAGGACTGCCATGGCACTATGGAAAAATTATTTTAGGTTTCAGTACAATGAGAGTCTTTCACTTTGAAATATCACCTTTCAATAAATTATTGTTTTTTATGTGTGCAGAGAGCATGTCCCAGGGGTCATTAACTTACTGAGCTCACTGGGCAGGATGTGATTCTCATGCCACCATTGTTCTATTGTTTGGGAGCATGTCTGATGCTTCTGTTGGATGGTTTTTTTGCTAAGCAGACCTGCTTGGTGGTGTGGTTAAGCAAACCTGCTTTCTTGAGTGATCATTAACTTACATGGGTTTCCCATACTTTTTTCTTTACTTACAATCCCCTAGGGGGATTAACTACTTAATTACCTAATTTGTCCCTTTACTCTGTCCCTATCACATCTACCCCATCTTTCTGGAAGTGGAATCCCTTGTGGTCTTTGATATCGAGGTAATACTCGTCTCACAAAAGGAGTTGTGGATTATTATCTCTTTTTTCTTCTCTGGAAGGCTTTGTTTCAGATGACTTTGGTTTCCAGATATTCCTTAAATATTTGCTGGAACTTGCCAGTGAAGCCATTTGGGTCTGAGGTTGGTTGGTTGGTTGGTTTTTATAAGAAAGTGTTTAATAATACATGCATTTGTAAAAACAGTTATATTCTATTTTATTCTATCCTAATGTCAATTTTGGAGAGTTATATTTTTTCTAGGAATTATCCATTTAATCTAAATTTTCAAATTTATGAACATAAGTTTGTTCAAAATAAACTCTTATTATCATTTTTCATTATAAAATATTTCCCCAAATTTTAGTTATAAACTATTCAAAGGATAGTACAAACCAGCATCCTTTCAGTAAATTCCTTTCCCCACTAAGTTAGTCAGAATTGGATTTTCTTGCTTATAAACAAGATACCCTAACACAGGTATCATGCAGAAAATGGAAAGACACTTCTATTTAGTGGCAGCAATTTTTTTTTAACAGACTTCCACGCGAAATGCGTCCCTTCTCTTTCCTAAGTTATGCCTGAAGCCTGACTTAAGAGGTCTGAGCCAGAGCTTCTTGTCCTGTTTCTTGTCAACACACCTGTAACAAGTATGCTCCCTGCAGCAGGAGCTGAACAAGTGTTGATACAACTCACAGAAAGTTTCCACTGAAATAGAATACAAATGACCTAGCTCTGGGGAGTCACTACAAACCAGCCCCAGAGAGAGGAGAGAAACAGAGAGAGGGAGGGAGGGAGGAATGCTTCTTTTTTGAACTACTTGAGATTCAGAATCCCCTTGTAGCTTTGAAATTTTCTCTAATGTACTTGGCATCAGAGTAGCATTAAATTATATGATTTCTGTAATTTTTGCATACATTCTTGGAAGATGAGGTTCATTTGCATTTGCAGTTTTTAATAATCCACTTTCCTAAAAGCTTTGTAGAAAAGTTATATGCATGGTTTTGGCTCCCTCAGCTGGCCATTCATATGTACTTTAAGTTTTAGAGAACAAAACCAAGACACCACTATTGAAATAGATTTGGGTTTTCCCCCCAAAGTTTATTGCAAATTTAATGCTTCCAAATTTTTGACAATCTTTCAAGTTTCGTAAGTACATTTTTATTCTGGTGTTTTTTTTCTTTAAAGTTATAACTGAAAGCAAAGGCTACATTTTAGCAAAAACATCAAGTTTAGAAAATATTTCAGATAAAATGTGTAATTCCTTTATGTCTCTTTCTCAAGCTGTCTGTGATGAAGGTACTAGTTAAGCAGACTGATGCTGTTGCCTGTTCCCATGGCAATGCATCCTTTGGTCAAATGAGCTCCTCAGCTGTCGCCACGGCAACCTTGTAACCTTTAGCCTTTTATTTATTTATTTATTTTGAAGTTTTGAATTTTATTTATTTTATTTATTTTTTATATAGCAGGTTCTTATTAGTTATCTATTTTATACATATTAGTGTATATATGTCAATCCCAATCTCCCAGTTCATCCCACCACCACCCCCCCACTTTCCCCACCTTTAGCCTTTTAAACTCACCACCTCTTCATCCTCTCAGCAATGTTTCCTCTTTCTTAGAAATGATAGAGGTTACCCAACACAAATAACTTTGACATCCTGATTATCTCCCCTGCCCCAAGTCTTCAGACAAATCTCTATCCTTTTCTTGCCTCCGTGTCTCTAGGTTCGGTGAAACAAGTTTCTCTCCTGTCAAGGACCAGTCGGTTGGAATGACCTCTGGATCCCTTTTCCCCTGATTCTTCAGGAGCCTCACTCCATTCATCGTTGTTATTTCTCCTCTTTCTTTTCTATATCTCTGCACTCTTAGTCTTTGTTGGCTTTCCATGATCAGCATACAGACATGCTTATGTCAGCTAAGGTTTTTCAACTGCAAACAGTTCTGGCTAATTTAAGCCAAAAAAGGGCTCACCCCATGTAAGGAAACGTGCAAGAGCTCACCTCAGGAAGAGCAGGTGCCAGGACAGCTCTATGGAGCTGGGGAGCAATGCACAGTGGACAGTGTCCTCAGGACCAGTTGCCGGGAGCTTAGCTGAGCTGGGAGAAAGAGCTGAGTTGTCAGGTGTCACAGCAGCCGATTAAAGCAAAGAGCCACAAAGGAAAGAGTTAAGTTTTTAATCACTTACTGCGATCGTATAAGTAAGAGGCTAAAACCAAACGATGCACCACCACCCCCAACCCCGTTCCTTTTTCCCCATGGTGGAGGGTCAGGTAGATCACTGCAGTCATGGCGGGCATCTTACTGTTGACAAGCCCTGAACAAAATGCTCCTGTAGTTTTATGGACCCTGGGATGGGGAGGCCAGGGGGTGAGGACTAGGAGTGGATGAGTACTGGGTATTGAGTCAGAGCGGGGAAAGATGTCTTCAGAATTCCCTCCTCTTCCCGATAAGGAGGGCTCAGCAGAGGTCTGCCCAAGGCCTCAGATAAAGACACCAAGAATTGATGAATGCAAATGTGCAAAGTGCAGGTCTGAGAGGCCCGAGTCCTTGACTGCAACACCCCTCAGAGATTACAGTGCCCTGGCTGTGCACCAGTGTGGGGAGGGCAGCCTTCCCATGAGGCGTCCAGGGAGAGCTCTTGTAATGGCCCATGGTCAGGCCTGAAAAGTCACATGTAGGTTTTTTAACCAGGAGCTGGACTCATCACTGTGTGGGTGAATCAACTCTAACCATTTTTTGTCCTGGTGTCAATCAGTCCCTGGGAAAGTGCTGAATGGTCCTACAGTAGGTCAGAACCTTCCCAGATTAGCAGTCCCACCAAGACAGCATAGAGTGGGAGAAGGGGATTAGCCCAAATAAAATCAGGGGCTGTTACAAAAAAGGTGGAAGAGAAGCTAGGCAAGTCAACTCAACAGCCATGAGCTACCCATGCTCCCTTCTTAGAAAAACCAAAGCAAAACCTATTGTAGAAAGGTCTCTCTTTAAACCTGTGTCTATTGACCCCTCCTCTTTTCCGAACAGACGAGCTTCTAGAAATAATATTCAACACTCACTGTGTCCATTTCTCTGTCACTTATTTACTTATTTCTCAACTCACTGTGATCAGCTCCGCCTACCCCCTAGCGAACCAAAACTTCCCTTGCCAAGATCTCCAAGGACCGCACCGTGGTTAAAGCCCAAGGACCTTTACATCTTTATTTTGGTTGACCTTCTCTTGGTATTTGACTCTGCTGACCATGCTCTGCTTTTTGAAATCATCTTTACCCTTGTTTCTTTCCCCTCCTTCCTCTCTGAGTGTTTTTTCCCAGTCTCTTTTGTGGTCTCTTTCTTATTCTTTCATTACAGAGTTTCTGTCTTCAGCCCAATCACACACTCCTTGTTAGACTCAATCATTCTCCATCCCTCAGCAGGATGGTGGTTAGGAGTTCTAGGTCTTGAGTTAGCACATGGGGTCCAAATCCTGGCTCTACCCACCACTCATTGAGTCACTGTGGGAAAGCCACTCAGACTCTCCTTGTGAGTTTTCTTATCTGTGAGAGTGGACCTGCCGACAGGATTGTTGTGGGATTTAATGAAACAATGCTTGCAAAGCATTTAAAACAATGCCGGGCACACAGTAAGCATAGCTTGATAAATGGTGGCTATCGTTGTGTATTCAGAGCATCTACCCTGCCTTGTACTCACATCAGTTATGGCACTTTTTTGCTTTGTATTGTCCTTTTTTAGACCTCACATTAGTTAGTAACTTCCTTTTGGGGAGGACTGTGTTTTTTGGACACCAGATCATTAGCACAGAGCTTGGCACAAAGAAGATGCTGGATAAAAGCACATTGGTTGAAGGTGAGTGACATCATGGATCACGTGTTGAGGGGAATGTGAAAGTAAAGTGGGCGTGGTTATGAAAGGTCCTCTGGGTTTCCTAGACGGTAACATAAATTCTTTTCATTAAGATGTTTGGCTATCATTTTTATTTTTTCAGTCCCACCTGACAAATATCCTGAATCCTTGTTCAAGTAAAATTCAAGAGTCTATCAGACAAAAACTTTTCCTTTCCTTTGTCTTCCCATCACCATGACCACCTCTACCATCA
Organism: Balaenoptera physalus; assembly: GCF_965194825.1. Lineage (NCBI taxonomy): Eukaryota > Metazoa > Chordata > Mammalia > Artiodactyla > Balaenopteridae > Balaenoptera > Balaenoptera physalus. Next base: position 82,485,456 of record NC_138890.1, on the reverse strand, counting down.
TCATCACCATCATAATTGTCTTCAAGTACCTGAGGCAGTCATTGAGTAATAATCTTGATCAGTTTGTCCAGTAAGAATCCCTGTTGCAACTTAGGTTCCCCAGTAAGTGGAATCTGAGCTGAAATTAGCATGCAGGAAGTTGGTTAAGGAGGGCTCTTGAGTTCAACACCTGGAAAGGGGTGGGAAGAAAGCAGGATTCGATGGAGGGGGAGGGTGGGCGGTGATGCAGTCAGACCAAGCACTCAGCTGGCCCCAGGAAGCTCTGGAGCTGAAATGGTTCTTTGACATTGTCCCAGTTTGACTTCAGGGAGACACAGTGGTGTGCTGGAGTTGGCTCCTACTAGCTCTGGAGAGGAGAGATTGCATACATCTCTTCCCAAGTGTGCATTCATTGACAAAACATTGGTAGCTCGAAACAGGCCATGGTGGGAGCATTTACGTTATTGAAATTGGAGACAGGCTGCCCTGAGAAGTGTATGTGACCTTGAGCTGGGTGGGGTTCTTTAGGTGAGGAGATCCCTGAAGAACACTGACAGCTTAGAGCTGTCAGCCAGCAACCTTCCCAGCAGCTGGGGGAATATAGCCCTCCTTCCTGGAGGAGGATATGGGCTGCACAGCACAGCATCCCCAATGGTCCCTGTGATCTAGTCGTGCTGCTATGAGAAACCACGGAGATGATGATATTTTTAAGTTTTATATGTGTCATTTTGACAGCAGTATTTCCTTTATAATTTAAAAAGTTGCAAATAGTTAATAGGTTTTTTTTTTAAATAAACTTTCTCTTTTAGAACAGTTTTAGAAAACAGAAAACTTGCAAAGACAGTACAAAAGGTTCCCATGTACCCCACACTCAATTTCCCCTATTATTAATATTTTAGATTAATATAGCATATTTGTTACAATTAATGAACCAATACTAACAAATTATTATTAACTAAAATCCATAGTTTATTCAAATCACAAAGGAGAACCTCCTCGACTCCAGATTTAGAACTGAGAATGGGCAGGCATGTGGTTGGAACAATGAGGAAACGGGGAGAAGAGTCAAACAAACCCTGTGTTGTTACCTGTGGCTCTAATGAAGCAGACTGGGGCCTCTCTGGCTATTTGGCTTTAGAAGCACTGCTTTGTCTTTACTGATGCTATGCTGACAGTTCCTGGGGGATAGTAACTATGTCGTCTCATCAATTTGCTAATCGAAGCAAACGATAAAGAAAAAACCTTTAAAAATCCTGTGTAAATAAAAGAGGGGCAGTTACACTGAAGAGATATATGATTGCATTCTTTTCAAATGCAGGGATATTAATAATTTATTTTGGGCTTTTCTTTCCTTGAACACAAAAAAACTTAAGTAAATTTTGATAATGATTAATAAATTAATATTATTTACAAATTACCTTGAGAATGATGTTAATATTTGGGTCACCCAAAGTATTTTTATTGATATGTAACCTCCTTTAGTACCTAATACATATAAAAAAACTAACTTGAACATGTAACTAATTCACTTTGTTTTCATTATATTTTGAATAATGATTTTATTGTTTTTATTAAAATAATACATTCTCATTATTGGAAATTCAAGCAGTACAGAGAAGTAAAAGTAGAAGGTAAAAAATTATAGAAAATCTTAGCAACCAGAGATAATACTGTAAACACTAGCCAAACCTAATTTCGGTAATCTCTATATGGATATTTTTCTAGATCTCAAACTGTATGCAGTCTATGACACCTATATATGGCTATATAGACATAGTTTTATCAAAGTTGGTAAGAGAAAAGAAAGAAAGTGAAGAAATTGCTTTTTAAAAAAATAAGTTGTTTCTTTAACAAAGTTATGTGTGTTCCTAAAATATTCCTCTAAGACAGGGGTCACAAACTCAAGTGCCTTTACGAGCAGTGACAATACGACTCATGAAGCATGCTATAGATTTCAAGTTGCTGCTATTGTTTTCAAAAGAAAAAATCTCTCTGATTACATTGCCTATATCATCACTGAGTAGGTCAAAGAAAATGAGGAAGCAAAATATTTCCATAGTCCATTAGCCGTATTCAGACTACAGCTCTCTAGATTGTTACCCTCGGAAAGATCAAGAAAAGATTAAGAAATTACAGTCAATTTATTTTTTAAGTGATGTATTTCATTTAAGATAGCATTTATTGATACTGTGCCATGAAAGTTTAAGAAATCAGTACTCCTAAAACTTTATTCCACTTATTTTGTGCATTTTAAATTAGGTTTCTTAGCTATATATTAATTTTACATTTTCAAATATTAAAATATTTATATTTAATCTCATAAGCATAATTCCCATTTTTACTAAATCTTGGTTCTAAATGGATTTAATGTTCACTACATGCCATAGCACCTCCATTCCTGTGTTCTTTGTTTTTATTAATCTCTTGGTTGGTTTGTTTTTAACTATCAGTTTTCCCAGAAAGAACTCATGAAAACTATAACTACAATCATATTTGAATATATCTGACTTTTGCTTTAATAACTGAATAGCATCATGGCTGGAAAGAATGTACTTTTCTCAAAACTTTGTAGACATTGCTATGGAGGAGTCTGAGAATTGTTAATTTCTTTCCTCTTGTAAGTGACTTACATTTTTCACCTAGATGCTTGAAGAATTTCTTCTTTATCCTAGGAGTTTGATAATTTTACAAGAATTTGTCCTAGCATCATCATTCTATATCAGGTTCTTCCAGAAAACAATCTACTCTTTCATCAAAGTACAGATTCAGTTTTTCCGACATTGTAAGCAACTTCTCTTCTAGTGTATATTTGTTGTGATCATATAATAGAGGGGAGGTGGACTCCCCACCCCAAATTTGGTTTGCTATTAAGACTGATGATCCAAAATCTTGGAAATAGAAGGGAGAAAATACAAGAAACATGTAACAAGGAACTAGAAGAACTAAAGAGCAAACAAACAATGATGAACAACACAATAAATGAAATTAAAAATTCTCTAGAAGGAATCAATAGCAGAATAACTGATGCAGAAGAAAGGACAAGTGACCTGGAAGATAAAATAGTGGAAATAACTACCACAGAGCAGAATAAAGAAAAAAGCATGAAAAGAATTGAGGACAGTCTCAGAGACCTCTGGGACAACATTAAACACACGAACATTCAAATTATAGGGGTCCCAGAAGAAGAAGAGAAAAAGAAAGGGACTGAGAAAATATTTGAAGAGATTATAGTTGAAAACTTCCCTAATATGGGAAAGGAAATAGTTAATCAAGTCCTGGAAGCACAGAGAGTCCCATACAGGATAAATCCAAGGAGAAACACATCAAGACACATATTAATCAAACTGTCAAAAATTAAATATAAGGAAAACATATTAAAGGCAGCAAGGGAAAAAAAACAAATAACACACAAGGGAATCCCCATTAGGTAAACAGCTGATCTTTCAGCAGAAACTCTGCAAGCCAGAGGGAGTGGCAGGACATATTTAAAGTGATGAAAGGGAAAAACCCTACAACCAAGATTACTCTACCCAGCAAGGATCTCATTCAAATTCGATGGAGAAATTAAAACCTTTACAGGGAAGCAAAAGCTAAGAGAATTCAGCACCCCAAAACCAGCTTTACAACAAGTGCTAAAGGAACTTCTCTAGGCAGGAAATGCAAGAGAAGGAAAAGACCTAAGAAAACAAACCCAAAACAATTAAGAAAATGGTAATAAGAACATACATATCAATAATTACCTTAAATGTAAATGGATTAAATGCTCCAACCAAAGGACATAGACTGGCTGAATGGATACAAAATAAGACCCGTATATATGCTGTCTACAAGAGACCCACTTCAGACCTAGGGACACATACAGACTGAAAATGAGGGGATGGAAAAAGATATTCCATGCAAATGGAAATCAAAAGAAAGCTGGAGTAGCAATACTCATATCAGACAAAATAGACTTTAAAATAAAGACTATTACCAGTGACAAAGAAGGACACTACGTAATGATCAAGGGATCAATCCAAGAAGAAGATATAATAGTTGTAAATATTTATGCACCCAACATAGGAGCACCTCAATACATAAGGCAAATGCTAAGAGTCATAAAAGGGGAAATCGACAGTAACACAATCATAGTAGGGAACTTTAACACCCCACTTTCACCAAAGGACAGATCATCGAAAATGAAAATAAATAAGGAAACACAAGCTTTAAATGACACATTAAACAAGATGGACTTAATTGATATTTATAGGACATTCCATCCAAAAACAACAGAATACACTTTCTTCTCAAGTGCTCATGGAACATTCTCCAAGATAGATCATGTCTTGGGTCACAAATCAAGCCTTGGTAAATTTAAGAAAATTGAAATTGTATCAAGTATCTTTTCTGACCACAACGCTATGAAACTAGATATCAGTTACAGGAAAAAAACTGTAAAAAATACAAACACATGGAGGCTAAACAATATGCTACTAAATAACCAAGAGGTCACTGAAGAAATCAAAGAGGAAATCAAAAAATACCAGAAACAAATGACAATGAAAACACGACGACCCAAAACTTATGGGATGCAGCAAAAGCAGTTCTAAGAGGGAAGTTTACAGCAATACAATCCTACCTCAAGAAAAAGAAACATCTCAAATAAACAACCTAACCTTACACCTAAAGCACTTAGAGAAATAAGAACAAGAAAACCCCAAAGTTAGTAGAAGGAAAGAAATCATAAAGATCAGAGCAGAAATAAATGAAAAAGAAATGAAGGAAACAATAGCAAAGATCAATAAAACTAAAGGCTGGTTCTTTGAGAAAATAAACAAAATTGATAAACCACTAGCCAGACTCATCAAGAAAAAAAGGGAGAAGACTGAAATCAACAGAATTAGAAATGAAAAAGAAGTAACCACTGACACTGCAGAAATACAAAGGATCACGAGGGATTACTACTACAAGCAACTATATGCCAATAAAATGGACAACCTGGAAGAAATGGACAAATCCTTAGAAAAGCACAACCTTCTGAGACTGAACCAGGGAGAAATAGAAAATATAAACAGAACAATCACGAGCACTGAAATTGAAACTGTGATTAAAAATCTTCCAACAAACAAAAGCCCAGGACCAGATGGATTCACAGGCAAATTCTACCAAACATTTAGAGAAGAGCTAACACCTATCCTTCACAAACTCTTTCAAAATATAGCAGAGGGAGGAATACTCCCAAACTCATTCTACAAGGCCACTATCACCCTGATACCAAAACCAAAGATGTCACAAAAAAAGAAAACTACAGACCAATATCACTGATGAACATAGATGCAAAAATCCTCAACAAAATACTAGCAAACAGAATCCAACAGCACATCAAAAGGATCACACACCATGATCAAGTGGGATTTATCCCAGGGATGCAAGGATTCTTCAATATATGCAAATCAATCAATGTGATACACCATATTAACAAACTGAAGGATAAAAACCATATGATAATCTCAATAGATGCAGAAAAAGCTTTTGACAAAATTCAACACTCATTGATGATAAAAACTCTCCAGAAAGTAGGCATAGAGGGAACTTACCTCAACATAATAAAGGCCATATATGACAAACCCACAGCCAACATCGTTCTCAGTGGTGAAAAACTGAAACCATTTCCTCTAAGACCAGGAACAAGACAAGGTTGACCACTCTCATCACTGTTATTCAACATAGTTTTGGAAGTTTTAGCCACAGCAATCAGAGAAGAAAAAGAAATAAAAGGAATCCAAATCAGAAAAGAAGAAGTAAAGCTGTCACTGTTTGCAGATGACATGATACTATACATAGAGAAACCTAAAGACGCTACAAGAAAACTACTAGAGCTAATCAATGAATTTGGTAAAGTAGCAGGATACAAAATTAATGCCAGAAATCTCTGTGTATAGATTTCATTCCTATGCACTAATAATGAAAACTCTGAAAAAGAAATTAAGGAAACACTCGTTTACCATTGCAACAAAAAGAATAAAATACCTTGGAATAAACCTACCTAAGGAGACAAAAGATCTGTATGCAGAACAGCATAAGACACTGATGAAAGAAATTAAAGATGATACAAACAGATGGAGAGATATACCATGTTCTTGGATTGGAAGTATCAACATTGTGAAAAGACTACACTACCCAAAGCAATCTACATATTCAATGCAGTCCCTATCAAACTACCAATGGCATTTTTCAAAGAACTAGAACAAAAAATGTCACAATTTGTATGCAAACACAAAAGACCCCGAATAGCCAAAGCAATCTTGAGAAAGAAAAATGGAGCTGGAGCAATCAGGCTCCCTGACTTCAGACAATACTACAAAGCTACAGTAATCAAGACAGTATGATACTGGCACAAAAACAGAAATATAGATCAATGGAACAGGATAGAAAGCCCAGAGATAAACCCATGCACACATGGTCACCCTATCTTTGATAAAGGAGGCAAGGATATACAGTGGAGAAAAGACAGTCTCTTCAATAAGTGGTGCTGGGAAAACTGGACTGCTACATGTAAAAGAATGAAATTAGAACACTTCCTAACACCATACACAGAAATAAACTCAAAATGGATTAAAGACTTAAATGTAAGACCAGACACTATAAAACTCTCAGAGGAAAACATAGGAAGAATACTATTTGACATAAATCACAGCAAGATCCTTTGTGATCCACCTCCTAAAGAAATGGAAATAAAAACAAAAATAAAGGGACTTCCCTGGTGGCACAGTGGTTAAAAGTCCGCCTGCCAGTGCAGGGGACATGGGTTCGAGCCCTGGTCCGGGAAGATCCCACATGCCGCGGAGCAACTAAGCCCATGCACCACAACTACTGGGCCTGCGCTCTAGAGCCCGTGAGCCACAACTACTGAAGCTCATGTGCCTAGAGCCCGTGCTCCGCAAGGGAAGCCACCGCAATGAGAAGCCGGCGTACCCCAACGAAGAGTAGCCCCCACTCACCGCAACTAGAGAAAGCCTGTGCGCAGCAACGAAGATCCAACACAGCCAAAAATAAATAAATAAATAAATTTATAAAAAAATAAACAAATGGGACCTAATGAAACTTAAAAGCTTTTGCACAGCAAAGGAAACCACAAACAAGACGAAAAGACAGCCCTCAGAATGGGAGAAAATATTTGTAAACGAAGCAACTGACAAAGGATTAATCTCCAAAATATACAACCAGCTCATGCAGCTCAAAATGAAAACAACAAACAACCCAATCCAAAAATGGGCAGAAGACCTAAATCGACATTTCTCCAAAGAAGATATATAGATTGCCAACAAACACATGAAAGGATGCTCAACATCACTAATGTTAGAGAAATGCAAATCAAAACTACAATGAGGTATCACCTCACACCAGTCAGAATGGCCATCATCAAAAAATCTACAAACAATGCTGGAGAGGGTGTGGAGAAAAGGGAACCCTCTTGCACTGTTGGTGGGAATGTAAACTGATACAGCCACTATGGAGAACAGTATGGAGGTTCCTTAAAAAACTAAAAATAGAACTACCATAGGACCCAGCAATCCCACTACTGGGCATGTACCCTGAGAAAACCATAATTCAAAAAGAGTCATGTACCACAGTGTTCATTGCAGCACTATTTACAATAGCCAGGACATGGAAGCAACCTAAGTGTCCATCGACAGATGAATGGATAAAGAAGATGTGGCACATATATACAATGGAATATTACTCAGCCATAAAAAGAAACAAAATTGAGTTATTTGTAGTGAGGTGGATGGACCTAGAGTCTGTCATACAGAGTGAAGTAAGTCAGAAAGAGAAAAACAAATACCGTATGCTAACATGTATACACGGAATCTAAAAAAAAAAAAAAAGGTTCTGATGAACCTAGGGGCAGGACAGGAATAAAGACGCAGACGTAGAGAATGGACTTGAGGACACAGGGAAGGGGAAGGGGAAGCTGTGACAAAGTGAGAGAGTGGCATGGACATATATACACTATTAAATGTAAAATAGCTAGTGGGAAGCAGCTGCATAGCACAGGGAGATCAGCTCGGTGCTTTGTGACCACCTAGAGGGGTGGGATAGGGAGGGTGGGAGGGAGACGCAAGAGGGAGGGGATATAGGGATATATGTATACATATTGCTGATTCACTTTGTTATACAGCAGAAACTATCACAACATTGTAAAGCAATTATACTCCAGTAAAGATGTTAAAAAAAAAAAAAAAAAGACTGGTGGCATCACACGCACACTCCAAGAAGCTATGAAAATGTTTATTGCTCATATCATGAGGCTTTCTGGGGTGAGCAGGACAGGCTCCCAGCAGGTCAGAAAACAGCTGGAGAGAGCAGGGAGTGTGACCTGCTTGGGGTCTTATGGTGCTCAGGGAGCGGGGCCGGGATGAGGGTTCCCCCACACAGGCAGGGGCTTGTGTGGTTTGAACATCCTGCCAGGGCCTAAGGAGGGAGCAACCGGGCTTCCTCATCAGTTTGCCCAGATGTGGGGCAGAAGGGAAGAGGGAGTGATGGGGGCTTGAAAGCTGTCAGCAGTCACATCGAAATGGAGTCAGACTCTTTATTACAGTAATATAATGTCTTTTTGTGTCTTTTTGTTGTGTTCTTGTCTTGGGGACACAGTTATCCTCAGGTTGGCTTTTCTTTGTTCTCAGTATCTACTTTGTGCTTGTCTCTCTCCTTTGCCTTTGCTATAAATAGCCCTTTCTTTCTATCAGTAATTCAATTTGCAATTGTATCTAGTCTGTTTCTTTCCATTTCTTATTTACCTATTAATTAGGAGATGGTGTGCTTTTAGTCCTCAATTTCTTTCTTTGGTTTTGCCATGTCTTTTACATCTAATTTTGTTGTTTCATCAAGTTGTCTTTTAGCTCTTGTTCCACTGAATTTATTTTCGTCTTAAATTTTTTTTAATTTTTTTATTTATAAATTTAGGGTTTTTTTTCTTTTTTTTTTTAAACTTTGGATTTATTTATTTATTTATTTATTTATTTATTTATTTATTTATTTATGGCTGTGTTGGGTCTTCGTTTCTGTGCGAGGGCTTTCTCTAGTTGTGGCAAGTGGGGGCCACTCTTCATCATGGTGCGCGGGCCTCTCATTATCACGGCCTCTCTTGTTGTGGAGCACAGGCTCCAGACGCGCAGGCTCAGTAATTGTGGCTCACGGGCCTAGTTGCTCCACGGCATGTGGGATCTTCCCAGACCAGGGCTCGAACCCATGTCCCCTGCATTGACAGGCAGATTCTCAACCACTGCGCCACCAGGGAAGCCCCTCGTCTTAAATTTTATCTTGAGCAATCACGTGGCATTTTCTTCTGTCTCTTAGGCTATGTTTTATTCCAGGTTGAACTTTTCATCTGTTTCTTGTATGCTGAATACCTCTCTTTTTCTGTAGGATGATTGCATAGTTGTTATGCCCTTTCTTCTCATCCTATTTATGTTTAGCGTGGACAGTTCTGGCCAGACCTCTGTTGTCTCTGATGTAGTGCCTAATCACCTTACTTCCTTTGCCTGTTTGCGTGAGATCTGTTTTTCCATCCCGGTGGCTCAGAGTTGTATTCTATCTACTTTTCTTCTCCTGCTCCTCCTCCCCCTCCTCCCCCTTCTCTCCTTCCTCCTCCTCCTCCCCCTCCCCCTCCTCCTTCTTCTTCTTCCTACAAAAGCTTAAGTGAGGGAAGCTGGGACTGAGCACTTGTTGGTGGATTTAATTTTCGCTGTCTCAACTCTGAGGTTCCCTTAACTGTTCTGTATCAGGATTCACTCCACTTGGTAGGGGCATGCCCAGTCCCTGAAGGGGGACAAACCTTCACTAACTGTGGCACCACAGAGCCTCTGATTCCTCCTGGGTCAGCCCTGGTTGTTCACACCCCTATTTCAGTCTTTCATTTCCACATAGTATGGGGGGAAGGATTGGGGTGCCCATGGGTTTCAGCTAGTGTTAACAATGAGGTGGGGAGCTCGGGGTGGAAGAAAGGCTATTTTCACTGCAGCTCTGATGTAACCTTTTCCACTGGCTTTTTTCCTCAGGATAGCTTTTCTTATTTTCTCTTCAGATTTCCAGCTCCACATTCATCATTTGGGATATTAGATATAGTTTTGTTTTTTTTCCGCCTTGTTCTACTTTTCCCCTCCCCCAGGGGCACCAAAAGATTGACTCCTGGAGGTTCCTCCACCCTCCATGGCATCCTGCACCTGCCTTCACAGACATACATTCTCCAAGGATGTCCCGTGACTCCCCTTGGGCTGACTATTTACCCCCCTCCACTTCTGCTCCTCTTTAAGGTGCGGGGTAGAAGGAGAATTCTCCTGGCTTTGTGGACGCCTTCTTTTCCCAGTACTGTTTCAGCAGTGTGGGGCTCACCTTTAAGATACAGCTTAGCCAAAGCAGACATTCTTTTTTTTCTTGGCAGATGCTTTTTCAAGTGTGTTGTTAAGCTATGCTTCTTCCTTTGTTTGCTGTCAACAGGTAGGTTTCTTTTTTCCAGTTGCCTGTTTGTGGTGTTTACTGTTTTTATTTTCTTTCCTAGTCATTGGGTAAAGAGGAATCTGCAATTGTGCCTCTGTGAAGCACCATTTAATTCTTTTCAAACTGTGCTCACAGGTGAAAATTACTGAAGAAACCATTCAATGTTTCACACATCCTATGTGTAAATATCAGTCCTGTTAATGGCAGGGGCCTCTGAGAGGTTGAGTGAAGGAAATTACGTACAAATTAAAATGGAAAGGTGATAATTTGAGATGGTTTTCAACTATAAGTTGGAGAATAGATTAGAACGGAGATCTGTTCATATATCACAAAGTATATTTTTGTTACATTTTAATAAAAGTTTCCCTCCCATTCCCTTCCCCACCCTCCATTCAGTTAAGGGTGGGTGAACATAAATACTGTTTGTATGGACAAACGTGGCCTGCACCCTCGATACCGTTCCTTCTTTTCTTTTTTTCTAAGCTTCTTGCTTCCTTTCCACATCACAGCCTGGTATGCAAATACTCAGAGAAGACTTTATGTTTATGCTTTCTTGATTCCTAATGTATCTCACATTAAACAGGAACATTCACATAACCAACTCATAAATTAGAATATGTGATTTTAAAACTTCATTCCCCTGAGAATCTGGGGAGAAAATGTGGAACAATTACACGTTTACCACGTAGAAGGCTGTTCTTCAGTTACATCCCAACTGATTCACTCACACTTATGAGGTAAGTGCTGACAACAGAGCTAAAAACAGGGCTGGAAAGTGTGACTGATGCTGGTGTGGAGACGGGGAGGTGGAGGGAAGGAGGAAAACTGGGCCAATGGCTTCTGCAAGCGAGCGTGACAAAGCCGCTGAATGTGACTTTTGTATTTGCCAGTCGTCTGGGTATAGGCCATGAGTGGCAGGCAGCTCCAGTCCTCTGCCCTGATGTGACTCTCAACTACCTTTGATAGCTCACCTGAGAAACTCAGGGTGAGTTGTAGGACTGCAGACTTTCATAGCGTTAGGGTCCTGGGTCAGATACTTAGCTAACTCATTGCCAGAATAATCTGGGTATGTAATAAAATCCTTTACACCTGCCCCCCCGCCCCCACAATTTGACAGTATATATCAAGAGCTTACTTAAAAGGTCATTTCAGCTGGAGTAGGTTCCTGGGGCTCAGATACCGTTCTGATGGCTGAGTAGGTGTTACCTTTCCTCCAAAGATAATCATTTACATTTGTGGCTGGAATGTTGAGGAATGGATTTGGGCTGGGTTCCTTGATGTACCCGGGGTTTTCTTAAGCGTTGGAGGAGACTTCTGGAAAAAGTAGGCCCAGACTTTGGCTCTACTTCATTGAGTGTTAAAGATATAAATCATGCCTAGTAGGGAGAAGGCGGGTGCAGACTGAGGCCACATTGCTGGATACTGCCATAGGACCCTTGGGAAGGAACCTATCAAAAAGGAGGGGCTCCAGGGACTTCCCTGGCAGTCCAGTGGATAAGACTTCGCCTTCCAATGCAGGGGTTGCGGGTTCGATCCCTGGTTGGGGACGTAAGATCCCACATACCTCGCGGCCAAAAAACCAAAACATAAAACAGAAACAATATTGTAAGGAATTCAATAAAGACTTTAAAAGTGGTCCATATCAAAAACAAACAAACAAACAAAAAACACAAAAAGGAGGTGCTCCAAATGGGACAAAGTTCACACCTAGTTCTAAAGACAGAGGGGAGGGTGGTCACCAACCTCACTCCAACCTGTGTTCTGATAGACTTTGGTAAAACAACTAGGCGCACGTGAATTGAAAAAGCTGCATCAATTAAGAGCTGAAGCACTCAGGGCCCAAACAATTCTTGTGTTGAGATTCCACTTGAGGAGTAAAACTGTCTTCAGGCTATGTACCTCCCCAGATATGCTCACCCCACTGCATCCCAGGCTTCAGCCCGTTGCTTGACTTTCCCAGTAAAGTGACCCCTGGGAATGCTGAATTATTCCCGTGGTCTTAAATCTCCTGTCACTTGCTGCCAGCCTTGGTGGGGCAGGGATTGGGGAGGAGACATCTGAGATGGGTGTTGGCAGGGATTGAGCCGAGGGCTCTTTTCTACAGCTCCAGACTCAGTTCCTACTCTACCCGACTCATGGAAGCTCTGGATTTTCCAGTGGCTGCCTAGAGGTGCCAGGTGACATACCCCAGGAGTTCAGGGGAGGTGTGAACCATAGGACAAATTTGGACCAAAAAAAGACAGCAGATTGGAAAGAGTTTGCAGACAAAATTTTTCCCCCTCCTGCTATCTCTTTGCTGTTGCAAGATACAGCAACTTGAAATAGTCTCTCTGAGAAATAAGCTGGGTTTTGAAGCTGTAACAATTTGGATAACATGCCACCTTTTATTTGCTTTCCTCCTCCCTTCATTCCTCCTTTCCTTCCCTTTGCCCTCACTCCTACTTCCCTACAATTACAGGCCCCAATGAAACACCAGCATGCAACTCAGGTTGTTTTCTAGAGAACCCAGACTAACACAGAAAATAAAAAAGGTGAATTTGGCAGAAGTTTGCAATAAAGGCAAGGGTATGGAAGAAACTTCAGGGCACTGAGCATGTTTAGTAGCCCTAATAGATCAGGGGCAACAGATCTGGGCTCTGGATCTATCATAAAGATGGGTTGACAAGTTGGGGGTTAGGAGTAAAGTGTGGTTATGGAATTATGCCTCCAGGAGGTACATTTCCTGCTCTCCAGCAGGTGGCAACAGGAAGACAACTACAAGGACTTGTAGCTTTGGATAGGTATGCCTATACTCCAGAGACTACAGAAATATTTGGGGTAATAGTCTCATTTAGGGGTTGAAATTATTCACTGCATCAAGCCTTTATAGGAAAAAGTAGTAATAAGAAGTGATCACCCCAGGGCTTCCCTGGTGGCGCAGTGGTTGAGAATCCGCCTGCCAATGCAGGGGACATGGGTTCGAGCCCTGGTCTGGGAAGATCCCACATGCTGTGGAGCAACGAAGCCTGTGTGCCACAACTACTGAACCTGCACTCTAGAGCCCGTGAGCCACAACTATTGAGCCCGCGTGCTGCAACTACTCAGGCCCGCGTGCCTAGAGCCCGTGCTCCACAACGAAAGAAGCCACTGCAATGAGAAGCCCATGCACCGCAAAGAAGAGTAGCCCCCGCTCGCCGCAACTAGAGAAAGCCCGTGCGCAGCAACGAAGACCGCAACACAGCCAAAAATAAATAAATAAATTTATATATAAAAAAAAAAGTGATCATCCCATCAGTGAACATGAAGAGAAATATAGTGAGAGGCCCTCTGTGTCCACTGGACACCGTTTTGCTAAAATCTTGGAAGTCTGTGCTTTGCTTTATAAGGGAAGGTAGAGAGATTCTTGCACATACACATCAGGCTGTTTAATTCTCACCACAGCCCAGGGGAGCAGACATTATTCTCACCTCCATTTTGCAGATCAGGAAGAGGAAACTTGGTGAGGTAGAGTGCTTTGTTCCAGGTTACACAGATTCAGGGCTCAAACCACCCTGAGGTTCTTTGGCTCAAAATCCCAGCTATAGTTTTGAAGGGAACTGAAGAGGAGGTAAACTTCACCTCCTCCTCCTAGAGATTCAAAATAGTTTTACCTGGTTAGTGGCTCTACTTCAGGCAATGAATCAAGACAAAAGGGAAATGATTCAAAAGTTGAGCGAACTGGGACTCTATTAATGTGCCAGGTAAGGTAATCTGTGTTTGTATCAGACACCTATAATTTATGTAGATCCACGTACATTTTTTTCAGATGCTGCACAAATTGGGAAATGTGTGGAGTGTTGTGGAACCATATGTATTTGTATGTGTTCAATACACTGTATAATTGACTCAATTATCCATGTGGGGATTATTCACTTTTTAATTTGCAATCTGGCTTCTCCTTTCAGTTAGGATGTTTCAGGGCTGCTCTAGGAATGCCAACTAATGTAAATAATAATTTAAGTAAAACATAATTGGGTACGAAAATTAAATCCAATCTTTTCTCAGCTCCTGAAGATCCTACAGCTGAAATGTAACTCTAATTCATCCACTATCTTTTCATTCTCCAATGCCATTTTACTACCAAGGATTTTATTGCTTTCCATAGATGATTGCAGTAGCTCCCTATCTGGCTTTCCTGCTTACCTCTTTCCCATCCAATAATCATTCTGCTTACCGTAATCTTCAACAAACAAACAAACAGAGTTCTCACAAACATTTCTTTGCTTGAAAACATTTAATGGCTCCCCATTTCTCACCAGACTAAATGTACATGCCACAACCTATCATTCAAGGCTTCTTCATGCCACCTGTCCCAGGAAGTTTTCCTGATCCAACCTCGGATGCCTTATCACTGTTCCCAGCTCTGAATCCCCTTAATGCACTACATGTTTTTCTCTAAGTGAGACAAAGGTATTCCTGAACCCGCGTTGTCTCTCTATTCTCCTGAGACGTCCTTAATCGCATTCTCTGCGGCGATTCATCTCCGCTACTCTGCAGTACCTAGCTCAGTGCCCGACCACAAAGAAAGGCGCAACGAACACTTGCCCATTTACCTGCTGGCAAACCTCAAGGGCAGGAATTTTGGTCTTTTTGTATCCCGAGTGTCTAGCACAGTGCCTGGCACACAGTAGGTGCTCAGAGAACACTACTGAACGAATAAAAGTACAAAGAGCCCAGGCTCCGCGTGGGGCACTGCAGAGCTCCAGGGATGTAGATACTGGAAGGGCTGGTGGCGCAGGGTACAGGGTGGAGCTGGCCCTGGGCTCCTTCGGGGAGCACGTTCCACCGCCTGCCCATCTGCAGCGCAGGCCAGACACCGCGGGCAGTGCTTAAACTTTTTCTTCCAAAAAAAAAGTATGTGTATATGCACGCAAGCGTAAATGTATATGTTAATACACACACACTACCTACATAATACATAAAAATAGCCACACCATATCCAGGTATGCGTATATATATATATATATATATAAAATAGGCAAATATGTACATATAAATAAATTAATATATGTACAGCCTTAACTCGGAACGGCGGGAGTGGCGGGGAGGACCACGGCGACGCCCCTTCGCCCCTCCAGGACCGCAGGACCGGAGCGGCGCGCCCCCTGCGCGGCTTGAGCCTTCCGGCTTGCCGTCCGCCTCTGCCGCCGCCATTGGTTGAACTCCAGGCAGCTGATCCTGGCGGCGGGGCCAGGGAGCTTCGAGGATGGCGGCGTCCGCGGCGCTGATTCTGCGGGAGAGCCCCAGGTAACCCCGGCTGGGCACGGGGGCAGCGCGGGCAGGGCAGGCGTAAGGGTGCTGCTGCTGTCTGTCGCCGAGGCGCGGGTGGGGGGCCGGGGCGGAGAGGCAGGTGCGGGGCCGCGGGTGCCCGGAGGGGCGGGCGCGGGGCTGGCAGAGTCGCGGTGCGGGCCCCGCGGGAGCGCGCGAGACTGCGGGTGCGTCCACCTGCACGGTAGTTCACCTGCGTGGGCTTACAGTGGGCCTGGGCAGCTGAGGTCAGTACGACAGTGTGTGGTCAGTGTCACCGTTCCCCGAGGCTGTATCGCAGGTACCCAGGCCATCCTGGAGTAACACTGAAATCACGTGGAAAGGTACTCCGTTTCCGTTTTCAGTTCTCTTTCAGACCTTCTGATTATGAGAAAGTCTCCCATTGGTCCCGGATGGTCTTGAATACCTAACACGCGTTAATATACCTTTTCAATCAAGATAGACTAGGCCTCAGGCCAGGAGTTTTTGGCTTGTAACAGTATCTAGACAGAATTTAGTAACATTGCTTTTGTTTTCATTTGATTTCTTTTGAATTCATTTGTTTATTTAGTTCATTTCTGTTTATGGTAGGTAAGTAAGGTCGGCTGTCTATAGTGGTGATGTAAACTTATGTTTTAAAATAAAATTATTTAAGTAAAAATGACTCTATTTAATGAAAAATAAATAATAGTGCAGGTGGTGTGTGGATGCAGAAAAGTGAGGAAGTATACAGGCAAATAATTGAGGCTGGAGAATAACTTTGTGTCTAGATTGGACAGGAGTCTTTTTGAAGAAGAGAGTTGTCATTTTGAAGTTTTAACTTTTTTGATTACTTGAGTTCTGACAGCCAGTTCCTTTTCTCACACCAGTGTCCTGGGTAACACATCACATCAGTAAACCATATTCAACGTGGTGCAGTAGAATTGTTCTTATCACATAATTTAAGTTGATTATTACAATTGAAACAGGGTTTTAAAACAGCTGTGTACTTAGTGACCCCAAATGATATTGTATGTAGTTTTTTTTTTTTTTTTTTTTTTATTCCATTACCTGCCATGCAGCAGTCTTTTCTTTCTATTTTTGGTGTAATTGCCAATTCCCTCCTCCCACTCTTCTCCAAGTTCTGTTTTGAGTTAAGTGGATATATAAACTTTCGCTCCTAAATTAATACCATTCCCCACAGAGTGCAAGCTTCTCCTAGTAGTTTGCCTTGCCCAGAAGAAAGAGAAAATTTGCCAAATGGACCTTTTCAACAGAAGTACTTTTGGGGGTATCTTTTGGAAATGTCCTGCCTTTGCTGGCCATCATCTGTTTTTCTTTATTTTACTCAGACTTACCTTGTAGCAAGCAGAGTTGTCGAAATGAAAACTTACAGACAGCTGTACTTACGGTAACTACAGTACCACTTGGGGAAAACTCATTGTAAAACTTTGTTTTATGAATTTATTTAGCATGAAAAAAGCAGTGTCGCTGATAAATGAAATAGATATAGGAAGATTTCCACGACTGCTCACCCGAATTCTTCAAAAACTTCACCTGAAGGTTTGTATGTTTGCACTTCTATAGATTATAATATGTTCTCATGATTCCACTGCAACTCTAGGTTTCTACTTGAAGTACTTTTTGCGAGGTATTGTTCTCCAGCATGTCCTCAGGAACACTGGGTTTCTAGAAAATTTGATAATATCCCACGGTCAAAAGTTTGGGAACTTCTGTCTTCATTCAAATTAATTTTTTTAAATCATGGGACTTTTCAGAGTATATTTTATGGTAGTGTTAATGGTAAATATTTAAGTGTGACTGTTGTGTGCAAAATTTTCCAAATGTGTTTGACCAGGGAACTGTTTTATCATGGTATTTATTTTGGGACTGTGGAACACGCTTTGGGAAAATTCTGATATCATGATTTCATTCTTTGTCTTAAAAATAACTCTGTAGTTTTGCTATCAACCAGTATGTAATTTTTCATTTAATCTTTCTCTTCCACTTTTATTTCAAGGGTGTGGTTATCTTGGATATATTGTTGCTTAGTAATTCATTACTTGGTTAACTTGCTAACATAACTTAGTTAACTTCTTTATCAGGTTAATAAAATTTAATTCCATTCAACATGTGTTTAAGGAGTGCCCACTAACTGCTCTGCCTGGTGCAAAGTATCACCATTAAATGAGAACCCAGACTCTTACCTCTTCTTTTTCCTGGCCAGAGGCCAGTCCCAAAGCCCTGCCCTTTCTCCCTCTGAAGCATCTCTCAAATCCAAGTTCTCTTCGTAATCCTAGTTCAGACCCTTATTATTTCTCCTTTGGACTACAGCAGTTACCTTCAAACTGGTACCGCTGTGTATAGTCTTCTACCTTCTTATCACTTCTTCATGGTGCTGTTCCATTTATCTTTCCAAATATTTTTTTCCTAAAAAAAAAAAAGAAAAGTTGATCACATCTTTACAGTGTTCAAAGCCATCAATGACTTTCCATTGCTCATGGGAAAAAGTTCATATTCCTTAACATTGTATTATAATAACATTACAATATAGGTACAGTCTGTGTTTTCCCCACTTTGCAAGTGTTTCAGTTACCATGGACTATGCTCTTTTACTGGAATGTACTGTGAACTTTTTCCACTTGGTGTCTGTGTAATATACTCTTTCCCTTACCTGAACTATCTTCCCTTCTTCAGTGAATAAACTATTCATCTTTCAAGGATTTGACAGTCCTACTCTCAGCAGCTCGTCCTCTCTTCTTTGCTTCTAAAACGGTTCATCCTCACCTCACTTTAGTACTACATCATTAAGTATTTGTTTCATGATTACAGGGTCTTTCTCTGACCTTGAATACTTTAAGTATCATGTCTTACTTATCTTTATATTTCCTACACTTGATACATTGATACTTATGCAGTTGGCACTCAATAGCTATTCTTGGAGTTCATTCTTTTCCTTGCCATGGGAAACACAAAATGAATATAGGTTCTGTGAATTCCTGCCCATAAGGAATTTGTGATGTAGAAGGAGAAACAGGAGGAACAACCACAGTAACAATGGCAGCTACATTCTGTGGTGTTTGCTATGCACAGTTCCATTGCTCCCTCTGTGACCGGTGCTGTTCTGATGACTTTGTGGTGTTAACTCATCTGATCCTCACAGCACCCTTAGGAAGTAAGTTCTGTTGTCATCCTTATTTTATCCATGAAGAAACTGAGATAGAGACCAGTTAAGTAATTTGCCCAAGGTCACACAGCTAGCTAGTAAGGCGGTCTGGCTCCAGAATCCATCCCTCTGACCCATTACAGTAAGCCTCAGGAAAGAGTGTGAAACGGTATATAAATAAGTCCAAAAGTGAATGATGCAGGCAGTTGATACAGAGTTTCTTTGATTGTCTGAGTTGGTGGCTGCCTTCTTTTTTATTTTTATTTTATTTATTTTATTGTATTTTTCAATTGAAGTATAGTTGGTTTACAGTGTTGTGGGTGGCTGCCTTCTTAAACACATACAAAGTGATATGGGACACAAAACACTTATATACATCTTTTGTTCTTCATACTGAGGGAGGATGGAACATCTGCAGGAAACTCGTGACCTTCTGGAGTTTGTCTTTGACCCTATGGAGTTGAGAAAACATTAATATCTATCTTAGAGTAACTGAATGGCCAAAGCATTCCACAGAGGTGTTTGAATGCTGTGCCTTCAGAGGTAGGGAGTGGAGGTGAGAAGGTGTGGTTGTTGAGAGCTGAAGCAGCTGAGGACAGAAACATCTGTATTTGATTACTTGCCTGCAGAAAGTCAGGAGAGAAAGTCAGGAAAGGGGCAACCCATCCCCACTCCCCGAACCCGCCCGGACAGTTTTAAGGAATGTTCTTCCAGAGGGACTCCAGTTGTGATAAGGGCTCTTATCAAAGAGTTTGCAGTGACATCTCAGATCTGCCAGCTTTCTTTTATGTACTCTTGGTCTGTCAAGTTGGCCTTTGCCTTGGGACAAGCAGAGTCCTGAGAGCGGTGAAACCGCATGCAGGTAAGTTGGTGAAGAGGTTTAGGGATTTGGTTGCTATTCTTAATGCTATCAGCTTGACACTTTGATTTTACCAAGTTTGATCTTGGTAAAATGGGATTGTGGGCAGAGGATATCTGTTTTTGTCCAGACTGGTTCCTTGGAATCTCTAGTAGAAATAAACATGGGGAAAGTAAGCTTAGGTATAGAATATGGGCACGCCTAAGTATGGGTCTGGGAGTCTTCTTTGAACTGGCCCTACTCCTGAGCAATTGTAGCATATAGGAATACTTGGGAATTTTGGGTGGTTTGTTACCAGTGTGTGTAGGGTGCTGGTGGCATTTAATGCCCAGGAATTTATTTTTTTTAACTTTTTATATTGGAGTATAGTTGATTAACAATGTTGTATTAGTTTCAGGTGTACAGCAGAGTGATTCAGTTATACACATACATGGATCTATTCTTTTTTAAATTCTTTTCCCATTTAGGTTGTTACATAATATTGAGCAGAGTTCCCTGTGCTATACAGTAGGTCCTTGTTGGTTATCCATTTTAAATACAGGAGTGTGTACGTGTCAATCCCAAACTCCCTAACTATCCCTTCCCCCCTGGTAACCGTAAGTTTGTTTTCTAAGTCTGTGAGTCTGTTTCTGTTTTGTAAATAAGTTCATTTATATCTTTTTTTTTAGATTCCGCATATAAGCGATATCATTTGATACTTGCCTTTCTCTGTCTGACTTACTTCACTCAGTTTGACAATCTATAGGTCCATCCATGTTGCTGCAAATGGCATTATTTCATTCTTTTTAATGGCTGAGTAATATTCCATTGTATATGTGTACCTTTAAATGTCTTGCAGTGAGTAGGACAGTCCTGTACAAAGAATTGTCTCATCCTGCATGCTAATAGAGTCTGCACTGGGAAACACTGAAGGAAATCAGAGTAACTTCCTTATCTGTGAACTTAAAAACAAACATTTGTGGCCTCTAAGTTTTTTAAAATAGCTGTCACAACTCATGCAATTAAAAAAACCCCCTCATATACCTTGCTCCAGAGACTCTTAGGCCCTCCCACAAAGCCTATCGATGTTACTATGTTAAATGTCTAGTTCTGCGAGATGAGGTGTCTGGATTTCTGGCCATGCCTACTAGTAACAACAAACTGGGGGTTGAAGGCGCTCCTGTAATGGGGCAGGTGGGCAGTTTCAAGAATCGACTGCTGGGTATAGATTGAAATGGAAGAATTATGAAAATCAGACACAAAGAAGTACAAAAGCAAAGAAATCTGAGGGTTTTTTCTGAAGTGAAAAATCATCAGTGTATCTTAGCAGTTCTTTAGGAAACTAACTGCAGCACGGAACTTGGATGCTCGTAATTATGATCTGACTTATTGCAAGAATCTAGTGTAATCCAATATACTTTGTTTACAGAAGCCTAGAATGGGTGCCGTACATTTCAGAAAGATTGCTTTTAAAAGTTTAAAATAAAAGTTCTTTTATTTGATAGATTGACTTGTGAGTACCACCATATTTCCTCATTATGACCGCTAGAGAAGTCTCATTATATTAATATAAAGGACAGTCACAGTTGTAAACCCCAGCCCACAGAAATGCCTGAGGATTTTGTTGTTGTTGTTGTCACAATGTATGGAGGGTGCTGCCGGCATTTCATGCCCCGGGACTTTAAATGTCCTAGCGATGTGCAGCACAGTCCTGTTCAAAGAAGAATTGGCCTCACCTATGTGGACAAAAAAAGAAAAGAGTAGCTTACCTCTGAAAATGCATTTATTTTGTACTTAATATAAGCTGGAGGGCTTCTTACAACTTAGTTTATTAGGTTAAAATGATATGTATACATTTTAAATTATGGCATATGCAGACTACTAGTACCATGTGTTCTTGCATTGTGGTGTTGGTGTGTGTGTATGCCTGTGTATGTGAGTCAGAGCTTGGATTCCGGACCACAGGCCTCTCTTGTCTCTAAAGCCTTGCTCTGAGTTTTTAAAACCTAATTGCCTTCATAATTATTTAGATAGTATACTGTCTTCATAGAATAGAAGATCGGTATAACCTTCTGAGGAATGTGACCTGATTTCAACTGTATGTGGAATTAAGATGAGTTCACTCATCATGCATGTTAAGAAAATAA
This sequence comes from Balaenoptera physalus, assembly GCF_965194825.1. Classification (NCBI taxonomy): domain Eukaryota; kingdom Metazoa; phylum Chordata; class Mammalia; order Artiodactyla; family Balaenopteridae; genus Balaenoptera; species Balaenoptera physalus. The sequence continues at coordinate 82,463,603 of NC_138890.1, read as the reverse complement.
ATTCTTCAAAAAAAGAAGAAGTTGGAAGGATGGATTTTTTGATTTGTTCTTTTTTGTGCCCTTAAAGTTCAAAATAGAGTGCGTAAGTGAAGTGTTTCAGTAACATTTTAAATTTCACAAATAGTTTATGAGGAAGTTTTTGTTTTAAGACATTTAAACAACATGGACGAACTGAAATGCCCCCCTTGGCTAACTCTTCCCCCTTCCTCCATCTTAATTCTCTCCTGTGTGAGTTATCTATTGCTGAATTGCAAATTTCCCCCAAAGTTAGCAGATTAAACCAACAGTAAACATTTATTATCTCTCACGCTTCCTGTAAGTCAGGAATTTAGCAGTGGCTTGGCTGGGTGGTCCTGGCTTGGGGTTCTCATGAAATTGCTCTCAGATGTTGGGTGGGGCAGCTGGTACCTGAAGTTTTGACTGGGGTAGAGGATTTCCTTCTAACATGGCTAGATGGTGCCACCAGTTAGTTCCTTGTCACATGGGCCTTTCCTCCTGACATGGAAGTTGTCTTCTTCCAGAATGAGCGGTCCAAGAGAGGGGGGTGCTGTCCTTTTTATGACCTAGGCTTGGATATCACATACCTTCACTTTTACTATATTCTACTGGTTAGAAGTAAGTCAGTAAGTCTGGCTCATATTCAGGGGAGAGGAAATTAGGCTCCATCTTTTGAACAGAGGAGTGTTAAAAGAATTTGCAGATATGATAAAACCACCACACCTCCCTAGAAGTAGTCTTTGTTGTCGATTTGGTTTTCATCTTTCCAGGTCTTTTTTTCAAGTATTAATAATTACAGATGTGCAAACATATGTGCACGCATATATAAATAGAAATTTTTGGTTTTTATATAAATGTGTTCATAAGTGGCATTATACTGTTTACCTTTTTCACTTATCACTTGTATCAGAGATCTTTCCATGTCAAGCCATACAGCAGTTATTCTTTTTAAATACTGTTTTTCCTTTCTGCCTATGTATATATGTTTATGGCATATGCTCTTTAAATATATAGAAAAAATTAACATCCATTTTCCATTTAAAATTTAAGTTTCTTGGACATTTGCTCTCTAATTTTATAAACGTGGGCCTTAAATTTCTCCCATTGAGAGGGTAAAAACGAATATATCTCCTTCACTTTCTCTTCAACACCCAGATATGTGTGGGTTACTTTTGGTACCTAGGAAGAAGTTAACCTGCTGCTGTCTGGAAGCAAATAGAGTGACTTACATTTAATATTGATCTACCCAGGGTTGTTGTTGGAGCAAGATATTGACTATGGATTTGGAACTTTGTTTTATGGCTGTATTTTATTCTCCATTTGTTGTTCTGCTCACATATTTTAAGCGCCACCTTATTTTAAGGGTGCATGTTTCATGTACCAGTGGATGGGGGGAGATACATGTTCCCTTGTCCCCCTTCGCTCCGAACCACCTTATTAATATGATGCCCTTGAAGATCTTGAGAATATCCCTTTTCTTGCTCTTTTTTAAAAAGTCTCGAGACTTCCCTGGCGGTCCATGGTTAAGAGTCTGCCTTCCAGTGCAGGGGAAGCAGGTTCGATCCCTGGTCGGGGAGCTAAGATCCCACATGCCTCGTGGCCAAAAAACCAAAACATAAAGCAGAAGCAGTATTGTAACAAATTCAGTAAATACTTTAAAAATGGTCCACATCAAAAAAAAAAATCTTAAAAAAAAAGTCTCACTTTCTTGTACATATTGGGGACACTGAAGTTTATTTTTCTACGTGCTCAATCACTATTTTTATTTTGTCAAAATACCTCGTTTGGTGTATATTTAAAGGAATCAGATTGACAAACTTGGAAGTTAAATTGTACATATCCACTGAATTTAATGCAACATGTGGTTCATTGATTGTACATGGGTAATACTGTTATTCTCTTCCTCATATTGATAAAGTCTGGTACTGTAGGTCATTATTTCAAGAAGGTGTATGGTAGTCACAGAAATTCTAGAACTTTAAAATCAAAACATTGCTCTTGAGGTAAGTGATTGGCATTTTGGCCAAATTGGGTTCATGCTTTTCTCAGTCATAAAACAGGTAGTAGATACTTGGAGTTCTGGTGACTAGCCTCCCCAAACCAAAAATATGCCAGCTTAGAGTTCTAATGCTGCTTCACTTGAGCAATTGTAAGGTTGTACCTCATCCTAAGCTGTTAAGGCATGGACTTCTGAAACTTCTCCGTGTAGCTGTTGGGGAGAGGCAGCAACAGGGAAAGTTGTTTCTGGTATGTGTAGATAAAGTATTTTTATTTGAAAGCAGTTCTAATAGTGTATATTTTTCATACTTGAAAAACAGTCTTTAGATCAAGGAGATTATTTTGGAAATGAAAGAAAGGAGACTAGCCAGAAGTTATACTCAGATGGCTAACTTCTTTCTTTCATATATTGCTTATAAAAGTAATGTGTGTAATGTGTAAGTTTTGGAAAATATTAAAATTATCAAAAAGACTTAATTTCTCGCTTTATATATGCTCTTATAATAACCCATACTTTTGCAGAACTCATTAGAAAGGGAAGTTATTTGAACAATTATTTGTTTTTAATTTGTCTTTCTAACTAGAGGATAGTACTCCTGAGGACATAAACTGTCTATGTAGCACATAATAAGTACTCAGCAAATATATATATGTGTGTGTGTATATATATATATTTATATAGAGATATATATATATATATTTTTGTACTTCTGCAGTATCAGTTGTGATTTCTCCTCTTTCATTTCTTATTTTGTTTATTTGGGTCTTCTCTCTTTTCTTCTTGGTGAGCCTGGCCAGAGGTTTGTCAATTTTGTTTACCCTTTCAAAGAACCAGCTCTTGGTTTTATTGATTTTTTTTCTATTGTTTTTTTAATCTTTATTTTATTTACTTCCTCTCTGACCTTTATTAGCTCCTTCCTTCTTCTGACTTCAGGTTTGGTTTGTTTTTCTTTTTCTAATTCTTTTAGGTGGTGGGTTAGACTGTTTGAGATTTTTTTTGTTCCTTAAAGAAGGCCTGTATCACTGTAAATTTCCCTCTAAGAATTGCTTTTGCTGCATCCCATAACCCATTGACTTTTTTTTTTATTAATTAATTAATTAATTAATTAATTAATTTTTGGCTGTGTTGGGTCTTCGTTTCTGTGTGAGGGCTTTCTCTAGTTGCGGCAAGTGGGGGCCACTCTTCATCACAGTGCGCGGGCCTCTCACTATCGTGGCCTGTCTTGTTGTGGAGCACAGGCTCCGGACACGCAGGCTCAGTAGTTGTGGCTCACGGGCCTAGTTGCTCCACGGCATGTGGGATCTTCCCAGACCAGGGCTCGAACCCGTGTCCCCTGCATTAGCAGGCAGATTCTCAACCACTGCGCCACCAGGGAAGCCCAACCCATTGACTTTTAATAAAATAATCCTAAGGGTTAAACTCGTTGCCACCTCTCTATCTGATGGGAATCCTGGTGCTAGGTAATGGAGGATATAGATAAAGGTTCTCAAGGTTAACAGTTTTTATCTGTTTAATCCTTCCAGGGTAGGCTCCCTCTTAGTAAATGCCTACAGGAGCTTAGGGCTAGGTAAGGTCATATACTGGCAGAGGTTTTGGGGTGAGTTGGGGGGAGGAAAGAGCTACCAAAGGAAAGAAGCCCCCAGGTATTTTCTATCTTAAAATGCTGTTCTCTTAAATAGAGATTTTGCTTTGGGCTCTTAGAAGAGTTGCTGGGACCCATTATAATTGGATAGTATTACAGAGAAGGTGTTCCCCCCCCTCCATGTTTTTTAATTTTCTTTCTTAATTTTTATTTTATACTGGAATATAGTTGATTATAATGTTGTGAGTAAAGATGGAAATTACTATTAATTGTTAACATTTTGGGGTTTTACCTTGTAGTATTGTTTTTTCTAAATGTCCTTTTTTTTAAAAATAAATTTATTTATTTTATTTATTTTTATTTTTGGCTGCACTGGGTCGTCATTGCTGCTCGCGGGCTTTCTCTAGTTGCAGCAGGTGGGGGCTACTCTTCGTTGTGGTGCACGGGCTTCTCATTGCGGTGACTTCTCTTGTTGCGGAGCATGGGCTCTAGGCACGCGAGTTTCCGTAGTGTGGCACGTGGGCTCAGTAGTTGTGGCTCGCAGGCTCCAGAGTGCAGGCTCAGCAGCTGTGGTGCACAGGCCCAGCTGCTCCACGGCATGTGGGATCTACCCGGACCAGGGCTCGAACCCATGTCCACTGCATTGGTAGGCGGGCTCTCAATCACTGTGCCACCAGGGAAGTCCTGAATGTCCATTTTTAAAAAAATATTTTTTTATACAGCAGGTTCTTTTTGGTTATCCATTTTATACATATTAGTGTATATGTTAAATGTCCATCGTTTATGTTATTTACCATTATTTTCCACCTCCTATAAATCATAGAATTGAAAATACTGGGGTTTTTTTAATGAAATTTATTTGGCAAGAGCCACATAATGAACTGTACTATGATTTTAAGATATTGAAATTTACAGACACATCAGTTTCTTTCAAGGATGGATTTACTTTCTTTCTTTCAAGTTCTCATTGTCGTATGAATAAATGAATCTTCTGTTGAGTATCTGAGTTTTGAATACCTGAGTGTATGCTAATAGATTGCTTTCTGTGTTGTAGGCCGAGAATAGTTTCAGTGAAGAAGAGGAAGAAAAACTTCAAGCTGCATTTTCTCTGGAGAGACAAGATCTTCACCTAGTTCTTGAAACAATATCTTTTATTTTAGAACAGGTATTTTTATTGCCCCAAACTTCCTAACCATGGTTTGTTTACTACATGTTTGTATTGCTGTGATATCTATAACATTTTATCTTATTTTTCTCAAGTATACAGATGGAAGCTGTGAATATGTTTTATCAAAAAATTTTGATGTAGTGAAAATATTTTGAATGTGTGATTTTTTTTCCATGGTATTGCGTTCTGCTAAAACAGTCTTAGTGTTGAGCAGCCTGAGTAAAGTATTTGACAGTATGAATCAAGACTTCGTTGACTTGAGACAGTTAAAAAAGATTCAAATTTATTGTTACTTGGTATAATAATTTGGAAAAATGATTTGGAAAAATGAACACATTTTATTTAAGAAATTTAATAAATGATTTTGGAGGATTTATTTGACTAGGTTGATAAATAAAATATTTAGATAAGAAATATTTGTCAAAGGACCTTTTGTCATACTATTTCTTCCTACTGAGCTGTTCTTCTGCATCCCTTCTTTATATCTAAATTCAGTTCTCTGTTTAAGTTCATTGTGCTGTTCAAATCACGTCTCCTCCCACTGCAGCCTTGACCCCTTATACTTGCAATCCTCCCCTTATTTGGGTTCCTTTTATGCTTGGCTCATCATGGTAGAGCACATTGTTCATCTTTTCATTATTTCATGTATGTCAGTTGTGTCTCCTTCACTAGGTTTTGAATTTGTGTGGGGCCAGGATCACATTTTCTGTGCATCTTATGTAAATGCAGCACATTGCTGGGCTAAAAATAAATTCTTGTTTTTAACATCTTTATTGGAGTGTAATTGCTTTATAATGTTGTGTTAGTTTCTGCTGTATAACAAAGTGAATCAGCTATATGTATACATAAAACACCATATCCCCTCCCTCTTGCGTCTCCCTCCCACCTTCCCTATCCCACCTTTCTAGGTGGTCACAAAGCACCCAGCTGATCTCCCTGTGCTATGCGGCTGCTTCCCACTAGCTATTTTACATTTGGTAGTGTGTACATGTCATTGCCGTTCTCTCACTTCGTCCCAGCTTACCCTTCCCCCTCCCCGTGTCCTCAAGTCCATTCTCTATGTCTGCGTCTTTATTCCTGTCCTGCCCCTAGGTTCATCAGAACCTTTTTTTTTTTAGATTCCATATATAAGTGTTAGCATACCGTATTTGTTTTTCTCTTTCTGACTTGCTTCACTCTGTATGACAGACTCCAGGTCCATCCACCTCACTACAAATAACTCAATTTCGTTTCTTTTTATGGCTGAGTAATATTCCATTGTATATATGTGCGACATCTTCTTTATCCATTCATCTGTCAATGGACACTTAGGTTGCTTCCATGTCCTGGCTACTGTAAACAGAGCTGCAATGAACATTGTGGTACATGACTCTTTTTGAATTATGGTTTTCTCAGGGTATATGCCCAGTAGTGGGACTGCTGGGTCATATGGTAGTTCTATTTTTAGTTTTTTAAGGAACCTCCATGCTGTTCTCCATATTGGCTATAAAAATAGATTCTTAATAAATTCCTGTTGTTTGTTTATTTCACAGTAAACAATACTGTAGCTTCCTGGGCATTCTAGTGAATAGATACCGTTAGGAAGACAAGCTGCTGGGCATCTACTACATGCAGCCTTATACAGATTACAGATCATAAAGATGATTATGGTTCCTATCCTTGGTGAACCTTCAGTAGAAGAAAAGGATAACTGAACAGGGCAGAGCAGCCTGGGGTTTATGAGAAAGTTTTTTCAGAATAATGTAAAAAACAACAGGTATCACCGTGAAAAAAGTTTTCAATTTTTTATTATATATTACCTAGGAAGTTGGTAGATGAACGTGGTTTTGAGAAAGTGTTTCTTGGAAAAATTTTGATAGTTGGTAAACAAAACCACTGTGTACTTATTTGAAATAATGAAGTGAAATAAGGAAATGAACTTTTAATTAGGATACCATTTACATAGCCAAAGCAAAGAAGTTTTTCTGTTAAGTGGATTTAGTATTACTTAAACCACAGGCAAAAATGAAGCAGTTTAGCTTGAAAAATTTAGACCATTTAATTCTGAATCTTCCAGCCCTTGGTTGAGTATATTATTATTTGTAAAATAATAAAAAAGTCTGCAACAGAAATATGAAATTTTTAAAATTTAAATCATTTAAATAATGTTGTATTTGATTACAGTTCAAGGTCTCTGTATGAACATTTGGGATATATGTAATTTTTTTTTTCCTCTTTAATAGGCAGTATATTACAACGTGAAGCCAGCAGCTTTGCAGCAGCAGTTAGAGAACATTCATCTTAGACAAGACAAAGCAGAAGCATTTGTCAATGCTTGGTCTTCTATGGGTCAAGAAACAATTGAAAAATTCAGGCAGAGGATTCTTGCACCCCACAAGGTATAGGATATACTACTCAAAAGATATTTTTCAATATGTATGTATGGCATAAATTATTATATCTGAAAAGTTCCGCTCTCTTCTATTTTCTGGAAATATTTGTGATTGGTGTTATTTTGCATTTTCAGCAGCATTATATAAGCGTTCCAGTAGTTCCAAATCCTTGTCAACACTTGGTATTGTCAGTTGTTTGTATTAAAGCTATTCTGTTAGGTTTTGTAATGATTATCTTGTGTTTTTAATTTACATTTCCCTAATAACAGATTATGATGATTATCTTTTTATGTACTTACTTGCCATCCATATGTCTCCTTTGGTGAAGTGTCTGTTCAGATCTTTTGTCTAACTGTATTTCCACACTGTGACAGATAAAGAATTATAGTAATATAAATATAAAGGACAATTACAAGTGTAAATCCCAGCATATAGAAATGCATGGGTTTTGTTTTTGTTTTTGTTTTTTGGTTGTTACAATTTGTAGAAGGTGTTTGTTTTCTTTCTGTTGAGTTTTGTGAATCTTCGAGTCCTTTGTCAGATATGTGATTTGCAGATATTTTCTCTTAGTCTGTAGCTTTCCGTTTTAGTTTCTAACAGTGTCTTTTGCAAAGTAAAACCTTTAAAATCTGATCAAGTTTGATTTATCATTTTTTTCTTTTATTGATACTGCCTTTGGTTTTGTATCTTAAGAATTTGTAGCTTAATGCAATGTCACAAACTTTTGTTTACTTCTAAGTGTTTTATAGTTTGTGTTTTACATTTAAGTCTAACATCCAGTTTGGGTTAATTTTATATAAGCCATGAGGTACAGGTCCAAGTTCTTTTTTTTTTTCTGATATGGACGTTCATTTGTTTCAGCATAATTATTGATAACATCCTTTTGTTATTGAATTGCCTTAGCCCCTTTGTCAAAAATCATTTGACATATTTGTGTATCTCTTTCTGGACTCTCTTTTTGGTTTCATTTATCTATTTGTCTATCTTTATGCCAATATCATGCTGCTTTAATTACTGTAGCTTTGTAGTAAGTCTTAAAATCAAGTATTGTTAATCTCCTGACTTTCTTTTTAATAATTGTTTTAGCTATTCTAGTTTCTTTACCTTTTAATACAAATTTGAAAACCAGGTTTTTTAATATCTGCAAAAAATCCTCTGGAATTTTGATTGAGATTTTGTTTAATTTATAGTTCACTTTGTAGAGAAATGACTTCTTAACAGTATTGAGTATATCTCCATTTATTTAGGTCTTGTTTGATTTCTTATATCAGTGTTTTTCATTTTTCAGCATATTTTGTTAGATTTGAACACTCTTAACCTAAGTTTTTTTTTTTGTAGTTGTAAATGGTACTGGTTTTAAAATTTTGGTTTCTAGTTGTTTATTGCTAGTATATAGAAACAATTGATTTTTATATGTTGATACTGTATTCAAGACCTTGGTAAACTCACTAATTAGTTATAGCAGTTTTTTTGGTGGTTTTCCTTGTGATTTTCTTTGTAGAAAGTCAGATTGTTCATGAATATAGAGATAGTTTTATTTCTTCCTTTTCAGTTTGTTCAGCTTTTGTTTTTCCTGCCTTACTGTACTGACTAGGACTTCTAATATGATGTTGAATAAGATTGGTAAGTTTGAACATCATGCTTTGTTCCCAGTTTTAGAGAGGAAGCATTCAGTCTCTCATCATTAAGTAAGATGCTAGGGACTTCCCTGGTGGTCCAGTGGTTAAGACTCCTCGCTTCCATGGCAGGGGCACAGGTTCAATCCCTGGTCAGGGAACTAAGATCCTGCATGCTGCGCGGTATGGCAAAAAAAATAAAAAAGAGAGTAGGATGGTGGTTACCAGGGGCTGGGGCTGGGGTAGGGAAATGGAGGCAATGTTGTTCAAAGAATACAAATTTCCACTTATAAGATGAATAAATTCTGGGGATCTAATGTATAAAATAGAAACAAAAAGATGCTAGCTGTGGGTTTCCAGAAAATGCCCCTGTATTGTTTTCATTTCTCTCTTTTTTTTTAAACTCTACATTCTAAGAGCTCTCAAGTGTCCTCCACACCACAGCTTCATTTTTCATTTTAATTTCTGCTTTTTCCTGTAACCTGTACAGATTTTAAGTTTTCCATTTTTTTATCCCTAAAATTTTTTTAACCATCGTCATTTAAAAAGAAAAAATCTCCACTTGCCTTTGAATATTTGCCTATTTTTTATATTTATATAATTTTCTTCTGTTTTTTTTTCTTGCATTTATATAAGTACAGTATACTTGTATAGTTAAAAATATTTCTTTTTTCACCTCTAATAGTAAGTCATTTTTTATTGTTTTCTGGATAATAGTTTGTTGCTTTTTTAAAAGTAATATTTCTGGGGCTTCCCTGGTGGCACAGTGGTTAAGAGTCCGCCTGCCAATGCAGGGGACACGGGTTCAAGCCCTGGTCCGGGAAGATCCCACATGCCACAGAGCAGCTAGGCCCGTGCACCACAACTACTGAGCCTGCGCTCTAGAGCCTGCGAGCCACAACTACTGAGCCTACACGCCACAACTACTGAAGCCCGTGTGCCTAGAGCCCGTGCTCCGCAACAAGAGAAGCTACCGCAACGAGAAGCCCGTGCACTGAACGAAGAGTAGTCCCCACTCGCCACAACTAGAGAAAGCCCGCGCATCGCGGTGAGGACCCAATGCAGCCAAAAAAAAAAAAAAAGAAAAAGTAATATTTCTTCCTTATGTTGTATTACATTAACTTCTGTTTAAGAAGCAGTTTGATCAGTTGTCATATAAAATATGCAGAAAAGTAGTTGGATATGATTAATTGGTCCCTACGACATTGGTCCCTTAAGAATGTAGGAAGTTATCTTTTGCCAATACAGAGTATATGAGAGGGTAGCTAATACATTTTTTAATACCTTAAATGCTAATTAAGATCATATAATAATAGCAAACATTTCTTGTGTTTACGGTGGGCCAAAAACTCTACTAAGTGCATTATATCTTGTAAAATCCATTAATAGTTCTAGTTTATATGTAAAATTAAACTGAGGCTTAGAGAGATTAAATAATTGGTCCATGGTCACGCAGATATATAAGTGGTAGAGTTGGGATTTGACAAAGTAGTTACACTCCTAAGCCACTGTGCTATATTACCACCTAAATGTTAGCAGCAAAATTTTTCTGTGTCAGGCATTATGCAGGGTGGTTTACATAGTTTGTATGTGTGTGTGTATATGTGTGTGTGTTTTATATATTTGAAAAAGAAATAAAACTTTCAGAAGTGTACCTTTACCGTGTTAACCCAAGTGGTCCATGGTGAAGGTGAGGTGGGAATCAGATTGGGCTCTCTCTCTCTCTCTTTTTGTTTTTTCAATTTTGTTTATTTATTTTTGGTTGCATTGGGTCTTCGTTGCTACGTGCAGGCTTTCTCTAGTTGTGGTGAGTCGGGGCTACTCTTCGCTGCAGTGTGTGGGCTTCTCATTGCGGTGGCTTCTCGTTGCGGAGCACGGGGTCTAGGTGTGTGGGCTTCAGTAGTTGTGGCATGCAGGCTCAGTAATTGTGGCACACAGGCTCTAGAGCGCAGGCTCAGTAGTTGTGGCACACGGGCTTTAATTGCTCTGCGGCATGTGGGATCTTCCCAGACCAGGGCTCGAACCCGTGTCCCCTGCATTGGCAGGTGGATTCTCAACCGCTGCACCACCAGGGAAGTCCAAGATTGGTCTCTCTCTTAATTAAGCCTTGTTCCTTTTATGTCATGGTACCTCTGGCAGCTATAATGTTATCTTCCTTTTTTGCCCTGATGACTGTTAAGATATGGTGACAAAAATAGCTGTGGATGAAAATAGAGCATGTCATTTAAATTGTAACGAAAATATATGGCAGTGATTTATTATATAATGAACAAAAGTTGTATTTGCAGTGACTGTTTTACAGTCATTTAGAGGTTCACACAAACTGTGTGGTGCTTGCAGTGGAACATCTGTGTAAGTAATTTTGAATTCACAGAGAGTCAGATTCAATTAAATAACAAGTTAAAAAATCAAAAGGAACTTATTTTTAATTCAGTTTTTAAAAACACCTCTTTTCATCTTCTATTATTTAAATCTAATAAGTGAGAGGCAGATTGAAAATTGATTGGATAGCTTTTTACAGGATATGATTGAAGGGATTTAAAAATTTTATCCCATCTCACTTTTTTTTTTTTTTTTTTAAATACACTTTATCTTAACCTCTTTGGACACTGTAATGTTACCACTGTTTATTAGAATTGGTAGTCTTCCCTCTTTTATCAGTGTTGACTATGTTAGCAGTGTCCTTCTAACAGGGTTTTCTGTTTGATTTTTGTTAAAATGCCTGTGTGGTTACAACATTTATTAAATTATGAATACCCTTTCAGACAGAACTTGAATACTATGTTTAATTTTACTCCTAAAATTCTGGTTAGAGTTCCTTTATGTATATTCCTGCTCTACAAAATGTAAAAACTTACATGTTAAATATTACTGACGTATTGATACATCTCTTTTTTTCTGAGGCCTTAAGGAAAAGAACTGTGTTTTTTATGTGATATTTTTTCTAAAATATTTTTACATTTGAAGTTCACCCTATTCCTCAGTAACGGGTATGATTATGAGAAATATACGTAAGGCTTATCTTTAGCACTCTGAGTCGCCTGCTCTTTAAAGGCTACTGATTCCTTTTCTTAAAATGCACTTGTATGTTTGTTAGGGAGATTTTAAAGATAAATGTGACAGTTGTATTTGTTTTGAATGCTCAAAATGTGTGTATTGTGATTTCATCCTGTTAAGAGTGTTCTTAATTTTACCAGTTACGTAGCAAATTTATTATTTCATTATGTAGTGAAAATTCATCATGTCTCACATGTTCTTGAGAAACCTGCATTTAAAAATGGATGGCTAACGTTCTTAAGATAATAATGTTCCTAAACAGTCTTTTAAAAAAATCCTCTTTAAGCCATTATAATAAGATTTACTTTAGTGTTAAGTGTAACAACTAATTGTTTGCTTCATTAATTGTTAAATATCTGTCTTTTATATGTAATATAAGAAATTTAGATTTGACATTTTTAAAACTTAGTGTATTCTTTTGTTTTATTATTTTCTCTTATATTCTTATTTCATTTCTTTTGGAATTCTAAGGATGGATGAATGGCTTTATTATAAAGAGAACAGAAAAAGCACACTTCATATAGCTAAATCTAAATACGTTAACTATGAATACATATCTGAGTGCTTTTCCAAGATTTAAACGCTTCTTAACATTATCATCTGCATTTATAGGAGAGGTATTTTGTTATAATTATATCCATATACAAGTCAAATTTCTGCCTCATTTGTTACGTTAGTTGTTGGCATGTTAAGAATCAAGTGAAAGCCATAGTTTTTGCATGTGCTGGAATTGACTGAATGTAAATGTTTGTGAGGTTTAAATGCTGCTATATTCATTTACTCTTTTTTTATTGAAATATAATTTACCTGAAGAAAATGCAGAGATTTTAAGTGTGTTCAGTTTGATGAATTTCAGAAATTATATATACCCATTTAATCATTCTCCTTAACAAAATAGAGAAAATTTTCATTACCTGAAAAGTGCCCAGTTTTAATTCCCTCCCACTTCATACTCAGATTTCCATCACTGTAGGTTGTTTTTTGTCTGTTCTTAGACTGAATATAAATGAACTCAAATAAATGTGTCTGTCTACTGTCTCTCAACATAATGTTTTTTGGGATTCATTCATGTTGTTACTTGTGTCAGCAATTCTTTTGTTGCTGAGTAATATTTCCTTGTATGAAAATAACACAATTTGTTTATCTGTACTCCTCTTGATAGACTTTTGGGTTGTTTCCAGTTTCTGGCTATTATGAATAGGACTGCTATTGACATTTGTGTACAAGTCTTTTTGTGGACATATGTTTTTATTTCCCTTGAGTAAATGTCTAGCAATGGGATTGCTGACCCCTTAAGCCAAATCTGAGGCTTTGTATTTGAGTTTTAGCCAGTCCGTGCTGCACGGTTTGGGAAAAAGTCATATAAATGTAAAAAGTCATAGAATTGTGAATCTGTCACCTTGTGTGGTTCCCTTCCCTTTAACGTCTTTCTGCTTTTAGTCATTCTCCAATGCCTTCAAATCACTGTTTTTAAAATATTTTGTTTAGAAGTTATACTTTTTATTTGCAAGGGAAGTTGATGTGATATAAACTCCTTCCTACCATTATCACATTAGGAACTCTAAAACCGCTTCTTTTAAATTGTAAGTCTTATTCTGTCCCAGCTCTGCTCCAGATCCACCAAAGTCTTTCCGTGTTGTTTAATTCTTTCTTTCTTTCTTTCTTTCTTTCTTTCTTTCTTTATTTTTGGCTGTGTTGGGTCTTCGTTTCTGTGCGAGGGCTTTCTCTAGTTGTGGCGAGCAGGGGCCACTCTTCATCGCGGTGCGCGGGCCTCTCACTATCACGGCCTCTCTTGTTGCGGAGCACAGGCTCCAGACGCGCAGGCTCAGTAGTTGTGGCTCACAGGCCTAGTCGCTCCGTGGCATGTGGGATCTTCCCAGACCAGGGCTCGAACCCGTGTCCCCTGCATTGGCAGGCAGATTCTCAACCACTGCGCCACCAGGGAAGCCCCTTCCGTGTTGTTTATAATGGAAGTCAAAGTTCTTACAGTTGCCTTTAAGACCCTACATGATCAGTGACCCCTTTTGATCCACTATCTTTTTTTTTTTTTTAAAGAAATCTCCATTTTAATTTTTTTTATTTATTAATTTATTTATTTTTCTCTGTGTTGGGTCTTCGTTTCTGTGCGAGGGCTTTCTCTAGTTGCGGCAAGTGGCGGGGGGTCACTCTTCATCGCGGTGCGTGGGCCTCTCACTATCGCGGCCCCTCTTGTTGCGGAGCACAGGCTCCAGATGCGCAGGCTCAGTAGTTGTGGCTTACAGGCCCAGCCGCTCCGTGGCGTGTGGGATCTTCCCAGACCAGGGCTTGAACCCGTGTCCCCTGCATTGGCAGGCGGATTCTCAACCACTGCGCCACCAGGGAAGCCCTTGATCCACTATCTTGTTGACCTCCACCTGGCTCACTTTGGATAATTCTAGTCTCTTTACCTCAGAAGCTCTTGGTTGTTCATGTGGTTGGTTGGCTTCCTTATCTTTTTCAGCTCTTTGCGCAAATATCACACTTATCAGTGAGCCTTGCTGCAATCATCATAGTGAAAAGTGCTTCCACCTGTATGGTACATTCTTACTTCATTTTTTTCTATAATACTTATTATTCTTATCTGGCTCTCTATATATTCTACGTGTTCATTTTTTTTAATTGTCTGTCTCTACTACTAAACTATAAACTCCACAAGGGTAGGAATTTTTGTCTGTTTTGTTCACTACTGTATTTTCACTACTTTACATGGCCCTTGGTAGATAGTGGGTTCTCAAAAAATAGTTGTTGATTAAATAAATGCACAATATCCCTGCTTTACTAATTGTGCTATTTTGAGGTTCAGTTTATAGGGTTTTCTTATAAAGAGGGATATTTGTGTTCATTGGTGGAGGAAAGAAAAGTAAAGAGAGGAGGGTATGGATTATATTTTGTATTTCCTAGTGTTCTTTTGTGTTTTCGTTTTGGTTGTACTTTAAGCCTTTTGTGGTTCATTTATTTCACGACTCTTGAGTTTTGCTGGAATACTAGATTCAGTCATTTACATTTTTCCTCTTTAAAAGTGGGAATATGTATAAGAATTGCTTTAGTTTGAAATGGAAATTCTCCAGGGAAAAAAGGTGATGTCATTAGCTGTTGATGCAGCAATCAATTTAAAGAACTTTAGATCTAAGAGACCTTTAATCAGTCTAATTTGAAATAGAAATGTATTCTCTGCTTTATAAATAATTGACTAAAACCAGACCATTAACAAATTAAATAAAGATTTTACTAATGCCAAAGAACTGTGCTGTTAGCAAAATTACTCTTACGTCATAGTCGTCAAAGATGTGCACTTGCTAAATAGAATTGATGTACTTTTTCAGAGTGTTGCCAACTGTGAGAGCATTGGTTGAATGACATTTCGGTGTCCTCAAACTTGTACTATGGTCTTCATATATTCATGGTATGCAGAGGTGGCAAGCAGTCTGAAGGATGATTCATTGATGTTTTCCCTCATCACTTTATAACTTGGATATGAAGACCAACTAGGTATTTTGGCCAAACCTGTGGGTCAAGGAGTATAATTTTAAGTTTCATGCCACCCTGGCAGTGACACTAGGTTGACTTTTGTGGCATCTAAACTTGAGGGTATAGGTTAGAGAGTATCCCTAAGTTGTGATATTTGTAATAAAGCATTTATACCTCTTGTAATGTGGATACTGTATTGCATAATAGTCATCTCCAAGATCCTGACCTTGTCTTCGTATACGTATAGATGTCACAGTATAGAATTCTTTCTCTGGGAGGCAAGTAGTAGTGTGGCTTGTTCCTTTGAGACTTACTGCCTCCTGTTCTTGCCCATGACTAGAGGATGGCAAAGAGGTTGAAGATGTTCTCTCATCGCACCTATACGTTCCTCTGTTACAGCCTTTAATATATTGTATCTTTAAAAAAATAGCATTATTAAATTATCATTTACATAGTGTAATCTGTATCCTTTTAATTGCACTGTTTGGTGAATTTTGATAGCGTTGTATCTGTGAGATCATGGTCATAATCAAAATACAGAGCATTTTCATCGTGCTAAAAAGTTTCCTCATGCACCCTGGCAGTTCTTTCCTCCCTAAACCCTGGCTGCAGGAAACCACTGATCTGCTTTGTGTCACTATAGATTGTGTTTAGTAGGATTTTATATAAATGGAATCATACACATGTACTTTCCTCTGGCTTCTTCCACTGAGTGCGATTTTGAGGTTCATCCATGTTGTTTAATTGTTTTTTATTGTGGGTTGGTATTCTTTTTTATTGCGGGGTGGTATTCTGTCATATGGATGTGTCACAGTTTGTTTATCCATTCACTTGTTGATGGATAGTGGGGCTCTTTCCAGCTTTGGGCAATTTTGAATAAATCTGTTAGCATTCATGTACACATCTTTTTATGGACATATATTTTCATTTCTCTTGAGTAACTTCTTAGGGGTGGATTGACTGGGTTGTAGGGTCAGAGTATATTAAGTATATGAGAAACTGCCAAACAGGTTTCCAAAGTGGTTATACTATTTTACCTTCCAACCAGCAGTTTCTTCATATCCTGGCCAACACTTGGTGCTGCCATTCTTTAAAGTTTTAGCCGTTCTAATGGGTGTAAGGATGTTGAACATAAGGATTTTGAATATCTTTTTATGTGTTTATTGGCCATTTGTTTATCTTCTTTTGTGAATTATCTGTTCCAATCTTCGCCCTTTTTGTATAGATTTCATTTTCTTTTTCTTTTCTTTTTAAATTTATTTTTCTTTTAACATCTTTATTGGAGTATAATTGCTTAACAGTGGGGTAGATTTCATTTTCTTATTGTGATAAGAATTCTTTATATAGTTTGGGTACAAGTCCTTTGTCAGGTATATGTATTGTGAATATTTTATTAGTCCGTGGCTTGCCTTTTTCTTAATGGTGACTTTTAAAGAAGAGAATTTTTTATTTTGATGAAGTCTAGTTTATAATTGTTTTCTTTTATGGTTCATACTTTTATGGCTCTCTCTAAAATCTTTGCCTATCCTAAGATCACAAAGATTTCCTTTTATGTTTTCTTCTGGAAGTTTGATGGTTTTAGCACTTACATTTAGGTCTGTGATCCATTTTGAGTTCATTTTTGTGTTTGGTGTTAGGTAGAGGTTGTTTTTTATTTTGTTTCCATGTACATATCTAGTTGTTCCAGCATCATTTACCTTGGTACCTCCGTTAGAAGTCAGTTGATGGGTCTTTATGTCTATCCTTTGCCAATGCCACATTGTCTTTATTGCTGTAGTTTTATATTCTTCAAGTTAAGTAATATAGCTCCTCCAACTCTTTAAAAAAATTGGTTTGACACTTTTAGGTCATTTGCCTTTCCATTTAAATTTTAGAATCAACTTGTCAGTTTCTGTTAAAAAATTCCTGCTGGGGATTTAATTAGATTGTCCTAAATTCTATAGATCATTTTTGGAAGAACTGACATCTTAATAATATTGAATCTTTAAATTCTAGAGCATGGTATATCTCTCCATTTATTGATATCTTCTTTAATTTATTCCAGTAATGTTTGTAGTTTTTCCAGTGACCAGGATTTGCACAAATTTTGTTATCCTTATGCTATAGACTGAATGTTTGTGTCTCTTCAAGATTTGTATGTTGAAACCTCACCCCCATGGTGATGATATTAGGAGGTAGGACCTTTAGGGGGTGATTAGGTAATAAGGAAAGAACCCTAATGAATGGGATTAGTGCCCTTATAAAGAGGCCATAGAGAACTCCCTTGCCTCCTTCTGCCACGTGAGGATACAAGAAGTCTGCAGTCGGAAAGAGGGCCCTCACTCAACCTTGCTGGCACCCTTATCTCAGACTTCCAGTCTCCACAACTGTGAGAAATAAATGTTGTTATTATTAAGCTGTGCACTCTGTGGTATTTTGTCTTAGTGGCCTGAACAGACTAAGACTGTGTATTTGCATGATTTTGGTTGCTACTATAAATGGAATTGCATTTTTAATATTTTCCAATTGTTTGTTTCCAATATATTGAAAACTATTGATGTTTCATATTAATCTTTTGCCATAACTTTCTTAAAATTGGCCGTTAGTTTTAGTAGCTTTTTTGCAGTTACTTAGGATTTTCTACATATGCGTTATATCAAAATTACTTTTGTATATGTTTGTCTTCATCACTAGACTTGAAGCTTTTGGGACAGAGATTGTAAGTTTATTGATTTTTATGTCCCCAGCATCTATGACGGTACAAAAGTCAGGTCCATGCTCTTCTGGTTTTTCTCCTTTCTGGCTGCTTCTTTTAGTCAGTCATATTTGCTACTTTCTTCTCATTTCCATAACCTCTAAATTTTGTATTGTGCCAGGAGTCAGTCCCTGATCCTCTTCTTTTTTCTTTTGTACTTCCCTGGCAATCACATCTAGGCTTCTGGGTTTAAAAACTATTTTCTAATAAAACATTTTTTCTCTAGCCTACTTGATAGTTTCATTGGATATAGAATAGGCATCTCAAGCTTAACATTAAAAAAATAAACTGATCTTTGGATCATTCCTCTTGAAACCGTTCCTGTAGTTTTCTCATCTCAGTTAATGGTAAACTTGTTTTTGTTTGTTTGTTTGTTTTTGTTTTTTTCATTTGCAGAGGCCAGTCTTTATATCATTGTGCCATTATTATTTAAAAATGGGTAGAAGACTAGGATGAAAGTCTGATTCTACTGATAAGAAGTGTAGGTTTCATCAGCATACAACTTGTGGTATTTACGTAAAGATGGGAATCATTAGTGTCCTGAAAGCAACAGGCTTTTTCTCAAATAATATGCTTGTTGAGTTAAGGCTGATATCTATTGTATATAATAGTTAAGAAAACCACATATATAAAATGCCAGAAATTGAAGATTTTTCTTAATGCCAAGGTATTATTTTTAGCCATTTAGGACTGGAATTTATTATTTTTTGAGTTTTAGATATTCCTCTAGTTAGGACAAAAGTAGGGAACCACTTGCATTCCTTCTGTTAAATTACTTGGTAATTTAATCACCATTTATAATTTTATTATATTTGCAGATTTGTTCTAAGTCCCAAACAAATAGCTTTTTTAGAATCTGATTTTGTAAATTGGGCACTGCCAGCTTAAAAACGGGGAATAAAATTTGGCATCTCCCAGAGGGCATCCAAATGACAGCCTGTTGAAATTTTTGCTGATTTGATTAATGAACCTATTTGAGCAGATTATAAATACCTTCTTCATTTCTTCTACAGCATTTTCTTTCCAAAGGAAAAAGGTGAAAATTTGAGGTATAATCATCAGTGCCTCTATTGTTCACTGGTACATAGAATGTTTCCAATTCATTCATTCACTGTTCATTTCAAATCGAACTTTCTCCACTTAAATTTAGTATCCATTGATGATTTTTACTTGCATCAATTTCTGTAACTTTTGATTTTGATATAATTTGAAACTTAGAGAAAAGTGGGAATAATAGCATAAGGAATCTTCATATACTCTTTACTCCTATTCACCAGTTGTTTACATTTTTCATATTTAATCTCTAGAATGGGGATAATAAGAGTACCTATCTCAAGTAGTGTTGGTATTGTCTCCTAGTTTCACTGTAAATATTTTGTTAGTTTTGTTTTTCTTACTACTCTGTGTAACTGTAAAGTATTTTTAAAAATAATTCTAGTTATCCTATATTCCCTCTTCATTTAAGTTTTCTGAATACTGATCTTTTTCTGTGAAATTTTATGTGTGGGTGTGTGTATGCGCGTATACCTACATATGAGTTTAGCGATTTTTAATTTTTAATTTTTATATTACTCTTTCATGTGGGCATGGGACAAATATTTTTAAATCACAAAATTCAATAGAAAAGGCTCTAGAATTTAAGAACGTCAACCAACGAACTCTTTTTAGTTATGATGGTTTTAAAAATTTACCTTTCCTTGTATTTTTTGATTTGTTTCAATTCAACAGATAGATATAGAGTGCCAACTATATTTAAAAGATACTATTAAAAAAAGAGGGCTTCCCTGGTGGTGCAGTGGTTGAGAATCTGCCTGCTAATGCAGGGAACACGGGTTCGAGCCCTGGTCTGGGAAAATCCCACATGCCACGGAGCAACTGGGCCCGTGAGCCACAACTGCTGAGCCTGCGGGTCTGGAGCCTGTGCCCCGCAATGGGAGGGGCCGTGATAGTGAGAGGCCCGTGCACCGCGATGAAGAGTGGCCCCCGCTTGCCGCAACTAGAGAAAGCCCTCGCACGAAACGAAGACCCAACATGGCTAAAAATAAATAAATAAATAAATAAATAAATAAATAAAGTAGCTATTAAAAAAAAAAATACTGTAGGAAACATTAGGCGACCCAAATGCCTTATATTTGTAATGCTTTGTAGTTTCCAAAACAATTTGAATATGCATTTTCTTATTTGATATTACCAATAACTCAGAAAAGTAGATAATTCACGTAGATTTATTTCCATTTTTTGTGAGGAAATTGAGACCTTGAAAGATTGTGACTTAACTATCAGGGTCACCTAGCTAGTGAGTGACAGCGTAAGCATGAACTAAAGCATAAGCTTTAAGTTAGTGATCTCAATTCTCCCATTCCACCTCTGTGCAGTGACTGAGCATACATTAATTTATGCAGAGGTCTGACCTAGTGGGACCATATTTTAATTTATTCACTTAATATTTATCTTTGTCATTTATCTTAAGTACTTAAAGGACAGGGATAGGATTAGTTAAATGAGATCAAAACAGTGTCTTACAGGTCCATACAAATACCTAGAGGGTGCTTTTCAATTAAGATGGTGATGTGTGTCAAAATGCTTGGATATATGAGAGTAGTTATGACATGTTCTTTCCTGTTATATTGGAGGGTCTACTGCATGTGACTGTTGAAAAAGTAGTGGGCTGCTATTAGAGACTATGTTACTACTGCAATCAGTGTTAAAGATCAGTACATTACAGATCCTTACTTAACATGTACCATTAAATTGATTTTTTTACTTGTGGTATTATGGATTATGTCTTTGCAACATCTTCCCCCTTTTTACCCATAACCTCTAAAAGGTTCAGTGCCAGAAAGTACAGAATTGTATCTTTATTTTCTCATCACATCCTCTCTCGAATAGATAATACTTTCATTGCTCTCTTTCCAGTTTGGCTTTGAGTCACTGCTGTGATTCTAGCTGTTGAACAGTCTTTCAAGTTAGCAATTAGTATTCCAGTTAAGTAAAAATTGTTGTGAGGCTGCCATTCTTACCAGTGTAGCTAAGGTAGTTTTACTAAATCAATTACTAGAGTCATGTTGTCAGAGGTATATGACAATTACATGTCACAAAACTTCCCTAAATGTTGATACTTTAGATTTATTGGAAATTAGATTTAAAACTTCATAGTTTTGAGTTTGGAGAAACCAATAATCTGTCCTGTTCAGTAAAGCCACATTTATGCTGCTTAATATTTTGAAACTTAAGCTGTTTTAGTCTGTCTTTACTGTTTTTGCCTTCCTGATTCAATTTTGCTGTTGTTAATTAATAAATTCAAAGAAAGTATTCTAATTAGTTTCTGTCATAACTGGGAACCATAGTAAGTTAGAATACTTTGGAAAGCATGATAACACCTGCTCACTAGTAGATATTAATTCTTTGCCTGGCTCTATTCCAGTCTCACTAACTGTGTCTAAATGTGTGAACCTCTTACCATCTGGGCACTTCAATTTCCCTTTAAAAAAAAAAAAAAAGTTCTACCGTGTTCTACTTACTGCAAAGAGTTTTGAAAGATAATAGGAGGTCATTAAAGTACTTATCACCAGTATATGCTGTTTACTGGTTAAAATTTATAGCTATTTAAAAAACATTGGCTTTAAAATACACTGGTTTTTGTTTTTGTTTTTTTTTTGGCTGCACCGTGTGGCTTGTGGGATCCTAGTTCCCTGACCAGGGAGGGATCAACCTGGCCCTCGGCAGTGAGAGCGCGGAGTCCTAACCACTGGACGGCCAGGGAATTCCCTAAAATATACTGTTTTAAAATAGTAATTTACTATTTAAAAACCATTGACTCCTTTAGTGTAGTTCATCGCTTAGTCTCAGAACTTTTATTTTTAGAACAGAGTGTATTTAAAGACCAGTTTTACTGTTGAATTTGACAGGCATGGCACGTGGCCAATCTAATGAGCCCAAAGGGAGAGTGTACAGAGTGTGCAGGTTAAAGGAGCCCTGGAACTGACTTTCCACAAAGTCCAGGCTCTCCATGTTCATTCCTGCTGATTGGAGATTTGCTTAAAGTTGACTGTTTTCTTCCTTCTGTACCATCTGATTCCAATCTGTGCTTGTCTTTTGTAGCTGGAGACGGTTGGATGGCAGCTTAACCTTCAGATGGCTCACTCTGCCCAAGCAAAACTAAAATCTCCTCAAGCTGTGTTACAGCTAGGAGTGAGCAATGAGGATTCGAAGGTAAGAAAGGGTATCCCATTGAAAGGATGTATTTTGTTTACTAGGTCTTGTACTTTATTGTTAGCAAGGTCTTTGTTCTCTGAATTGAAGATTTAAACATAATTTAATTAAAATTAAAGAAAGATTAACAAAATGACAGATCTTTGTGACAAGTTTTGATGTCAGATTTACATATCACTTTGTTATTTATTTGAAAAAACAGGTTGTCTTACAAGGTACTTTTCTTGCAAGAGTATGTTATAATGTCTTCTTTTAAATTCTGCAAGGGAAAAAATTGGTAGTAGTCATATAAAATTATGATTTTAATGTTTTAGATAATTGTGGATGTTTCTGGGTGTTTTGTGTTTTAAGCTGCATACATATGGCAAGGGGAATAATGTTGTCCAGCCAATGCCTGAAATATGAAGGTGACCTGAGTTCTGTTTGTGTATGTATAGTATGTCTGTGTGTGTATTTAAATCTCAGCTATTACAAAATAGAATTTTGGATTAGTTTTAAACTGCATGGTGATTTCTTCTTTAGTATTAATGTAAGAAAACTTGAACATGTTTTCAAAGGTCAAAGAGTTGCTATGGAATAGTTTTTACTACAGCATATTGAGAAATGTGTATTTCAGTTGTCATTGAATGCTATTTTTATATATTTTTTACTACAATTGAGTATCTTTAAGAGAGAGAGAGAAGGGGGAGTGACTTTTTTTCCTTAAATAAATGAGACTGTCTCATTTTAAGACAAATGAAATAGAGGTGAGAATGAGGTAGGAAGATCTGAAGGAGAAGAGATTACTGTGGCTGTATGTGATCAGAGAAGAATGGAAGAAATGTTATTATTTATAATGGGCATTGAAGGATGTGTATATTATTACTTCTTTGTTAGCACTTTCACTGTTTATTATGTCTTGTACATTTCTGTCTTCCATAAGAACTGGCATCAGTGCCTAGCTCAGGTTACATGTCTACAGAATTTTAGGCAATTGAATTGGATCTTAACATATATAATTTATTAATTTATTACAGTGTTTGCAAAGAATCCTTTCATTTCACACATTTTCAACAGAAAAGAACATAAACTTAATGGTTAAGTGTCGAATTGACTGGTATATTATATATGCTCTGCAATTTAGTAGCGGTCTAACCTTGGGCAAGTTACTTAATCTTTATGAGTGTCAGTTTCTTCATCTGTAAAACAGGAATAATATTATCTGTCTCACAGGGCTTTTATGAAGATCAAATACTCAGTGTATATAAAGTACATGATGCTCTATAAATGCTGGCTGCTGCCATCTTCATCATCATCAATAAAAGTTTTCTTGGGCTAATGAATAAATAAATCTCTTTGTTTTAAACCAAAGCTGCCACTGACTTTATTTCTTGATGAAATTAACCTTTTCCCTTTTCTTTCATTCTTTCTCCCTTTAATTTTTGATCATATTTTTCATATGTATGCTTCTGAGAATAGGGGAGGGAAAGGATAGCCTGGAAAGTCCTTTATTTTTTTTTCTCCCCATGAACTAGGGAAGGCATTCCTTTAGGTTTAGGATAATAACCTGGAACTCAGTGGTGTGGACTGGGACGATTCCATGAGGGAAAACACACACCTGTATACACACATACGTATATGCGTTCTCCAGGTATACGTTCACTGCTTTATTTCTCGTGACTATCATATGTTAAGTCTGAGTAGCTAAATGGAATTTATGGCTTGGAAGGATACAATTTTGACTCTATATTTGATATACTTTAAGCATCATGACTTTGGCAGTGTGTAACTTTGGGATGGATGCTTGAGTCCTCCCAACTTCTTTATTATGTCTTCAAAACATGTCTCTGTGTCAGTTATATCTTTAGGCAGTAGGAATGAATGAGTAATGCTTCAAGTAAAAGAGTCATGTTTTTAATTCATATTATTCAGGAAGTCTATACAGATGTGAGATCCAACTCATTTGAGATATAGGTTTGAGTACATTTGTATTTTTCTGTCTGTTGCTATTTTAAAATTTTAGATGAACATTTGGTTACCCTTATGACTTGCAGAGCTAGAGAACCGTTTTCATTAACAGACACTTGGGAAGAGGCGCAGCAGCACACAAATATAAAGGATATTTTCATTTCGTATGCAGACTTAAGTGACCCTCTTTCTCTGTGTTGCCTATCTCCCCTGTGGCATTTTGTGGATTTGGTCCCTATTTCTTATATATTGAAAGCAGCAGACATAATGGAATGTACAACCACGGTCAACCTGGTTAGAAACATGCCCTCTCCAAGTGACGTGTGCCCTAGCTATAAAGGAACAGTTATCTACCATACCTCTGTTCCCCTCAGTGAACTGCTGCTGGGAAGCTTTACTTTTTCTCCATGTTTTTATGATCTGGTATTCTATTCTTTGTACTCTTGTTATATCTGATTCCTTGATGTTAATTCTTACATAACTTCTTTTATTAAGGACCACACACTACTCTTCCCCCAAACATTTGCTCTGTTCTGAAATGAGAATTCGGGAATTCTAGACAGGTTAGAATATTAGGTGAAAGGAACATGAGTATGGAACATGTTTTAAAAACCAAATTTGTTAAAGGAAGGGAGAAATTTTATTAAAAGGAAGATTAAAAGTTATCACTGATTAGTTTATGATGCAGAGTATCTTAAAGTCCAAAGTTGTCATGCTTAAGAAATTGACATTTGTTTAAAACAGGAAACAGGTAAAATTCTTTCAAATGTATGTTTTACAGTGTAGTTATCCTGAAAGTACACATATATTAAAATAATTCTGAGAGGATTAGAGTCAGTACAAATTGTAAGAGAAAATTTTGATAGTATTTACAATACTTTTGAGCTGCTGAACTGAAAACTTACAGTAATTCGCTGAAAAGCGTGGTTTCTAAGAATCTCTTTCTTCTCATTCCCTTCCAACATACACATGAAAAGTGTAGCCTGCAGTGAAGTTTTAATTGCTGTCACTTTAGATAACATTGTTGTACTGGCCTTCTTTCTGTTAGAACATTTCTGTCTCGAGGCTTTCCTGTTTTGCTACTAATTTTATCATGAAAACTGGATGATTCTAGCTTTTCCTGTAGTATTTTGATAGATATTCTAGTTGTTTTCAGTTAATTTTCTTACTGTTTGTCTACTGCATTTAGCAAAGTAAGATTATCTTCCTGTTCCACACATACCTCAAAACAAGTTTTCTGAGTTTTTTGGCTTTTTTGTTTTTTTTGTTTTACTTCATTAGGGGGCAGTAGAGCTCTTTGCTTACCTAACCTCTGGCACTCACAGTGTTATTTGAGATAACATTCAAAATAATTTGTGAAGTCAGTAGTTGTGGGAAATGCTAAGTGTTTACATTTCTAATCTGTGTATAACAATAGAGTTCTCTTGTTTCCATCAACAAAATTAGTGCCTATTAATCAGATATGTACAGAACAAATAAATAAAATCATCCTGATTTCAATATTTGCTAATTTGTATATGATCATTTGCCAAAATGAAATTTATTAAAAAGCCTTCTACACTGTTGATTTTTTTTGTTACATTCTGCCACCTGTATTAACTTCTCTATGAGAAAAGAGAATACAATAATCCCAAAGATAGTTGAATGGCTGTGTTAGGTTAGAGCATAACTGGTTCCAGACTAGTCATAGACAGTTGAAATTTCTTTATTTATAGAGAATAGCAATTTTATATGTAACAGATTTGGTAATTTTGAATGGCATCAACACTTTAACTGAATATCCTAAAAACACTAAAATATTTGAATTTTACTACTAATCTTGCATTTTCCAAAGTAAATTTGCTGTTCAAGACAATCATATTTTGTAAATGCAGTGATTCTAAATTCTTTTTGTTCATCCTTTAAGAAAGGATCCTTGTGTTTCATTCTTTTTTTCTTCTTCTTTTGAAACAACTGGGATAAAGTCACCTTGACAAGAGAACTTTCTAAACATTTATCTAAGTGTTCCATTGGATTGTGCTCAGGTTGCAGAAGGGTAATTATGGTCTTGAGTGAACTTAGGACTTTTAATACCAACTTTTAAAATTAGAGGTCTTCATTCTTATTTTCAAAATGTATGACAAATTCTATTTAGATTGAGAAAAGGGGAAAAAAGCCTTTTTAAAATTGCTTACTCTATGTAGATATGGTATTACCTCCTTTGATATTTAAAGCATCTCTTCCAGGTATGAATTCTTATTATTATCTGTATTTTATAGATAGATGGAGAAATGGAAACATGTAGTGGTTAGTTTATTTTCCTAGGTTATTCCTAACTAATAAACAGAGCTAGGATTTGAAGTCAGGCAATTTTATTTCAGAGACCTATGCTATATTTATTGCTAGGATACTGTATCATTTTGCTTATTTAATAACTTAGCAGTTATCCTGTAATATGTGTATATGTTTCAAGGTGTTGAAAGCTTTTCTAAAATGCAATGATTGTTTTATTATTGTTCTTCATAAAACTAAAATTACGTGGATTCTAAATTTCCTTTTCTTTTTCTTTGATTAAATTGAAACAATTTTACACTAGAGTCAATGAAAGACGCTAATATATTCTTTTATGTGGTAAGTAAAGTCGTATGTTTTGATGTTGTCTCAGTTCAATAGACACTGCATTTATTAACAGACCTTATTGTAAGGGCTATATGACATCATTGATGTTGATGTGTCGTGAACAAAGAAATAGGGTGTATCATTAAAAACACATCCTTAGCTGTATATATGACAGGTTTTTCAGTAAGAGAAAAACACACATATGCTGTTCAAATCATGAACTCTTTGTATTAGAAATTTAAAGTATTTTGATCTTCTTAAAGGTAATGTTTGTATTGACTGATTCGGAAGGACCTTCAAATTTTTCTGAGCTGCTTTGATGAACAGGTCTAAATTTTACAAATGTTGTATTTTTATTAATCTAATCTATATAGTGAATATATTTCAGCATATTCTCTTGATAATTTAAATTTATTTTTCTGTGTTACAATATTTGTGCATATATTTATAATGGACATTTTGGAAAATATAGGGAAAAAAAACCAATTAAAATCAAGTGTAATTCTAGTACCCACAGCATTGTTATGTTTTGTTATATGACCTTCCAGTCATTTTTTTCCTATACCTCTGTTATAAGTGATTTTTTAAAAAACAGTGATGTTTGCATTTGGTTTAAGAAAAGGAATTGAACTTTTGTTATTACTGTTCAGTACTAGATGTGGTATGAGAAGATAGTCTCATTCATCAGTCAGAACTTTTTTTTTCTTTTTTGATAAATAGCAATTATTCATTTTCTACAGTATACTATCTTATGATCTGAAAAGACATTCTATAAAGTCTTGGGCTTTTTTACTCACTGATTTTGATCAGAAATTTATAAAATTAGCTTTGTCTAATGAGCAGGTCTGTGTCAAGATACTTTTATTTGTGTCATTTGGGATAATTTTATTCAGGGTTTAGAAGAATTTTAAGACAGGTCAGTGGTTTTTACTTTTGAAATGAAATGATTGATGAATATTGCTTGTCTTTTAAAAAAGATGTTTCTGGTTCTTTTTTTATTACCTAAGTTGTATACGTTTATTTTGAAAATTTTATAGATATGGAAAGAAAAACTCACAGATTTACCACCACTGTGCAGTCTCTTTTATTTCAGTGTTCGTTCAATAGCTACTTTCTTTTGAAAGTCTTCTTTGATTTTATATTCTGCTTTTTTCATTTAACTCTGTAACAGATCTTTTCCATATTCAGACTCATCACTAATATATTTTAAATGACTGACTGCATCACATTTTGGCTATGACTTACTACAATTTCCTACCAGTTCCTCTGTTGTCAAATAATGAGTTTGCTTCCAGTATTTTCCTATTATATTGTGATAAACATCTTTGTGTATAAATACATGGTAGGTGTTCAGTAAACACTTATTGGATGATGAATGAACAAATGAATGAATGAATAAAGCATCCTTGGAATTTATGGTTATTCTTCAGGAGTGTAATTACTGGGTGAAAGGGTGTAAACCAAAAAAAAGGTCCTTACTGTAGTTTGATAATTGGCTTTTCATAATCGTTTTAGGAACACACACACTCAAAGGTGGCATTCAAAGGATATAAGAGCTTCTGGAGAAAAGTGTAACATTACTATCTCAAAAGTAGGTTCTTTGATAACTAGTTAATTATTTTGGGTAATTTTAGGAGACCAGTGAAAAGCCCTGGTATTTTTGTAAGATTATAGAGCCCTCTCATTTATAATTTCTTTATTCCATTAGTATACACATTAAAGAAGCTTTTGTTGTATGTGTTTTATTTTATTATAGAACATGTAGAAGCAATCTCATAAAATATTCTAGCAGTTAGAGTAAATAGAAACAGCCCTTATTTGGTAGACAATTGCCCATATACTTTGAAAAAAAAGCCTGGTTCTTTGCAATCAAATTTATTTATTTAAGTAATCCTAAGGCTTTGTGGCTCTAGTTTTCTGATTCTTAATTTTGTTTTGTATCCTTTTTCATTGCAATCAGTTTCTCAATGATAGTATCCTTTAAGGTGTCATGTTTTCTAAATGAGAGCAATACAAAACTGTCTTTCCTCAATTTAGTGTGTTTTTTTTTTGTTTTTTTTTTTTTTTTTAGTTTTGTGATCAGTATGACTTTCTGAAAGATCTTAGGTATTCAAGTATATTGAAGTGTTCAAATCATACGTGTATAGCTCCTTGGTATCACAAAATGAACCCCCTTGTATGCGTGTGAAGAGTAAGTCTTTTTCTGTACTTTAGGTTGCCTAATGGAAAGTCTGCATTTATCCATAATAAGACTTTTAAGCTAGCAAAAATATTGTTTTAGACACTGTGTATCTTTGATGAGTAAAAACAAAATATTAATACACAGTGTAATGGAAGTTAGTATTCATGTGGAGAAAATGATAAAAACGACTTGGAGGAGAAAATGTTTTTTTTTTTTAATTTATTTATTTATTTTCAGCTGTGTTGGGTCTTCGTTTCTGTGTGAGGGCTTTCTCTAGTTGCAGCAAGCGGGGGCCACTCTTCATCGCGGTGCGCGGGCCTCTCACTGTCGCGGCCTCTCCTGTTGCGGAGCACAGGCTCCAGACGCGCAGGCTCAGTAGTTGTGGCTCATGGGCTTAGTTGCTCCGCGGCATGTGGGATCTTCCCAGACCAGGGCTCGAACCCGTGTCCCCTGCATTGGCAAGCAGATTCTTACCACTGCGCCACCAGGGAAGCCCCAGGAGAAAATCTTTTTAAAAAATACTCCATTCGTGTATTTCATAATTTAAAAAATCATCTTTTTACTAAAATTCTTTTCAAAAAATTTGTGAAATTTCCAAGTAGGCAAACAATATCACCCTCACTTTTCTTTCCTAGCTTCTGAACTTCTTTACTTTTTTGAAATCTGGAGGCAATTGATAATTGTAGAATTCCTCAAACATAATAGAATATGTTTAAAAGTACCTTTAAATTTTGTTTAATGTATTTTTATGGATTAGAAATGATAGTAATGTAAATGAGTGGCTTATGTATTTTGAAATAAAAGTGTTAACAATGAATTAGATATCTGAACAAATAAAATTCAATAAATTAAAGTTCAATAAATAAGCAACAACTTTTAAAATAGCTCAAATTCAATTCAAGAAACATTTATTAAACCTTTACCATGCATGAGGTACTAGACAAGGTATTTGTGATATAGACGGGTTTTATTTTCCATCATGGAGCTTATGGTCTAAAAGGGAATACATACATTAAGCCGGTAAATATATTTAAGTTTAGTGACTGTTACAAAAGAGGAAATACATGGAACTGTGGAAACTGACAGCAAGGAGTTGGAGACTGCAACAGGCAGGGGAGTTTCAGGTGGAGGAAAGAACACATGAAAAAGGATAGAGGCTTATCTTCTGAGCATGTTGAGTATGAGGTAGCTGAGATATCCAGGTAGAGGTTGTTTGGATGGCAGTCGGTGAGGTGGGGAGTGGATTATAGACTAGAAATTGAGACTTGGAAATCATCAAGGTTTTGATTATCATTTCAGTTATGAGATGGAAGAGGTTAGTCACTTAGGGAGGAAGTATAGAACCTGATGAAATCCCAAATTTAAAAGGCAAGTAGAGCTACAGGAGCTTATCACAGTGATTTGGAAAGGAGCAGCCAGCGACCAAAGCAAGAGAGCATTTCTTGGGGGGTGAATAATGTTACATGCTGTAAGAGGTAAAAGAGAGAAAAAAAAAAGATACTAATTTAACCCTCACAGCTGTGAATTAAGTACTAGTATTTTCCCTAGCTTGTAGATTAAGAAGACTAGTCTCAGTGGTTAAGTATCTTTCCCTAGATTGGATATTAGAAAGTAATATGGGCAAGATTTGAACCCAGGTCCACCTGCCACAATAGCCTGAACTTATAATCACTATATAGCAGTTTAAAAAAAAAATGAATTTAGTGTCATGGAGGTCACTGGTGATCACTATGTGGGGCAGGAGAAGGAGGTGTTTCAAGACGGAGGGCGGTATTGAATACTGTTGAGAGGTCAGGAAAGAGAAGAACAGACATATATATGACTGTTGGATTTGGTTAGATGGACTTCTCTGAGAACCTTGGTAATTGTAGTCTCAATTACAATTGAGAGGCAAAAGAATCCTGATTGGAGTAAATTGAGGAAAGAAAATGAGGCAAAAAAGTGAAAGCAACCACATACTTAACTCCTTCAAGAAACAGAAACAGAATAGTCAATGTAGGGGAATGTGGATTCAGTGACTGGAGATATTAGAGGGGGTTTGTATGCCGATTCCACATCCATTGGGGAGAAATTGATGCTGCAGGACAGAGAGGGATATAAGTTCCATGAGAAAGTGAGAAGATAAGAGGGCCAGAGCACAAATGAAAGGGTTGGACTTTGATGAGAGTGGGAACACATTATTTGTTGTAACAGCAAAAAAGAAAGAGAATGGATTGGGTAGGTAGTTTTGGTGGTAGAAGAGGAAGCTGTGTCTGATTGCTTCTGTTTCTGAATGCAGTCATTAGTTGAGAGAGTGGGTAGGTCTAGAAGGTTTGGGAACAGGGGAGGAAGTATGAAACAGTTATTTTGGATATTGGGAAAATGAACAAACTAGTTATTTTAGGCTGTTTCACTGTTACTGACCAGTGCTTATTGCCCGTTTGAGATTTGTGACCATGAATTTGAAATGAGAACTGTTGAAATGGTGTACATTTTCCTTCATCCATTTTTAGTTGCTCTGATGCAACTGTGAAGTAGGTAGATAATTGGGTTTAATCAGCGTTTCATCTTTGCCAGGTGTATCAGGTGAAGGGAGAAAGGGACAAAAGGATTGGCCTTGTGTACAAGGGAGTGATTTTAGTGATGGACCATAGATTCTAAAACAGATCAGTTGTAAAGTGAGGATATGGTGTATATTGTGGGTGGCGTGATGGAGAGTGAGAATCTGGCTATAGAACTGGAACCCTAGCCGCAGGCTCCCTTGAGTTGTTTGTGGTACAGAGGAACCTCAGACACATTAGTTCCAGGGTCACTTGGGAATTTTTTATTTGAATCTTCTCCCTCCCTTCCTCTCTTCTTCCCTCTCTTTCCCCTTCTTCCTTTCTTTTTATAATCAAGCAAAAATGCAGTTTCTTTCAGCGTTATTCCATTTTATCTCAAGGAGTTCCAACCTATCCATCTTTAAAGGGCCATTTTATCCAAAGTTAAAATACTGCCACTTCCTTGGTAAGGCTAATATATTAATAACTCCAAAAATAACCCTTTTATAATTCTCAGCAGTAAAACAAATAGAATTATTATTCATATACAACTTTATTAATGGAATGAACAAAGGCTGATGGAATTTTCCAGCAAAAAGAGATCTTAGATGGATATGGCAGTGGATTCTTAGATATAATATCAAAAGCATGAATGACAAAATAGACAACTTGGACTTCATCAGAATTAAAAACTTGTGCATCAAAGGACATTATGAAGAAAAAGAAAAGGTAGGCTAAAGAATGAGAGAAAATGTTTGCAAATTCCTGATAAGGAATTTCTGTCTAGAATATGTAAAGAACTCCTACAACTCAACAACAAAAAGGCAAACAACTCAAATAAAAAATGGGTAAAGGACTTGCAGAGACATTTCTCCAAAGAAGATATAAAAATGGCCAACATGCACATGAAAAGATACTCAACATCATTAATCACTAGGGAAATGCAAATCAAAACAAGAGTGAGATACCACTTCACACCCATTAGGATGGCTATAATTAAAAACAAAAAAAAGTAAAATAACAAGTGTTGGTGAGGATGTGGAGAAATTAGGACCCTCATATATTGCTGGTGGAAATGTAAAGTGGTTCAGCCACTATGGGAAATAGTTTGTCAGTTCCACAGAAGTTCAAACATAGAACTATTGAATGACTCAGCGGTTTCACTCCTAGATATATACCCAGAAGAAGTGAGAACAAGGACTCAAATATGTACATCTGCATGCATGTTTATAGCAGTACATAACAGGAGCCAAAAGGTGGAAACAACTCAAATGCCCATCAATGGATGAATGGATAGACAAATAGTAGTATACACATAC
Organism: Balaenoptera physalus; assembly: GCF_965194825.1. Taxonomy (NCBI): domain Eukaryota; kingdom Metazoa; phylum Chordata; class Mammalia; order Artiodactyla; family Balaenopteridae; genus Balaenoptera; species Balaenoptera physalus. The sequence goes on along the minus strand of NC_138890.1, from coordinate 82,430,815 downwards.
AATGGAATATTATTGAGCCATAAACAGAAATGAAGTCCTGATACATGCTACAATGTATATGAACCTCAAAAACATTTTTCTTAGTAAAAGGAACCAGACACAAAAGGTCACATATTGTATGGTCTCATTTATATAAAATATCCAGGTTAGGCAAATCCATAGAACCAACAAGCAGATTAGCAGTTGTCAAGACCTGGGGGAAGGAAAGAATGGGGACTGACAGCTTAAAGGTTATTGGTTTCTTTCTGGGGTGATGAAAACGTTCTGAAATTAATGCACAACATTGTGAATGTATTGGAAGCCACTGAATTGTATACTTTAAAAGGATTAAAATAGTACATTTTAAAGACAGAGAGAATGAGAGAGAGAGAGAGAGAGAAGGAGGATGAAGGAGACCAACTTAGGGAATATTTCAACCCTCTAAGTTTACTGAGAAAACTCAGGCCCAGTCAGGTTGAATGGTTTGTCAGTTGATAATTGGCATAGCGAGATGAGACCCTAGTCTGACAGAATAAAGGGAGTACATTGGATTTAAAGTGTAAAAGTGAGATGACTTGAGTTTACATTCTTAGACTGTGGGCAAGAATCTGAATCTTTCTGCAGCAAATTTCCCAATTTGAAAATGTGGCTAGTAATACCTGCCTTCTAGGATTATTGATAGAATTAAATACCTGTGAAGTGCCTATTATCGATAGAATGACTCTCACACAGTAGGCACTTAATGTTAATTGAATTTGAATTTTCAGTGCTATAGTTCAACATTGTGTTAGGAACATAGTTTATTCTGGAAAATATTTTTAGGAGTATATTATTTTGGAGGATAGTTGAATACTGACTTGATGGCTTATATAGTAGTTTGCCCTTATTAAAAAAATTGTTCAGTGTTACAATATTCTCCTTTGTACCTGGCTGTTGGAATTCAGATTGAATTTTCTGTAACCATCATTTTTAACAAATCACTGTTCCTTTTCTCTTAATTAGTAGAAATGATTCCCAAATGAATATAGAGGAAGAATACCACTTCCTTAATTACTAGTATTGCATTGTAGGCTACTTGAACTCGCCGTGGGATTTTTTTTTCACCCACAGTGACCTTTCATAGAGTATGTACTCTGAAAGAACAAGTCCACAGGGGTAGTATGGCATTGTGCCACTTATAAATGTAATTTTCTAGTATCTTAAACCATCTTTGTTTTTATATCGCTATTCTTGATTATAATACTTTGTATGTACTCTTTTAGCCACAAGGCTCAAAAATCTACAAATATTGAGTCTCAAAACACTCCAATGAGGCAGGCATATTGCAATCATCCTTTTTAGTTAAGAGAGGAGGAGAAGGATATTATTTAATTGTTAATGTATAGTAATAGAAGAAATAGTCTACCAAAAATCTGTTGCTAGTTTTACAATAGTCTTGTTTTAAAATGAGAAATCAAAAGAATTTTAATTTGGGTATTTTCTCTACTTTTCAACTGATTTTTATGTATATTGACTTCTTTTGACTCCTAAGTACAAGAAAATATGAACATTGTAAGCATATACCTAAAGTAGCTTGAACAATTTAAATTTATCAAGCATTTTGCTGTAGACAGATAAGTAATTTATAGATTTATATATAAATTTATATTTAGATATAATTTATAGATTTCTTAGCTTTGAGAGTGGGTATTGTGTATTCATTTATAGGTTAAATTATAGTCACCTCCTCAGGTATTTTAGGTTGGCATGGTAATGACTAATAATAACACTGCTGCCATATAAGTGTATTTATACTTCTCTTTGATGGTACACATGTTATTTATGAATTAAGTACTACCTAATTCTATGTATTTCAGCTGTCTGCTTCTAAAGCATAGAGATCTTTGGAGATGGGATATTATATAGGACAAGAACAAGTTTAAAAATAAAAAGTTTAAAAATACAGTTTAAAATGCGATCTAATTAATGGTAATTCCTAAAAAAAAAGGTAAACATTTCTCATAAGAAAATTTTGTTTATTTAAGAAGTAAACCCACAAGTTGCCTTGGGTCAGTTCATATGGATTAGGACCTATTTGGAGGCTGAGGGGACGTCTAATTTCTTCATAATATTATATGAAATATGCAGGTGGCTGAGATACCTCATTGTCTCTTTCGTAAGTGCTGCCACTTTGTATTTTTCTGAATTCTAGTCAGCCTAGGTGGATGGAGCTCATTAAAGCTGAGTGTCTCGATAGCTGCAGTGCACAGAAAGTAACCACTATGCCTGATACTGCCACATTTAAACAATTAAGAAGGTAATGATAATAGATAACATTTATTGACCATTTAATATATGCCAGGTATCCTACATGCTTTTATACTTTGTCTCATTGGACCCTTGAAATTAATAAACAATAAGTAACTTTTTAAAAATTTGCCCAGAAGGACTGAAAATAATGTACAATTTAATAAAGTAACCACTATGCTTCCACAGTGATTACTTTTCCATCTGTCTTTAGTGAGGTCCATGGCTAGTGCCTATTCTCATAGTCTATATGGTTCTATCTTGCCCTTAAACGTTTTGTTTTGATAGTCATGAAACTCTCCAGAGGGTAGGTGATTTATTTCCGTTTGCCAAGTGTGAGGAGTGAGAGAATGACCTTGATAGACGATTGCATTGAGAGTTTTCCTATTCTTTTCTGGCAGGGCTGTCTGGGTGATGAAGTACTCATAGTACTAGAGAATCACGGAGTTTCTGGTAGTAAAATAGAGTCTGTACTGGATTTTTCTAGATGATAGCTGCTCAGCTGAAGTGCAAGTAGGTAACAGGTTAGCTGAATATTGATTGCTCTGTTCTGCCCTTGGGGCAGCCAAGCAGTGTCTGGGGGAACTGGAGGGCCCGGCCAGTCACCCAACCTCAGGCTGCCTTGTTGGTTAACCACATTGTAAAGTACAAACATGATCATTTTTTTGTCAGCACCAGGATGTGAGTTAGGCTTAGGAAACATGATTTCCCTCAGAAATGGGAAGAAGTAGAAATTGTAAAATATTTTATCTTTTTTTTATACCTAATTCTCTCTCTCCTGTTGTTTAATTGCTGGTGGGATGCTGAATTTGGAGCTTGAAATTTGTACTTAGCAGCTTAACCATAGCCACTTGCATAAAAGTGTAAACATTTTCTGACCAGAATGTGTCTACCAGTCAATTGTATATATTGACAGAGGGCAAACTTGACCTGTTTACTTGAGGGTGCTTTTCGCTTCCAATATTCTTTTTGGGGAAGTTTGGTTTACAAATAGTTTTAGGTAATTTTTGAAACTCTGATGTAAAAATTCTATCAGATAGTTTATAATTCATTAAGTTACATTAAAAAATTCTATCAGTTTATAATTCATTAACTTACATTAAGCGATTCATATTGCAAATTGGCCCAAATCTACAAAGACTGCCTTTATTAGCCCACATAGTTTTCCCTAATTCTCATTTCTGCCAGCCTCTCCCATAAAACTTCTTATTTTTCTTTTTGCACATTAATATTAAAAAGAGTGATGTCCTCTTTTTTTTTCTTTTACATATAAGGAATCTTATGGAGAGATGGGTTTTAGGGTCTCTAATGTCAGTGCAGAAGGTGATGATCTCATAGAGACAAGACTATTCTTGGGAGGGAGAGGAAATCACTTAGGAAGGTAACACATTGGATCCCATCATAGCATTTCTTATTAAGTCAATTTCAGTCGTATTATTTTTCTTCAGAAGTTTGTTGGAACAGTTTGCTGTTTCTTTAGTTGAACATTTAGATTTACAGTGCATGTATGTCTTTTAGCCCTAGAATCACCTTAGTACACGAGGCCTCAGCACACATCGACTGAGGAAACAGAAGATTCACATTTTCCGTCTCACACTCACACTGACTCCAGGAGTTACACTCGTTCAGGGAATGGTGGGCCTCATTGCTTTCATTATTTAATTAGTATTCTATCTCTGTTTGCAGAGTGTATAGTTGAAGTCCACATATATAGTTGAATTTAACTGAATCACAGTTAAATTCACATGAATTAAATATGTCACTTGTATTAACTGATGACTTGTTTGTGCTTTGGTCCCTCTTATGTTTTACTAATTTATGCCTTCAGAATCTTCAAGTTCTCTTGTCTTAGAATTTAAAAGTACTAGTGTGTTCATTAAGAAAGTCTCCTGCCTATTACCAATCTGTTACTGATTTATAGGATTAGAGCCTGTTAGGAGAGAGAAAAGGTTCTTAAATATAAACTCACTGGTATTCTGTATTTGTCAGGGAAGTATATTCTTGTAAAAATCTTATAGGTAAACAGACATTCTGTATGTCCTAGTGAAAAAAGGAGGGGATAAGATAGTATAGATGATAGTTCCTAACTTTTAAATTTGACAGGGAAGAATGTGAGTATATTGACCTAGTTAATGCCAATTTGAAGAATTCTAATGATTCCCTATTTTCCTTCAAATTGTATTGAGCCGCGTTCTGTTGGTACCAGCCATGTTATTTTAATTGGATTTAGATTCAGACATGACTGTCTCCCATGGCTTCCATTCTTGTACGCTCTACTTATACTGCTTTGTACAGTAGGGGTTTGCCTTTATTTATATTTGCAGCATTAATCACCTATTAATTTTTCATTTTAGGTCGCTAAAATATATCACATACATTAGTATAAGAATTATAAAAATCAATTATCCTAATAAATTGCAGAGCAAAAAAATTGCAAACAACTGTGATTTTAATTTCTTATATTTTAAAACGTCTGGTTGAAGATTTTTATTCATGATTTCTTCCCCCCTCACCTCTCCCATGTTAATATTGTTGTAGAGAAGGTTTAGACTTTGTTACTAAATACACACCTTATTAAATAGGTGTGTGTCCTGGGACAGAGCATTTCTCTGGTTCCTAGTTATTTCTACCATTCAGCTAAAAAATAGCTCTGTATTACATTTGACAGATAATAGAGAATAATGTAAAGGACTTTGAAGGTGGCATTGGTATGTAGTAAAAGCAACACAAGCTTTGGAATCACACTGTTTACCTCTTGGGAAATAGCTGAAGAATCTCGAGCAGGTTACTTACCTGATTGAGGCTCAAATTCTGATCTGAAAGTTTGGACAATAATAGCAACCTTCCAGGGTTTTTCTGAGAATTAAATATGGTAGGAAATGTAAAAGTGTCTGTTACAGTACAGTACATTGATATCTTCATTACTTAAAGAGGTCTTTCCAGTTTAGAGCAGGAAAATTGAAATGCCTAACTCTTTATAAGACCATTATTAAGTTTTGCCAGAAGTAGAACTAGTTGTGAAAGTAGAAGGCATAAAGAAGATAATTCCTTCTTTCTTTTTTTTTTTTTTTTTTGGTCTCTCTAATATCTTTAGGATAAATTTAGGAAGAAAATGTTTTAAGGGAAGATTAGGTCTATTAAAAGACCTTACTGAATTTTGTTCTTTGATGCTAGTGACCTTCTTTTCCTAGCTGTTTGAACCAAGTGAAAAAGGGTAATAAAGCTCTACAATAAAACAATCTGATTAAAAATAAAGCTGCATACTTAATAAAAAGCCTGTCCCTTTGCTTACAACAAGTGGGAGAATATAACTTTGAATGTTTGATGAATGCAGAACTTTAACAAGAGTTATGAATATACCTGCTCAATTTTAAGATAAAAATGAAAAGAAGTTTGAAATATACAGATCACCAGATGAGAGTATAAATTATTATTGGGAAATTTATATAAAATAGAAATTAGAGAGATTATGGGCATCCTAATCTCACATTATTATGAAGATATGAAAAATTAAATGAAATGTCGTCAAATTTTGTAGTTTTAACCAGAGAAAAGTTATTTTCTGAATACTTCTATTTACAAAAAACAGCCACTGACTTGGTTCTAAAAAAGTTAGATTATTTAAGTCCTGTAAGAATTTCATCTGAAATAGTTTTAGCAGCATGCAGTATCAGTAATTATACTATGAAGTCAGCATGATGTTTGGATCTTCTAAAACTGTTTTGAAATTTGCTTAGTGCAGTTTTACCCAAATGTGTTAGTGACCTTGAGAATTTTTTTTTAAAACAATACCAGTTACAGTGGTGTCCTGTGAAAGGTGTTTCAGTAAACTGAAGTTAATTTAAAATTACTTATGATTGTCACTTGGTCAAGAGAAATTATTTAACATGGCATTTCCCTCAATTTATAATAACATAAACAAAGAAGTAGATTTTAAAAATATTACTGATAAGTTTGCTTCCATAAAACCAGGAAAGTAAACTTAAAACATTCTGTTGTTGATATAAATAAAATACTTAAACTTAAAATGTTATGAATTTCAATTTCTCAATAATGTTCTACAAAAATATTAACCATTAAAATATGCATTAAAACGTGAATGGGGGCACGCGTTTTTCCTTTAGCGTCAAGTTCCAGGCACTGATAAGAACTTTACAGTAGTATACATTCATTCCTCCCAACCCCTGGCCTTTTGCTTTTATTATCACATATTTTTCTTAAATATGTTATAAACCTTACACTATACTATTTTTGTTTAAATAGATAATTATCTTTTACAGATTTAATTAAAGTCCCAAGTCAGTTGGTTTAAGATATGGAGATTTTTCTGGGTGGGCTTGGCCCAATCAGCTGTTCACTTTAGAAGCAGAAAGTTTTCTCTGGCTGGTAGCAGAAGAGAAATCAGAAAGATCTGAAGTGTACAAAGGACTCTGCGTGTTGCTGGTTAGAAGATGGAGACATCGGTGAGAAAGAATGAGGGCAACCCCTAGGAGAAGAGAGTGTTTTCTGGTTGACAGCAAGGAAACAGGGAACACGGACCATTAGCTGCAAGAACTAGATTCTGCCACCAACCTGAATGAGTGTGGAAACAGATTCTTCCCCAGAGCCTCCAGATAAGAGCCCTGCCTGACTTGCATCTGATTATACCCTTGTGAGAGGCCAGCCAAGCCTGTCTGAACTGCTGACCTACAGAACTATGAACTAACAATTTGATGTTGTTTTAAGCCACTCAGTTTGTGGTAATTAGTTATACAGCAATACAAATACTAATATACCTTATAAGACCTTTTGTCAATCTGAACATTTCTATGAGGCTTTGTCTTAGCTCTTTCTGAAGTCTTAGCACAGCATGTTACAGCCCTACTCTGGATTTGATCTTTACCTGAAAGCCATTTCATTATTTGAGAATCATTTTGTCATCTGGAGGTCCTTGTAACTTCACACACTTTTATTTAACCCAGCGAGTCCTTGCTCTTTTGGAGCTAATAGTTCATTCTTTAGCTCATCTCTTTCCTATATGCAACGAGAAGAAACCCAGTGGCACTTTTAGTCATTGAGTTCATTAGGAACATTTCCCATTTTCAATTTTTCTACCAACAACAGTATTTCTAAACTTCCCTCCAAAATAAAACAAGGAACCCCTTTCTTGCAGCTTCCAATCACACTTCAGTACTTTTAAACCCTTACCAACAACCGCTTCTGGTCCTTTTAGGCTTCCACTAACACTGTCCTCAGTGCCCTTTAGGCTTTAACCTGATTCTGTTGCCAATGGCAGCTAAATCCAAGAGCATCCTAAGGCAGAAGTCCATGACATTTTTATGACCTAGGCTCGTAAGTCACATAGCATAATTTCTGTTGTCCTCTATTGGTTGAAGCAATCACAAAGGTCTGCAAGCTTCAGGGGGGAGGGATATTGACCACACTTCTCTATGAGAGAAGTGTTAAGGTCATATTGAAAGAGGGGCCCGTGGGATAAAAGATATTGTGTCTATATTTGGATAATTAAATCTACCACAGATCTCAACATTTTAGCTTGTATTTTAAAATTGCATTTTGTCTGATTTGTAATGCTCTTTCAAAATATAATGCTACCAACCCTGTAGCCCATTTCACAATTATAGATTTATGGGAAAATCTAAGGTTTTATTTATAACAGTCTTATAGTATATCCAATACTGACATCAGCCAACTGGTACATTCTTTAATATAATTTAAAAATTAAAAATTAAATTTAATTAAAGTTATTAGCTAGTGATTCAAGCTGATTTTTTTTTCTTGTTTAATGAGTTTAGATTTTTAAAGAAAAGTATTTTCTTAACTGAATCAATCTGTAACCCTCTTTTATACTTTGTGTTACAGATTTCAGAAATGGTGTAGCAGTAGAATATGAACTGGACAAATACAAGTTATGATGTATGATTTTTCAGCATTTTTTTTTACAGTGGTGCCTTTTTCTTTAAGAGAAGGTTCTAAGTGTAGCATATTATTTTGTGTTATACATGTCTCTTCTCACCTAAGTCAAGCGGATCGTCGGCTGCGATACATACTGAAGCCTTGAGGGAAGGTTCTCTCATCTCTTGTGGCTTCTCTCATCTCTGGTCTTTCCCTGGCAGAAAAAGTCTAGGACTTTGCTTTCAGCTGTAATGGGGCTAGGAGGCAATTCTACTCAAACGTTTCTCATCACAGTAAAATTTCACAAGGAACTTCTGAAGACGTAGATAAATGATGGAGGAATAATACTGTATCAGGACTTTTTGAATTGCTATTGAGCACACATCTTACAAAACTATTATTGAGGGACTTCCCTGGTGGCACAGTGGTTAAGAATTCGCCTGCGAATGCAGGGGACACGGGTTCGAGCCCTGGTCCAGGAAGATCCCACATGCCGCGGAGCAACTAAGCCCGTGTGCCACAACTACTGAGCCTGTGCTCTAGAGCCCGTGTGCCACAACTACTGAAGCCTGCGCGCCTAGAGCCCATGCTCCGCAATGAGAAGCCGCCGCAATGAAGAGTAGCCCCCGCTTGACGCAACTAGAGAAAGCCTGCGCACAGCAATGAAGACCCAATGCAGCCAAAAATAAAAAAAATTAAAATAAAAACAAAAAACAAAACTATTATTGAAAGTGAATGGTGCTCCTGATGAGAGACGGTGACAGATCATCTCATAATATAGTACCTGCTAGATTTTATCGAATCATTAAGCAAATACAGGGAATCCTCTTTTCCCCTTTAGTCTTAAACAGGCTGACAGAATAAATCAGTGTTGCTTTGATTACATGAATTGAATAAAATCTCAGCAGAGCATATCATTTAAACAAAATAGTTCTGTCTAAAGTGCTTTCGAACCTGGACATGTTCCTAGTTCTTTGGCTGCCACAGTCCTGTGGTCTCACTGATGCACATCTTTTATACATGTTAAATTATGTATGTACAGAAAAATGCATAAAGCACAAATGTCCAGTTAATCACAAAGCTGACATCTGTGTAACAACCACACAGATCAAGGTATAAAATATTGCCAGCTTGCCAGAACTCTCCTTGGCCTCTTCTAAATAGTTTCCCCTTCTTTTCCCTCTCATGAAGTCTACCTTCTATGATAATATTTTCTTTTTGTTTTTATATTTTTACCCCTTAATCATACATCTCTAAACACCACAGTTTAGTTTTAACTGTTTTATTTTTGACCTTATTTAAAAGGAATTATTTTCTTGTGTTGCTTGCTTCAAAATTATGTTTTTGCTATTCATTTTTGTTGCATATAGATGTAGTTTATTTTCATTGCTGTGTAGCATATTATTATATGAAAGAACACATTTTATTCAGTACAGTTTTTAAAAATTTATATTCATATTCATTACAATGTTGATAGGCATTTGGGTTGTTTCCAGTTTTTAGCTATTATGAGTATTACTGCTGTGGACATTCTGATACATGCCTCTTGTTACATATGATCATCCATTTCTTTTGGGTATCTGCCTGGGAGTAGAATTGCTGGGTGTTATTATATGCGAAAAGTCAAACTTATAACTGTTTTTGAGACACACTTCTTTTTCTAGACTTATTTTGGGTGTGTCAGACTTCTGTGAGACAACTCCTTTAAGACCATAGAAGGCCTTTTATTTAGCTGAGGGGGTCTTGTAGGCCCCTTCATTATTCTTTTAGAGACATTAATGAGGGGGTTTTATATCTTGATTTGGTCTACAGTCCCAGACTATACATTTGGAGAATGTTTTGCCAGCTGAGAGACTGGAGATGAGAAGCAGTTGTGTTTTCCAACCCAACAAGTACTGGCCCCTCTTTATTCCTTCTAAATTTTGCTTGTAAACTGATCACTTTTTTCTTTAGCTCATCTCTTTGTTGCCCTGTTACCCTAGTCGTGCACAGCTGGGAACAACCAGCTGCCTTAACATTTGCCTGGAAATCTCAGACAAATCTAAATGTTTATTAAGTAACTTTTTCATCTTCTGAGTATTATAGAGAACACAATTTTGCCACATATTTTGTTACTACATGCACAAATTCCCATTTTTTCAGTGTCCAGTGAAAATTTTCTTACTCTTTTCCAGCTTTTGCTAAGAGTTTGCTCACCATTTTTCAAGCCTTAGGCCACTGTTTGGTTCCAAAACCAATATTACATATTTTATTTTTAAAATTGTGGCAGTACCTCACTTCTGATACCATCAGTTAGCTATTGCTGTAGAACGAACCCCTCCGAAACTCAATGGCTTAAAACAGTAACCATTTATTATTGATCGTGGGTCTGTGTGTGGGCAAGGTAGTTTTCTGGCTGGGCTTGGCTGGTCTCAGCTGGGCTTGCTCGTGTGTCAGCAGTTTGCTGGGGCCACACTAGTTTAGGATGGCTTTAGTCACTGTGGCGACTCAGGTAGCTGGGCTTCGCGTCTTCCATCATTTGGCAAGTTAACCTGGGCTTGTTCACTTGGTTCAGAGGGAGCATGAAACACAAGACACAAGGCTTCTTGAGGCCTAGGTGCCGAACTGGCACACGGTTGTTTTCAACACATTCTATTGGCCAGAGTAAGTCATACGCACAGACCAAATCCAAGGAGTAGGGAAATAGATTCTAATTATGGATGAGAGATGCTACAGAGTCACATTTCAGAGGTAATGTCTATAGTAAAGGGTGGAGAACTGAAGTTATTTTTACAGTCTTCTAAAGTATATGTATGTTTACTTTTGAAGTAGTTGTACAGTTTACACTCACACCAACAGTGTATAAAAGTTGTATTTGTTCTGCATTGTTATCAGAACTTAGTAATGAATCTTTTTAGTTTCAGCTATTTTGGTGAGTGTCCAGTGGTATTTTGTTGTGGTTTCAATATTTATTTTCTTAAATTTCTAATAAGATGGCTTTCCTTTTTTCCCCTTTCATTGGCTATTTGACTATCTACTTTTGTTAAGGAGGAGGGGAGAAGTAGCTCCAAAAGAGAGTTCACTTCTGGGCTGCTCCTGAGCCTCAACTGTAAGTCATTACCTTGTTGTTAGCTATCCAGGGCCTTCAAGCAAATGTTTTTAAGTTTTTGCTTTTAATTTTTTCTTGGTAAATTTTTCTAGTTAATCCTTAGTGGGAGAGTTGGTCTTAGGCTCCCATTCCTGGAGGTAGAATAATTCATTGCTATTTCTTTGTAGTTTTGACTTTCATGAATCTGAGAGATTTGGGGATGCACATCTAAAGATTTAAGGGTTAAGGAACATTATGGAAAAACCTTTGTCAATGAAATATCATTTGCCTTGCAAACAGTGATTTTTTTTTTTCCTGAGGCCTGACTAATCTGTTAGCAAACAATTTTGTTGTGTTTGACATGTAACAGGTGCTAACATCTTTTACAGTCTTGTCACAGGGAATAGAGGGTCTAGGTCACCATGTTCATTAATTAAGTCCAGGAAATTTTATTTCTCCTGTGGCTAATCATTTACGTTTGACATGAATCTGTCATTTGTGCCTCTAGTTTCCCTGCTTCTGCTTTTGTTCTGTGTAGCTTATTTTTCACACAGCAGTCATAATTTTTAGACATAATTCAGATTATGTTATTTATCTGCTCAGTATACTCTAAGGGCTTGTAACTAAAAGTAAGACCCAAAGGCCTTAGCATAGCCTATAAGATCCTACTGGATATAACCCCATGCTGCCTGTTTAATTAACTTTATCTGATAACCTTTTCCCCTCTGTTCCCTCTGCCCTATCCATAGAAGTTGCCTTGTTTTTCCTGGAACACTTCACGGCCTTTGCAGTTCCTATTTCCTCTTCTAGAATGCTTCTTCCCTTGATATCCACATAGATTGGTATTTCCCCTCTGTTAGTTTTCTGTTCAGATATCTTTTCAGAGAGAAGCCTTCCCTGAACACCTTACAAATAATTGTAGCATCTCTCCTGTCACTCTTTATCCCCCTTAACTTACTTTGTTTTTCTTCATATAACTGTCATCTCCTAACATATTATTTATTAATATGTTTATTTACAGTTCCCCTGTCCTAGAAAGTAAACTCCATGAGAGCAGAAACATGCCTAAAACAGTGCCTGGCACACGGTGGACCTTCAATTATTATATTTTTAATGAATGAATAGGTGGCTACTGCAGTATTTTTATTTCACACTTACAGACTGTTCTAAATTGATGAGCTAAATAACTAAGTTGAACAGCAGTAAAACATAGAAACTTATACCAGCAGATAGGACTGAGACCTTTGTTGACATAGTAGAAGAGCAGCTTTGAGCCCTGAGCACATCTGGCCATGGTGATAATGTTAAAGATCTTTCTGCAGGCAGTGGCAGTGTTGACAGGGCATTGTCCTTCTGATTTTATAAACCAATAAACCCCAAATTAGGAATAGATTATAGAGGGAAAATATTTTTTCTGCATCTTAAATCTTTACAAGGATTTAAAAACAATATAATTATTTTAATTAAGCATTTATTGCTTAAGAGAGCTTGTTGTATAAACAAATATTTAATAAAAGATGTCTAATGGGAAATAGAAAATTCAAATTTGGCATTTTAACAAATCCACCATTTTAACTGTTAGTAAATGGATTTGGGAATGGACTCATATAAAAGGTTTAATAAATTTAATATTTAGTGATTTCAACTGTGATTTTAAAGACATTGGGGGATAGTTTTCTAACTCTGTGCCTATACCTTACTTCCTTTGTCCTTGCACCAACAGCAAATCTCAGAAAGAGGTGTGGGATATAAGTTATATTTTTATCAGTTACACAAGTATTTTTTGTGTTCTTTGTTAGACACATCTCTTTGAGTATCTCTGGTTTAAAGTAAGACTGTAATCATTGCTGGGTTAGGGACAAATCTCTATCATAGGGACAACAGCTGCATATTTACTGAATGTTTAGTATGTGCCATTGCTTAAAATATATTATCTAATTTGCTCTTCACAGTAACTCTTTGAAATAGATACCACTTATTATCTCCATTCTATAAAGAAGAAACTGAGCAAGATCATATAGCTAGTAAGTAACTGAGCTGAGATTTGAGCACAGGTCTGTCTGACTCCAATTTAATAAATCATTCAGTGAATAACTCTCCTGATTTAGAGACGAAATTATTTCAGCACTTGATTTTCTATTTAAAATAGAAAAAAAAAGTCAGAAATGAGGATATGACGTGGAAAATATATTGATGCTAAGCAGCTATTTATATCAATTTCACTTGTTGAAGAAAATCAAGAATCAAATTTTGCATTAGAATAACAAAACTTGAAGATTCTGATCAAATTATAGTCCTTATATTTTGGGCAAATACAATTGTATATTTCTGGTAACAAAATGTGTACTCTTTTTTTACTGAAGTATAGTTGATTTACAGTATCATTTTAGTTTCAGGTGTTCAGCATAGTGATTCAGTATTTTTGCAGATTATACTCCATTACAGGTTATTACAAGATAGTGGTTATAATTTCCTGTGCTATACAGTATATCCTTGTTGCTTATCTGTTATATATATTGAAGTTTGTATCAGTTAACCCCAAACCCCTAATTCGTCCCTCCCTACTCCCCTCTCTCCTTTGGTAACCACAAGTTTGTCTTCTGTGTCTGTGAGTCTGTTTCTGTTTTGCATATACATTCATCTGTATTATTTTTAGATTCCAAATATAAGTGATACCATACAGTATTTGTTTTTCTCTGTCTGACTTATTTCACTGAGCATAATATTCTGTAGGTCTCTCCAGTTTTCTGCAAATGGCAGTATTTCATTCTTTTTTATGGCTGAGTAATATTCCTAAAATGTGTATTCTTAATAAAGTATGAACATTTATTCAAAACCTATTGTGTCCCAAGCTCTGTGATAGGTGCTGAGTGGATAAAAGTGGGTATTAAGGTTCCTCTTCTGGACAGACTCACAATGATATGATAGATAAAGACTTGGAAACAATGCAGTTAGTTGGGAAATATGTTAAACACCTAAAATGGTGCCTGACATACTAGAAGCTTATAAATAGTGATGAATTATGGATGTTTATTCACAGTGCAGTGTGAATATACAATGTAGGGTATTGATTTTATGTAGATTCATAGGGAAGTGTCCACAGTGGAGTACATATTTGATTTAGGCCTTAAAAAGTGAGTGAAAAAAGGAGTGGATAGTCTGAGTAAAGGGAAGAGTATACACAATGACTAAATTCAGTAAGATTAAAACCTAAATATATTGCCCACAAAGATACTTCATTTACCTCCCTTGTAGCTTTGAAAAAAAAAAAAAAACAGAAGGCGTTTCATTTACTGTATGAGTAAATTGTTCCAATAATATTGTATTATGACAGGGAGTCACTGACAAAATCAGGAATATTTATTTTTATTTTTTATTTTTTTATCTTTGAGCAATGTAGATACATAACCTAACTGTACCATATAAAGTACAGTAGATCAATCAGGATACTATTTAATCCTTAAAAGAGAGGATTGCCAAATATGTTGGCCTAAAAGAGTTATTTCATAAAACTTTGGACTTGATTGCCAAGTGATCGTTTAGAAGCTTCAGGTGTCTAGTGAGTACGCTCCATTCGTAAGACTTTTAGGACAATTCAGGATGGAATAGTGATGGAGCGGGGACCTAATGTTATGCCTGATACATTAGATGCTCATAAATGGTAATGAGTTTTAGAGGTCAGTTCCAAGTGCCATTGGACAGCAAATAGCAAGTTGTTTTCTGTCTGTCTGCTTCCCATCCTAGACTCTTGAACCCATCCTCTGCCTAGTAAGTAGATGAAATTAGAAATAGAGATATGGAAGAGACTACAGTATTTAGGTTGTATGTGTCTCAGAATTGTTATGACTTTTCCTGTTGGTCACTGTTGGAAGACAAACTGTGAATTTTTTAAAATGTAGATTTATTACGAAATTTTAGCTCAAATTCACACTTATTAATGTTTTACACTTTTTCTGACATTGAGCTAATAAATGCATTGTAATTGACCCTAAAATAGTAACTTAGGATCCTACTATCAGATCCTACATCAGAAACATGAGAAAGACAAGGTCCTTGCTCTTTTTAATTAATATGTGATAGATAAGGCTGGAAAGACAGGAAAGCAACTGAAGACGGATGAGTCTCTCAGGTGTGAGGTAATAGATCTGTATTCTTTAACCACTCTTTTGATTGCATCGATATAAAGATTTTGTTTGAAGGAAAAGCCTAAAGAATGACTGCTATCTGTGGAAATACATAATAATACTGGAAATGTTGATCTGTTGATACCAGAAGCTTCCTTAACTTATTTTTAAGCTTCTGAAGTTGTCTTTGTCCTCAGAGCCTCAGCATATATATAAAACATTGAGAAAGCCCATGGCTTTAGTCAAGGAAATATGCATTCTTTTCACCTTAGTACTAAAATTAGTAGGAGTAAATAGAGAGTTTTAGGTTCTGTATTCTACTTCTCTCTTATGGGAAACAGCGTGCTTCAGTGCATTTGTTCTCATTTGCCACTTGGAGGACCTGTTTTGTGGTGAAAATATCTGTCTTTCTTTGATACTGAGATTGTCTTTCTTTTGATATTGTCTTTCCTTTCTTTTTTTTTAATGTTAATATCCTTTTGTTTTATAAAATAATGCTGATGGTAGATAGTAGGGCTTAAAAAATATATAATTTCTTAGAAAGTAAAATGTTGCCAGCCACATGAGTACCACCAATTGTGTGTGGGTGTGTGCGTGAGTGTTGTTCTGGTTTGTAAAATCTAAAAGTCTGGAAAGTACTGACTTAATGGAAAGATCATAGGCTTTGGATTCAGCAAACCTGGTTTAAATTTTTTCTCTGCTATCGTTATCTTCTTTATCTCTAAAATGGGATGCAAATACTTATCTCTTACGGTTGTTGTGAGGATTCACTGAGATAATGTAAGTGTAAATGTAGTGCCATGAGTATAATAGGAGCTGAATAAATTTAGTTTCTTCTCTTCTTTCTTAAGTGGTTGGGGATAGAGGGAATATCAGGTAAAGTTACCATTTAAATTGAATATAAATCCAAGAGGAAGAAATGAAGAAAGGAAAGGGGCTTGGCAATCCACAGTTTGATGAGCCTCTTAGTAAAGGGATATGACATAGTGCCTTGTACATATTTGAAATTTAATAAATATGTATTGATTTTAAATTATTTGAAAATGTTGGATAAGGGAGTTAATAAAATGTTTGAGTCATAAAACAAAGAAAAATAAATCAAATTTAGAGAAAAATTGAAAGATTAAAAATTTTATTGTTGTAGTAAAGTGAATCAGGCAATGAAAAAAATACTGTGGTGAAGAATCAACCATTTTTACATTCCACATTTTAATAAAGTGTTAAAAGTATTAAAAATTTTTCCAATCTCATTATACTTATAACAATAATTTATAATAATTCAAAAATGTGTTCTTTTTTGTTTTAAAGTGTTTTCACACATTGTGCCGTCGATGTTTCTATGTATGTACTATGCATAGTAATATTTTATTAAGTTTAATAGATGAGAGAAAACTGAAGGTAAGATGGTTAAGTGACTAGCATAGTTAGTCATGGTTAGTAAGTGATAATCAGACCAGCTCTTAAGATAGCTAGTATAATTGTCTTTTATTTTTGTTGCTATTATTATGACAAAGACAACTTTATGAGGACCCAGTGGTTTTAAATATTTTATTTTCCCTTTTGCCTTCTGTGAAACATTTTAATCCTTATTATTATAAATTCAGAATTTAATAAAAAGGAGGATGATTTCCCCAGGGTCACATTAATGACCTTATAACTCTGAAGCAGAATATATCTAATCACTGAACTCCCTTGCTTTTGCTGAATTACAGTGACAACAGTTGATGCCATGGCAGTTGGATAAAATCAGCCTAAGAAAATATTTCTTGGTGTAGATACTTGGAATAGATGATCTAGATACCTTTTCCACGCTTCTGAGCAGCTATGTTTTTTGGGTTGAAATATTTAGAAAACCTTTTCAAATTGCTTTAAACATCTGGAGATTTCTGTGTAAAATAATTTACCTGGACCAAACATATGCAAACCAGCTCTCATTTAGTGACATATATATACATACACACACACACACACACACACACACACACACATATATATGGTGTCAACTGTGTAATATATAAGATATATTTGTATCTTACATACATATAGTGTATATATGTTTAACATTTTAATTGAGCATGCGCTGTAACCTTTGGTAGCTGTTGTCTCTATAATTAGATACCCATATAGGCTGTGATCTAACCCAGTAGCTTTTGATAACTTTCTTTGCTATAAGAAAGAATATATTGGTTGGAGGTGGAGGGTAACCATGCCCCAGCCCAGCTGGATGGATTACGTATATTCATCATTCTCCATAATTGAACTTGGTTAATTTAGAACTAATTTTGTTTTAAAGACTTTAAAGCATGGATAACACAGCAGTTTAATGAGCAGCAAAAATGTGCACGTTGATGTCTGAAAGGACAGTTGATAATATCTCTTGTCAAATCTGTGAGACTAAGTTAAGAAGCATAAGTCTTTTGGAAGAGATACTGGTACATGTCCCAATCAGTGTTTAATTATCACAGAGAGGACACCTTATAGGATCTAATTTGGAGCAGTAATTTTGGAACTATTTTAGATGCAGGACCTTTTATCCCGGTAGTCATTCAGCTTCCCCCCACCCCTTCCTCCCTCGCTCTCTCTCTCTGTCTGTCTCTTTCTCTCTCTCTCTCTCTGTGTGTGTGTGTGTGTGTGTGTGTGTGTGTGTGTGTGTGTGTGTGTGTGTGTGTGTAAATATTTGACAAAAATTGAGCAACTCTTGTTGGAGTGAGGGAGCCAGGCATAGTTAGTAATTTGGCCTGCTCGTACTCCCCCCCCTTAATTCCTAGAAATCTCTCTACCACCCTTAGGACACCTTACCACTTCTTTAGAGGTTCAAATAAGAAAAGGGGAATCTTTTGACTTAAAGAATAAGCTAAAGGGAAATAATAATTTATCTTAATGAGAAATTTTTAAATAATACAGCAGTTAACTAGATATATACAAATGCTTTTAATGTCAAAAGATAAAACATATCTGTTAGTACCTCTTATCTAGATCTGCTTAAATCTTTTAAAAGTATCTTCCTAAGCAGCGTCATAGCACAGGGGGATCAGCTCGGTGGTTTGTGACCACCTAGAGGGGTGGGATAGGGAGGGTGGGAGGGAGGGAGACGCAAGAGGGAAGAGACATGGGGATATATATATATGTATAACTGATTCACTTTGTTATAAAGTAGAAACTAACACACCATTGTAAAGAAGTTATACTCCAATAAAGATGTTAAAAAAAAAAAGAAGTATCTTCCTAAAGTTTATTTTTTAAATGTTGGCTTTTTTTTTCTTGAAAGCATCTTGTAATTAAAAAAAAAAAAATCCTCAAATCAGTGTGAGAAGTTCTTGATTATTTTGTGAATAATTTATAGTTTATGGTTGGATTTATTTTGTGGCATTACATTCTTGAATTAGTCAGATTACTTTCACCAAATAGTGCTATTTTACTTTTTAAAACCATTTTTTGGTATAGAACACTTTTTATGTTTTCTAAAATACATTAAATGATATATTTATTTTAATTTAAAAACTAAATGATGTGCAAAAAATACCCCACCCAATTTCCATTTGAATGAAATTTATGTGTAAGTTTCTGGTTATGTCTTGTATGTGAGTAAATAAGCCTAGTCTCTTCCCCTTCCCCCACTGAAGTTATGGGTTTATAGCTACACGGGGTGATTGAGATTACTTTGTGTAACTGTTCCTCCTCACCAATAGAAACAAACTCTGGATTAGTCTGTATTTCAAATTACTGGTTAACTTTTGCTCTACCTCCAAGTAAGTGTGGGTTGTAGATAATTGTTTGTTCAAAGCTTTGGATAGATCTTTGATGAAATTTCATCAATTTAGAATAAGTCCTAATGAGCATGCACACATTGTCAAATCTTCATGCCATAACTGCTAATGAAATAAAAATGTTAAGCTAAAATAGTACCCATATAGCTTTTTAAACTTTAATTATAAAAGCTAACTGTCATGGTTTACAAATGACCACAGATATCTTTATTTCAAGGAAATTTTGGGATACTTCATTTATTTACACATAATATATGAAGTAAAAAAAAGAAAAAAAAAAAAGAGTGTGGTTCTGGGCTTTACCACTTACTAAGACTCAGTTTTATAATTTTGGAGAGAGGAAAGTGTATATATTTCTTAGAAGGGGTTGTGTTGTACAGATCAAATATGATATTTGACATACAGCCACTTAATAAGCTATAATGTGCTCTTGGTAAAATAGAGTGAACAGGAGTTATAGTCTGAACCCTGGAATCTATTTCAAGTCCTTGGAGGCTAGAGTAAAGCACCCCCTAAAGACTTGGAAATGAAGAAAATGCTTCATACAAGATAAGTCCCTCTGAGACTTATGTTGTATGTACACAAAATGAATCATGGCTAACATATGAAAAGTCACTGATAAAGTCAATATTTATCTTAGTCTGTAGTTATAGCTTTTTCAATTTATCAACATATCTAAAGAAGTATGTGCTCCTCTGAAGCTGCTCAAATGGCCTTGTGCTGTTGAATCCCAAAGAGATCCCTGAGACAAGGACCAGAATTGGCAGTGCATGAAGAAAGGAAATTTAACTCAGAAAAGTCTGAATAATCTGGTTCCATTGTTGAGGGAGTGCCTGTGGTGAGAAGGATATTTCAGGCCATTAAAATATCCTGTTCATCAGACTCCCCTGGTTTTGTTTCTTGGCTCCAGGCACAGTTCTGACAAGGAATACAGTTGACCATATCATATTTTTGGTAAGTGTACTTATTATAAATTAATAATTAGCTGTTCTTATAGGTCTGATGTACATAGTGTATTAGTTTGCTTGGGCTACCATAACAAAATACCCCAGACTGGGTGGCTTAAACAACAGACATTTATCTCTAGCAGTTCTGGAAGCTGGGAAGTTCAACATCAAGGTGCCAGTAAATTTAGTTTCTGGTAAGGGCGCTCTTCCTGGCTTGTAGACGTCTACTTTCTCACTAGGTCCTTAGATGGGCTTTTCTCAGTGTGTATGCTCAGAGAGAGCAGGTTAGCTCTCTGGTGTCTCTTCTTATAAGGACACTAATTCTTTCAGATTAGGGCCCCACTTAACCTTAATTACTTCTGTAGGGGCCCCATCCAAATACAGCCGCACTGGGGTAGGGCTTCAGTATGTGAATTTTGGGGGGCATAAACATTTAGTCCATAACACTTGGTTACCATGTATCTGTCTCAGAGAGGTGACCCCCACCTTGTACCTTTTTTTTTTTTTTTTTAATCAAATTAGGATTTGGGGACTTGTACTGCTAAGAGCGGCAAACTTTGGTGGGAAACTCGCTAAGCATATCATTTTTTGCTTTTTGGGAGCTATTCTGTGTCCCTTGTGTCATACTTAGACATTGTATGGTTGGCTGAAAAAGCCAGCACATTAAGAGATTTCTGTGTTTCAGGCTTGGCTCTGGTACATCTAGCTCCATGGACCTGAGTCTGTTTCTCTGTAAAATGGCAGTAATAATTGCTCCCCAGGGTTGTTATTGGTCATGATTCTTTAAGAGGAAAATATGTTAAAAACTATAATAGGATACAAAGATGAGGGTTTTTTTAATAAAGATGTGCAGTTCTGTTAGGATACAAAGATGAGATTTTTTTAATAAAGATGTGCAGTTCTATTTTATTATTATTTGCAAACTTAAGAACTTGAACTCAGACCTCCTAATTCCAAGATTAGGACTCTATAAGTGGCCAAACATGCCCATTTTCCCAGAAATAATTGTAATTCTCTATGACCAAGTCCTCTGGGGAAAGTCCCATAAAGTTTTATTTGCACCATCTCGTGCAAATAAACCAAAATGCTGTGCTTTGTTTTGTGAATTTTATCTAAATTCAGCTGCTAGTGGTTGGTGCCCGAAATAAAAGATTTTTCTTAGTGATATATCTAGAGCTTACAGAAGAATAATCCAAAACTGGAAAAATACATCTCTTAGCCCAGCCACTTTATATGTTACATATTGAGAAGTCTGTAAAATGTTAAGGAAATATCCTGTATTGGCTTACCAGCTGGCACTTTTATAGAGAGAAATCTGATTTAAGTTGATATCTAAGGCTGGATGGAGGTGGGGAGGAAAGTAGAGAAAAGGTTTTGATTATTACAGGAGGAGGAAGGAGATTATTTACACTACCTCAGTGATAGCAAGGGGGTAAGAGGTAGAGAGGTAGGGAGAGGGAGAGTAAGAGAGATTATATGAAGAAAAATTCTATTCTGATGATAATTATATTTTGTAGGAATATTGATACTGCCTCTTTTCCCTCTAAATTTGCTACCTTGAATTATAAGGGCTTTTTAGCTTTTTGATTCTACTAAACCATAGGACTTCCCTCAAACTTGAAGCATTTGCTCAGACTGGACTAATTGCTTTATGGTTATCTATCCTAGGTAGGAAATATTTAAGTGCTTTTTCTTCAGTCCTACAGAGTTTTAGGCTGATACCTTAGAAAGCAGAGCTGAGTTCCCATGTGGAGAAAAGCTTTACTTATAGTGTTCTGTGTTGTGAAGCCATGTCTCTGGGGTGTCTTCTTCTGTAGCCGCAGCCCTGGACCAGGCCAGGAGCCATGGAGAAGAGGTGCACAGGGACTTGTGCTCCTGAGTCCTGGCTGTGCCTATATGTAGGTTAACATTAAAAATATTAATTTACGTCACTCATTTGAAATAGAGAGTCTTTGGAGCTTGAACTCTCTGTGCTTTTTAACTTTTTGAAAAATTGTTTAATGATATTTCAGTGTTATTATTGTAAAGCCTCGAGTAATAGAGTAATACATCCTAGTTTGAATTAGGATGAGAGAATGCCTTTAATAATTTTATGTAATATGGTCAAATCTTCGTCTTTTGCTCTTGTAAAGCTTATAATACTTAAACTATCTAAAATTATGACACTATTGTATTCTTCATTGAGGTTCATAATAGTGTAAATGAAATACATTTGCATTCATGTTTTCTTTTAATATATAATGAAAATATTTAGATAATAAGTTAAGGTCAAGACAAAGTCATATAATTTTAATTCATCTAACAGCTGTCTCTTGTCCCCATTTATTCCCTTTTTAAGGTAGCTTACAAATGAAAAAAGCTTTGGTATTAAACTCTGTTTCTTAGAAATCAGGAAATTCCTAGGTTATACTTCCTATAGAATCATATTTCAACATTATTTCTTTGACTATAGTAATTTTCAATTTTCCTGTTATACGTTCCTTTTAAATGCTAAGTAAGCCAAGTTAAGCAAGTTAATATTAGAGTGGAGTATAAACTTTGGAGTTTCCTGACTTTTAGCATTTAAACTTTTTAACTTTGCTTTGGTGGGCTGGATCATGCAATTTAATTTATATAGTTAGTATAGGTATATTCATATTCAAAGAGTAGTGGTTATTTTCTGCCATCACACTGTGAGTAGCTTAAAAAATAACTAATTTGCATCCTAGATAGTGAAGTACTTGGTGTTTGCCCTTCACTTTTGGTAGCTTTTAATTTTCACCTTTCTAGTTATGATCAGAGATCTTTCCAAAAGTTCTAGTACGTTCTTTGTTTTCGGTAGAGGAGTTATAGTTTCATAAATCATCCACCTTCTGTAGATAAATTTGTACAAATGCAAATACAGTTGTATGTGCTAACTGAGGAAGCCAAAGTATTAGGTATTAATTTCCTTGTGAATACATTTTAACTGTTTCTCTTCCCTCCCCTGCAATGAGTACAATCAGAATACTAGTAATAAGAATTCGTTCATTCATTCTGTCATTCAACAGACATCTATGGAAAGTATACTATGTGCCAGGCACTTTCTAGCTATTGGGGATAGAGTAGTAATCAAAGCAAAGTCCCTGTCCTCTTAGATGTTTTTTTCTGGTAGGTGGAGAAAGAACATAAACAGATTGAACAAGTGTATATTCTATCAGGTAGTGATAAATGCTATGAAGAAAAACTAAGTGGAGTATGGAGACAGAGTAATAATGGGGTACTATTTTAGGTAGGGAAGGCGTTTCTCTCAATAAGGCAATATCTAACTGGAGACCTGAAAGAGGTGTGCACATCTTGAGGAAGAACAATCTAGTAAGCAGGAACAAGTGTCAAGGCCCTGAGATGGAAGTGTGCTTGTAGTAGTCCCAGAATATCAAGGAAACTGCTGTGGTGGGGTAAGAGTGTGTTTGGGAAGAGTGTTTCAGATGATACGGTGAGAGTAGTAAGACGGGTGGAGGATGTGAAATCCTGTAGTGCCTTATAGGCCTTGGTAAAACCTTGAATTTTACTGAGTGGAGAATTTTGAACAGAAGAGACAGATGATCTGAATTACAGTCTACAAAGATAACTATGGCTACTGTACAGAGAAGAAGTTGTAGAAAAGCAGTGGTAGAAGCAGAATAACCAATTAGTAGATTTTAATAATAATTCAATCAAGAGATCAAAGTGGTTTAGACCAAAATGACAGTGGTACAGGTGGTGAAAGGGGGAGTCGGGGACTTTGAAGATAAAGATGGTAGGATTTGTTGGTTAGATAGAAAGTGTGAGAGATAATGAGTCATTAAGGATGAGTCCAGAGTTTGCCTGGATAATTTATGTCTCTCTCACTTGTCTGTATTTGCAGGAACCCTTTCCCAACCATTCTGCTTACCCTCAAAAGAGTAGCCACTCTGACTCAGTGTTTATCAAAACTAGCAATCTTCCTTTAATTCTGTTGACGTGCCCTTTTTTAACTTCTCTATAAAGAAGTGGTCAAAATCTAAATGTTTACTAAAAGTTTGAAATTGATTTAAACCATTTAAAATAGTAGATTAACTTTTTTTTTTTAATACTTGTATTTTATGGCAGATAAGATAAAATACAGCCTGCCGATGCAGATATGGAGGACTAGTTCGCTGGGGAGCAAGTCTGTTTTGCTCTTTTCAGTCTCTCATAACTATTTCCTTCCCTTCCCTCAGGCCTCTTAAATGTCATCATTCAAAGAGGAATATCTTACCACCCCATACAAAACACCTGCTCATTACTTTCTGTCTCCTTAACTTGTTTATTTGTCTTCCTTGAATTTATCATTATCTGATATATACTTGTTTCTTATTTTTGTGTCTATCACCCCACTGAAATATAAACTCCATTAAGGCAGTGGCATTTTTTTTTCACTGCAGTAGTCACAGGGGCTAGAACAGTACTCAGCATGTAGTAGTTACTCAGTAAATAACTACACATGAATTGAATGAATGAATGGTTTTAAGTAGATGTCTTTATATGAAAACATAGCACAGTACATGGCACAGAATTAGGGGTTTATTAAATGGCAGCATGAAAAGAAAAATGAACATCCTTGTGGATTGCTTGTGGGAATGTAAAACAGTGCAGCCGGTGTGGAAAACCACATTGTGAGTTCTCAAAAAATTAAACATATTACCATATGATCCAGCAGTTACACTTCTATGTATGTGCCCAGAAGAAGTGAAAGCAGGGACTCAGGTATCTGTACACCCATGTTCATAGTGGCATTATTCACAATAGCCAAAAGGTGGAGGCTACCCAAGTGTTTGTCGACAGATGAATGGATAAAAATATAGTATATACATACCATGGGATATTATTCAGCGTTAAAAAGAAATGAAGTTCTGACACATGCTACAACATGGATGAACCTCGAAGACATGTCCTAATAAGTAAAATAAGCCAGTTACAAAAGGACAAATACTGTATGATTCCACTTATATGAGGTACCTAGTGTAGTCAAATTCATAGAGACAGAAAGTAGATAGAATGGTGGTTGCCAGGGTTAGGGGAGGAGGGAAATGAGGAATTAGTGTTTAACGGGTACAGAGTTTCAGTTGGGGAAGATGAAAAAGTTCTGGAGACAGATGGTGGTGATGATTGCACAATAATGTGAATGTATTTAATGCCACAGAACTGTACACCTAAAAATGGTTAGAATGGTAAATTTTTTATTATGTATATTTTACTACAATTTTTAAAAAAACAACAGCAGAAAGAAAAATGAACTTGAAAGCAGGCTGTTCTGCGTTTGAATCTTACCTTGACCTCGTTGGCTTTCTGGGCTTTTTCATGGCTCTACTCTGGGCTTTAACAAATAGAACCTAAAGTATTTAACGTAATATTCATTGAATTGGCAACATGCCACTGTTATTCTGAGGGCTTTAATTTTATATTTCCTCATTTCTAGCTACTCGGACTCAATTTTATTTATGGTTATTTTTCAGTATTTTTTAAACTTCATTATATATCTCAAATTCTTATTCTAAAGTCTTAAATTCTTTATTTTCTGATGTTTAGGTCCTGTGTTGTACTCTTAATAGATGGTTTACTTTCATTTCCTCCTTTTATTATTTGTAAAAAATATTTCCTGGTTATTAGTTCTCACGTTATTCATTCTTGAGTAATAGGTTATTTATTTTTGACCACTGTTGTCTTTATTTCTCTGGGTTGAATCAGGAGACAGAAACCACAAAGTAATTCAAACAGGGGAAGTTTAATATAAAGAATTATTAAGCTATGATAGGTGAGAAATTCAGAGGTCTCCAAATATCATTTTCTTCTCCTTTGCATATTTTGTCCCTTCTGCTGTCCCTTACTCCCCTTGCCATCTGGAAAGTATCTACTCATCCTTTAAGACTTAAATGCCATCTATTCTTTCCTTATTTGCCCAAGGCTTCCTTAGTGCTAAGTGACCATTTTGCTTTAAACATGCATCTGTTTGTTTATGTATGTCTCATCTCACAATGGAACTGAGTTTTTTCTTATGTCTTAGTGCATTTGGGCTCCTATAACAAAATACTGCAGACCGGGTGGCTTATAAACACAGAAATGTATTGCTCGCAGTTCTGGAGAGTAGAGGTCCAAGATCAGAGTGCCAGCATGGTTGGGTGAGGGCCCTCTTCTGAGTATCAGAGTATCATCACACGGCAAAAGCTGCTAGGGATCTCTCTGGAGCCTCTTTTTGTAAGGCATTAATCCCAGTCATGAGGGTTCTGTCCTAATGACTTAAGCACCTCCCATCTACTAATGCTATCACTTTTGGGGGTTAAGATTTCAGCATATAAATTGGAGGGGGCACAAACATTCAAGCCATAGCACCCTATCCATCTTTTAACCCTTGGTATTTAATGTACCACACAGCACATAGTAAGTGTTAGATGTTTGTTAGATGAATAAATAAACTGTATCCATGCATTCTTGGCTTTAAATAGTTTTTTATTCAAATAACATAATCACCTACCATAACTTAAAAAAATTAGAATTCAGAAGGATACATGCTATAATTGAGAATTATTTGGGTTCTGTGTGTTTATACCTGAAAAAAAAAAAACCTTAATTTCTATAGCTCTTCGATTTCCCTAATGCTTAAAAGTATATTGCTATGTGATAGGTAGAGCAAATTAGAGATGAAGAAAATGAGGTGAAAAGGAGCTAACTGCTGAAATGAATGATGGAGTTGAACTTAGGAACCACCTCTTTTTGGATTATCTTCCTTTAATCTTTCTAGTATTAAAAATCAAGTAGATATTTATTTATTGAGCTCTTCACTATGTGATGTTGTATTAGATCTGTGACTCTAGGTTCTCTTCCACATCTAAGATTCTGTTATTACTTAGTAAGTTTGAAACCCTAAAGAAACCTTACTTAAATATTTTGCTAAAGTAGGTGGTTATGTCAAATATTTGAAATAATTATAAATTACTGTAAAATTATCACATATTAAATAAAATATAATAAAGTATAATATACAGCAAACTCTATGCTGCACTACCCAAAGATATCCTAAAATGTATGTTTTTATGTTTGCATATGCATGTTTACTCACACCAATGTGTGCATATTTAGAATTCCTTAAATTGGCACATAAATTTATAATTTTTTAAATTGGCACGTAAATATAATATGGGTGACGGTACCCCTTTTTTGAGTTCCTGTCTCTGAAAAAATTGTACCATTCTAATTCCTAAGAAGTGCTTAAACTTATAGTACCAGGAAATACAGCCTCTTTGGTAAAGTTTGTTTTCTAGCCAATATAAGACCTTTTGTAGTTGGTTCTGCTTTTTCTAGTAACCTTAAGGAAGATTGGTTCGATAATAAGACTTTAACACAAAGTTTGCCCTGACTTATTCTCAGGAGGGGTCAGGTACAGTTGATGAAATCAGCCATTAGAATGTATTCACAGAAACATCTTGATTCCTAAGAGTTTGAAAACGTAATATTGTATGTCTTAATCATTCAGTTGCATTAGATACATGATAATTCTGTAATGCACCTGGACGAGAGACTTACGGGTTTCAGGTACTCTGTTAAAGGGATACAAATAAAGCATGTTTTTTTTTTAACATCTTTATTGGAGTATAATTGCTTTACATTGTTGTGCTAGTTTCTGCTGTATAACACAATGAATCAGCTATACATATACATATATCCCCATATCCCCTCCCTCTGCGTCTCCCTCCCACCCTCCCTATCCCACCCCTCCCTATCCCACCCCTCTAGGTGGTCACAAAGCACCAAGCTGATCTCCCTGTGCTATGCTGCTACTTACCACTAGCTATCTGTTTTACGTTTGGTAGTGTATAGATGTCATTGCCACTCTCTCACTTCTTCCCAGTTTACCCTTTCCCCTCCCCATGTCCTCAAGTCCATTCTCTACGTCTGCATCTTTATTCCTGTCCTGCCCCTAGGTTCTTCAGAACCATTTCTTTTTTTTAGATTCCATATATATGTGTTCGCATACAGTATTTGTTTTTCTCTTTCTGACTTACTTCACTCTGTATGACAGACTCTAGGTCCATCCACCTCACTACAAATAACTCAATTTCGTTTCTTTTTATGGCTGAGTAATATTCCATTGTATATATGTGCTACATCTTCCTTATCCATTCATCTGTCGATGGACACTTAGGTTGCTTCCATGTCCTGGCTATTGTAAATACTGCTACAGTGAACATTGTGGTACATGACTCTTTTTGAATTATGGTTTTCTCAGGGTATATGCCCAGTAGTGGGATTGCTGGGTCATATGGTAGTTCTATTTTTAGTTTTTTAAGGAACCTCCATACTGTTCTCCATAGTGGCTGTATCAATTTACATTCCCACCAGCAGTATGGTACTGGCACATACCAGTATGTGCAAGAGGGTTCCCTTTTCTCCACACCCTCTCCAGCATTTATTGTTTGTAGATTTTTGATGATGGCCATTCTGACTGGTGTGAGGTGATACCTCATTGTAGTTTTGATTTGCATTTCTCTAATGATTAGTGATGTTGAGCATCCTTTCATGTGTGTGTTGGCAATCTGTATATCTTCTTTGGAGAAATGTCTGTTTAGGTCTTCTGCCCATTTTTGTATTGGGTTGTTTGTTTTTGTGATATTGAGCTGCATGAGCTGCTTGTATATTTTGGAGATTAATCCTTTGTCTGTTGCTTCATTTGCAAATATTTTCTCCCATTCTGAGGGTTGTCTTTTCGTCTTGTTTATGGTTTCCTTTGCTGTGCAAAAGCTTTTAAGTTTCATTAGATCCCATTTGTTTCTTTTTGTTTTTATTTCCATTTCTCTAGAAGGCAGGTCAAAAAGGATCATGCTGTGATTTATGTCATAGAGTGTTCTGCCTATGTTTTCCTGTAAGCGTTTTATAGTGTCTGGCCTTACATTTAGCTCTTTAATCCATTTTGAGTTTATTTTTGTGTATGGTGTTAGGGAGTGTTCTAATTTCATTCTTTTACATGTAGCTGTCCAGTTTTCCCAGCACCACTTATTGAAGAGACTGTCTTTTCTCCATTATATATCCTTGCCTCCTTTGTCATAGATTAGTTGACCATAGGTGCGTGGGTTTATCTCTGGGCTTTCTATCCTGTTTCACTGATTTATATTAATGTTTTTTTGTCAGTACCATACTGTCTTGATTACTGTAGCTTTGTAGTATAGTCTGAAATCAGGGAGCCTGATTCCTCCAGCTCCGTTTTTTTTTTCCTCAAGATTGCTTCGTCTACTCGGGGTCTTTTGTGTTTCCATACAAATTGTGAAATTTTTTGTTCTAGTTCTGTGAAAAATGCCATTGATAGTTTGATAGAGATTACATTGAATCTGTAGATTGCTTTGGGTAGTACAGTCATTTTCACAATGTTGATTCTTCCAATCCAAGAACATGGTATATCTCTCCATCTGTTTGTATCATCTTTAATTTCTTTCATCAGTGTCTTATAGTTTTCTGCATACAGGTCTTTTCTCTCCTTAGGTAGGTTTATTCCTAGGTATTTTATTCTTTTTGTTGCAGTGGTAAATGGGAGTGTTTCCTTAATTTCTCTTTCAGATTTTTCATCATTAGTGTATAGGTATGCAAGAGATTTCTGTGCATTAATTTTGTATCCGGCTACTTTACCAAATTCATTGATTAGCTCTAATAGTTTTCTTGTAGCATCTTTAGGTTTCTCTATGTATAGTATCATGTCATCTGCAAACAGTGACAGTTTTACTTCTTCTTTTCCAATTTGGATTCCTTTTATTTCTTTTTCGTCTCTGATTGCTGTGGCCAAAACTTCCAAAACTATGTTGAATAATAGTGGTGAGAGTGGGCAGCCTTGTCTTGTTCCTGATCTTAGTGGAAATGGTTTCAGTTTTTCACCACTGAGAACGATGTTGGCTGTGGGTTTGTCATATATGGCCTTTATTATGTTGAGATAAGTTCCCTCTATGCCTACTTTCTGGAGAGTTTTTATCATCAATGAGTGTTGAATTTTGTCAAAAGCTTTTTCTGCATCTATTGAGATGATCATATGGTTTTTATCCTTCAGTTTGTTAATATGGTGTATCACATTGATTGATTTGCGTATATTGAAGAATCCTTGCATTCCTGGGATAAATCCCACTTGATCATGATGTATGATCCTTTTAATGTGCTGTTGGATTCTGTTTGCTAGTATTTTGTTGAGGATTTTTGCATCTATCTTCATCAGTGATATTGGCCTGTAATTTTCTTTTTTTGTGACATCTTTGTCTGGTTTTCGTATCAGGGTGATGGTGGCCTTGTAGAATGAGTTTCAGAGTATTCCTCCCTCTGCTATATTTTGGAAGAGTTTGTGAAGGATAGGTGTTAGCTCTTCTCGAAATGTTTGGTAGAATTTGCCTGTGAATCCATCTGGTCCTGGGCTTTTGTTTGTTGGAAGATTTTTAATCACAGTTTCAATTTCAGTGCTTGTAATTTTTCTGTTTATATTTTCTATTTCTTCCTGGTTCAGTCTCAGAAGGTTGTGCTTTTCTAAGAATTTGTCCATTTCTTCCAGGTTGTCAATTTTATTGGCATATAGTTGCTTGTAGTAATCTTGCATGATCCTTTGTACTTCTGCAGTGTCAGTTGTTACTTCTCCTTTTTCATTTCTAATTCTGTTGATTTGAGTCTTCTCGCTTTTTTCTTGATGAGTCAGGCTAGTGGTTTATCAGTTTTGTTTATTTTCTCAAAGAACCAGCTTTTAATTTTATTGATCTTTGCTAGTTCCTTCATTTCTTTTTCATTTATTTCTGATCTGGTCTTTATGACTTCTTTCCTTCTGCTAACTTTGGAGTTTTTTTTGGTTCTTCTTTCTCTAATTGCTTTAGGTATAAGGTTAGGTTGTTTATTTGAGATGTTTCTTGTTTCTTGAGGTAGGATTGTATTGCTGTAAACTTCCCTCTTAAACCTGCTTTTGCTGCATCCCATAGGTTTTGGGCCATCGTGTTTTCATTGTCATTTGTTTCTAGGTATTTTTTGATTTCCTCTTTGATTTCTTCAGTGATCTCTTTGTTATTTAGTAGCATATTGTTTAGCCTCCATGTGTTTGTATTTTTTACAGTTTTTTTTCTTGTAATTGATATCTAATCTCATAGCATTGTGGTGGGAAAAGATACTTGATATGACTTCAATTTTCTTAAATTTACCAAGGCTTGATCTGTGACCCAAGATATGATCTATCCTGGAGACTATTCCATGAGCACTTGAGAAGAAAGTGTATTCTCTTGTTTTTGGATGGCATGTCCTATAAATATCAATTAAGTCCATCTTGTTTAATGTGTCATTTAAAGCTTGTGTTTCCTTATTTATTTTCATTTTGGATGATCTGTCCATTGGTGAAAGTGGGGTGTTAAAGTCCCCTACTATTATTGTGTTACTGTTGATTTCCCCTTTTTTGGCTGTTAGCATTTGCCTTATGTATTGAGGTACTCCTATGTTGGGTGCATAAATATTTTCAATTGTTATATCTGCTTCTTGGATTGATCCCTTGATCATTATGTAGTATCCTTCTTTGTCTATTCTAATAGTCTTTATTTTAAAGTCTGTTTTGTCTGATATGAGAATTGCTACTCCAGCTTTCTTTTGATTTCCATTTGCATGGAATATCTTTTTCCATCCCCTCACTTTCAGTCTGTACGTATTCCTTGGTCTGAAGTGGGTCTCCTGTAGACAGCATATATATGGGTCTCCTTTTCGTATCCATTCAGCCAGTCCAAGTCTTTTTGTTGAAGCGTTTAATCCATTTACATTTAAGGTAATTATCGATATTTATGTTCCTATTACCATTTTCCTAATTGTTTTGGGTTTGTTATTCTACGTCTTTTCCTTCTCTTGTGTTTCCTGCCTAGAGAACTTCCTTTAGCATTTGTTGTAAAGCTGGTTTGGTGGTGCTGAATTCTCTTAACTTTTGCTTATCTGTAAAGGTTTTAATTTCTCCATCGAATCTGAATGATATCCTTGCTGGGTAGAGTAATATTGGTTGTAGGTTTTTCCCTTTCATCACTTTAAATATGTCCTGCCACTCCCTTCTGGCTTGCAGAGTTTGTGCTGAAAGATCAGCTGTTAACCTTATGGGGATTCCCTTGTATGTTATTTGTTGCTTTTCCCTTGCTGCTTTTAATATTTTTTCTTTGTGTTTAATTTTTGATAGTTTGATTAATATGTGTCTTGGCATGTTTCTCCGTGGATTTATCCTTTACGGGACTCTCTGCACTTCTTGGATTTGATTGACTATTTCCTTTCCCATATTAGGGAAGTTTTCAACTATAATCTTTTCAAATATTTTCTCAGTCCCTTTCTTTTTCTCTTCTTCTTCTTGGACACCTATAATTTGAATGTTTCTGTGTTTAATGTTGTCCCAGAGGTCTCTGAGACTGTCCTCAGTTCTTTTCATTCTTTTTTCTTTATTCTGCTCTGTGGAATAGTGGAAATAGTTATTTTCACTATTTTATCTTCCAGGTCACTTATCCGTTCTTCTGCCTCTGTTATTCTGCTATTGATTCCTTCTAGAGAATTTTTAATTTCATTTATTGTGTTGTTCATCATTGTTTGTTTGCTCTTTAGTTCTTCTAGGTCCTTGTTAAACGTTTCGTGTTTTTTCTCCATTCTGTTTCCAAGATTTTGGATCATCTTAGTATCATTACTCTGCATTCTTTTTCAGGTAGACTGCCTATTTCCTCTTCATTTGTTTGGTCTGGTGGGTTTTTACCTTGCTCCTTCATCTGTTGTGTATTTCTCTCCTCATTTTGCTTAACTTACTGTGTTTGGCGTCTCCTCTTTGCAGGCTGCAGGTCCGTAGTTCCCGTTGTTTTTAGTGTCTTCCTCCAGTGGCTAAGGTTGGTTCAGTGGGTTGTGTAGGTTTCCTGGTGGAGGGGACTGTTGCCTGTGTTTTTTGGTGGGTGAGGCTCGATCTTGTCTTTCTCGTGGGCAGGAACGAGTCTGATGGTGTGTTTTGGGGTGTCTGTGAACTTATGTTTTTGGCAGCCTCTCTGCTAATGGGTGGGATTGTGTTCCTGTCTTGCTAGTTGTTTGGCATGGGGTGTCCAGCACTGGAGCTTGCTGGTCCTTGAGTGGAGCCGGGTCTTAGTGTTGAGACAGAGATCTCTGGGAGAGCTCTTGCCGACTGATATTACGTGGGGCTGGGAGTCCAGTGTCCTGAACTCGGCTCTCCCACCTCCGAGGCTCAGGCCTCATACCTGGCCGGAACACCAAGACCCTGTCAGCCACACAGCTGCTAGTGCTGGAGGGTCTCCTGCAGAGGCAGGGGGTGGCTGTGGCTCACCGCGGGGACAAGGACACTGGCAGCAGAAGTTCTGGGCAGTACTCCTTGGTGTGAGCCCTCCTGGAGTCCAATAAGCATGTTTTCAAATGTAATTCTGGCTTCATGTTTATCTATGTAATTTTATAATCCCAGAAACAAAATAAAATAACAGAAAGGGAACCAATATAAAAACGAACAGTATTTTGCTATAAAAGTTCCTAAAAGAGCTGAGCTAGAGTTTGCCACTCTTTCCAAGAGTAATTATCTGAAATACTGAATATAGCTAAGCATTACCAAATATATTCTTATGGGCTTCCTAAAAAGAAATTCTCAGATCCTGTTTTATCTTTTGCTACTTAAATTAATTGAAGAAAAGGAAAGGAAAAAAATAAACTTCCCCTCATACCCTGATTTCATCATTTTGAAAATTATGAAATTATTTTAAGGTTTTATTACTTAAAAGAGTATTGCTTTATTTATCTTGCTTGATATAGACAGAGGAGTTGTCAGAGTTAATCAGTCACAGGTATTAAGGATCTACTTATCAAACACTGTGCTGTGTCTTGCTGAGTTTGCAACTAGTTGTTACCTCAAAAATCTGCCCAGAGTCACACTACTGGATAATGTCAGAAGCAGAGTTAGAACCCACGTTTCCTGACCATAGTGGAGTATTTTCTGTTAGTAAGCACCTATGAGCATATGTGGAGTGGGCTTGATTCAAGACACGTGGAAGAAGTGAGATGTTGAAGGGTATGAACAGGTGGTGGGGAGAAGAGCTGGTGTTCCATGAGAGAGAGAGCTTAGAAGCCTTGGGGAAGAAGAAAGGGAGCAGCCTAATGAGAGTCGAAGGCACATAGTAGGAATTGTTAGTAACCGGGGGTTAGATTAAGGAGATCCTTGCAAACCATGTACTTTTTATGTTGTAGACCCTGGAGTGCTTTTATAGATTTCTCAAACAGAATGACTTGATAAAATTGTATTTTGGGAAGATCATTCTGTGATGGTGAGCATGAAGGATTGAAGTAAGGTAATACCAGGGTGTGGAAAGGCAGGATAGATTGAGCTATCAGGTTGTCGTAGTAGGAATGAAGTAGAAAATTCAAACCCACGAGGCATATCTAGGGAGAAAAGCAATAGGACTAGATTTT
The DNA here is from genome assembly GCF_965194825.1 of Balaenoptera physalus. Taxonomy (NCBI): domain Eukaryota; kingdom Metazoa; phylum Chordata; class Mammalia; order Artiodactyla; family Balaenopteridae; genus Balaenoptera; species Balaenoptera physalus. The sequence goes on along the minus strand of NC_138890.1, from coordinate 82,396,326 downwards.
AGTTTAATACAGAGAATGAAGGGAAGAGTGTAGAAGGATTGTGATCCTGATGCTGCTGGTCTAGGAACACATTTTGAGAGCCACTGTTACAGATCTTGACAGACACGTTTGAAGTTATCCAGATGAGAATGAGAAGGAAGATTTTTTAATTTAAGAAAGTGATCTTTAACTTCTGGCATCCACGGTCTTATTTACCACAGTGGTAGTGTGTTATGAAACTGGCCGGCATCTCAGCATTTTTTCATCTGAACTTTCCATTATTTATTCATTTATTCAATAAATGTTTACTAAATATTTAATATGTGCTAGGCATATTTAGAACTGGAGATAAAGAGTAAGACAGACTTAGCTCCTGCTCTCATGGAGTTTACATTCTCCTGGGGGCCATATATAGACAAATAGGTAAACAGGCAAATTATGTAGTTGCCAGTTGAAGTAGGTCATATGAAGGGCACAAACAAGGGAAAGAAGATAGAGAGTATCAGAGACCAGACTCTGTTAGGTATGGTGGTCTCTGAAGAGATGACCCTGAAGTTGAAACCCAAAAAAGAGAAGGAACTAGGTCTATTGAGAGGAGGAGGCGGGAGTATTATCTTAGTTAAATATTTATAGGCCTTCTAATGAGAGTGGCCTTCTAATTTTATATTTATAAAATATAATATGTTATAAATATTTATATTTATAGTGCTATTATTATTTTTAAAAAGTTATATGATAAGGCAAGATGAAAAATCTTTATTCTAGGAACTGAAAGTAGACTAGCTTGCTTATAAGTTTGGGGAAGGGAGGCAGGGGGGAGGTGAGGGAGAAAGAGGAGAGAAATCAAGGGCAATCCTTGGCTTTCTGGTTTATGTAAATAGATGAATAGTATTGTTTATGGAAATGGGAAGAACGTGCGTGTTTGTGTGTGTGTGTGTGTGTGTGTGTGTGTAGGGTCAGGGGGAGCTCAGCTGTTTTTTGAGAGTTTGGTTAAAGAAGCAGTCAGTGAAGGTGATTAAAATCATTACTACATTAAAGTAAGATTACACAGTAAGATTAAGATTACACAGAGAGGAAACTTTCATTATTACTAAGAAAATTAGGATATCCCCTAATTTTGGGGGTGTTTAAAGTAATATTGGTACCCACAAAGATTAAAAAGTTAGAAAGTCAAGTAAAAGATTAAAATTCTTAATCAAATGGAAAAAAGACAGATTGTCCAGAAGGGAAGTGAAAATAATAAATTAATATGTAATCATAAAGATAGATTGTTGGTGAGAGAGGCCGTTGGCTCTTCAGAGAATATAGAAAATAATTACCACGGACATAGAATATCTAACATTATCGTTGAAATATGAAATGTTAGTATTCATAGGGGTTACTAAAGGGACAGTGTCAGAATTGAAAGGAAAAAGCAGTTTCTAGGACCTAAAACCTAAAAATCTTAGCAAACTCCTTGAGAATAAAATTTAAATGCCTAAAATAGTTTTTAAAATCTGGGTTTAGCTAGCTCAGTGCCCTAGAATTTCAATGACTACATAGAAAATTAGCTCATTAAAATGAAAGTCAATCTTGTTTTTATTTTTAATGTGATATTTCCCAGATCTCTAAGGGACCATTGGAAGGATTTAAATATTCTGTATCCTTATGAAACTGAATTATATAGGCCTCCTTGAATTTAAAAAGTGTAAAGACTTTCCAAGTAGTGTTCAATTTAAACTTGTGGCTTTCTTTCAGAAGGAAGCTCTGTTCTGAGAGAATACGATTTTGTTTACATTTGGAAGAAATAGATATTGGTGTTTTGTTCGCCACTTATGTATTCATCATACTTACCACAGTGCCAGACACATAGTAAACATTTAGTCAGTAGTTTTTGAATGAATAAACGAATGAATGAATATGAATTTTACATTCAGTTTTGCTTTTTCTGGAAAGCTGATAATCTACAAAGCAGTTCATTTGTGGTATGTGAGGAGATCTCTCTCCCATTAGTGCATTCAAGTATTGTACAGTAGCAGGGCTATACCTAAATAGTGTTAGTGTTGATCAGAAATGGGCTAGAACATTTTTGAGATTGTGTTTCCATGCATTACAGAAGAGACTGGTATTATTTATTTATTTATTTATTTTTGGTTAGAATTCTTACTCTAGTATTTTCTACGTATGAGTATGTTAGTGATATAATTTCTTAAGTCTTCCAAGAGACTGATATTATTTTAAGCCAAATAAAAATTCCTTTTCGAATTTGTGTGAATTTTGATCATTTTGATCAGTCTCCTGTTTACGGCTAATAATCTACAGTCGACTGTGTCGTCCCTCAGTTCCAAATATGAAAGGATTGAATTCATGCTGCTTTTGAGAAGAAATACTGTAAAAGAATATTGGAAACAGTTATATGAATAATGAGATATGCCAGGACCTCATTTTACTTGGATTATTTTTGAAAGTTTAGTAGATGTACTTATTACTACTCTAGTCACATATAGAAAAATGACAGATGTTTCTATCTGGTCCATAGTTCTCTGTTCTTAAAAAAATCTGGCATGTTCTTTTGTATTTACTTCCTAGTTATGTATCCATACTTCCTTTATTTTGCTTAGTTATGTATCTGACTTTTTTTTTTTCCTGAAGCTCTTAATTAAAATCAGCTTTTCCTCTACAATACTTAAAATTAATTTGGGCTCCTTTTTCTCATGATCCTGTTACTCAGTGATTGTTTTCTCAAATACTTGTTTCCAAGACCTTTGTTAGTTTTATGTAGACATATTTTAGTGGTTGGAGTTTCATCTCCAGCCAACCTTTCTGGGTTAATAATACTGCTTTACCCTGGCTTCTAGGCTAGAACCTCATCAATCATGCAGATGTAGAATAGGACATAAGGAACACTGAAGAAGCAACATCATCTTTCATTCTAGCAGCAGTGGAGAGGATCATTATTTACCAAAAGGAAACAGATTGAGCAGAGATTTGACTATGTTAAGTGCTATTATTATTTTTAAGAAGTTATGTGATAATTCTCAAGGGTTGAGCTGTTTTTAATGTTTTTTATGCAAAAACATTTTATGGGCTTTTAGCCAGAGAATTTTTATATATAAATGGTAATAGAGGGACAGCGTAACATTTATGAACTTGGAGGCAATGTGATGTAATGGACTTGGGACTTTAGGAGCAGATGCTTTGAGTTCTAACCCCTTCACTTAATAGTTTTGTAACTGTGGGCTAGTTACTTGACGTCTTTGGGCCTCAACTTCTTGTTTTGCAAAATGGAAATAATGTGATTTATTCTCCAGAATTTTGAGGGAGTTGAATGCAAGTATATACACAAAATGCCTAATGAAACTTTTGGCACATTAAGTTTTTCTCCAAAGACAAATAGATCCTATTGCTAAGTATAGAAAGGAAGACGTAAAAAAAGTTTCTTCCTGATTTGCTAGAGCTTTGTGCCCATAGATCTCTATATTGTCTTAACCTGTGATCCATAATGATCCCAACAAGGATGTGTGTTTTAAGAAGGCATAGAGTTTTTACTTTTTTGTTCACTTTGAATAAAAAGTCAGTTTGTGCTCTGAGGTCCTAGGTGGCTGCTAGATAACAACGATATGGGAAGATGGAGGATGGACAAGGGGAGTTTAACGGGCCCCTCGTCCTACTTCCACCTGTATTTTTCTGTTTTAGCTTTTGTATTTATGTGGACAGTATTGTTTGAACAAAAGGATCAGTGTCTTTCAAGAAAGTTTGGAAAACCAAGAGCAGGCTCAAGCATACTATTCCTTGACTTCCCTTTCTCTCGGGTCCCACTCTGCTTTCTCCTTAGCCTTGGTGGGGCAGGGAGGAGGGAAGAGTTTTCCAGGCCGTCTTCTTGGTAGAGTTCTCAGCCAACAAAACATCACAGAAGAAGGGTCCTATGCAAAGAAGGCACTCCTGGTAGAAAAGTTCCTTGACCTGCTTAGCTCTAGGATTGATCTCTGCCCATACAGAGGCACATTTTGGGCCATGATCAGAAATTTTCCAACTTTGAAATAACAAAAACAGACATCTTGCCTCTGATTACTTTCTCCTATTTGTCCTTATTGAGAACTCTTTGATTGACCTTTACTATTTTTGTTTTCTTCTTTATCTGTCTAAGACTCTAGTCCATCATTTACTCTCTTTTCAGTGTCCTAGTCTTCCCTGAACCCACCAGCAAGAACTGTGCTTCTGGATAAATCTATCTGACTTTACTCTGCCATCAAGCATTAAGCATTGCTGGAGAAAATAACACACTGGCTGATGAGTTGCCTAATAATTTCTTGAGCTCTGAGTTCCTTCTCTTTCAGTTGTCCGAGTGACTTCTCTCTCCTCCATCATCCTCTCTGTTGGCCTCTTACCATCAACACGTAAGCATGCTCAAAAGAATCCAGCATCAAATAAAAGTAACAAATGAATCCATCTGCTATTTGAGATGCCTCCCTCTTTCTCATATTCTCACAAACTTTTTAAACAAGTTGTTTATTTTCATGGTCTTTAGACCATTCCAATACTGTTTCTGCTTTTGTAAATTTATTTTACCTTCCTGCTTAATAATGCTTAACAGCTTTCTCATTACTTTATGAGAGAGTCTCATATCCCCAACCTTACATTCATATCATTCTATTTCCCCTTTTCTTGTCATATGCACTCCCTTCATTTCATCAGATATACCTGGTTTTTTCTTCTGTCTCTGGGTTTTTACAGGTTCTGTTTCTTCTATCTAGAAAGCACTCTCCTCGATTTCCCCAACTCCTCGAACATACTGTTCAGTTGTCACGTGTCATTTCCCAGGAGATTTTCCCTGACCTGACCTGACATGCCTTAGTCTTCCTCCTTTATACCTTATCTTCATAGCACTTGTCACATTTGTAGTAATTTATTTAATGTCTTTCTTCCCATGTCTTTTAGTGTTAGCTTCTAAAGAGTAGGGATTTCATTGGTCATAGGGCCTGATACTTGTAAGGAGCTCAAGACATATTTGTTGAAGAAATGACTGAATAAGTGAACAACTTTATTTCTCCATAGCTCTGTAGATCAGTGTGTCTTTGACCTTATGAAGCTTCTTTTCATTGGCAGTGTATAATAATAAGTTTTAAGTGGAGGTGCAGCAGTTAGTTCCTCTACTAGAGTTATTAAGCAGTGTACTCAATAGGGCATAATAGCTGTATAGCATATACACTTTTTCTTTATAATCCTCTGCTTTTTGCTTTTTAAAAAAGCTAGAAATATATAATAATTTCAAACTTTTTTATTAGGAAGATGAATATTTTGTTTCTTATGACATTTTAAATTAAATCACATGTTTATTGACTACTATTTAGTGTATGCCCCTAAATGAAAAACTAAAATATAGGTAAAAGATTTTTATCAATTTTCCAAAAAATGTTTTTCTAAAAATAAAGTACACTTTATAAACAGTTAAGGAATACATATATCCAAAAGAGACACCAGAAATTCTGTTTTCTACCTAAATATATTAGACTTTTCTCAGCTCCTAATACTCTAGTAAATAAAATGTTACAAAACATTTATAATAAAGAACAATTTGACAGCTGAAAGTACAGCTAAAAGTATAAGGTAAATTAATGAATATATAAAGGAGCAGAGAGCAGTGACATTGTACTCATTTTGTAGATTTCTCATTTCTACACAAAATAATAATGGTATGTGCATTTAAGTACAGTCAAATATTGCACATATATACAGAGATTGCTACCATGTTTTATGGATTAGTAAAGAGTGTTAAGTGGAATTCTGAAGATATTTTAGTGTTTAAAAGTAACCTTTATATCATTTATAGAGCTACTTTAGTGCTGTAAAAAGAATCCCCGTCAACATACCTACCTGTGAATATGACAAAGAAGAATGACAGAATTTGGTTTACCACTAGGAAGCAGATTAAATGATCTCGTAATTACTTCTCGTATTAACATTTACATGTAACTATATTCCCAGCATATTCTAATTCAAACTCAAAACAGAAATTTAGAAATGAATGTAGTTTATATTTAACTGAGTTGAGAAAACATATGGTAGTAATTAAATTCTTCCTTTTTTTTTTTAAACAAAGCTTTTTTATGAATAAAATTGCTGGCTTCCAAGTACTTGTACTTTAATTAAAACAACAACTGTACATTGTAATCCAGATTTTCCTCTTAAATACTTACTTTATATCTTATACTTTATTTTCTTTAAATTTTAGCTCTGTGTCTTGGGTAGAATTCTAAGAGAGTAATAATGGACTTTACCCTGCAAAAAAGCAGTGTGGTAATATAGTAGCCAAGTGACAGCTTTTTCCCTCTAAGTATATAGATCCATAGTCTGGACAGGAATCTTTATGAGTGAGATAACACATCTTTCTGTCAGTTTACAACAGAATATTGACTCTTTCAGTTTCCAGTAGCTGTAATGGAAACTAACCTAGATGAACATCGCTACTTACTTTGCAGTAAGTGACTAACTACTTGACCCATTATACTTACGGTGGAGAAAGAAGTAACTTGTTCATGACCTGCCATAATTTACCCCAGCAGGTCAAGCTTTGATTGCCTCCTGTTTATTGATTGCCTTAGTATGCGCATTTGAATTAAATTATGTGGTAGAGGCAGGATATATCTAGGGGGAAAGGAGATGGAGTTTATTTTTAAGGAATTCTTCCTGCAGGAATTGGAGCCAAGAGTTGATTCAGAATAATCAGTTTTTGCTTATTTTCTACGAATAATTGTGTGATTTGGGAAATATCTTTGTTGCTTTTTTTTTTTTTAATGAAAACGATCTATCGCTCATATAGTATCATGGTAAAAACATTATTTGCCACATAATTACTTAAACCATGCTTTTATGAGAATAATAAATTACATTTATTAAGGGCTTATTATATGTTAGGGTTCATTCTAAGTGCTTGAAGTCCTACGTCTACTGTGGAAGCCATAATGCTGCGATCATGCCTCTCATACCTCTTGATACAGCTTGAGTTCAGGCACATGATTTATGCTCAACTGGTTAGAAATCTCTGCATGAAACTTCACATCTGAAAAAAGCAATACAAAGGAATAGGGGACAGTTACAAATGAGGCAGTGGTACCAGCAGTGGTAGTGGTGCCAACATTCTCAGCAGAGGCTTCCTAAGCCAACTTTTCTTTCCTTCAGCATGATTTTCGTGGCATTTCTGGCCTCCTAGTGCTCTTTAGTTCCAGCTTGTTTCCTAAGTCTGTTTCTTCAGCTTCATTTATGTGTCCTTTTCTGCTTAACTTAACAGATTGCACCTGCTCCTGCAACCAAGAACTCTGACTGGTACAATTATTAGTGGCAGTAATTGGGCTTAATCTCTAACTATCTGGAAATATATCCTTTTGGTTTTTTTTTTTGGTAGCTACAGCTGTCAAAACCCTGAATTTCAGTTAACGTTGTAAAAGGGAATTTGAAAGGGGGAAATTATAGGTTTTAATTATTTCAGTAGTGGCATCAGAAGGAAACAACGAACATCTAATTAAGAATACTATTTTCAAGAAATTGTTCATATAGTTCCACTCTAGAAAACTTAAAACATTTTTTTGTAGATGTTATTTTTTGTTCATATAATTTTTATTATGAAAAGATATAATTTGTATTGGGCATGTATTCCTGATATTATGGAAAACATCCCTTTGATTTTCTTTTGAAGAATCCACCCCTTCCTTGCTCGTAGGGTAAGGCCACACCCACCAGCCAACTCAGAGATGGTGTATGTGACCTATACCTAAGCAATCAGCACATTGTGTCTCCTTACGTACATGGATTGGTTCAGATTGGGTGAGTATATATCAGTATATACTGATAGGAAGATGGCTGTAGCAGCTTCAAGCACTACAGCCTCACACATCACATGGGGCCTGAGAAGGAGGCCAACATATCAGAAAGTAGAACTGAGAGGATGGAGGGAGAGAAACTGAGTCCTGATGATATATTTTGAAGCCTAAATCCAGCTATGCCTGAAGCCATTCCTACTCATACATTTTAATCCTTTGAGCCAATACATTACCTTTTTGCTTATGCTAGTTTAGGGCGTAGGTTTCTGTTGTTGGCCACCAAGAGTCCTAGTCTCTTTGGGATGTAAATGCTAAATCATCTTGAATTGGCATCGTGGATTATTGCCACCACATTTTAAAGGTTAGCTTTTTATTTATATTTTAGTTATATATACCTTTTATACATGAAATATTAACAAGGAAAAGCAACTCATACTTGAAGGTGAAGAATTAATCCAGAAAGAGATGAGAAAGAGATGAGAATTCAAACCTTGAATTCTATAAAACTTTAAGATAGCTGCATTTTTACTTTCTGTATGACTTAAATCTGTAAAACCCAAGTTGAGAAACAAAACTTAAAAAGAATATTATAGTCATGTAAGACGTGTATTTTAAAAAGTCAAATTAAACACATTACAAACATTTGCTGAATTGTATTTGATTTGTAATAAGCACTTCCCTACATTTTATACTGTTATTGCCTTATTATATAACTTTCTGAAGTTTTGATGTTGAAACATTGTGATTTTCTATCAAACATTGTGACTGAAAATATGAGCGTATGGATAAGAATCATGCTATTTCCAGATTTTTGTACATAAATATTTTAAGTAGGAAAGTATATTTATTAATACTGCCTTTAACTGCCCCAATGTCATTCAGTATCCCTGTATTTTCCCTTTACCAATCATTCTTGGTCTGAAATTGAAATTGATTTTCTTCATTTCCCTCTTGCTTGGAATGGATAAAGAAAAGAACCAGTGAAAGCACTCCAGGGGGAAGATGCCCTCAAGAGCAAACTCTCAAAAACCTATGTTAGTCAGGATTCTTCTGGGTGTGAACGTCAGAGATCTAACACAAATTAACTTAGTCAAAATTTGCTGGCTCAAATAGCTACTGTGAAACAAGAGGTGAATCTCTAACCTCAGTCACGGTGGGATGCAGAGGGGTTCAAGCAGTATCACCACGGCTTTGTCTCTACATTGTTCAGTTTTACTACTCTTTTGTGATGGCTTTATTCTCCAGCAAGTACTCTCTATGGACTGCATGTGTCCAAATGTCTATCATTCTTATAGTTCCAGACTTCAGACTTCGGATAAGTATGAATGACTGTTGTTTTCCCCAGTGACAATTTAAAAAAATCTCTGGTGGGTGGGGGAACCCCAGAAACTATTGGCCTTGCTTGGTTCTCATGGCCACCAGGGTTTGGGGATGGAAGGCCACATGATTGATAGCTCTATCAGTATCACACTGAATGGAGTTGTGATATTTCCAAAAAAGAAAAGATGCCAGTGAGACAAGTATAGAAGTCCTCTTCCCGTAGGGCTGATCTACTTCCCATTGCAAGCTGTTCTGCTTGCTTTTGTTTCCCTATCTAATATATCATTCTTGAATTCAGTTGAATTCAATTGCCTCCTTTTGAAAAGATGCAAATGCTACTTCTGGTAGGATTTAGTTATTTATATCCAGTGCAAATTATATAAGAAAGGTTTCTTCTACTGTGTAGCTGGGATCACCTGTGCTTAAGGACTGGAAATTTTGGCTCTGGAAAGGAAAGTAGGTATTTTGAAGGTTGGCAGTGTAGCAAAGTGGTAGACAGCATGGACTTTGGAAGCCATGTGGACCTGAGTATGACTTTGCCACTTCCCAACTATATGACCTTAGGCAAGTCACTTAATTTTTCAAGTCTTCATTATTTTAACCTGTAGGATGAAAATAATACCTATATCACAGAGTGGCTATGAAAATTAAATGAGGCAAAATATGTGAAGCATTTATCACAATACCTAGCATGTAGTGGGTACTTGGTAAGTAATAGCTTACTGGATATTATGATTCGCACTGGTAATAACAATAATAATAAACACTGTCTCTTGCCACCCTTGTTCCCAAATGCTTCCCAACTACCTAGGATTAAGAGTTTGAAAAGGTTCTGTAGTTCAGCTACATTAAGGTTCACATCAAATTTTCCAAGTGAGTCTGGAAGTCTGATTGCTGTTCATAATGTTGGTTCTATGGGGAAAATTTTCTTGAACTTGAAGAAAATATATTTTTGTAACATAAGTGATTCTTCAGTGGAATTTGCTTCTCTTTGCTGTGTTATTGTTGTTTTTTAAATTATGTTTAGTTTTTCCTTTTATGAGGGTCAATCAAGTAAGTAAGGGTCAGAATCTATTTAATAAAATGCTAGAATTAAAGTATACCCTAGCAGAATAAGATATATTCGCAGAGGCTGCTGATGGCTATAAGAAGTTGTGTCATAGCCATGTGACTTGTTGTGGGGAGAGGTGCTTAACTTAGAGCCTAATTAAGCCACAGATGAAATTTCAAGCGTTTTCATTTTGCTTTTATAGTCAGATATTTAACATTTCACTTTAAAAGTCCTGTCATAACTTGTGGCCCTTTACAGTGGTGGGCTGACTGACTCAGTATGAGGAAATGTGGTTATGGTAAGCAGGCACAGAATTCAGCTGTTTTGTTATTAATGAGAATAAATTCATGCATGAATAATCATAGACACACATAGCTAAAATGATGACTCTCTAGTATAAAAAACTTAATAGCCAACTGTGTTAACATTCCCATCCCTGCTTTGGTGAATGTAGGTGATTATCATGATATTAAGAAGTCAGAGTAATGGAGTTGATATTGTACTAGCTTACCTTTAAGAAAATTTATTTATGACTATAGACGGTGATACTTTATTCAGACATCCCTCATGCTATTATTAGTCACAGAAATGCTAAATCTGTGTGTATGGATGGCTTGTCACAATCTAATATAATGATTAGGAAAATAATTAATATAGTGTACTCTAAATGATAAATTTTTATCTTCATATATAAACGATAGCACAAATATTCAAATTTATCAGGAAAAGGAGACACTAAGCAAAACCTAAGAAATAATGGATATTGTTTTAGTGTGACATATGATTTTCTAAATAAAGCTTAGAAGCACTTAGAATATACCTGTATTCCTGTTCTTTCAGCATGTGCAAAAATAACGTCTTGATAATAAAGGTTTTCTTTTTATAGATTGTCAGTAATTTTTATCAGAAGTATATAATCAAGAAAGGATAATTGTTTCTGCCAAATAAATATCTATCCTTTTTTATGTTTTCTGCAGTAAACACTTGTGGCATTTTTAATATGTGGGGTTGTTTGCCACATTTTGCAGAGTCTAGTTCACAGTCATAGTCTTCAGTTTTGGAAGAGAGCATGAAAAGGTCATTCCATTTGATGGTAATGTGCTTTGTAGATATAATATGAAATTAACACCTTAGGCAACAATTTTTACTTTCTAAAATGTCATTGTATTTCATGTAAACAGTTGGGTTTTTTTATCTTTCTTGCCAATAAGAATTATAAGTAGAGTTGAGGACAATTTTATTTTTATAGAAATAGAAAATCAGTGGAAGAACTCTGCTACTTTTTCTTTCTGAAAGTGCGATAAAGTGTAAATTACCATAGGCCCCCATGGAAGGAGCCAGTTACCGTTTGAGTAGAATCCAGTTCAGATACTGAAGCACAGAGAGATTACATGACTTGCCTATGTTATATATTGAATTAGTAGTAGAGGTAGAATTGAAGTACTAGTGTTTCGGAACCAAACTTGGGTCTGCTCGCAATAAAGCCAATCTGCTGACACCGGGTTGTGGTGAAGAGAAGTGCAGCATTTATTGCAGGGCTCCAGGCAAGGAGTTCAGGACAGCTAGTGCTCAAAGCACCCAAACTCCCCATGGGTTTCAGCAAAGCATTTTTAAAGGTGAGGTGAAGGAGGGGCATCCCAGGGAATGTGATCAGCTCATGCATAATTCTCTGATTGGTTGATGGTGAGGTAACATGGGCGGTATCACAGGGGTTAACATTATCAGTCCTTAGGCACCAGTACGTCTGGGGGCTCTGTGCTCATGATCATCAAGTAGTTAATTTCTTACATTTGGTGGTGGTTTTAGCATCTGTAGAACAACACAGGAAATGTGCATCAGATACTATTATCTAGGTACTTCAAAGAGGAGCTAGAGCAGAGGATATGGGGCAGGGAGTCTGTCCTGGGAAGGCCCCATAAGGTCCTGCTCCGTTATACTAGGCCCTAATTCTCAAGTCAGTTCAGCGCAGAGCCAGAGCCGTGGATGCTTTCTTTGTGGTTATTATGTGAAAGGCTTGACAACCAAAGATGTAAAGAGAGTGGTCTCAGATGCGTCTCCCCTCCCCTCTCCTCTCCTCTCTTCTCACACACATAGTCTTAGTTAGCTTGAGATAGATATACATATACATGTATATATAAATCTAAAACCACATATATATACTGCCTGCTACAATTAAAACTTAATTTCATAGTCTTAAGTCAAGTTATCCTCAGAAATGTCCATTGTTACCCTTAAAAAGAAAGACTTTAATATTAGTCACAGCTGGAGAGAGAAGAGGAAACTTAGAAGGAGCAATTTAATTTTCAAGTACATTTTGGTTTTCTCCTTGCTCTGTAGTAGAGATGCATGCTTTTAGTAGATGTTCACCTTTAGAAGCCAGTCTCTTGCCTTTGACTGAATAGAAAGAATTATAAATACTGTATTGACACCAACTGGTTGCTGTGGAAATCATTTTAATGTTATAAACTGACACCCTGACCACACTGCAGCATTAAATGAAGAGTATGAGAAGCTGCTGTTTGGTTTTAAGTCTGTAAAGCAAATGCTGGGAAGGTTTTTGGTTTACCCAAAGTTCCACAGCCTGTAAATGACAGAGATGGGACTAGAACCTAAATATTTGCACTCTCAATCAAATTCTCTTTCTACTGCCCTAAATTACATTTTTCTGAAAAGTAATATGAGTGGTTCATATAGGGAAATATTGCAATGAGGCTTAAGTTACTGTTTCTTATCTCATGTTCACTTAGGTGTTTTCACCCTTCTTTTCTGTACCTTCTGCATTAATTTTTCTTTTGGATCTGGTTCCTGATGATGTTGAATATTTAGAGAAATACCTGCCATTTTTGAGGAGAAAATATCTAATGTTACCCTCATTCTCTATTTTATATTACAGGCAGAAGGAGAACTAGAGCACAAATTTGTCTTCCCTCTTACTCATTTGAATAACAGAATATGTTAAAAATAATTGTAATATGCAAACAAAAACATCACGCAATGAAACTACTTATATGCTTAATAAGAATTCAGCACCATAATTAAATTGCAAAGTTTAACATCATTGTATTCCATTTTAATGTTAATATTTGATCTTACTTATAATGGATGTCTGCATGTAAACTTTTTATTTACTATAGAGGTTTTAGTATAGGATATTAAAGAAGACATTCAACTATAACTGGATTTTTCTTATGAGCTCCGAGGTTCCCATAGCAATTTTAGACAACACATGCTGTTTTACTGGAAGAGTAACTAGAGGATATAGTCTGATCACTCTCTACCTCCCATGGTAAACCTTCTGTTTGTTTTGTGAATTTAGTAGTTAAAGGTGCATGATAAAACTTGTCATCTCTGTTGGATGATGCTAAATCAGATGGTAATAAAATGGCTGCCAAGCTCCAGCAGCTCTTCTTTTTATGCCATTAAACATCAGTTTCCTAGATGGTCATACATCTGGTGTGTTCAAAACCTTCTTACTCTGAAAGGACTAAAATGTACAACGTAAGTTTTAAATTCCAAAGTAAAGGGAGGAGGGGGATTCTTCATAAGTGAAAACGTTCCTCAAACATGCAAAAGAAAACAGAATTTTTTGTGGAAATTTATTTTCACTTTTCTGACCATTATATGATTTTCCTAGCAATACAAAATAATTCCCTGCAGTTCCTCCCATTTACTTGTTGAAGTAGAAAAGTACATTAAATCTTAATTAGCCATACTACCTATAGTAGCATCTGGTGTTACTGAGTTTCTGCAGGCATCTGAAAGCAGTGTAGTAATCATTCCTTACCTGGAGGAAAAGATTTCAGCATTCTGTTTCATTAGGTGTTTTTTCTAGTCTATCCTTCAGTTACATGATATGTTGGGGGAAAAATTATATATTCAGTTAACATGATTTGTTGAGAAAATACGCATATGCTTACACACACACATATGCATATATGTGTATTTGTATATGCACCTATGTGTGTATGTATATATACACATATATATATACATGCATATGTGTGTGTTGTGTTTGTATGTATATATTTATGTTCCTTTCTCAATAGTATTCTATTTCATACCTTGGAAAATATAAATAACCACCAAAAATATAAGATCAAGATGGCTTCTTTTAAGAAACTAAGTTGTTATTCCACTTTTTTTTGCCTTCACATCACAGATATTAAGAAAACTAGAGGACTTAATTTGGCTTAGACATTTTTTAGCATCTGTTTGGTTTTTACTTTGTTTTCTTGACTCGCTCAGTTATAGTGGGTTGGCCAAAAAGTTCTTTTGGTATTTGCTTCCTTTTATTGTGAGTGTTTCTTATTTCTCTAAAACACTTTGAATTCCCCCTCCACTGATTCTTTTCCCTCCTTTGTTTGTTTACATGCCTCACTTATGTGGTAGTATCTGAAAGTAAAAAAGCAATTTAGAAACAAAGTTGAATAAAATTTCATTGTTCTTAACTCTGGAGATTGTTTACTGAGGTTATTATCTTGTTGATGAGTTATCTTCACATCAAACATTCAGGATATCAGTTACCAGACACATCATATTTAGTTATGGTGGGCTTATGGTTGTGTATTGTGCAGAATTCATGAAGGCGTTTTCTACAGATTTATCATGAATTTATGGCCAATGGAACTGTTTAAACTTCCTAATCCATTTGTTCCACTGAGTAGCCTTAGAGTTAAAACAGCAGTTTCCATTTCCCTTATGGGTAGGTGAACCCATGCACACATTTATCATTGATTTCTAGCACTGGAAAAATGTAGAAAGTGGGTGAGTTGCTCTATATTCAAAGGAGGGAGAATATTTGGGAGGAGTTTTCCTGAAAATAGGATTGGTGAAATAAAAATAAAATTTATATTCACCCTAAGGGAGATAAACTACCAGAAGCAAAGCTCTTTGGTAGATGCTTGAATCAGGGATATAATCCAACCATGGTAGAGTATTTGGTTTGACTTTCCTTTGAGAAGCAGGGACAACCCATGGTGTTGGGCTGGCAGGCGTGAGGAGGCAATCACCCTTCTCCTCTCCCTTCCTTCGCCCCAAATTATAAATAGAAACATTGTGTCCAAATAACTGCAAAGATACAATCTAGCTTTTTTCTTTTCCTATTTTAATAAGCCTTTTTATTTTTTAAGAATTAAGGTTAGCAAACTTGAGAGAGAATCTAAAAGTACTCTTTCAAATGTTTCTGATCTTCAGTTGAGTTACTTGAATTAGACACATCTATTAATATAATTATTGCATTACTACATCCATTTTATTATATGCAGTCTAGAATACCTGGTCTTTTTACTCCTATAATCCTGAAATAAACATTTAATTTTTAGGCATTACAAATGCCCAATAGCTGTGTTTTTAATTAATGTGAATTGTATTTTTTTTGTATTAATAGTTTAGATGAATCTGTGTATCCAAGTCTTGACCCACTGAAATGAGTAATCCTTTGTATTAGGGAAGAACATCAGTAGGATTAGAGATTTCTTGACTTTCTCGATCCTTCTTGTTAGTCCTTCAAGAGACTGCATAAAGATGATAAATAGGTGTTCTGTCCTATTCACCAAGTTTTCTCCATTGATTTCAGAACATTACATTGTCAGAGAGAGAGGGAAATATCAGTACTTTTTTCTGTATCACACTCCCCACCTTTAGCACTGCTTCCCATTCTTTCTTTTAGCCATTATTTACTGAGGACCTACTGTGAACCAGAAGTTGTACAAAGCTCTGGCAATATGTGACCTTAATCATTCTGACCATTATGGAGTTACAGTTTAATAGAGAAGGCAGAAAAGAACGTGGATTCCTGAGTCACACTGCCTGGGTTTTACTCTTGGTTGCATCACTTCCTGGTGAAGTTGGACAAGTCACTTCATCATTTGTTTCAATTTCCTTCTTGCTAAAATGAAAATAACAACTCTACATTAAATGAGATAATGCATGTGAAACATTTAGCACTCATGTTAGGAGAGGAAACTTCTAGGCTACTATCTCTAACCCTGTTAAAAAAGTGATTTGACCAGCTTTATTCAGTTATAATATTTTTATTTAGCTTTTGTAGCCTTTTCCCAGTCCTAGTATAATACAGCCTCTTGAATACACTCTGGTCACCTTTTCTTTTCTCCTTCAAAAGCTCCTGGTATTCTGTCATTTCTTGGAAGCTTCCTCATTTAACAGCTCTTGGCTAGACATTCCTATCCATGTAACACTCATGACTCCCATTACACGCTGTGCAGTAACGTGCAGTTACTCCTTCCTTGTACATGTTGCTAATGTGGATTATTTATTTACTTATTTGAGGTGTGACTACTGGGTATCTTTTCAGTTATTTATTATCTGTCTCTTGTTGTAAACACCTAGAAGGGAAGAAACCATAGCAATCTGCACAGTAGGCATTTAATAATTGAAATAAGTGAAAACAATTTCCATTCTCAGTAGAGGAGAGTATAGCTTTCTTTCCCCAGGCTGTTTACGTGGTTGAGAACAAACAGGACTGTCAGAACTGTCCATCTTATCCTTTAGATGCAGAGGTGTGTCAAGTTCTATTGAACCCTTTGTAAAATGAATTACCTTTTTCATTTTTAAGTTTTTACAGTTTTAAATGTGTATTTTCCAGTTTCAACTGTGTACTATTTCTCCATTTTAGCTCATTTGTTAGATTAAACTTTGGGAATGTCTTTTATTGTGAATAGTAATTTTCTAAATTTTTACTTTTGTTTTGCTTTTTGATTCTTTGACTACTTTCCCATAGCCATTCACTTTCTTCCAAGTCTTACTCAGAAGCCATTCAAAGCTCTACAATTAGATTACGTTTATTAACCACCCTATGATTAAGCCATGTCTTCTTTTTTTCGTTTTTATTTACAGTTTGCATATTATGTGCTGTACTTTGACTCATTTAATAAATAATTACTCTCCTTTCTTCTTATAATTCTGTCTGGAAATTTTCATTTTCATTTTATTTTCTTCCTTCCTTTACAAAAACTAGAGATCAAGTGTAAAACTTTCTGGATAAGTACATACTAAGGCTTTGTGTACCTAGACCTTCATATTTTCACTGTTTTACAAGAGAAGAGGTTGTCAACTGACTGCTAACCACATAAGATGCCAGTTTGATGTGACAAATCTGTCCGTTAAGACTGATTTTCCAAATCGTATTTCTTGGAAACACAAAATAAAAGCTGTGGAGTACTCTGTATGATTTTTAGTTCTAAGGATGTAGCATGCAAGTATTACTGTTCTCATTTTGGAGAGCAAAAAATAGACTAGGAGAAGTAAAGGGATTTATGCGTTATTTCTCCATTCATGTGGTTAGTGTTGGCTAGTATGTGTTGGTATTACTGAATCTGAACCCAAGTTCCCTGTCTCCTGTTGAATGGTTGTAAATTCAAATGAAAACGCTAAGAAAAAAGTCAACATTAAAAATACAATAGCAATTGGTGATTTAGCACAGGGCATGAAATATTACCTCAAGTCATAGTATGCTCATTAAAACATTTTAAATTAACTTCCTCAAGGCATCTCTTAAAGTATGTGGTTTTTTTGTTTTTTTTTTAATTTTTATTTATTTATTTATTTATGGCTGTGTTGGGTCTTCGTTTCTGTGCGAGGGCTTTCTCCAGTTGTGGCAAATGGGGGCCACTCTTCATCGCGGTGCGCGGGCCTCTCACTATCGCGGCCTCTCTTGTTGCGGAGCACAGGCTCCAGACGCGCAGGCTCAGTAATTGTGGCTCACGGGCCCAGTTGCTCCGCGGCATGTGGGATCTTCCCAGACCAGGGCTCGAACCCGTGTCCCCTGCATTGGCAGGCAGATTCTCAACCACTGCGCCACCAGGGAAGCCCCAAAGTATTTGGTTTTATGTACTTAAAAAAAAATTTTATTGACAGATTTGTCAGTCTTCTTTAAGATATTGTTAGCTACTCATTCACTGAAATAGTGACGTACTAAATAAAAGATAACTTTTCATATAGTCACTTGCGTTGTTAAACTTAAGCATTTGATGTTAAGATTATGTATATACATATATATAAACACACATATACAGACATGCTCATGTTTATTTGTGTTATTTATAAATCTTTTTCTCTAGGAAAAATAATAATTATTTATTTACGAAGTTATTATTGACATTGTTGGGATGACAACAGAGGAAGATTTGAAATACAATCTAAGTATTATTGTAGAAGATGTACTCAGTACTTTGAAAACTGCCTAAAAGCCACCTGATAAATGAGTGAGCATTGTTGGCAGGTAGTAGATCATGCTACAAACTTACTATCAGATAATGTTATTCATCCAAATATTTATGAATAACTATCATAATCAGTGTACTCACACCCCATATCAAATCCATTAACAAATCCTGTTATCTCTACTTTCAGAGTATATGCTAAATGTAATTACTCTCACCACCACCTACTTCAAAATTAGATTTCACCTTTTGAGAGACACCTGCCCCATGCATTTTATCTAAATTGGGACCCTATTTCCCAACTCCACATTCTTTCCCTCTATTCCACTTTATTTTTTTTTCATAGAACTTTCCACTTTTTGATATTATATCTTTTTTTAAAACTTATCACCTGTGGTTTATTGTTTGTTTCGCCATTAGATTGTAAGCACCATGAGGGTGAGGATTTTGTCTTTCTTATTAATCCAGTGGTCACTAAATGTACAACAGTACCTGGCACACCTTAGTTATTCAGGAAAATGAATGTAGGAAGGAATTAGTGCTGTGGAGATATTGGAACTTGGTGCAAGCCATGTAACACATTTTTGCTTAACACATTTTTAAAAATTAGGGAATGAGTGAATAAATGAATGTAAAAATTAGGCTTTGGTAGTCCACTTTGGAAAAATATTTGTCATTATCTACTGAAATTGAACATACTTATACCATGTAACTCAGAAATTCCACTTCTAGGGATATACCCCACTGAAATGGAGATGTATGTTGTGGACAACCGTGTTCGTAGTAATACTATTCATGAGAGCTCCAATGTATAAACTGCCCACATGCCCATGAATAGTAGAATGGATAAGTAAATTGTAGTATGGTTATACAACAAAATACTATACATCATTGAGAATATACAAACTATAGCTGTATTAAACTATGGATGAATCATATAAATATAATGTTGAGTGAAAGAAGCCAGAGGCAAAAGAGCACATATTGTGTGATTTTACTTATATAAAGTCCAAATCTATGTTTTTAGATGTCAGGATAGTGTTTATCCTTGAAGGGATGGCACTAGAAGGGGACATGAGGAGGTACTCTAGTGTTTTATGTCTTAAAGATAGTACAACATGACAATCCTAGTCTTAAAAGAACTAACTTAATGAAGGAGCAACAAACTAACATTAGGCTGACTAAAATAACTAATGTATAAAGTGCTTTGAATGAGCAGAGGATGAAATAATTAATTCTGTTGAGGTGTGTGTGGAAAGACAAAAATAAGTAGTTTTAATACCTCTAATAGTTTTAATAACCTTTGGCATAAGCACCAAAATTTTTTTTGAATTTTATTTTTTTATACAGCAGATTCTTATTAGTTATCTATTTTATACATATTAGTGTATATATGTCAATCCCAATCTCCCAATTCATCCCACCACCACCCCTCCCCCTGCTTTACCCCCTTGGTGTCCATATGTTTGTTCTCTACATCTGTGTCTCTATTTTCTGCCTTGCAAACCAGTTCATCTGTACCATTTTTCTAGATTCCACATATATGCGTTAATATATGATACTTGTTTTTCTCTTTCTGACTTACTTCACTCTGTATGACAGTCTCTAGGTCCATCCACGTCTCTGCAAATGACCAAATTTCGCTCCTTTTTATGGCTGAGAAATATTCCATTGTATATATGTGCCACATCTTCTTTATCCATTCGTCTGTCAGTGGGCATTTAGGTTGCTTGCATGACCTGGCTATTGTAAATTGTGCTGCAATGAACATTGGGGTGCATGTGTCTTTTTGAATTATGGTTTTCTCTGGATATATGCCCAATAGTGGGCTTGTTGGGTCATACGGTAATTCTATTTTTAGTTTTTTAAGGAACCTCCATACTGTTCTCCATAGTAGCTGTATCAATTTACATTCCCACCAACAGTGCAAGAGGGTTCCCTTTTCTCCACACCCTCTCCAGCATTTGTTGTTTGTAGATTTTCTGACGATGCCCATTCTAACCGGTGTGAGGTGATACCTCATTGTAGTTTTGATTTGCATTTCTCTAATAATTAGTGATGTTGAGCATCCTTTCATGTGCCTCTTGACCATCTGTATGTCTTTGGAGAAATGTCTATTTAGGTCTTCTGCCCATTTTTGGATTGGGTTGTTTGTTTTCTTTAATACTGAGCTGCATGAGCTGTTTATATATTTTGGAGATTAATCCTTTGTCCATTGATTCATTTGCAAATATTTTCTCCCATTCTGAGGGTTATCTTTTCATCTTGTTCATAGCTTCCTTTGCTGTGCAAAAGTTTTTAAGTTTTATTAGGTCCCATTTGTTTATTTTTGTTTTAATTTCCATTACTCTAGGAGGTGGGTCAAAAAAGATCTTGCTGTGATTTATGTCAAAGAATGTTCTTCCTATGTTTTCCTCTAAGAGTTTTATGGTGTCCGGTCTTACATTTAGGTCTTTAATCCATTTTTGAGTTTATTTTTGTGTATGGTGTTAGGGAGTGTTCTAATTTCATTCTTTTACATGTAGCTATTCAGTTTTCCCAGCACCACTTATTGAAGAGGCTGTCTTTTCTCCATTGTATATCCTTGCCTCCTTTGTTATAGATTAGTTGACCATAGGTGCGTGGGTTTATCTCTGGGCTTTCTATCCTGTTGCATTGAACTATATTTCTGTTTTTGTGCCAGTACCATATCGTCTTGATGACTGTAGCTTTGTAGTGTAGTCTGAAGTCAGGATGTCTGATTCCTCCAGCTCCATTTTTTCCCTCAAGATTGCTTTGGCTATTCAAGGTCTTTTGTGTCTCTGTACAAATTTTAAGATTTTTTGTTCTAGTTCTGTAAAAAATGCCATTGGTAATTTGATAGGGATTGCACTGAATCTGTAGATTGCTTTGGGTAGTATAGTCATTTTCACAATATTGATTCTTCCAATCCAAGAACATGGTATATCTCTCCATCTGTTTGTGTTATCTTTGATTTCTTTCATCAGTGTCTTATAGTTTTCTGAGTACAGGTCTTTTACCTCCTTAGATAGGTTACCAAATGTTTTTATAGCATAAAACTTAGAAGTTCTTTTCTTTTTAATTAATAGAATCCTCAAAACCAGATAATTTTATGATGAAGAGGCCAAGCGCTTTTTAACAGACATTGTCTTAACTTATGGCAAACTAGAACATTCCTTAATAGAGAGAGATTTTATTTCCAGACTTAAAAACTGAGTTTTTAAATGTTCTGAATCACAGCAAGTTGAAAATGATTAATAAAATATGTAAACACTATCACAATACAGTGTCAGCCCTCAGAAAAATAAAATTTTATATCAATAATAAATTTCACTGATGAACCAATGGAATATCAGGTAACAAACATGGATGAGATAGCATTGGCACAACCATCAAATTGACAAAAATGTGAAGGTCTGGTATTTGCCAAATATTTATATAGGGAAATGGGAACTCTTTTATACATTTCTGGTGGCAAAGTAAATTGGTACAGCCACTTTGAAAAGCAATTGTATAACACCTAGTAATCTTCGAGATGCACAAACCCTATGCTCTGCAGTTCACCTCTCCAGATGTCAGCATGAACCAACATTGTACATGTATAGTGGAACCAAGCAGAACCCTGCAGGACCCCCGCCCCCACCCCAGATACAAACGCTCCTCTTTGTCCCCTGCCTTTTGTTTGTAGAAAAACTGAAGTCTCCCAGTCATCCCTGAGTCACAAAAGAGCAGGCTTAAGCAGTTAATGATTAGCATAATACAGTCACAGACTCAATGTCTGGTGCACATTCTTGAGTTGTTTTGCAGATACTATAACTCCCATCGGAGGGAAAAAGCTAACTGCATGATAACCAGATTGTAGCCATGACATAAGCTGCTCCATCTTGAGCAGTACTGAATCTATAGCTAGCACTATTTGAAGAACTGGCCTTAAGAGAATGGGATTAACACTATTGCTCAAAATAATCTATATCTTTGTGGTCATCAGAGGAAGTAGCTTGTTCTGCCTGTATACATAACAGGCAACTAAAATTGTCAGCAGAGAGGTGCTACAGACCCATCTTCCACTCTAATTATACGGCAACCTATGTAAGTGTGAAGAAGTTATGGAAGACAGACCTTGGCCCCTAATCCCGTAGAAATGGAATTATGTCCGACGAGTGGGGATTTGTAAGCAGCTCTTTTGCCCCTTTCCTGTTTGTCTGTTTTTGTTCCCCTTAAGCCTTAATTATAAAAATGAGATCACGAGGTAACATTTAACCTAACTCCTGACTTATGTTCTACTAAATGCATACAGTACCTTGCCTAACCTATTGATTCTTTCCCTAGACTAAAAGAAGTAGGAATGAAGAATTAAGTAGTTAAGGAATGACTAGCTCTGTAACTCTAGCAGCCCCCTTAGCAATCCTGCAGCCAGACCACATGGGCAAGATAACATCTGAGGAAAGATCATTAGGAGTCAGTCAGCCTTCATGCAGTGGAAAATGACACAGAACCTAACCTTCTGTCTCAATGATTAACTGAGATCACTTCCCCCTTTTCCCTTTAAAAATCATCATGGCTGAGCAGAATCTTCAGAGTTGTTTTTTGGGGACATGAGTCCACCTTTTCCCCAGACTGCAGGCTTTCTGATTAAGCAACTTTCCTTTCTACCAACATTTGCCTCTCGACTACTGGCTTTTGAGCAGTGAGCGCCTGAACCTGAGTTCGGTAACAATAGGATGATTGTTACATTTGCAGTAGTGACAAAGTAAAACAGTATCATGGCCTATTCTAGCTGGATAATTAAGCAGGTTTCTTTGTAATGTGAGACATCATATAGCAGTCAAAGTGGAAACATTAGACTTCCATTTTGCCAAGATAGATAAATTTCAAAAATCAGTGCAGATTGAAAAAAAGAAAGTTGCAAAATGAAGTGCACAGTAACAAGAATTGTATAAAATTTTAAAGCAGTAGTATGCATTTTTAATGTAATGAAAATAGAAAGGCTGAAATATTATCATAACCTGTAAAGTATCTCTACACAGAAAATACTGTAGTACAGTTTCTTTCTTCTGCAAGGGTTTAACTAGAGGTTTGAGGGAAGAAAGGTGAAGTATAAAAGTTAATGTTATTTGAAATTGCCATTAACTAAGCAAAATTTCAGTTTTGCTGCCTGATAGATTACCAGGAGGTCATGTTGTTAAATGAAAGAGTTTGTTTGGTAATGGTTATTATTTAGCTTGCTATTTTTACTCATTAGTGTATTAATATAAATTTGTGTAAAGGAATTTCTAGTGAGGCTCAAATCACATATATAGATGAAATTTTTCAGTTGCTTTTCAAATATATGGAAAACTTTAAATACATGGATTTTAAAGGTCAGGAAAGTTCAGTACATATCTGTTTGTAACTGCATTTTACACACACACGTACTCAACAATTCATGAAATAAGATTATATTATACAGTGATATTTAAAACTTGAAATACACATACAAGATAATGAAGTGTAGTGGCTAAGAGCACAGACTTGGATCAGACAGAACTGCATTTGAATTCCAGCCCTGGCAAGTTAACTTACCCTTTTAAGCCTTGGTTTTCTTAGCTCTTGTTAAATAGTGATAATTCCTACTTCATTTTGTTGATTAAATGAGAATCTGTGTAAACTACTTAGTACAGTGCCTTCATACACAGCATATTCAGGAAACCATCAATATTTTAATTCTAACTTCTTTCTCCTGAAAAACAATTTGATGAGTATCATTTGAAGTTTATGATTCAGCTCTCAAAAGTTTATTTGATTCATAATGTAACTCAGAGTAATATAAATAAATAGTACCTAGAGTGAAATGACCATCTGTAGCAGTGGTTTGATAGAAAAGTATAGTCAGACAGTGTTCCAGTTTGAAAAGCTGGAAGCTATACAGTCATCTTTTGGTATCTGTAAGGGATTGGTTCTAGGATTTACTGTGGATACCGAAATCTGTGGATGCTCAAGTCCCTTGTATAAAAAGGTGTGGTATTTGCATGTAACATACACACGTCCTCCTGTATACTTCAAATCATCGCTAGATTACTGATAATACCTAATACAATGTAAATGTTGTGTAAATAGCTATGAATACAATGTAAATGCTGTGTGAATGGTGCTAAGTTGCTGGTGCGTGGTAAATTCAAGTTTTGGTTTGTGGAACTTTCCAGATTATTTTTTCCAAATATTTTTGATCTGGGGTTGGTTGAACCCACAGATGCGTTACTTGCTCATACGGAGGGTCCACTGTACTTTCTCCTCTTAAAGTTCTAAGAATAAAAGTGATAATCCTGTCCCCATCCACCCTTCTATCTTGTGAGGAGTAGGAATGAATATATACACATATATATATATATGTAAGCCTGTGGTAGTAGCTCTGGTTGCCTGGGGCTGGGGCTTTTTGCGGAATGGGGCTTACAAGGGGAGTGAAGATTGGGACTGAAGTTCCGATGACAGAAGACGCTGGAATGCCATGTTGTGACGGGGGAAAGGGTGTTGGGGTGGGGAGATGGGTAGTGGAAGACGTAAAGTTGTAGGCCAGGGTTACAGGTGCAGTAGAAGTTCTGAGTTTTCAAAAAATAACCATGCCAGCTGTACACTATTTCAAGAAATACTCTTGGCATTTCGTTGAGATTAGATAACGAATGTATCACATTTTATCATCCCAATAATCTTTATTTTAAGAAAATTAACTGGATTTCCAATTGTTTGTTTTAACGTGAGATTGTTATAGAAGTTAGTACAGACATTAAAGGCTATCAGCAAACCCATGTTAGAACTTTAATGATTTTAAGAAAGAAAGAGTTTTGTAAATGTATCTGACACTTAAAACTACCTGTTTTAGGGTGTCTATAATAAAACATCCGTCACGTGGTTCTTTGTGGTCAGTATTTTCAGGAATAAACTTGGTGCATAACACTGAATGCTCTTAGAAGATTATCTCTGTAAACTACACTATGACTAGCGTTCCTTCTACAAAATGGGAATTAAATAAATATGTTAATGAGTAGCTGTCTATGGAGATAATATACTTTATTTCTTTTATTGGTTTGTTATCTTTGATAAGCCTGCTTTCTTTTAGAGAATCAGCATGATATAATTTGCCAAGGAGACTTAGGATATGAAAGTACAGTGGACCGTTTTGAGTATGAGAAGTTCAGAGACCTTCTGAATATATTAATGATTACCACCAAAGCACTTCTTTTTTTTTTTTTTAAATTAATTAATTAATTTATTTATTTTTGGCTGTGTTGGGTCTTCGTTTCTGTGTGAGGGCTTTCTCTAGTTGCGGCAAGCGGGGGCCACTCTTCATCGCGGTGCGCGGGCCTCTCACTATCGTGGCCTCTCTCGTTGCGGAGCATAGGCTCCAGACGCTCAGGCTCTGTAGTTGTGGCTCACGGGCCCAGTTGCTCCGCGGCATGTGGGATCTTCCCAGACCAGGGCTCGAACCCGTGTCCCCTGCATTGGCAGGCGGATTCTCAACCACTGCACCACCAGGGAAGCCCCAAATCACTTCTTGATACTTGTTCTTCTAATAATGAGTTGTAAAGATGCCAGAGTCAAACTGAGAGGTGAATGCCAGGCTCCCTCACTATCTGGGTGACTTGCTATTTCACATCCGTTTTCCAGCTTTATTTTAGCATGATTCAAATGTGTGCCTCTGCAAAATGATAAATTACCACAAGCCCTGAACTTTGGGGTCACTGTGAAAATAGTCACTGAATATCAAGGGTCTATATAAGGATTCTTAACCTATATGGATTCTTTCTTCAGAAGGTCTATGAAAGTCCTGAAATTGCTACATTTTGTGTATATGTGCATACACATTTTTTTCCTAAGATGTCTGTAGCATTTGTGAGCACTATCAAGTCTGTAACCCAAGAAAGGTTAAGGACCAATCGGTTCGAAACCTCTTCAGAACTCTTTTACATAGAGTAAAGGTTTGCCATCTCATTTCCTTGATATACAGCATGTACCTCTAGAGGAATGAGGATACAATGTTTGTTTACTTATCAATCTTACTTTAATTTTACAGTCCAGAAAATTTGTGGCCTTTTCATAATACAGTGGTATTTCTTTTTGATGAGAATTCATATTTTAATGCAAATGCAGTATCACTGAGTGAATGTGATTGATAAAATGTGAATGATGCTTTACATAGTTTTATTATTTACGTACCTGAATTCATTATTAAAGGGGGAAAGAAGAAATTTTTCATATTTTACATGTAGTTTGTTTTATGGAGTAAAATAGTTTAAAATAAATTTTGGATTGAATTTAAAATGTTCATATTCAGAAAACACCTGCCTTTTTTTTTTTTTAAAGAAAATACCTGTTTTTATGGAAATACTAAACCCTAACACATTCTATAGAAATAGGATCTTATCATGCAGAAAATGGTAGTATAATATATAGACTAAACCATAGTTGATTATTATGAGTGTATGTGAATATTTTGTCCTATTTGAATTGGACTTGACAATAGAGTCAGAATTCTTCTTTAAAGCTTTAGCTATTGCTTCCTGGACCTTTGTGTTGCCCAAGGGAAGCAGACTTCCTAGAAAGTGGAACTGTAGAGAGAGTTGAAAATGAACAAGAGGATTAGAAGATGTAATTACAGTGTAACCTTAATTAATATTTTTGAACTAGACAATGAGTAATTTATTTGAAAATTCCAACACCCAAGGTCATAAAATTTATCACCTACATTAATGAGCAAATGTGGAGCTATTTTGCTGACTTAGGAATTAAATTTTTGAAAACAAGAAATTTTTATTCTGTCACCAAAGAAAGGAAGCACAATGGTTATGTTAATTAATAAAAATACTGGAATTAATAGCCATTTTGGGGTGTTTACTTGTTATAGACACTTTTACATATTACCTCATTTGATCTTTACAACTGTATGAGATAAATAAAACTGCCATTTTGATGAGGAAACTGAAACAGAGTAGCTTGTTCAAGGTGTTCTTTGGGACCTTCAAAACCAGGGAATAATAGGTGCTCAATATTTGTCAAATTGAATTGCATTGATATCTGTGAATCTCTTATCCTTTCCTTTTTTAGTGTTTCCATTTCCCCATTTATCTGTGGATAAATTATGGCCTCAGGACCCGAGGCCTTGATACGTATAACATGGAAATGTCCCCAGTGAAATATGTGCTACCCTGTCAGCAAGATTGTTTAGGAGAAATATGACCTATTTTATATAATCCTATGTAAAAGGTTAGTGAAGTAGATTTCTTATACCTCCACTCCTTCTTGTTAATCACCAGTTCCTGGACTGGTGATTGGGTGAAATACTGAAGGTCTTTTCTGTACAGCTTTCTTTGCCACTAGAGATGGATCCTTATTTTTCTTAATAATTTGGGTAGTTAAGCAATCCGTAATATAGTTTTTGCTTACTTTGATTTGGTTTTTTGGGAAGGAGAGTATATTTTATGGATATACCATAATTCTATTTTTGCTCTCATTTTGCTACCAGCCTCATTTTAAAATAGTAGCTAATTCTGTGAATGATAACAAATTTGTGTGTTGTGGAATATGAGAAAAAGAAATGAAAATTTATATAGTATAGTCAGCATTTTATAAAGATCTATGTATATGAGGAAAGTTTACTTACATTAAATATAATTCCTCAGCATATTTTAAGTGTTATAGCAAGTATTGGTGCATTATGGTCAAGTTCATTTAGTTGAAGGGAATATGATAGAAAATAATATTAAACGATGTCCTACTACATCTAACTTTTATAAAAGGGAGCAATTTTTAAGAGTCTGTGAAGATTATATCAAATATTTTATTTATGCAGGTGTAGTACTATATTTAAAAATAAATGGATTTTTTCCTTATTCTCATTTGTTTATAATCACTATTTTAATATTGCCTAATTATTTAGATCAATCCAGAGTGTGTGTTTTTTTTTTCAAAGGAAGATTTGCTTTGTGAAGAAAATTTTGGTATGAATAGTAGAAGATAGACTGAGTACGTAGAAGAAAAACAATATTTTTCCTTCCTAATATAGAGGTCAGACTAGAAAAGCTGCTCTTGAAGTTGTCCCTGTGGGAAAGGAAAAGCCTTATCATTTACAGAATTTGATATCAAGGGGACAGTTGTTTTGAAGTAAGACAACCCAGACCATTACAGCACTGATAATTTTCTCCAAGTAGATTAGAGGTTTAATCATAAAAGAACACAATGTCCAGTATTTTTTGATACAATGTTTTTGCATACAGAAGAAACATTTTTAACTTTAAGGAAATTCTTTTTCCTTAGATTTATATTTTTTAACCATTATGTAAAAGTTTTTATTATTGGAAAAGGAATAGATAGCAAACTGATCAGAAGATTTTACATTGAGGAGAAAATTTGAATTTCTACGTAGTTTTTATTAGTAATATTTTCTGTTGTGGTTCTGTTGATTCAGAAGATTATTTTACTTCTCAATGATATACATTACAAGAGTGAGGAAAAGTTGATCACATAAAATGCACGTAGCACGTATGTAATATTTACATAAGCCAAAAAGTTTTGTTCTTGGGCTTTGAATAGAAATATAAGACAAATCTGATGTTCTCATAGGAACAGTTTCCAAAATAATAGTTTGTTTTTTTATCTAAGACCTGTATTTTTACCAAAATTATTACAAACTTCATAGTTAATCACCAGTAAATTTTACACGTCTAGATAGAACTTTCCAAAGTGGCTATAAATTAAACATAGCAGTTCTAAATTATAATTTTTTTCAAGTTTTTATTATATCCTATAATTTCTGTACGATATCTTTAGTACTAAAAAGATGAAAACTTTTAAATTGGGATTGTAGAATTCAGAAGGATGGGGGGGCAGAGGGTAGATTTTAATAGATCCTTTTGAAGATCCTTTTGAGTAAACTGAATCATTAAATAGCCATTTAAAAAACCCACAGATTTATGTATTTTTATGAAAGGGTTTTTAAATTCTGAAGGTAACAGATGACCATTATAGATGATTTGGAAAATACAGAGAAATATAAAGAAGAAAAAAGAAATCACCCTGATTCTACCACCCAAAATCATCAATCGCTTAATAGTGAACTCTTCACAGATATTGACTACTATGTAGATTTTGGGTTGTTTATAAATTTTCACAAAAATAGTTTTGTCTTGCACAGTTTCTAAGGATACTTGCTAATGACAGCACAACACAGTTTTCTAAATACATTAACCCAACTTGGTAAACAAAACCAACAGTTCTTTATTCAAAAGTTCAGGAACAGTACATGGGCTAGCTGTAGGAGGGAGTTTCTCTAATCGAGGTTTGGCATACATTTTCAGAGAGCAGGGAAAGTGGAACCATATTTCCAGGAAGTAGTCTCTTGGCGAGACAGGATAGAAGAAAGAATAGATATTGTAAGAACCCTTTAGGCCCAATCTTGGGTAGTAAAGAATTAAAGACTCCAACAGAACTTATATTCAGTCTTTTGTCATTAGAAAATTTCAACTAGCCTTGAATAGGGCCTTGAGTCCTCCTTGACATGAACCTTCTTAGAGAGTGTTATGGACTGAATTCTGTTCCCCCCGAATTTATATGCTGAAGCCGTAGCCCCTAATGTGATTGTACTTGGAAATAGGGCCTTTAAAGGGTTAATTAGGGTTAGAGGTTATAAGGGTGGGTCCCTAAGCCAATATGAGGGATGTCCTTATAAGAAGAGGAGGAGACACCAGGATTGCATGCACACAGAGAAAAGACCACGTGAGGACAAAGCGAGAAGGCGGCTGTGTGCAAGCCAATGAGAGAGGCCTCAGTAGAAACCAACCATGCTGGCGCCTTCATCTTGGACTTCTTCTAGAACTGTGAGAAAGTAATCTTCTGTTGTTTAAGCCACCCAGTCTGTAGTAGTTCGTTATGGCAACCCTAGCAAACTTAATAGAGAGTAAAGCTTTGTTTTGTTTTTTTTTTAAAGAATAATGGGTCCCCAAAGATATCAGGTGCTAATCTGTGGACCCTGTAAATGTTACCTTATAAGGAAAAAGGGTCTTTGCAGTTTTGATTAAGTTAAATATCTTGAGATAGAGAGATTATTCTGGGTTGTCTGGATAGGCCCTAAGCACAATAAAAAAATGTCCTTATAAGAGAGAGAGGCAGAGGGAGATTTGACACAGACATATATAAGAGAAGTTGATGGTATCCCTAAGGTAGAGACCAGATATGGCCACAAGTCAAGGAATACTGGCTGTCACTAGAAGCTGGAATAGGCAAGAAGTAGATTCCTAGAGGGAGCATAGCCCCGCTGACACCTTGATGTTGGCCTAATGTAACTGTTTTCAGGTTTTGTGAGTGAATAAATTCCTGTTGTTTTAAGCCATCAAGTTGGTGGTAATTTGTTACAGCAGCCATAGGAAACTAAAACAAATAGGTACTAAAAATACCAGATAATTTTCAGCATGTGTTGAAGGAATCTTAGGATTTTGTGTCATATGAGATTTGCCTCTTATTTTATGAAGTTATGAATTATGTTGATTATTTTTCTATTGTTGAGCCATCATCTTATTCTTGGATAAACTCACTTAATTCTGATTTTTTTTAATATACCAGTGAATTTGATAATATTTTGATGATAGTTTACTTAGAATTTTTTTTTTTTAATTAAGGAATGAAATTAGCCTCTAGTTTTTCTTTTTCATACTGTCTTTGTCAAATTTTGGTCATAAGGTTATGTCATATTTGTTTGAATGTGTGGCTGGAGCCCCGATTATGCTAACTTTGAAAGCCAGATATCAACGCTAAAGCTTCCTGTGTAGACAGTTGGGAGCTATTGTTGGTTCTTTAGCAGTAGAAACCTCATGAAAGGGGTGGTTTAGATAATAAGACATAACAGTGCATTTAATAGTCATCTATAGTTACCTATAAAACATAATCAGGTATTACAGTCTCAGATAACAAATCCAGGTACTGAGTTTCTTGAACATATTCCACTCCATTCATGTTCTTCAGCAGTGAAGGCTTATGTGGGTTATGGGACATTCATAACCCACATTGGGAAGCAAAGGCACACTAAGCCACTAAAGAGTGAGTGACTGAAAGGTGACCATATTTATCTTTGCCTTTTGATTCTTTTATTCCATTTTGTTCTTGTTTGGAAGAGAATCATAAGAATTGTAGGCATCATAGAATCATAAACTTTGGGAATGTTAGTGGATGATAGGAAAATATCTGTGTAGATCAGAGTTTCTGAACTGTGGCTTTGGATTCTGTGAGAAAAAGAAGAGTGGAGATATTACTGAGGATCTGTGGACCCATGTGCAGCCCAAGCATTATCTAAACACTAAAGAAAAAATAACATTCATCTGTTATTCCAGATTTTCAATATACTAAATTATCTCATTAAAAAATCTATATCATCAACTGAACAATTATATTTTTGAATTTGTGGTACATTTGTTTGGTTTTTAATGTTTTCAAGCAACATTAATCTACCTACTATTCCATGGTAGTCTGTAATTTTTTTGTTCATTTGTTTGTTTTAAAGGGACTGTCTTTTTTTTTTTAATATCTTTATTGGAGTATAATTGCTTTACAATGTTGTGTTAGTCTCTGCTGTACAACAAAGTGAATCAGCTATATGTATACATATATCCCCATATCCCCTCCCTCTTTAGACTCCCTCCCGCCCTCCCTATCCCAACCCTCTAGGTCGTCACAAAGCACCGAGCTGATCTCCCTGTGCTATGCGGCTGCTTCCCACTAGCCATCCACTTTACATTTGGTAGTGTATATATGTCAGTGCTACTCTCTCACTTCGTCCCAGCTTCCCCTTCCCCCGCTGTGTCCTCAAGTCTATTCTCTACATATGTGTCTTTATTCCTGCCCTGCCACTAGGTTCATCAGTACCATTTTTTTTAGATTCCATATATATGTGTTAGCACACGGTATTCGTTTTTCTCTTTCTGACTTACTTCACTCTGTATGACAGACTCTGTGTCCATCCACCTTACTACAAATAACTCAATTTCAAAGGGACTGTCTTCTAATCAAACACCAATCACTTTCTCTTACTGCTGAGGGTATTCATGATTATACTGTTACTCATGTTTACACATCTGGTTAGTCAGACTCCTGGTCAGAGCCTGTGTTTTCAAGATTCCTTAGAAATTTTATGAAGAAGAGTTCCTAGATTTATAACATTAATTACTGGTGTTTAACTGAAAAAGTATAGGTACCTGCATCTTGACCTTGAGCTGTGCATAGATTGAAAGTTATATTGTTGCATTTTGAAAGTTAACAAGATAGCTCCTGTTTTTATAAAATTGTTCTTAAATCAAAAAAATTTTTTGTACTTTCAATTTAGTAAACTATTTTTGAGGGGGTCCCGCTGATTGTTTTGGATGTTACGTTTTAGT
Source organism: Balaenoptera physalus (assembly GCF_965194825.1). Lineage (NCBI taxonomy): Eukaryota > Metazoa > Chordata > Mammalia > Artiodactyla > Balaenopteridae > Balaenoptera > Balaenoptera physalus. The sequence goes on along the minus strand of NC_138890.1, from coordinate 82,363,607 downwards.
TCTAGCCACCATTCTTTGTTTAAATGGGTAGTAAGGCAAGAAGAAAATAAGGGTGAATTTTTGGAGACCTTTGTTTGTTTTCCACAATTTTTCTTACCAGAGGAAAAATAACTAGATAGGAAGACAGACAGTTCAACAAGAAAAAAATAATAATAAAAACTGTGTAGCAGGTTTGTGAGAAAATGTGCTGAGTCCATTGATCTGTGCATGTCCTTTCGTGAGCAGGTGGATGTGAGTAAGCCTCAGCGCATCAGCCAGCACTGGTAAGTGTGTGATCATTCCAGATAGAGATGTGGTGAAAGGAAGAAAGAAAATGTTAACGCTCCCTGGGGTATTACGGAGTTGGGTGAGGGCACAGAGCGCAATTAAGAAGAAATTATGATGACTTACCCTCTAGTGATAGTTAAGTCCAACTGAAACCTCTTTGTTCTCATGAAAATATTCCCAAAGCTGTAAAGAATAAGTAGTAAGACAGTTTGTGTGGATCTTAAGAAAAGTTAGTTTTGGGTGTTGGAATTAAATTTTAATAGTTTAGTTTGGAAATCTGTTCATCCTGAAATCTATCTTTCTTAGTAAAAACAATTCTAACATGGGTTAGAATTATTTTGGTTAACAATTATAGTTTCTGTATCCATCAGGCTATCAAACTCTTATGTTCCAAATGATATTAAATTGACTCATTGACTCATCTAGTTAAATGGGAGTATGTTTTTAGAAGTAGGATAGTAGAATGGAAGTACAAGAGTCTACTTGTAATCATAAAGTTGACACAGGGTTTAATGAGTGAATTTAACCTTCTATTCAGGAACATGCGGCTGGACAGAAAGAGACTCATAAGAGATTATCTTGGGTATTCATTTTGACCTTTTGTTCACAGAAGAAACTAGAATTCAAAAGAAAACAACATTTAGACTTTTTTTTTTTACATTATGATTATTTTATTTGATTGGTATCTGCAGATTGCTCTTAATTAGACTATATAAAATATTTAATAGTGTTTTGTGTTGTTTTAGTTTTATTTGTCTGTGTTTCTTATTTCTTTTAAGTTGACACATTTTACTGTATTTTTACTGTCCATATATAAATTATACATTGCCAGTCTTTAAAGGAATCATATATTCTATATTAAATATTTTTCTTAAAAAGAAAAAACAGGATAAAATGTGAAGAAATGAAATCTAGGAACTACTTTAGAAACATCAGTGGATTTCTACTTATTTAGTAATAAGGAATGTAAAATAAGTTGTATTTACATACCAGAGGAAAAAAGTTTTCACTGCAAAGTAAAATGTGAAGCAAGAAATGAGTATGCTTATCCATATTTTACCTGAATGTAATTTATTCAGCAAATGACAGTTGAGTTCCAAACTGGTGTTAGAGTCTTTCGTAGGCTCTGAGAATATATTTGCAAGCATATTGGTGAATCAGACATTACATTTGTTATTGGAAATTTTAGGAGTTCTAAGAAGGGAAAGGTCGTGGTGCGTGCAAAGCACAGTTTAGAGAGCTTAACCTAGTCCAGGGAACCTCAGGAAAGATGCAAGCTGAGACATGAGCTGAAACTGTAAGGTTGAGTCAGAGCCAGCAAGAGGGAAAGGGTTTGGAGAGAGTTGTAGGCGGTGGGAATTGCAGGTTCAAAAACCCTGAAGAGACAGTAATGGTAGGAAACTCTAAAAGATGTTCATGATCACTCGAATGGAGGCAGTGAGATGAGGTGAAACCAGCCAGACTGGAACGATTCAAAAGGCAACACTTGAAATCATCTGATTAAAATAAGGTACTCAGCATAGCCGTAAGAATGCAGGTATTTTAATTGGTGCTCCGTGCCTAATTGCTTAAAAGCATTTTTATGTTTCTAAGTGCTGAATTCATTTTACATATTTTTTAAAGGAAATCATTTATTAGAAACATCATTATAAGTCTATGGAAATGGTTTTACTATTAATCTATTTTGTTGTACTTTTTTTTTTAACATCTTTATTGGAGTATAATTGCTTTACAATGGTTCACTTTGTTATAAAGCAGAAACTAACACACCACTGTTGTACTTTTTAAAGAGCAAAGCATTTTAAACTTCCGTCTCCAGGTCTGTTCCCTTAATTATGATCTTTTCTGTCCTTCAGTCCAGGTCCTGTAAGGAAACGAGTTTGGAATTTAACTCAACCCTTTTTTACATTGAACCAATATTTTTTCATTGAGAAACAGTCCATAAATTCTTGCTGCTCAGATAAGTGTTAATCTATATAAGGATTTTGGTAGGGAAATTGCTTTTTTGTTGTTGTTCACTAGAATTAGAAAACTACATGTACAAAGGAACCATCTATGTTTTTAGTCATCATTGTATCTCCAGTGCCCTTCATTGCCTGGTATCTTATTGATGCTCTATAAATATTTGTTAATTGGATTAATATCAAATTTTATTTTTAAGCCCTGCTATTTGATAGTTCTATGGTTTTGTGATTAAAATCTAGGCCTGGGTGAATGAAGTGTTATAGTTGATTTGAGTAATCGTTTGAATTTAAATATAAGATGGGTGAGAATATTATTTTAACATTTTATGTATCAGTTAAGAAACTATATGTGAATCTTGTTTATGAGGCTCCTTTTGAAATCAGTGTGGGTTTGATATTAAGAGGACATATAGAATAAAAAACATAAAAAACAAGAATTGGATTGTTCATGAATTTTTATATTTTAGTTGTATTGGGAATCAGACAAAGCAATTATATACTTGAAACTACCATATTTTCATTTGTAGGGAGACTATAAATTTTTCTAGTCATATCAAACTCTTTTAAAAAAATACTTACATACCATAAAATTTATCCATTGTGAGTATAAAATTTAATAAATTTTTGCAAATTTATGGAGGTGTGCAGCCATCACTGCAGTCCAGTTCTAGAATATTTGCATCATCCTTAAAAGTTCCCTTTGGAACATTTGCAGTCAGTCCTTGCACCCAACCCTAGGCAACGACTGATCTACTTTCTGTGTATATAGATTTGTCTTTTCTGGAAATTTCCTACAGTTGGAATCATATATGGTCTTGTCTGAATTCTTTCACTTAGAATAATGTTTTTGAGGTTCCTTGATGTTGTGGAATATATCAGTGATTGGTTACTTTTTATTGTTAAATGGTTTTCCATTGTCCAAATATATCCTATTTTGTTTATCCATTCAGCAGTGGATGGTTATTTGGATTTTTTCCAGGCTAGGACTGTTATTCATAATGCTTCTGTAACATTCATGTGCAAGTCTTTATAGGGAAACATGTTTTCATTTCTTTTATGTTAAAACCTAGGAGTAGAACTGGTGCGTCATATGGTAAGTTTATGTTTAACTTTTTAAGAAATTGCTGAACTCTTCCAAAGTGGCTGTACCATTTTACATTCCCACCAGCAAAGTAGGAACCTTTCAGTTCTTCCTCTTCCATAACACTTGATACCATCAGTCTTTGTGATTATACCCATTCTAGCAAATTTGTAGTGGTGTCTTATTGTGGTTTTGAATTTGCATTTCCTTAAAGACCAGTGATGTTGGGAGTATTTTCATGTACTTATTAGTCATCTTATGTTTTCTGTTGTGGAACGTCTATTCAAATCTTTTGTCCGTTTTTTCTTGTGCTGTTTGTCTTCTTATTAATGAATTGTTAAAGTTCTTTACATATTCTGGGTACAAGTACTTTTATCAGATTTGCAGATATTTTCTCCCAGTCAATGGTGTGTCTTTTTGCTTTCTTTATGATGTCTTTTCAAGAGCAGAAGTTTTTAATTTTGATGGTCCAATTTATCAAATTTTTCTCTTACAGATTATGTTTTTAGTGTCATATCTAGGAAACTTTTGCCTAGCTCAAGAACAAAAAGATTTTCTCCTATGGATGTTTTCTTCTAGGCATTTTATAGAGGAAAAAGTCTTCAACAAGGAGTGTTGGGACAATTAGATGGCTATATGGGTTATCCTTTCCTCCAGATAATTTCCTGGTGGCTGCTTTGTCAAAAATCAAATTGTCATAAATGAAAGGCTTTGTTTCTGGATTTTTCTCTTCTGGTGCATTGATGTATATGTTCATCTTTAGACCAATACCACACTGTTTTGATTATTGTAACTTTATAGCAAGTTTTTGAAATTGGGTTGTGTAATTCCTTTGACCTTGTTCTTCTTTCTCAAAATTATTTTGCCTACTTTACACTCTTAGCACTTCCATATATAAATTAAGACCAGCTTGTCAATTTCTACAAAAATACTTATTGGGTTTTTGTTAGAGATTATGTTTTATCAGAAGAAGTGGGGAAAGTATCCACTTTAACAATTTCAGTTTTTCCATGTATAAACATGGAATGTAGCTATGTATTTATTTACATTTTCTTTAAATTCTCTTAATGATGTTGGGTAGTTCTCAGTGAATAGCTCTTGTACTTTTATGGCTAAATTTATTGCTAAGGATTTTTTTTTTAGAGCTTCTATGAGTGGAATTATTTTCTTAGTATTACTTTTGAGTTGTTGGTGGTATATAGAAATATAATTTACTTTTTAAAATTAATTTTTATTGGAGTATAGTTGATTTACAATGTTGTGTTAGTTTCTGTTGTACAGCAAAGTGAATCAGTTATACATATACATATATCCACTCTTTTTTAGATTCTATTCCCATATAGGTCATTACAGAGTATTGAGTAGAGTTCTCTGTGCTATACAGTAGGTTCTTCTTAGTTATCTATTTTATATATAGTAGTGTGTATATGTCAATCCCAATCTCCCAATTTATACTTTTAGTATTGGTCTTGTACCCTGTGACTTTGCTAAATGCATTTACTAGTTCTAGTTGTTTGTTTGTTTTTGGAAATTTCTTAGGATTTTTTACATATGTCTGAGAGTACATACATTTTATTGTTGTGTTGCTGTTGTTGTTTTAAAGATGATTTTGTTTAATGCTAGGATTTCTATTACACCAAACAATTCTTCAGAAGTTGGAGTCACGATATAATCACTATTATATTACCTTATGTTAGTAATTAAATTTTTTATAAACTTTATTTTTAGAGCAATTTTAGGTTTACAGAAGAACTGAACAGAAAGTACAGAGTCTCCATCTATCCCATCTCTCCCTGCATAGCTTCTCCTATTATAAACATCTTGCTTTAGTGCAGTACATTTGTTACAATTGATGAACCAATATTAATACATTATTATTAACATAAAGTCCATACAGTGTTATAACTTTTGCTTTAAATAATTATATATTTTCTTTAATTAAGAGAAGAAAGGAAAAATTATACATACTCTTTATGTTTACCCATATATTTACTCATACTCTTCTTCTGTAGACCTGAGTTGCCTTTAGTCATTCAGACTGAAGAATTTCTGTTAGCATTTCTTGTTACTCAGGCCCGCTGACAATATATTCTGTTTTTGTTTATCTGAACATGTCCTTATTTTACTTTTATTATTGAAGGATTGGACTTCCTGGAAATAGAATTCTTGGTTTCTGTACTTTGTGTTGTTTCAATTTCTTTGGCTCCATAGTTTCTGAAGAGAATTCAGTCTTACCATTTTCCCCTTTATGGAATTTCTCTGGCCCCTTTCAAGATTTGGTTTTTATCTTTGACTTTCAGCAGTTTTTGTTTGTTTGTTTGTTTGATTTTTTAATAAATTTATGTATTTATTTTTTGGCTGAGTTGGGTCTTTGTTGCTGCGTGCAGGCTTTCTCTAGTTGCAGCGAGCGGGAGCTACTTTTTGTTGTGGAGCGTGGGCTTCTCATTGTGGTGGCTTTTCTTGTTGCGAAGCATGGGCTCTAGGCGTGTGGGCTCAGTAGTTGTGGCTCGCGGGCTCTAGAGCGCAGGCTTAGTAGTTGTGGCGCACAGGTTTAGTTGCTCTGCAGCATGTGGGATCTTCCCGGACCAGGGCTTGAACCCGTGTCCCCTGCGTTGGCAGGCGGATTCTTAACCACTGTGCCACCAGGGAAGCCCTTTCAGCAGTTTGACTGTTTCTTTTAGTATAAATTTTCCTTGTGTTTATCCTGCTTAGATTTTATTTAATTTCTTGGGCCTTAACCTACTATTTTCCATCAAATTTGGGAATTTTTCAGCCATTATATCTAAGGATATTTTTTTCTTGTCTTTTATCACCTGTCCTGCTAAGATTCCAATTACATGTGTTGGATCGTTTCTTATTGTCTCATATGAACATCTCTAATGTTCTGATCATTTTACTTTGGTCTTTCTTTTGTTTTACCTTTGGCTTGGGTAATTTCTATTAATCCAACTTCAATTTTTCTGATTCTTCCCCTACCATCTCCGCTTTGTTGTGCTCATTTGGGAATGTTTTATTTCAATTACTGTACTTTTCAGGTCTGGAGTCTCCTTTTTTTTTTTTTTTTAGCTTCCATTTTTCCCTTGAGATTTCCTCTATATTCACTCACTAACAGCATGTTTTCGTTATATTTTTTGATCATGGCTTCTTTGAATTATATATAGCTTCTTTGAATTATCTGCTAAATTCAGCATCTGAGACCAGAATGCACTTTTTTTCCTGAACATAAGTAGCGTTTCCTGTTTCTTTGCATGTCTAGAAATTTTTGGTTGTAAACTGGACATTGTAGATTATATGGTGAAGTAACTCTGAGTTCTGTCATATTCTTTATTTTTAAAAAAATTTTATTTATTTGTTTATTTATTTATTTATTTGGCTGTGCCGGATATTCGTTGTGGTATGCGGGATCTTTAGTTGCGACATGTGAGATCTTTAGTTGCAGCTTGTGGGATCTTTTATTGTGGCATGTGGGCTCTCAGTTGCGACATGCAGGATCTAGTTCCCTGACCAGGGATCAAACCTGGGCCCCCTGCATTGGGAGCGCGGAGTCCCAACCACTGGACCACGAGGGAAGTCCCTGTCATATTCTTTAGAGGTCCTTGTTTTTTTGATCCAGTAGGCTTCCTTGAATTGAAACTACAAATGTTGTCTCCTATGCATTATACAGCTTATAGCTTCCCACTAATGTTTTCTTGTTTTAGCCTGAACCCTTGTAGGTCTCCCTTGTGCCTGCAAAATTTGGCCATTAGCCCAAGGATTTAGGCTAAGATGGTGTTCATGCTTTGTATTGTTTCTTTGCTTCTAAGGATTCCCTCCTAAATGATAGTGGCTCTGGTGACTTTGGGCTCTCTTCTCTGACAGTAAAGTCTGTCCACGGTCATCTTTTTCCCACTCAAGCTACAAATGATTGATGAATTAACTCAGTTAATAATAGCATTACAAATAAAAATCTGATTTTTTTTCCTCTTCCTACTTTTTCATCAGGCGTCATGGGTCTCCTATGTTCATGTGTAATTTTGCCATCAGCCAGGAATTTGTGTAGCTTATGCTCTGAATTTGGGTCTTCATGCCTTCTGAGGTTGACTTGCTGCCAAGATTTCCTCTTTAAATTTTCAGCTGCTTTTCCAGCCCTAAACTCTAATTTCTAACGTCTTTAGCCAGAGTGGCTGCATTTTTTTTTTTCTCCATTTTCTGCAGCTGTAGCTGTAGCTATGGAGCTTGGTCAGTGCCTTGGGACCAGTAAGCCATCAACTCTTACCCATTCCACTTTCATTTTTCAAAATTAAAATTAAACTCTCTTCAGCCTTATATGTGCTTTTGAATACTTTCCAGTGTCATAATTAGTTTGTTTGTGTTAATCTTGTATTTTATCACTGTTACCTCTGGCATTTTGTGTGACCACTTCAATCATCCACCATGACCAGAAGTTGAACTTATTCATCTATGTTGATTTTAATGATACTTTTTTTTAAAAAGCCTCTAAACATTCAGTAAAATATAAGTGAAGTTTTTAGGTATTAACTTATGCCTCAGTTCTCCCAGGTTCATGTTGACAGTTTATACTGTTTTTAGGGGACAGCAAATTTATATTTTAGCTGATAGGCTCTTCAGTTTCTGTAAGGTGTGTGTGTGTGTGTGTTTGCGTGCATGTGCAGGTGTGTGCATGTGTGTGTGTTTAATAGTACAATTAAAGTCACTGTTCATTTTTCACATCTGTCGGAGTTTTAGGCATTTGGTTGGGAAATAGTTTGGCATTGAACTTGGTGATGTTATTGGGGAACTTAAAAGACAGTGCAAATATTTTTATTCTCAAAGGAACATTTTATGTCACACTGTTTTGTAGGACACTTTCTTCTATTGTAATCTAACCAATTTTTATATTTTCTCTAATGGCTAGCATTGTACCTACTAATGTGCAGTCAGTTTATTGAATTATTCCCAGTTTAAATCAATAAAAATGTGTTACTGTCCTTTGTATTTTATGTGGATTAATACCCCTATTTACATGTGGGAATGTGCTTTCTCTGATGAAACTGGAACTTTTGTCTCTCCAGCTTTTCTAACATATTAACCTCTATTGTTAACTACTCTAAATATAGTTTCATAAAACTGTTGTGTTTTAGAGCTGGAAGAGAAACAAATGATTAGTACTACAACCTGCTTACTTTATTGGTGAAAAACTAAAGTACAGACAGGTAAAGTAATACTTTACTCGGTTGATTATTAATATATAGTATCAGAACTAGTTCTTGAATCCAGGTCTCCTAAACCTTACTTCATTAACTATTCTTCTACATCTAACTCTACTCCCTCCTCAAAAAACTTATAATAATGTCACTTTTAAGAAACTTTCATGTCCCTTTCAAGAAACCATCCCACCCACAATTATAAAATTTTCTTTCTCAGATTTGATTAGCATGTACAGCTTCCTTTTTTTCTCCCTCAGGTTTCAGAGTATTTATAAGCTGCAAATTCATATTTTAAACTTTTACTTAGAATGGAACATCAGTAAGTTTGTAGGTGTGGTTTTTGTAACAACTGTAGAAGAAATTAATTCCAACATGAGTTTTCATTTTAGAGTGTGCTTATTTTATGCAAATTATCTGTAAATGGAAAATAAATATGGAGATGGGCAGGTAAATAACAAGAATCAGTTTAGGCATGTTGTACAATGCCTTATCTAGTGTTGTGAGGTATGGTTGGGATATTGGAATGCCCCTAATGATGGCAGGGATTCCCACTCTCTCTCTTTCCCTGTTTCTCTCCCTCTCTATCTTCTTCCCTCCTTTCCTTCCTCCTTTGTCCCCTTTCTTCCTTCCTTCTTCCTCCTTTTCATCCTTCTTTCTTTAATTAGTGGGTTATTTTAAATACTTGTTCTAAATCTTAGCTCTTTTTCTAAATGACCCTTTGAATGTGCTAGGACGTGGATATTTGTCTTGAAGAACTTTTGGTATAGTATTACCTTAAAATTACTCAAGGCAGAAACCTAGGATTTATTCCTTAAGTCCTTTTTGGTATTCCCCATTCATTTCTTAGCTTAATTGCTTCTGTCTTCAAATTCTGTCTTGAATCTACCCTCATCTGTTTGTATCTCCTGCCACCTATTTCAAAGTATCATCATCCTTTAACTTTCCTAACTCCTGCTGGAGCCCCTTTAATCCATTTATACACAGTTTAAAGCTGACCTTCTTAAAATATTATTTAGATCACATTACTCCCTGCTTAAAACACTTTTCAGTAGCTTTCTGTTGTGCTTAGTATAATATCCAGATTCTTTTCCATGGCTTATGATACCTGGTCTGATTGAGCCCAGTTCTCTAGCTCTCCAGGCTGATCTTGTTCATTGACCACAATCACATTGATGTCCTTGTAGTTCCTCAAATGCTAGTGTTTTTCTGCTGTGCTTTATTTCACATCCCTTTTCATCTGCCTGGAACTCTTTTTCCTGCTTTGCACATAGCTAACTTCTCTCACTTTATCAACTCTAATATTATATCCTTGGAGAGGCATGCCATGAGCACCATGCCCATCCCAGTTCATTACCAACTGCTTGAGTAAAAGTTAAAGTTTTTTGGACAAGTAGTTCGGCTTAAGCTAGAGAGTCTGTGGGGGGAAAAAGGAACTTGTAAAATGTAATTAATTAATTGAAAGAACCTGTAAAATGTTATCATCTAGTCTTACATTTTGGATGTAGCCATAAATTTATTTTGCCACTATTAAATATGGCATTCAGAATGTAACAGCAGACTGTAAATGTGTCTTAAAGATTTAAGTGCTAGTGTTGCAGACTACTTATCAACTGAAAATTTTTTGTGTTGCTTAGAGGTAAAAGATTTATCATTTTTAAATGATTATGCATAAATTAGCTTGACCATTTTGTATTTGGTTTTCTCATTTGTGACATTTTGTGTCATGTATGCTTTTATTACTTATTTTGAGTGTTTCATGTCGTCTATTTCCTATGGACTACAAAAGAGTTTTTATAATTCAAGTGGTAAACAGTTTTCTAACTTTCACTTTTTTAGAAGCTGAGTGATGGTTGGGTTTGAAGTGGGGTACAAACAGTTGGGCATATTAATGTATTTTGGTTGTGGGGAGGACCTTGAAGTTGTGGGATCCACACTCTCATTCATTCATTCATGATGTGGAATGTTGAGTTCCTAAGGTTTGAGGGGAAACAAGAGATAAGCCTGATAAGACTTAAGTGATCTTCATTTCTTACCCTCACTCCAAGCCACTTGAATTTGAGGAAATTCATCTTCTGCCGTTATTCTGAAAAGCAGTGACTCTTCTTGGTATGGGTAGAACAGTTGGAGAATTCCAGCATATTATGGAAACACTTTAAGTACTACACAGCCCTATGCAGGGTACTTGAATTCTGCACCTCTCCTGGTTGGCCTCAAGAAGGAGACTGAGGGCATGGTTCATTGTCATAGCCCTTATTGCTGCTTCTAGCCTTGGCTAATGATACTCTCAGGTTTCCACTCTGTGCACTCTCCGAGGAGCTGCCAAACAGAATGCTTCTGGGGCAGAGGTCCTGCCGAAACGTCCCTAAGCTGCTGCTACCACCACTTACCTTTTATGTAAGGTAAATTCTAAGCTCAGTTCCATTATTAATCAAGCAAGTTTAATAATAGCAGCACCTACCCCATAACGTTATTGTGAGAATTCTTTGAGTTAATGAATAATAAAATATTTTTCACAGCAGCTGGCACTAGGCAAATATCATTTGTTATGGTTGTCATCATCATTAAGAAAACCAGCCCCCCGCCCCAGTACCATTAAGGATGCTATAAAGACGGTCATAGGGGAGAAGACTACTTTTCTAAGTATTCTGGAGTAATAAGTCTATTCTAGGATATGTACTCTTCCCCTAACATCTACTCTTTTCTAAATCATTCTTAACTTTGTCACATCTATCAGAATAGAACATTCCCAGAGTCTCAAGACATGTATTATGCCCAACCTCAGTTTCTCCATGCCTCACCATTCCGGAGACCCACATGCAGTCACATTAATGGTAATAACTCAGTTACTTTGGCTCATGTCCTACCTAAATGATGCAAGGCCTCCACCTTCCTGTAAAGTATCCCGCAGTTTATTCTGGTAGTCCCCAGGGCCATCTCACTAGTGCACACAGGCTCTACTTGTTCCTTTACTCTTGTCTTCTCATTCAGTCGCATGAGGGTGAGGGCAGACCCTCACCACCACCTCTGTAATGTACACGTGGTGTAGCTGCTTCCCTATTAGAGATGCTGTCCCTTGCTACCCTCACAGATGCAGATCTGGAGAGCGTAAAACGGCATTACCTTTACCATAGTCACCCCAGCTGTGCTTGGACTCCATGTTTCACAGAGTCCTTTCTGAAAACAACCTGTGCTATGGGTTCATAGACATAAACGTATGTCCACGGACAGACATTTCCATAGGTCCAGCCTAGTCTTTTCTCTCCCCTCTCCTGCAACCTCCCTCTCAAGTCAGCATCCCTTGGGTTTCCAGCCCCTGTGCAAGTCAGGTCATGCACACAGCTTAGATACGTTACCAGCTTGACTGTAGTATCCTGCTACAGACATCCAGGTACCTTTGAATTCCAGAGTAACTTTCGCACTTATATTCTGTGTTTATTCATAAAAGTAGTAGCTATATGATTGGTTATAACCCCTAATATGATATTAGGAGTGTTACATATAGGCAAATTGCTGCTCTTGATAGTTTAAAACATTAAACACTATTTTCAGATTTTCTCTAATATCACTTCCATTTCATACAAATTCACATTATTTCTGTGCCCCGGGCCAAAGTCTAGGTAAATTTACTGCTCTAATGCATATTCTATCTGACTCTCTGTCACTCTCTTTTGCCTTCCTGGTTCACAGTACTGGTAAGCAGGATCCGTTTCTATCTGTATTACAATTTCACTTCTCCTTGGCATAAGTTAGAGTGATACTTAAAAAATATCACTAAGTACTGGATTCAGCCCACTGACAGAAGTTTTTTCTCTTTGTCTCAGGCCGCTGAGCCTCTTACCTAATTTTCTCCTTAATGGAGCTTCACATTTTCAATCAACGTGACTTGGATTTCTTTGAGCAGACATTATTATTCCTGCTAATAATTTTAATAACTCCTGGTAAATTGTAATTACCCATCCTCTTTATTCTCCTGCAGTTCATTATATATATTCTTCTGTTTCCCTTTTTCTGTCTTTCACAGTATCTTTGAAAGACACCTTTATTTTACATCTTTAATCTGGTACTATCTGCAAAGACTTGTTGTTCAGTTCATGCTCCATGATAATTTAACATAGAATAGTACTGTCCTTGAAATTCCACGTGTATGTTTTGTCTCATATGCTTCCCAGCCGCCAGTCCGCTATTACTTGCGGGGAGTAGGGAATGTGACCCCAAATACTAAGACCACCCATTTATGTGATTTCATTTTCTGTTATCTTCATTTCCCAAGGTGTTGGCTTCAGGATTTTTTTTTTTTTTAACCTTGTGTTATTACAGGGTGTAGTTTTCTGACTTGATTGGTGATGCTGAACATTCACAACTTTTCACTTTTTCAGTTTATAAGCAAGAAACTTTAAAAGTCACTATCAGTGCCTTTTGTCATGAAAAAGACAAGTAGAAGGAATTAGTCTTCCTCACCCAGGGATGTCAGTTTGTGTATACCAGTGGGAACCAGACAGCATGTCTAGGTAAAATCACTTATCACAATGCAGCTACTTCTTTACTATGGTAATTTTAGCTCAACTAGGTCATGTTAAAAATGTCAGCAATGCGCGAGAGGGAATAAAATGTCATCAGAATAATACACATGTGCTTACATTTCATTGGAACTTAAAATCTTTTATAGGAATCAGGATTAGCAGGATTTTTTTTTTCATTGTAGTGATAAATGTGAATACAGTTACTGTCACTATGGCTCTTTCTTAAGTGTTCAATTTGGTCTCACCCCTGGTTTCCTTAAATTAGAAAGAAAATCTCAATTTTGTTATTGGAGGTTAGTACAGATAAGAGTTTTTCAGCTAAGTAGATAACAGTCATTGTAATGGCTTGATTTTAAAATACACTTCCAATTCACCTTTAAAAACTGGGTTAAGACGAATGAGATATAATGTAAGCCACAAAACCACCATTTGATACTAACATTATTCATATTCTAGGCCAGAGTTTTAAAATTAAAAAAAATAATAAAATTTTATTCATTGTTGTTGATTTTGTACCTCACAAACTAGATGTTAATTTTAATTTAAATTAATTTAGGCGGAGTAATTGAAGAAAGGAAATAATCACATTTCTCATGTTTATATATAGTAATTTTTTCCCTTACTTCAAGAGAAAGAATTACAGACATAAAAGGTGTAACAAAATAGATTTGTCAAAGAACCTTTAATAGGCCGCTGCTTTTTTTTTTCTTCAAAGTTTCAATTAAACCTGAAGAGATAATACAGTCCTGCTGTGATTTTAAATGACTCTTTTCATGGTTGCATAAACTGTGATTTGTCATAAATTGTAGATTGTGAATGACAGTTATGTCTGGATTCTGATCCTTTTCCTTTTCTGATTCATGCTTGTTAAAATAGGACCTTTAGGATCACTGTGACTATCTCCTTGTTTGTTTCATACTATAACTTAGCCTTGATTATAAACAAGCTTTAACTACTTCTTAATTCAGTTTAATCTTTCTGCATTTGCAAAGAAAAAATTCTTCACTGCAGTAAATAAGTATTAAGACATACTCTTATATTTCAAAGATTAACTTAATTTGAGAATCATACTTTTGATTTTGACCCCCAACTTGTGATAGGATTAAGGTAGATTATTTTATCTTCTTGTAAAATAGTATAAAATAAATATGTGCTTATAGATGTTACAGTTTAAAGTAGAAGAATTTCACTTTATAAGAAACTAATTTGCCTTCACATTGGGCATAAAAATGCCAGTATGTAGAGGACATTTATAATTTATCTACTTTTAAAGTATTTTAATTATTTCCCTTTTTACTATTTTTTTTATTCCCACTTACAGAATGAAAGATACAGGTAGTGAACTTATATTTAAGATTGATCATTTGTTTTGAATCAGGTACAGACTAATAATGACTCAGTCTAATATAATATTTTGGGTTCAGTCTCTAGGTGACAGGTATTCGTGTGTAATAAAACTCACCATCTGAATTAGCATTGATTGTCATTGTTGTTGATAATCCTGGTAGGAGCAGCATTGATTGAACAAATGTGAAGATTGAATTTGCCTTTTCCTAGCACGGTGGTCACAGAAGCAGGATGAAGTATAAAAGCTGACAATACCACAGCATTAAATCTATTCAACTGTACTTCAGAGAAAAGAAATGGCAATGATTAAGGGTACTGTTCAATTCAACAAGCATCTATTGAGCAATTCTATAGCGCAACACAGTGTTAGCTGCTAATAGATACAAAAGGAGAAGATAGTATGATTTGCCCTAAAGAAGTTTATCATGTAATTTGGGAGACAAATGATTCATATATGAAACAGCTGGAGAACAAAATATGACAATATATATGATCAAACAAAATACAAGCACAGTTATTTGTCCAGCAAATGAAAAGGCATATCTGTATGATTTGAAATTCTGTGTGGTGACATAAAGTAACAGCCTGGGGTATTTGAGATTTTTGGTTATTTAACATGAAAAAAAAAAGTAATTTAAAAGATGTCTATTTAAACTATCCTTTAGCCCAGTCTAAACACCAGTTACGTACATGATCACTTATACATGAGACACTAAATGAATTCAAGAATACTTTGCTTCCTTTTAATGGCTCTTTTGCAGTGTCTTCTGTATATTCTAAATACAGTTTATTTTTCCAATGTCCAGGTAGTCTGAATTGTATTTTTTAAAAAGTAGGTCTCAAAGAGCACGGTCATCTGCTTAGCTTGTGTAAGGAGGCCATGTAGCAAAAGCAGCCTCACTACGTTCTGTTTATGTTATTTTTTTCTCCATTGCTTGCTCAGTGGTAATGGTCTAGAAGATTCCTTTTCTGTTGTTGTTAATTGTGGTAAGAACAGTTAACATGAGATCTACTCTCTTAACAAATTTTAAGTTTTTAATACAGTATTGTTAACTGTAGGTACAGTGTTGAATAGCAGATCTTTAGAACTTAATCATCTAGCACAGCGGTCCCCAACCTTTTTGGCACCGGGGACCAGTTTCATGGAAGACAATTTTTCCATGGACGGGACTTGGGATCGGGGGTAGGGGCAGGGGGGGAGATGGTTCAGGTGGTAATGCAAGTGATGGGGAGCGGCAGATGAAGCTTCACTCACTCGCCCACTGCTTACCTCCTGCTGTGCGGCCCCGTTCCTAACAGGTACCGGTACTGGTCCACGGCCCAGGGGTTGGGGACCCCTGATCTAGCATAACTAAAACTTTATGCTTATTTTATAGCAACTCCCCATTTCCTGAGTCTCCCTCCCCATCCAGCCCCTGGCAGCCACCATTCTGTTCTTTGCTTCTATTTGTTTGACTCTTTCAAAGACTTAATCTAAGTGGAATCATACAGTATCTGTCTGTGATTGGCTCATTTCACTTAGCATGCTGTCCTCAAAGTTTTTCCGTGTTGCATGTGGCAGAATTTCCTTCTTTCTTTTTTAAAGCTGAGTCTTATTCCATTTATGAGTATAGCACATTTTCTTTATCCATTCATCTATTGATGGATATTTTAGGTTGTTTCTACATCTTGGCTATTGTGAATAATGCAGTGAACATTAGAGCAAATGTCTCTTCAAGGTCCTGATTTCAATTCTTTTGGATAAATACCCAGAAGTTCTGTTGCTGGATCATATGGTAGTTCTATTTCTAATTTTTTGAGGAACCTCCATACTGTTTTCCATGGTGGTTACACCACTTTACATTCCCACCAACAATGTACAAGAGTTCCAGTTTTTCCATATCCTCACCAACACTTGTTACCTTTTGCTTTTTGATAACAAAAAAATAACCATTTTAACAGGTGTGAGGTAGTATCTCATTGTGGTTTTGATTTGCATTTCCTTGATGGCTAGTGATGTTTACATCTTTTTATATACCTGTTGTCCATTTGTAGGTATTCTTTTTTAAAAAATTAATTTTTATTGGAGTATAGTTGATTTACAGTGTTGTGTTAGTTTCTGCTGTGCAGCAAAGTGAATCAGTTATACGTATACATATACCCAGTTTGTTTTAGATTCTATTCCCATATAGGTCATTATAGAGTATTGAGTAGAGTTCCCTGTGCTATATAGTAGGTTCTTCTTAGTTATCTATTTTATATATAGTAGTGTGTATATGTCAATCCCAATCTCCCAATTTATCCCTCCCCCACCCCTTTCCCCCTTGGTAACCGTATGTTTGTTTTCTACATCTGCAACTCTATTTCTGTTTTGTAAATAGGTTCATTTGTACCATTTTTTTAGATTCTGCATATAAGCGATATCATATGATATTTGTCTTTCTCTGACTTACTTCACTCAGTATGACAATCACTAGGTCTATCCATGTCATTTGTAAGTATTCTTTAGCAAAATGTCTATTCAGGTCCTTTGCCTATTTTTTAATGAGTTATTTCGGGTTTTGGGGTTTTGTTGTTTTTTATTTGATTGATTGTTTTGCTATTGAGTTGGAAGAATCCCTTTTATATTTTGGATATTAACCCTTTATCAGATATATGGTTTGCACATATTTTCACCTATTCTGTAGGTTGCTATTTTCACTCTTTTAATTCTTCCCTTTACTGTACAGAAACTTTTTAGTATGATGTAGCTCCATTTGTCTATTTTTGCTTTTGTTACCTGGGTTTTGGGTGTCCTGTCAAGAAATCATTGCCAAGACCAATGTCACGAAATTTTTTCCCTCTTCTTTCTTTTAGTAGTTTTACATTTTCAGGTCTTACGATTAAGTCATTACTCCATTTTGGGTTGATTTTTGTGTATAGTGTAAGATAAGGGTTCAGTTTTATTCTTTCACATTTGGATATCCAGTTTTCCTAACACCGTTTACTGAAGTGACTATTGTTTCCTGTTATGTATTCTTGGTACCCTTGTTGAAGATTGGTTGAGCATATATACATGGGTTTATTTCTGGGCTCACTGTTCTGTTCCATTGGTCTATATGTGTGTCTTTATGTTAGTACCATGCTGTTTTAATTACTGTAGCTTTGTCATATATATTGAAATCAGGAAGTGTGATGCCATCAGCCATGTTCTTCTTTCTCAAGATTGTTTTAGGCATTTGGGGTTTTTTGTGTTCCCATACGAATAATAGGATTGTTTGTTCTATTTCTATAAAAACTGCCATTAGTATTTTGAAATGCCATTGAATCTGTAGCTCACTTTGGGTAGTACAGACATGTTAACAATACTAAGTGTTCCAAGCCATTAACATGGGATTTCTTTCCATTTATTTTGTGTCTTCTTTAACTTGTTTCATCATGTTTTATACTTTACAGTATACAAGTCTTTCACCTCTTTGTTAAATTTATTCCTAACTATCTTATTCTTTTTGATAGCATTATAAACGGGATTGTTTTCTTAATTTCTGTTTTGGATAGTTCATTTTTAGTATATAGAGATGCAACTGATTTTTGCATGTTGATTTTTTTTTTTATCTTTCAACTTTACTGAATTTCTTTATTAGTTCTATCCAGTTTTTTCTGTGGAATCTCTGGAGTTAAGTGTATATGAGATTATGTTATCTGGAAACAGAGATAATTTTACTTCGTCCTTTAGTAAACTCTTAATATACTCTTCAGATTCAGCTTTGGCTGGGAAGCTTTCTCTCTTCTGTGTCTCTCCTTAGATATTTCTTCACTGTACCTCCAGATCCGCTGCACATCTATCATGACATACATCATTGTATTTTAAATTATTTTAATAAATTCATTTGTTTGATTCACTAGATTGGCATTTTTACCATATTACGAGGACTTTACATAGTTCTTGGTGCATTGTAGATTCTTAATAAACACTGAATGAATAAAATATATGAATTTGTTATATATCACAATGCTAGTGAAAATTTGTTATTGCATTTAGTTCTTACAATAAACATGGGGTACATCCTATCATTAAGTGTCCAGTGGGTATGGATCTTTAGGATCCAGTGATGTATACAAGTTTAAAATTTAAAAGTCCACCTCTTTTACAGCCCCACCTCTACCATATAATTTTCTCCAAAAAAACTGATATGAAAAGCTGTGATGTTCATTTCTCCACACCATCAACAGTTCTTAAAGTTGCTTGAATCAGTCCAAATATAGATGTGATATATAGATATATTATGTGTGTACACACACTCATCCTCCTTAGAAACAGCTTTTCCAATGTTAACTGACATTGCCTTCCTCCCAGTTTTCCACTTGACTTAATGATTCCAGATACAGTTTTAAATTGCATTAAATTTTTTTTTTTTTTAGTATTTAGTCTCTGTTTATTCTTTTTTAAGGTTATTTCTAAGACTGGCTTGGAGTAGTTCAAATCCAGAATAAATACAGTTTGCTCCCCGTCACTCCATACTCTTAAAATGGTTTTGCTAGCTCTTAGAGCCTCTTAGATACTTTTAAAATAAGGTCAAGCTGATTCCACAGCCTATCGGTGGTATATATTAGTGCTATACTTTTGGCTAAATGTAATTGACATGAAATACAATAATTAATACAGTTAATAAACTTATTGCTTGTTCACCTGGAATTTTTGGTGTTGCAGTTTTTCATAATAGAGTTTTTTTAACATCAGCTAGTTTATTTTTGGCCAAACTATATTTTATTTCTTAAGTCCTTAAACACCAGAATATTTGGAAAATCATACACTCTCTGACAAATGAGAATTCTTGTATTTTATTGTTTTGAACTATTTTCTTCAAAGTCATTATTTCAACAATGAAGGTATCTAAGTTTTCACTTCTGTAGGTGTTATTTCTTGGCAGTGAATACAAGAAATTCTCCAGTTCAGTTTAAAAGAGTAAAATTTGAAATTTGTGTTTTTGTTAATTAGGCTTTCCATGAACACCTGGTTTTTGGCTTTCTTCTAACTATAGTGTAGTAGCCTTAAAAGCACTGAAATCATATCTAGGATTTTATATGTTGCAGAATGTAGTAGCTACAACTGCACTTTTCTAAGTTCATACATAGTATGGTCAGTATTTATCATAATTTTAAAATGTGACAAGTTTTTTTTTTCTTTTTTTCCTGTAAGTAGTGCTTCTTGGACATCACAGTCACTTCAGGCTGTGCCCTTAATTCCTGTCCTTAGCATTATTTTATAAACATAAATGAGAGCATTAAAGGAAACATTTTAAAAACAAACATTTGAACTAGCATTTGAAAATTCAAGCAGTTTCATCAAATGTGGCTCCCAATAAGTTACTTCAATTTAATCAGAATTTTATCAGCTTGTTAAGGTCCACCTCAGATGGACCTCAGATGGACCTTCAAATATCTTTTGAAGGCTTTCCATTCGTTTCTCTCTTCTTCATTCTGTTTTCTTTTTGCCCTCCTAACCTCTCCTTTCTCTTCCCATGTTTTTCTCCACTTACCTATCTTCCTATCCCCATGTTACCTCTTCCATTTCCTCCCCTATTTTTCTTCATTCACCTGTATTCAGTTCCTTTCTCACATTTATGTGCTTTATCCCCTTGCCATTCTGTCTTCCTTTTATACAGTCTAAGAAAGGACACACCCTGGCTCACAGAGTGATCTCCTGTTGTCTGCCTGTCCTTCCTGTGCTCATTTTTATGAAACAAAGTTGAAGGGAAATAAGAGTTTGGATGGGAAGAATAGAGGTTCATTTTTTAAAATATTTGTTATTAACTCCAACAAATCTTGTGAGGATTGTTGATTAACTACGAGTGTATAAAATCTACTATGAACTTAGTGTGAAAAGAGTTATGTTAGTATAGCATTCTTGGTTGAAAGCCATGATTCAAATTGAGTATATGTTTGTGATTGGCATTTAAAAGAAACTTTGCTGTTCCCTTCTCTTTAATTAAAGAGACAACAGTGAAGAACATTGATCCCTTCAATAGAAGACATATTTATTAAAAATCAGCTTTTTGATGCAATATGTTGCTATAGGATGCTAGAATTACTTTAAGCTTGAAGCAAAACCAAAACCCAAAACTTGGAAAGCTAAGTGCAAAGGCTTCAAAGCAGTTTAGGATCATCCAAATGGTTAATCTAAATAACTGAAGACATTAAACAGATCCATATTTGTAAATGACAGAAATGATTACTGGTTTAAGTATTATTCAGTGGTACTTTATCAAAGCAGAGTCCCCTCACATTCCTGGTTCTGTGCTTTGCTGGACTCATTCTCTGGGAGTTTGCCCCATGTAATAAGTTTTGGTTTTCATATTGTTGCCAGTAGAAACGGGTTTTTATGGCTTAAGTGGAGTTGATATTGTTTGGTTGTATATGAACTCCTAGGGAGCCTACACATTAAAAAAATTTTCAAAACCAACTGTTAGATTAATGTTGAAATACACTACTAATCCGGTTACAGTATAGTGGGTACTTACTTATGAGGTTCTCAGAGCAGAATCTTGAGGTTTCTTGAATAAAGCTTAATGGGAATTTAAGCTGGTTTGTAACTATTAACAAATGTAACTTAGAAACATTTTCAAATTACTTTAAACTAGTTAAAAGTGGTCAGGACAATCATCAAAGATTTGAAAGTTGCTCAAGTTGGGTTCATTGAAAACTCCTGCCTTTTAACCTATTAATCATAAAAATGTTCTGTTCTTAATTGTCATGTGGTCCAGTAAATATGAGCAGTTTTTCTATGTCACCAATGCTGTGAACAATCAGGCTGACGATTTCCTGATAATGTTCTATTATGGTGGTGGCAAGTAATTCTGGAAATAGTGTTTGAAGAAATGTCTTGTTCAGAAGCATCATTTCTTCCAGGAAATAGCCTTTCATTTTGGCCAGAAAGTTCAAGGATACGGCATCCTTTTGGAGCTCTGGGGTATTACTATTTTCAGACCTTGTTTGTGTGCAACATGAGCCATATTGATTTCCAGATAATATGAATTTATTCAAAACAGGAGATTGTAACATTCTAGGAGCAGATTGTTTTTAGTTTTATTAAATTTACTTTGATTACAACCAAGAAAATTGCTTTGAAACAACTAAGACATTATATTCTGACCCCATAGCTTTGCTGTCATTTAATCTCAAGGTTTCTACTGTTATCCTAACTCTTCTCAGTAGGAGATGATGGTATTGGTACAAATCAAGAGATGTAAGATTTAACATCACTGCTGACTTAGCGAGAAATGCAAAATATATTTAATCCATTTTTTTCTTAAATAAATACGACCAAATGAACTTTGCTAAGTAATAATTTGACCATATAATAGAAAGCAGATTAGATTAGAGATAGCTACTTATATGATGGAAATATCTTCTAAGAGTACTTCAGCCTCAAATATTGCATAAAATTTTTGTTCTTGTAACATCTACAATTTAGAATAAAAGCATGGTGTGGTATTGGTTTTTTTCAAAATTTCTGTGATTATGATAGAAATAAAGTAAAAATAAATCATGTAATTTTTATGACTGGAACATTAAATCTGTTTTTTAGTAATACTACCAATTAAAGGGGGAAATGCTCAGATTTAACCGTTACTATTCTACCATGTAAAGGCTTCCCATTTTACAGACTGGGGAGTCTCTACATTAGCCTACAAAATCCTAAATGATATGGCCCCCTCCAGGTTTTCTCTCTGATCTTATTTTCTACCACTCTGTCTCCCTCACGCAGTTCACTTCAGTCACACTAATCATCTTACTGTTCCTCGAACTTTCCAGGGACTTTCTGCTTTAGAGTCTTTGTACTAGTTGTGTCTCTACCTGCAGTGTTCGTCTCTCAGATGGCCGTGTAGCCTTTCCTCAGTGCTCACATGTCAGCTTCTTAGGTAGGCCTGCGTTCGTCATCGTATTCAAAAAGCACAGCCTTCACTCCCCACACTACCCACAGCACCTGAACTAACTTACTCTGCTCTACCTTTTCATTTTCAATAGCATCTCTCACTTCCTAACAAACTATAAAATTTGCTCTTATTTTTAAAGAACATAATGTGTGAAATATTAACACAGAAGGGTGTTCAAAGGTAATGATGTATGTGTAATACAGAGAAGAAGTTACGGAAATAATAATTACAGAATCACAAGACCTAAAGAAAGGTATTAATCTTTGAATGGAAGGGCTGAGCAAGTACCAGGCAGAATGAATGAATATAAAATACTTCCATGTAAATGCATACTTTTGGCATTTCAGTCCCCTGACCATAAAGAAGGAAATCCTGAGATTCCAAAGAGGAAAAAAAAAAGTTACCAACGTAAAAACATGAATCAAACTGGTATTACACTTCTCATGGGTGACCCTGAATTCTAGGGCATAGTGTAGAAAATGTTGTTAGGGTTCTGTAGGAGAATGATTTTGAAACTAGAAGTTTATATACCAAGTAAAACTGTCCATGAAATGTGAAAGCAAACAAAGATAATTGAGACTTGCAAGAACTCTAAAAGTGCATCTCCAATAAAATCATAATAGATGAAGAGGTGAGAGCTAAGAAACAGTAACTCTAACCCCAGAGTGTAATAGTATAGTGAAATACGCCAAAAATATAAGTGAGAGCTTAACAGTTATCCAAGAAGGCAACTGATTCAAATTGGAACTCAAAATCTAACAAACAAGCAGCAGTCCTACAATTAGCAGTCAAAGGGAATTACAGCTTTTATAATTCTGAACCCTGAAGACCCAAAAAGACTCCTCAAAGGAGTTAAAAAGTATTCATTATCAACCTGTTCTCCATTTAATCTGTTTTTAACTGATGAGCTTCTTCTTATTAGCCCACACTCTCTCTTCTTAACTGTATCAGTGTTCTTTGTTTAAAAAAAAAAAAAAGTAGATGAGTAGATTCTGGCATATTTCACAAATGGAAAAAACTGCAAAATATGTAGGAAAAGCACAGATCTGCAATTATAGAAATGATTTACTTGTGTCCTCTTATAAATAGTACCTTCAAGGTGGAAGTTCATAGGTAGGATGTAGACTGTTGGATTGACTGGGTGAGGGTTTTCCAGCAAAATGAAAAGTCTCAGAGCCTCCGAGCCTGCTCAGACCCAGACTGTTTTCTGAGTGACTGGTTCGGAGAGCTGTTGCCCTTCTTCCCCCAGCACTCCTGAGGCTCCACGTCAGCTGCTTCCTGTGCTCTGCAACCATTTATACTTTAAAGCATCTCTTCACGAAAGGGACTCTGAGACCCTTTAAAAATCTGACCTTAGAGCCAAAATCATCCTATTGGGTATGTTTTTAGAACTCATACTGTTTTTTAGCTAGTTCATAACTCGATCTGTGTGTAAATTATTTACAGATGAATGCAGTTCCAGCCAAATCGGCTTATTTAAATGTATCATTACAGATACTTCAGTAGCTTCTACATTTGAACGCTGAATTTTACTTCATTTCAAATATATTTGCATAAGCAGTTTATATCATTCCTTACCATGCATTTTACAGTGTTAAAGTAATAATTTTACCCATCTTCAAAACTGTATGCATTAGATTATTACTACCATGAGAATTTATATGTGAACTGTGGGTATTTTTTCCTCTTTATGTGATCTTCTTATAATGTTTATTACAAAATTGAAATTGTTTTCCTTTCAGCGCTATCTAGTACTTTTTGTTTGTTTTCAAAGCGGGCAAGTCTTTTAAATGCCTGACTTGCAAGTGTCTGTTAGCTAGCAAAGCTGGCTAGTTGATTGGTATTGCTGTCCAGGGACATTCTCTTGTCTTTCCCTGTGAGTATTTCTGTGAGGAATTCATTATATTACTCTAATGCTGCTGAGAATTTCCCTACCTTGCTTTGTTATGTCTGCCTCCACTGTCACTTTGGCTTCCATAACAGATATTAGTTCAGATCCCATTCTTCCCCACCACAATGCCAGTGAAAATTTTAGCCTCTTGCCACTTCCTTTCTCTCTGCCAGTAGAGACCCCGACCCTTCAGAAATGGTAACCTCACTGATTACAATCCTCCTCTTTTTGTTTATTAGTTTTATCTCTTATGTGGATGCAGAACACTTCTCCAGTTACCACAGATTCTTCTAGAACCCTTAAAGCCCAAAATTCTTTGAAGTTTTGGTTGTCTGTGGGAATCCCTCAAATGGCTCCCTATCTGAAAACAATAGCCAAGATCTAACAGTGGCTTTTATATAATTTGTCCCACTACTACCTCTCTTACTTAATCATCTACTAATCTCCCTCTTACTTACTTTGTTCCAGTCATACTGTCTCCTTGTTGTTTCTTGAAGATACCATGCAGTTTCTCCTTAGGAACATTGTACTTGCTGATTTTTCTGTCTGGAACGTTCTACTCCCAGATAGTCTCATGGTTTACCCTTTCACTTCTTGCACATCTTTACTCACATTTCACCTTATCGATGAGACCTTCCCTTTCCACCCTAAGAAATAACAGGGTACCATATTTCCAGCATATCCCATGCCGCATAGCTTCAGACAAGCTATCTGTTTTATTAGACAAATTATGTATTTTACTTATTTATTAATTGTCAGCCTCCACCAAAATGCAAACTTCCACAAGAGCAGGGAACTTTAGTTTTATAAACTGTTGAATTCTGAGCACCTAGAATAGTGCCTGACCTGTCATAAGCATTCAATAAGTATTTGTTGAATGAATGAATATTATAAATGCGACTGTGTTCAGTATTTTATACGGGTATACATTTTAGCTAGAGTTGACCAGTCTCTTTCATTATGAGCATGGAATTACAATCCGATTGCCTGGGTTCAAATGCCATTTTTGTTACCTTGCACAAGTACTTAACTTCTCTGTGTCTCATCCTGTATCTCATAGGTTGCTTGAGGATTAAATGAATTAATATATGTAAAGCAATTTTAACCGTATATGGCACACATAGTATTCTATAATTTGATGTCTATGGAAATGTTCAACATCATCATATTTGCTTTAGTCGTTTCTTTCAGCTTACTGAGCATTGTTATTTCTGAATATTTATGCTAAGGTTCTTTTGAAGTGGAAAGTACAAGCCCCAACACCATGGATTGAATTTTTTTCTAACTCATTTGTTTATCTTTTTTTAATCATGGTTTTGATACTTTAACATAAAAAATACTTTCTTTAGGACAGAGATATTTAACTTGTATGTGTACAGTATTATATATACCTACTTCTGGGCCCCCACTTGTAACATCTCAAAGCCCTCCGTTTCTGATCAGAGCTGCTTTGGTTTAACCCAGTTTGCTTCAAACCAGTATGACAATGGATAAATCACAAAGGACAGCTTAAGCTTACTTGCTGCTGGTAACAAAACAAATATGCAAATATAACCTGTACTTCTGAAATATAGTGTACAATCCTGACATGCTATGTAGTGTCAGAAACAGGGTGTCTGCCCTTCACAATGTGGCAGTGAAGTCTGTGGCTCTCCAGCTCCCATACACAATTCAGCTCAGTATGAAGTGGCTCTTTAGCTTGACACAGTTGTGTATCACTGATTAAGATAACCTCTCTACCTTGGAGGGAGTGTGAAGTAGTATCCTTCGGTTCAGAAGTAGTTGTCTTTCTACATATCTCAAGCAGTTCTTTAAATACAACTTGACTTTTCTTTTATGTTAAAAACATTTCATTTGTATCTTCATCTGTTAGTTTCTGGATTGTACGGAAGTAATTACTCCAGTATTCATGTTCAACTGTTATTTCCCAGTTGGTTTCTTTGAAGCCTTTTAAGTTTTCAGTGACAGTTACATAGAAATTAAAATAAATAATACATTTGCTAATGATGATTTTAAAAGAATGAGGACATTTTAGCTATTACACTAAAATAATTTTTGCCCTTCTTCTTAGTCAGTAGGATTCTTTGGTTAGTAGAAAAATTTGCCCATGTTTAAGAAAATAATAAATTTGCCTTCAGACTAAAGCTGCTAAAGTTGGTCTTTGGTCTCCATATGTTTTAAAGAAGTATAACATACATACAGTTAAAAGAGTTATCACAAAATGAACACTCCTGTGTAACCACCAACCATTGGAGAAGGAAAGTGTTATCTGCATCCCCAGAAACCCTCTTACTGATTCCTAACCACTGCCCCTTTCCTGATCCCCAAAGTTAACCACCCTCCCACCTATTCTAATATCATGGGTTAGTTTTGCCTTTTTAATAAACTTTGTATAAATTGAATTAGTCAGAATATACAGTCTTCTCTCTGGGTTTTTTTTGCTCAACATCACATGGGTGCAATTCCTCCATGTTTTGTGTAGCAGTACTTTTGTTCCCGGCTGCATAGTATTCCATTGTATGACCATACCGCAGTGTGTTTAACCATTTTGCATATGGATAGAAATTTGAATTTGTACTATGATTGATGCACATGAACATGCATCTCTGTTGAGCATATACTTAGGAATTGTTAGATCACAAGTTCAATTTTAGTAGATAATCAAGTTTCCCAAAGTCACTATACCAATTTGCTTACCACCAGCTGTGTATGAGAGTTGTGGTTGCTACACATCTTCTCCAAAACTCGATATTGTCCGTGTTTTTAATTTCAGCCGTTCTGGTGAGTTTGTAGAGAGGCATCACATTGAGCTTTTAGTTTGCATTTCCCTGATTATTAGTGAGTTGAGCACTTTTTGACATGTGTATTGACTATTTAGATACCCACTTATATAGAGAGCTTTTTCAAGTCTCTTGTCCATTTATCTATCAAGTTGTCCGTTTTTCATACTTATTTGTAGATATTCTAGATACCAGCCCTTTGTTGATTGTATATGTTGAAATTATTGTTTCCTACTCTGTGGCTTGCTTTCTGTCTGAAGGCATTTTTTGAGGAAAAGAAATTTTTAATTTTAATATGATCTTATTTCTCTGATTTATTTCTCAATCTTTTCCTTCATGGTTTCTACTTTCTGTGCCATATTTAAGCAGTAATTACATTCTTATGTCATGAAATATTTTCCAGTGTTATTGTTGGAAAATTTTATTGTTTTACTCCAGCCTTCCTGTATTATATAGCCTATCACTAAAAATTTAGGTGTATGCACCCTTCTGTATATATATAATTTATTTATATGTATCATATATATACAGTATACTCATTTTTACATAAAGCAAACAAACAAAAGAAAATAGAAGATAATTAGATAAGTATGTAAGTAGATAAGTGTCCTTTTCCACACCCCAGTATTATGATACACCCAGTATTGTGTATTTTCTGATTTATACACACTACATTTTATGTCAATCTTTTTAGAATCTAATAATATTGTCAAGTAAATTACTTAAACTGTCAAGTAGGAAACTTAACTCATTGATAATCCAGTCAGAAAGCTTTTATTTGGAAATTTTCACTTGATATCAATTTGAGAAAATACATTTTCTATAAGGCAGAAGTTATTCCCCCAATTTTCACATACTGTAATTTAGGAAATATCATAGTCTCAAATTAGTTAGGCATGTGGCCGTCAGCAAATACTTGATTTTTTCCAAAATGAGTATTTAATCATTTTATTTCCCTACTTTAAATTCTGAAATTTAACAAACATCTCCTTACATTATATATTTGTCTGAAGATTTTGTTATTCTTATAAGATTTGCTCAGATAGAGAAAAGGCTTGAACTAATCATGAAAAGTTAAAGAAAACAAATTGCACAGTTTTCCTTTCTCTTTTATTTAATAGCTAAACACAGACTTTTTAAAAAAAGAATTGTTCTGGTTTCCAGTAAATAAGTTTGTGGTTTAAGATGGCTTTAGTCACTAAGCCCAGTAAATATCCTCCAACTCTTTCTCTCCCTCTCAGAAAGCTTCTTATATGTGGGATCAGCAGTCCCCAGATTAGACCATTTAAATGGTGTTTTGGAATAGGATCACATATTATCTGTTTTCTGCGAGAATTGACATATTTTAAAAGAAATCTTCTCTCAGTTGAAAACAAACTCAGATTTACCTGTTTATCTGACCTTCTAATCTATTCATAGCTTGGACAACTTAATTTGGAATCTTTACCAAAAAAATAGAAAATAAGAGGTTATTTCTGACTCTAAAATTATTATCCTTTTAATGTTGGAGTATTCCTCTGTGTCAAAAATAAAATCTTACGAACTTTTTCCTTAACCTATATGTGAGGGTAAGGTCCAAAGAAAAACAATTTAAAGAATATCTTACTATTAATTAGGTTTCAAAACAATCAAGAATGAGATAGGTTTCCTGGAATTATTTAAGCATCCGGTTTCCCAGTAACCTCCACTATGTAGCCATAGTTTTTAAAGGTGGTTACAGGGACTTCCCTGGTAGTCCAGTAGTAGAGAATCCACCTTACAGTGCAGGGGACATGGGTTCGATCCCTGGTCAGGGAACTAAGATCCCACATGCCGCAGGGCAACTAAGCCTGCGCGCCACAACTACTGAGCTCACACGCCTCAACTAGAGAGCCTGCGTGCCGCCAACTACAGAGCCCACGTGCCTTGGAGCCTGCACACCACAACTAGAGAGATAAAACCTGCACGCCACAACTAGAGAGAAGACCGTGCGCCGCAATGAAGAGCCCGCATGCCGCAACGAAAGATCCCACATGCCTCAACGAAGATCCCGTGTGCTGCAACTAAGACCCAACACAGCCAAAATAAATAATAAATAAAGCTTTTTTTAAAAAAGGTGGTTACATAGTTACCAGAAAAATTGAATTCTGATGAGGTGCAATTTTAATGCATTTGAGCTAGAGTAAAAAGTTTTAGGTTTGGATATAGAGCGGACAACAAAGGCAAAAGTCTGATGTAGTTAAAATTTATTGTACTAAGGGCAACTTCTAGAGTATAATACACTTTGTTAATATGCATACACAGACTAAAGGTTGGTAAATTGTGTATGTTAGCGTCGTAAGATCAGTAGTTGTTATTAAGATAGTCAGTGAGCTTACTAATTGCAAAATAGGTAAGAAATTACAAATTGCTAAAGTAAAATGAAGTCTGTTCGAAAAGCATTGTATTTTAAACAATGTTCAAAAATGTAAACGATAGAGATTGGAAACATAAATTTCAAACTGAACCGCAATGCATCTAACGACTTCTAGGCCATGTAATCTATTTAAAGAGGGGTACCATGAAAGGCCACTACAAGAGAGCCCCTGTAATAACTGATGAAGCCTTCATCCCTGAGATGAAATCCCTGAGAGATTGCTTTTGTTCAAAAGATTATCATTGTTTTTTCCTTCAGATTGTTGAGTTCCAAACCAACACATTTTGGGGTACTGAAATCTGCCAGGTATAAACTGATCTGTCTTTGAATTCACCTGCACAGCTTTTCACCAGAATCTCATGCTTTTTGTCATGTGTTGCTTTTCTTGAATAAAGGATTAAAACCTCAGTATTTTTCCCTCTTCTCTGTACTACTGTGTGCTCCCGTCAGAATATTCATTAAACAGTTATACCTCTGTGACCTTGAATTCTCCTTAAATAAAAATTTAGAGTGCATAAATTGACTTCAGTGTAGCTTTGGGGCAACACTGAAAGTTTCAATGATACAGATGAACTACAAGGCGACCCTATGAGGAATAGTTAGAAAAAGTATAACGTGAAAGTTAGGTAAACTGGATGACAAAGACTGGAGATTTTTACAACAAAGACTTGGGAAAGGTAAGGGAAGAAAGTAAGCTGTGCCAGGTGTGCCAGATCCTAGTTATACATCAAAATAGCCTTATGCAGTTTTGTTTTTGTTGATGAAATTTTGCTTTGTTTAATACAGCTGCCCTGGCCTCAAGATTCACAGAATCTTTGGGAGTGGCTCTGAGGATAGAAAAATTTTAATAGAGGTCCCTGTTGGTTCTGTTAGAGCCAAAGTTGAGAACTACTGTGGCATGGCTGTGCAGATCATCTTATTTTTTTTTACTTTCCCACTGATCTTTTCAAACAACACTAAAATAAAAACTAAAAATAGTACAATATCCATTATTACAATTTTATGCTGTGGTAAATTTCAGTAATGCTGTCTTTAGCAATTTTTATTGTTTTTAGTGAAGGAATATTTAAACTAGTTCACGTCAAAGCATGGTTACCAGTTATCTTCTTCCTTTAAAGTCAAAATTTTTACCACATATTCTATTTACCTTAGTATATTCAGGACTCCTGTGCTTAGGGCTGTTTCAAATATATGAATGATTACAAGTAAGTATTTACTTTTTATTGAAAAATTCTTTACTTTTTGTTTCATGACAACAGGTAGGTTCCCAAACATTATTCCAGTGATTATTGTGCACTAGCATTGGTATCTTTCATCTGTCAGACATGTGGGTAAATCAGACGACCTGGCCATGGCAAACTGCTGAGTCTGAGATTCTAGTGTTCATTTGTCTTAATTTAGGCTTTTAATTCTAAACACATTTATCTAATGTAGGATTCTGAAGTTACTGTGATATAAATGGAAAGCAACTTTTATTTGTAATGGTAATAAAGTATTAAAGTATTAGTAAATAAAAAATTGAGACTGTGAAATTGACTAGAAAATTTTGAAATGAGAAAAGATAGTTGAGGTCAGTTTATCCCCTCTCCCTACTTTCACTATGGCCCTCCTCCTCCACTACATAAAGTTTGAATGCTAAAAGATTAAAAGATAATGCCAGCATGGCTGAGACGTTCATTGGGTTTACGTCAAGTAAACGATACTATTTTGTAATTTTAAAGAACAGTTTTCTCTTTCTGTAGTTAATTAAAATCTTAACGTGTATGATACAGTGCAGATTTTAAGCCGCCTTTAGATGACTTGTGCTTCTTATTATATTTGTTTCTTTGGGAATTCTTGGCTTGAGACCAGTTCCACATCTGATTTTATGAACCAGCAATAGACAATGGCAGTAAAGTAATAAATCAACATAATGATTCAATTAATTGTGCTTCACATAAGTCACTTAACAGTCATATTTGTTACTCAGTGGTATGTTTGTCATAAAGTTAATATCTGTTTCCACAGTTTTTAAGGATTATATTATTGCTGTTTTTTCAAATTTGATTTTATGAATAATAATAATTTATATTCCCCCAAACTTCCAATTGTAGTTGATCCTTTTTACTCATGCCTTCTTTGGGGGGAAGACTTTCAGACATCTAGTTTTCATTATCTTGCAGCTAATTGATAATTATTCAGTTGCTGAGATAATTGGAAAAAATACATTTTATCTTTTAGTTTGTAAGGAATCCTTTGAACTTGAAACAGAAACTGAATCTTTTTGAGATTCACTAGATGGATTAGGTTTTCTTAATTAAGCATTGGATATCATAATAGTAACTTTTTATCCTTCAGGTATAAAAATAACTGATTTCCCATCCATAAACAATTTATATTAAATTGAAATGCTGAGGAGTTTTAAATTTTGTGTAAATCTCAGGAAAGTTAGCTGTTCTACAAGTTAGCAGGTAAGATTTTTGTGTACAATTATATGCACTAGATGGTAGTAGACTGGTTAAAAAATTTAGAAAGTTGTCCCACCTGGTATAAGATGGAGGCCTGCGCATACATGTTGATTTCTTGTCCCTCCTGAGACATCACTAAAATAGAAGCATAGAAGCACATAATAGATTGATGCAGCAAAGAAAATCAGAGAGACTCACTAGTACTTGTAAGTTTTCAAGAAATTACCGGGAGAAGGAAAGATGGGAGTGAGAAGACTGATGAAACAGGCTGTGAGGAGGCTACAGAGGAGGTGAGAGGAAACTGATCGCCTATCTGAACCCGAAAGAGCCTCTCGACTGAGAATCTGCCAAGTATGAAGTAGGGCAGGAAGATGTAGAGCTGAAACAGGAGGATTAATTAAAGGTCTGTCCCTGAAAGCAGAACAGTTGGCTCCCCTATCCCACTTCTCCATCCCCAGGCCAGAAACCGGAGCCTCATCTCAGAAGAAAGGCAGTGAACCATATGGGAGGGAGTAAGGTTTCTGTTGTGCATCTTGGCACTCTACAAATAAGTCTACATTATTCTGGCCTTTGAAGGGTTGCAGGCTGACAGCTGGCTTCCTGCATGCTCACTACAGCTCTTGTCTAAAGTGAAGCTTGCCTATGTCCAAACATGCCAGTGTACACAGAGCTCTAGTTAATGCTACCAAGTAGACAAGAAGACAGAGGAAATCTATTTTCATTATTATGCTTGTCTATTGTTTCTGAAGCCCTCATATTATTACAAATGCTTAAATTTCTGTTATGTTTTTATTATCATTTTGATTGTTCACTGAGTATTTGTCCCCTATTTGACAGATTTTTCATAAATGGAAGCAAATTCTGTTTTCAAGGATAATTCATTTTGGTAGCCCAATCTTAGGAATCTACCAGAAACTGCTTTTTCCTCCCAAGGTGTTTTCATTTGCTATTGTATTAGTGGGATATGATTTAGGAACAATTAGTCTTTATTATTCATAATCTTAGTTTGAATTGAATCATAGCATAAGCTCACCCTGATATTTAATAATGTACACATACGCTAACTGCAAATTCAGGTTTATTTAGCCTCTTGGGTTGTATCTTTTTTGCCTGTAAGAGACACAGAATGCTTTATTAAAGCAGTGAGAAATGTTATCTCATTAAGTGGAAGAGAAGGACATATTTCTTGTCTTTAAAACATTTAGTAATGTGAATTGAGTTGTAGTGTTCGGAAACATTGCAGTTAGACCCAACCTTAATTTTTCTTATTTCCTTACATTTTCATGGATATGCATAGGGAACTATTTTTGTATTCATTCTCAGCTAAATAAATTAGTCCAAGTATGCCTGACTGAAATTACCTTCCGTAAAAATTTCCAAAAGCATTTGAAAAATATCCCAAGGGTGGCAAATCCATAATATTTTACTTGATTTAAATGCTGTGCCTAGCTTCTGGATAGGTATATGATCAGAAGAACAAATCTAAAATGTAATGAAAGCTAACCATACTGTTGTAAAGTCCAAAATGATCTTGTATCACTGAATGAGACTTGACCTTGGAGAGTAGTGGAAACTTCAAGTGGTAGTTTCCAACTTCTATTCATTTTGGAGTTATTGAGTATATGAAGAATATATTATACCTGTTCCTGAAGGTCAATAGCATGGACATGATTATGCTGAAGTATATTTTGGATATTGGCTTTAATCTATAGAAGACTTTCATATTTTGTACTTTGGGTTCTATAGAAATTACCATTCCCATGCATCCTTATGACAGCTGAGATCTGAAAAGTCTTAATTAATGGTCCTTGGTTTTGTGTTTCAAGAAGTCAAAGGATGGGCATTTCCCCCCCTCTGTCTCACTTTGACATTAGAGACAAGATACAAACAAGTTTTTTTAGATCTTGTAAAGACCCTTTATAGATATTTTAAATATACAGCTTATTATTGTCTACTGAGTAGAAAGATCGAGTTCTTTTTTCTTCTATTTAATATTTTAAACTTCTGTATTAACCCATTTCCAGATGCCTTGTGCTGTAGAAACATTTATTTATTTTCATCTGAAATTTATCAAAGGAATGTGCACAAGAGGGCATTTTAGCAAAACAATGAAGACAAAACAGCTTTTGACACTTGGTCTGCCCTTAATGAGTTCATTGTAAATTGAAGGCTCATTTAGACGTTCAAAATTATCTTTCATGAGCATTCTTAGCAGCAGGCCCTCTGCCTGAAATCATGGTGCCAGTTTAGGACTTCATGTTCTTTTTTGTAAATACCAGTTCTTTTCAAAATTAGATAAACTTCTCAGGAAGAAAAATAGACATCAAACTTATTTACTGAACAAAATGAAAACTATTGTGGTGGGTTCAGGTCAGTTCTAATTGGAAAATTGTAAGAGATAGTTTGAATATTCTCATGTATGGACTGTTTTTACATAATGTAACTCCAATATAAAGCTTCTGTGGTCATCTGAACTTTGGGGGAAGTAATTTTCCAAGAATTAGTACTGAAACTTTCTGAGTTACAAATTCATATACCTGATTTCATTATTTGGTTCCATTCCATATGGACATTCAAAACTATATATAACCATTTTTGTCTAATTAGGTTTAAAGAGCATTCAGAACCTCTAGGAACAGTGCAGTGGTGATGTTTACACACCAGTAAGGGTTTATCGATGTACAAGTATGGGTATATGTGGAGAAAAGCAAATTTATATTAAATCTAAAGGTGCAGAAATTAGATCCTTTTTCCATTGTCAGGCATCTCTTTGTGTAAATGAATGAAAGGAATATTTTGAGGACATCCAAAAGCTTTTCTCTTACTGAATGTTTTTATTCTTTTCTAAAAATGTCTAGAGTTTTTTTTAGTATATATGTATTTCTTCCTCCCTGACAGTTATTCTAAAATAGTTTTGTACTTTATTTTAGATTATTTCTTTTTAATATTATGCATCAATGATGATATAAATTTAGTTTTACTAAATTTAATTTAGTAATTTAGTAAATTTAGTTTTACTGCTTTTGGACATCACGATTTCTTGTATTTTACATCTTCCTCATTGTTTTTTGTTTGTTTTACTAGAATTGATCATTTAATAATTCTTTTAGATTATACCTGAAGGTGTTGAACTAGTCTGAGTCTTTTCCTGACTATGTCTATTTAATCTCGCACTTGATTGCTAATTGGGCTTGACAGAGTTCTACATATAAATAGTTTCACCTGGAATTTTGAAGACTGTGCTTTATTTATTTTTAAAATATTTATTTATTTATTTGGCTGTGCCGGGTCTTAGTTGTGGCATGCAGGATCTTCGTTGCCACGTGCGGGATCTTCAGTTGCAGCATCTTCAGTTGCGGCCTGCGGGGTCTTTTTAGTTGCGGCATGCAGGATCTAGTTCCCTGACCGGGGATCAAACCCAGGCCCCCTTCACTGGGAGTGCGGAGTCTTAACCACTGGACCACCAGGAAAGTCCCTGTGCTTTATTGACTTCTGTTATCTGATTTTGCTAAAAAGAATTCTGATATATAATATGATTTTCATACCTTTGTAAATAACCATTTTCTCCCTCCCTCCATCTGTCCCCCTGCAGCCAAAGATTTTGAAATGTATATCCGTAGAGTCCTGATATTACACTAAGATGTGATTAAGTGTCTATTTTTAATTATTAGTGCTCTTCTGGTGCCTCTGCCCCTGAATCTATCTTCAGCCAAGAAGGAAATTTTCTTCTTTTATTTCTCTGATTACTTTTCATCCAGTTCTTTCAGTTTTGTCATTCTATTAGGTAGCTACCGGAACTTGTAAATCTACCTTCCATTTCTCTTTCTTTATGTTTTCCTAATTTTGCATTGGGTTATGGAGAGTCTCTTGTCCTTCTTGTCTAGCTCAATAATTTTTTCTTTAGCTGGTCCCTTTAAATTATCAGTCCATTTTTTTAGGCTTTGTTTTGCCATTTTTTTATCAGACATGTTTTTAGTTTTGTAGAACTCTTTTTCAAAACAGCCTGTTCTTTTGTTGTTATTGTTGATGTACTATCTTTTCATTTCACTGAGAATGTCAATTATATTTAAAGTTTTCTTTTTCTTCTACTCTGCCTGAATGGTATTTCTTCAGTTTAAATTCAGTGGCTTTGTTGCTAATTTTTCTTCAAATGATTGGTGATTCTTGGTTATTAGTATGTATGGTTGAAAACATAGATGGAGGAGTTTTCATGGCTGGAGAGTATTTATTCCTCAGCCCAGGTGAGACTCCATCCCTCTTGGGGGTAATAAGATTCTTATTACAGAAGCCTTCATCCAATGACTGCATGGCAAAAGGAGGGAGTACCGCTGGGCAGGGTGTTCCTTGTTGCAGGATCTTGTCCTTTGGGTTTGGGAGTCCTTTCCCATAAATTGCCTGCCATCTTGCTCTGTTTCTGTCATCCCCCTATCCACTCCAGGACTCTCCATAGATATAAATCACATTTGAGAAAATGTACACCTGCTTTTGTTGACCATGAACTTTATGTTTCTCTGGGCCTCTACAGTAGCTTCTTTTGCTTGTTTTAGATTCAGTTTTCTCATTTTATTATTATTTTTTTAATCAAATCTCTGATTTTTAGTTTATAGAACTTCCTCAGATTTTCTGGCCTGCAGTGTTATTCTTTCTTATTCTCCTGCACTGTTAATGTTTCTCCTTTTAAAAAAATGTATTTTTTGTGGAATTTGAAGGAAAGGGGAAGAGGTAAATGTGTCCTTGTTTGCCATCATGATTCATTTTCTCTTAAAAGTATAGATTTCAAAATTAAGAGAAACTGAAAAGCTGACGAAACTAGTTAATGGAGGTTTATCAACATTTTAAAAGAAGGAAAATGTGCTGAATGTTTATAGTACGTAATGAGTTTATAAAAGCTATTTATTTGTCATTAACCTTCTTCATGAGTTCATTTTTTTTCCCCCAAGACAACAAATTGAAGCTACTGACTTTGGAGCAATTTCTTGGGCAGTGTTTATTGTTAGTCATCCTATTTAAGAAGAACTTGCTTAAGTGGTATTTTTATTTCATGGTAACAAATGGATTATTTTGATATATTCAGTACTCAGTATTGATCCATTTTATTAAAGTAGACATGTTATTTTCAAAAGTAGCATGGCAAGTTAGCATTTTGGTTGGTAAATTTTAACTTAACAATATTAAAAGAAGTAAACCTTAGGTACTTTAATGGGGATTATAAAATAACTTCACTTTCTTGTTCCAGGCAAGATTCAGTAAAAAGCAAAAATCAGATATTACATTAATAGTCATGCAAAGCAATAACCAATCTGTACAAGTAAATTACCTACCTGCTAAAATGGACAGATTGATTTTTTTATAACCTCATTTTAATTAATTACATTTTTGGAAAATGAATGCAATTTTAAATTAGACCCCAGGCTTAAAGGTCATATTTTTCATAATTGTATTTTGAAACAAAGTTTGCTAATAAGTGTTTAGAAGAGAATAAGGAAATATTGTCATTTATGTAGTTCTGGTTTACTTATGGTGTAAGTACTATATGTTTTTTCATTAAACTCTTCAAAAATAGGAAGACGTGGAACAACACGTTCTCTTTGTGAAAGTTAGAAATTATTAACAAGTCAGTAAGATTGCTTTTGTACATGAACTGCTTCATGGAGACTTACAAAATTTGATTTCGTTTTTGTCTTTTACTTTTTTCTAGCAAAACCAATTCCTACTTTAGAGGCATCAGTAGCCCATAGAAATTTGTTGCTTTTCTTTTAAAAGTGCACCTGCATCCAAAACTGATTAAAAACATACTGAAAAAGAAAGCTGCCATAATGAATTATATTTCTCAGTACTACCTAATTTGCCAATATGACTAGTTTTGATTAAAAAGAAGTTGATTATAATGTTCAAAACTGTTTATTGAATAGAAAACCTGGATGCAATCAGAAATCAGAGGTGTACCTATGGAGTTACTGATTCTGAAAGTCTTGA
This sequence comes from Balaenoptera physalus, assembly GCF_965194825.1. Taxonomy (NCBI): domain Eukaryota; kingdom Metazoa; phylum Chordata; class Mammalia; order Artiodactyla; family Balaenopteridae; genus Balaenoptera; species Balaenoptera physalus. The sequence goes on along the minus strand of NC_138890.1, from coordinate 82,325,858 downwards.
TGTGACAATTGCTGTTTCCTTTTAGGGTTTTACTGATCTTGCTAGGGTAATACTAAGTAGTTCTTCTACAGGCATCGGGAGGATTTTCTTGTTGGGGTGGGGAGATGGTGATGCTTTTATTTTATATTTATTTTTTTAGTAAGGTTAGAGTGATGTTACAGTGTATTCTTATCATATTTTAGTAAAACTCTTCTGTCAAATTGATCAGTATAACCTGTAGCTGGGTATTTCTAAAAATACATTATCATGACTAGAAGTATTCATTTCATTGCATTTATTTGACATCTTTCTGGTTATTATTGACCAAAACACCTGACTTTTGCCTCTTCTTCTTTCTGTGTATCCTTTTCTCATTTTTATTTTGCAGCCTTTTGTATATGTCCATATCTCTGGCTTCTTCATTCCTATCAACCAGCACTAATTTTTTAGTGCCTGACTTTTATCTTCCCTTATCAACTAAAATTGTTCCTGTTTATGGTTTACCAGCAGGCTCAATGTTCCTGTTCTGCATCTTCTCGATCTCTCATCAACCTTTGGTATTACTGGCTAGCCATTCTTAGTGTTTTGACTTCAGAAATATTCTTTTTTCCTTAGTTTTATAATAATTTTAGGTAACATTTATTGAGCACTTAATTTGTGTCATTCACTATGCCAAGCACTTTTCATGTCATACGATCTTTACTACAATCCTGAGATTAGTTACCATTATTATTCCCATTCACAGAAAAGGAAAGTGAGGAACTGAGAGATGAATTACTTTGTGTAAAGCCACACAACTATTAAGTGATGGAACCAGGATTGAAACACAGGCAGTCTGACTCAAGAACTGGTACTTTCAACTTCTAGATGCTACATCGCTTTTCTAATCAGTGTTTCCTCTCATCTTTTTCAGTTTGAGTCCAGGTTTCTATGTTTTCATTTGGCCCACTCTTACCTAAATATTATGTTAAACATTTCTGTATTCCTCAAAACTGTCCAAGTATCAGTTAATGTACTTTTCAACCCACTAGGAGTTTAATACATGTTATGGACAAATTTCTTTTTGTTGTCCTTTGAAATTAAATTTAAGGAGAACAAATCATTACAAGGTTCAAAGTTAGACCTAAAAGGATGTAGAAGTGACCTACATAGGTGTTTTTATCTTATCCATAATCCTTCAGTTTCCTAATTGCCAGTACTATAACAAGACATTATTATGCTTGGATTTCATCATTAACAATTAAGATACGATTTTCTTAGAGTTTAAGACTGAATTTAGGGCCAGTTTTTTCAATGTTAATTATTTGAAAATGTGTAACTCTACTCATTATAAAACGGATTATTGTCTAAGTATTGGTTGTCAGGTCCTAGTCTATGCATTCCCATGTCTTTTTACTCTAATAACTAAGCTAAAGATAAAATACCTATGAATTTTGTTCTTTACATTTTGTACCAGCAGAATGAAAATAATTTTTTATAACTTCATTACTCATTTCCAAAATAATTTGAGGTACAAGTTAGGCCCGTTTGTACAATATTTGGCAATATTTCTATGTCAAATATTTTACAACCTTGCATTTAGTATGTCCCATGTATTATCAGGAGCCATTGTTTTCCTTTTTAAAAATGAGTGTAAAATTAATAAACAGTGCTTTGGAAATTATTTCTTTAGTACTGTAATAGGAATAGTTCATCTAACAAAGGAAAAAACTTGAAATAAGTTTTCCTATTTGGTTGTCATGACTAAAAATTTCTCTGGTTTTATAGAAGTTTAGTAATATAAGCAAGTTTTTATTTATAGGTGCACATTTTAGAAAGTGAATAGTTCCTATTTTGCTCTTTGAGGACTTTTCTTAAAAACGTGTTAAACACTAAGATGTATTTGACTTGCAGCAAACCATAGTTCCTGAGACAATTAAGAGTTAGAGAGAGCTGGACGCCATCCATAGTGTGAACCTATACCCTGTTGTTTAAAATGCCAGCTTGAGAGCCTTTAACTAACAGTGCGGCCCCTACATCAAATGAAACTGTTTCAGGTCCAAACCACCTCCTGCCATTCAGGATCCATCTGGCCATGCTTTCTCAGGTGTACATTTTCCTTAGATGAATCCTAGTGATTAAAATGCAGGATATGGTGCTGGGGGAAAAGAAGGGTTTTATTTTGCAGATTTATTCAACAATAATTCAGGTCAAATTTTCAATGTATGTTTGAAGCCATAATATTGTTTAATATTCTAGTTCATTCCCTTTAGTATTTAAAAAAATTACTACTTAGCTAAAGTTCAGCTAGTCAGAATATTCCTTCACTGAAATCTAGCTCTGTCATTTTATAATTCGTTCCACAGCACCTCACATCACTGTTACCTCCACCATAGCACTTAGCATTCAGAGATTTGATTTTCTACAACTCTCAGTTTCCTCTCGTATCAGGAGATAAGAGGGCATTAGCTACAGTGCCATGTAAAAGACAAATCAAGGTTTAATTTGAAAACAGAAGCCTGCAGTTTTGAGGCCCACCTGTTGACATAACAGAGACAGCATTGTGATCTCCTTTATGACTTTTGGATCTGGGCCTTGCATCATATTGCTAATTTCTCACTGGCCTTTCTTAGCATGTTTTTTGTTTTTGTTTTTTTTTTCCTAGTTAGGAGCTTGGTGGAGAGAGAGAACATTTCTGTTAGATTTTGCACAATGTCTTCAGTTCCTTGAAAGATGTGTCATCTAAATGCAAAACATGGTCAGTTCTTTTAGTCTAAGACTTGGTTGAATTATTTGCCTTGCCATTGAAAAGAATATTTACTTCTTTAAAGCAAGTCTGTACTATGTAAATGACACATAGTGCTTCCCATACATGAGTTCATGTCCTGAAAATCTAAGATACTATGTTCAGAGCAGTTGGCATTCATTTTGTGTCACATATTCATGAAAAAGAGTAGTGAAAATATTTCTGATACTAATATTATGTTTTAATCTCTGGATTAGGTCACCAGTGAAAATGGACCTAATAGATTCATTCTATTAAAGACACTTTATCTACTTCACAAAACAGTAACATACTTTTGCATTATTTGGTAGTCTGCGCACAAAAGACATTACATCCAAAAATAGCTGGAAGATGCAGTTTTAGCGTGAAGCAGTGTCATGTGGGAAAGGAAACCAACCCTCTGCATGCTCTCTGCCTAAAACATAATTCTCTACTTACTGGCTTTTTTTCACTGCCTTGGAAAGTCAGGATTTTTCATGCAGTTCTAATAGTACTATTGAAATGGACCTTCATTATAGTACAGTTGTCTCTTGGTATCAGCAGGGGATTGGTTCCAGGATTCCTTGTGGCTACCAAAATCTGCGGATGCTCAAATCCCACAGTCTGCCCTCAGTACCCGCGGATTCCACATCTGTGGTTGGCTGAACCCGCAGATGAGGAACCTGCAGATACGAAACCCTCTGATCGAGAGGGCTGACTGTATATTTATTGAAAAAAATCCATGTATAAGTGGACCCGCTCAGTTCAAACCCTAGTCATTGAAGGGTCAACTACTGTATTAATATATGTAAATGTATATGGAAAGGCCCTCTCTGACAACCCATAGGTATGAAAATACTTAGCTTTCAGAATCGTAACCCACATTTAGCTTAGATCTAAAGGATGTTACATCTTTTCTGGAAAGTAATTTATTTAGACAGCATTTATATAACTCTTTGTATTTAATTATTAATCTACTACTTGCTCATTTAAAATGTTAACATTTAAGAGAGATTTTGTTTTTGGTTTTCCCTGCTCAGTATTTTCCATGCGGCTTTATTTTCCACTTGATTTGAAAAGCCAAAAAAGATTCTATTCAATTTAGTAAGCGTTTATTAAATATTTGTTATGTTCAAGGCCCTGGGCTAGGTGCATGTGGAGCATAAAAATGATGACTATGATGATGATGACAAGGATTGTAAACACTTGCAGTCATTGATTACTTACTGAATACCAGGTCAGGCAGCTGGCCTAAATGCTTCTACACGTAATACCTATTTAATCCTCCTGTCCCTGGCAGGTAGGTGCTCTTATTATCCCCATGGTACAAATGAGGAAACTGAGGCCTAGAACATTTCATAATTTGTTCAAGACAGTGACTTGTGAAGATGGGTTTAAAACACAAGCAGTTTGACACTCAAGATCCTACCATAAAGAAGCTTGCGTCCTACTAGAAAAGTGATGGCATATTCACAAGGAAAATGCAGTACAAGGTAGAATATATTAGATGCTGCACTACTAGCTGAAGTGTGGAAGATATTGGAGCTCAGAAGGAGACATGCATTTCTTTTGGGAGATGGGGGAAGGCCTCATGGAAGAGGTGCCTCAGCTGAGCCCTGAAGAATGGCAGGGTTTTGCCATGTGTAAGTTAGAGGAGTACATTCCCATTGAAGGGGGAAGTGGGAAAAAAGGCATTATTTTGAGAAAAGACAGAAGTGTTCAAGGGTAGTAATAAGCAAATTTGTATAGCATCCTTCTAGAGGTAGCAGGGAGAAGATAATTCAACTTGCATTGTAGAAGGATTAAAGTGGCAACCTGGGGAATTTAAACTTCTGCCAGTAATGAAGAATCTTTGGAGGATCCAAACTCTAGAAAAAGAAGTTCATGATCAGAATTGGATGGACTGAAGGGGGAAGAGAAGAACGGCCATGAGACTTTTTAAAACTTGGGCAGAGAGCATATTTAGTAATTGCATCAAATATTTAAAATATATTTTACTCTGTAACTAAATGAAAACTAGGATGGCCGAAGTTAATTTGAATACATGGAAAAGAAAAATCTTCCGGCTTACACAGACCCTTAAATATGCATAGGTTTTCATTTAAGCTTGAAAACTCAATTTTCTGGTATTATTATAGATTCAAATTATAGATTATTTAAAAATGGAATTGTTATATTTTCTTTTTTAACTATAGGAGACTGTTTCAATGGAAAGAGATTATCCAAAATGGAATCTGGACAAGGTTTAACATCTCTTTCTTATAAAGATGTTATAAAATATTTTATAGATTTTAATGTTTTACATCTAATCTTAGACGATATCCTCTTAAGCTGAAGTAATAGGTCTGAGTTGATGCAACAGAAATAAATCTGTTGATACCTTCTAAAGAACTCCTCCTATTATGCTCTTTCATTTAAATCTCTTTCCATAACCTGACAATATTTAAAGTACAACATTAAAGAGAGTTGCACTCAAAATGCAATTTCATTTTTAGTCATGTGAATGGTTACATGTGAATACCTTACTTCATAGCACTGAAATAGTATTCTCTGAACATAGTATTTCTAGAGGAAAGATTTCCTATCATGTCTGTCAGGGGAAAGCTGATACACTTGGAGAAATTTTGGGCCACTCACCAAACCTGTGATTTCCTAACCCAGTTTGTCAACCAAGTTATACTGAGGTCATTGTGCAGGCTGTGATTTCTCCTTAATGATTTTCATATTTTACTTCATAGGTTATGTTGACCTTTGGATTTCAGGCAGTAAATAAAATTAAAAAATCTTAGTTTAAGTTAGAAAAAATTGAGTTATTCTGTACCATATTTTTTGTCCAGTATCTTTTTTCAGGCATTTTCATGTTACTTTTTATGATTTTTATATAATAAAGTGATATATTTTTAATTTTAGATTTGTACCTTATCCTTTTCTAAAAACAACTCTAAACATACTGATTCTTTTTGGCTATTTTAGCCTCTTCCTAATAATCACCTCCCTCCCAACTTTCCATGCATGTGCTATGTACTGAGAATGATTTTTAACCATTATTTTGGTTCCTTAGATTGTAAGCCATCTTAGCTTACATACATATAGGTTATTAAAGAAGATAATGGGCTCTCACGTCTTCTGATCTGTGCCTTGCCAGTCTTAGTTCTTTATCTTTTATTAGAGGAATAAGGGATAGACATGGGAGAAGTAGTGAATACTCTTTATCCCATTTCTGCATATTCAAATCCCATCTTCAAACACTAGGTCTAATTTTACCTCTATTACAAATTTGAAATGAAAGTAAAAGAGATATTAGTTGCCTTTTTTTCCCCTTTATTTGAAAATAAATAAAGGGGAAAAATGGCAACTAATATCTCTTTTACTTTTTTTACTTAGATTAACCTTTCTAATCTAAGGTTAATAATTGGAGGACATTTAAAAAATCATTAATCTTGATGTAGTTAAGAATTATATTTGTACATTTTTAAGTCTTTTGTTTGTTGTTTCTCATTTCCTTCTTTGTATTTTTATTTCTAGTAAATCTTTATCCTTCTACTAAAGGGGAGGAGACAAGATGAGTGGTGGCAGACTTAACTGTATTCTTTATTTACTCTTTTTAAGGACAAAATGTTAACCTGAATTATATCTGGGTATTGGGTTACATGCGTGTCAGCTCTGTTAGTCTCTGTAAATTTTTAATATTTTAAATATTTCATAATTAAAAAGGAAAAGGTAGACTGGGAGAGGTTTATGGAAAGCTTTGACTTCTAGCCAAAAGAGGTAGAACTTCAGTTGTTGGTAATGGGGGAGATACTATTTTTAGTAGAAAAGCAACTTGATGAAAGTGGCACTTTAAAAAACTGAATTTGGCATCTGTATTTAGAATGATCTAGAGAATAATGAGACTGAAGAAAAGAAATTTGAGCAAATTCAACATTCTAATTTTTGAGGAATTTGTGCTTAGGCCAGGGGGAATAGGAAGGAAAGGGCAAGGGATGCTGCTTTGTTTAATAGTTTTGGTAAGCATTCCCAAATGAAAGCGTAGGTGTATTACTAATGCTGCATAATGCATTTCGTGTGCTTGAGAGCCTATCTCAGATCTAGTTCCTGCTGCATAAATACAAGTGCTCTCCATGAACTAGGCTAACATTTCAAACCAAGACCAAACCGAGAGCATGACCAGTAATGTGGTTCTTACTCCCAAGCCTCCCACGTGGAAGATCATTTTTTAAGAAGGGCATCAGTTAGCTCTGTTACCAATAATACTGGTTTCCAATTAGTCTGGCCCATCTAGAAGTAGCCTTTGTCTATTTGGAAGAGGTCTGATTTGCGACATAGTCATTGGCTGCTTCTACAGGTTTCCACAGACTTTTATTTTAAGCCAGTATCTTCATAAATGGCTAAAAGAGAAACCTTTAAACCATTATTTCACCCCACTTTAAATAACATTGCTCCACACAAACACCCTGTATTTTTACAAAATCATTAACTTTTTCCAACTCCGTGACACAACTGAGTAGTTTTTTCACAACTATTTTGGGTAAATCCCATCAACCTTATCAATTTTATATTTGTTAACTCAGATGTGACTTGAAAGTAAAAATTACTTGTAATCACTTTGGGGTTACACAGATTTAACCTGTTCTTAAATTAAGCCGTATTCCAGTCATCTGTGGAATAATCTGTGTCTTAATTCCCTGTTACCTTTATCTGATTTTAAAGCAGCCCTATGTGACCTATAATCAAAAAGTGATGTTTGATGGATACTTTTACCATTCTGTCATTTTTTTCCCATCCAGGTTAGGAAATGTATTTGAAACCCTTGTTTATTTTCTAGCACTGTAAAATGCTAGAAATTCTATAAAGCAATTTCAAGTTCAAAATTATTATTGACAACTTTTTAATAGGTTATTTAAAGGTTTGTTTTATTAACTTGGCCTAGGTCACAAAACTCATTAATATTAATGACTAGGCTAGAGAGGCTTGTAGCCTCTCTAATCATCAACAGAAACAAAACGTTAAACCAAATTGTGTAGCTTTATTATGTTATGAGTCATTCTAGGCAAAGACCACATATAACAAGCAAGAGCTGAACAGTCCAGTTTTAATGTTTCTGATTCAAACCTTTGGCTTTTTATTTCTCTTTGTAGAGTAACTAGAGTTTTAAAATTGACACGCAAACAATTTTTTTATGGACTTCGTATGAATATATAATTCATTAAAACAAAACACTTGGAACTAATCATTCAAAAAAACATTTTTATTAATAAACTTTAGAAAAAAGATAAAGCTTGAGGCACAAGTTACTTTTTAGAAAATACCTATTTTAAAATCACATTTTTCTTCTCTTAAAGAAGTTTGCATGATATAAGGCCTTACTGTCGTTTAAAAATTTATATAAATGTGAGCTGCTAAGTGATGTATTCTATTTATTCCAAAGATCTAACAGCCTCTGCAGCTGTCTCTAGGCCTTTCCTATAAAACAGCAGTGCATCAAATGATAGTGAAGAGGGCCTGAAATTTCAACCTTGACATGAGTATTTATGCTGTATTCAAGACAGCTGATTTTACTTACTTCCACTTTCATATAAACAGCAGGTCCTTTTAAACTGGTAGTAGTGAACATAATGTGGAATATGAATGCTTATTAGGTCACTTTTGTTAAGTAGAACTAATAATTTGAGATGTTTGTGTACAATAAGGGTTGGCAAACTTTTTTTCTGCAAAGGGCCAAATAGTAAATATTTATTAAAAGCTTCCAGGCTGTGCAACTCCACTATTGTAACAGAAAAGCAACCACAGACAATTCATAAACAAATGAGTGTGTCTGTGTTCCAGTAAACCTTTATTTATGAACACGGACAGCAAGCCAGGTTTAGCCTGTGGACTGCAGTTCACCAACCCCTGGTCTACATGCATTTGAATTCCTCGCTTTCTACTCACCTGTTTAATCTACCGGTATTGGCTTCTCCCTACCAACCCACCAAAAATACTTCTGCCAATGTCAGTAGCATTCTCCTTGTCATCTAAAATAAAAACTTACCAGTCCTTTTCTCAGTTGGTTTTGGGGAGCCTTGACACTTGAATCACACCTTCCTTCTTAAAACTCTTTCTCTAGGGTCTGTGATAGCACTTGTCTAGTTTTTATCCAACTTCTCAAGGCATTCCTTAGGTTTTGTTTTTGCAAAGCTCCACTTTTTTTTATAGCCTATTCCTTAAATATTAGTGTGCGTTAGGGATCCATTTAAATTTTATGTTGTTTCCAGAATAGGCAAATCTACAGGCACAGAGAGTAGATTGCTGGTTGGGACAAGGAGTCAAGAGGGTTGGTAGATGATAGCTAAAGGGCATACAGTTTCTTTTTTGGGTGATGAAAATGCTCTAAAATTAATTGTGGTGATAGTTGCACAATTCTGTGAATATGCTCAAAACCATTGAACTATACGCTTCAAATGGGTGAATTGTATGGTGTATGATCATCCTCATAAGGCTGTTAAAAAAGTGTAAGTAAGTTAAATTCTCCAATGTCATTATTTTTCCTAAATTAAAAATTAAACCTACGTTCCACCCTTTACTCAAGTACCATTGTACAGACTGAACTATCTCCCAGTGCTGTTCTGAATTCATAGTAGCTTGCCCCAGACACTACGTTTTAAATGTAAAATGAAAATCTTTTTTTTTTTTTTAACATCTTTATTGGAGTACAGCTGCTCCACAATGGTGTGCTAGCTTCTGCTGTGTACCAAAGTGAATCAGTTATACATATACATATGTTCCCATATCTCTTCCCTCTTGCATCTCCCTCCCTCCAACCCTCCCTATCCCACCCCTCTAGGTGATCACAAACCACCGAGCTGATCTCCCTGTGCTACGCGGCTGCTTCCCACTAGCTATCTATTTTACGTTTTCTAGTGTATATATGAAAATCTTATTTATGAGCTCCAGGTGTATTCAGAATTATAGAAAAATATCAACTTGTTAGAACCATTTCTTTTTTAGAATATGCATTATTAGTTCATTTGATGATTCCAAGAGGAATTTGCAAATTATAATCAGGTAATTAGGTTAGCAGGGAACTAACGTGGATGGAAAAGATGAGCTCAATCTTCATCTGTCACCATTACAAGTTAAAAATTTGTAATGGAACAACATGATTACAAGTTAACAATTTCTTCTAGATGGTTACTGCCTTAAATTAACCCATAATCAAATTAGTATTATAGCTGCCTGTCTTTAGGATTTTGGGTCCACATGTGTTGAGGGTGAAATAGGGGGTTTCCTATTATTATATTGCGGGTTAACAGTGGATTTTCAGATGCCGCTTACATGATAAATTCAGTGCCCTCCAGAACATGGAGCAAATGTTGAACTTACCCTTTTTATTTTGTAGAAACAGAGCTTCCAATTAGCTGATAAGAAGTGTAAATTGTAACTAAATTGTGAAATTAACACTCATTTAGGTGCACATATTCGTTCTCTTTTCCTTGAAGACTGACCTGACAGCACAATATGGAAAAAAATTAAACCGACTTATGTTTTTAATTGGTTTTTTCTTAACACTGTGAATTACATTAGGTTGTTTAGTTTAGGATGCAAAGTACATAGTAGCTCTTGAAAGTACACACACACCATCCAAATGTCTATGAATTTACTATGAGTACAGTAATGTGATTTTATGAACAAAGGAGAAACCCAAACTTGGACACTGAGCTCATAGTCTTTAAAACTACGCATTGAAAACATAGTATGATTTCAATTTGATATCTCTAGTTTACCCAGAATCCCTCAGCTAGGATACTAACACGTGTTTTGAGAAGTTAAGTAATGCAGCTATTCCTAAATCTGTAATGATAATGCTTCAGTAATCAGATAAGTATTTATAATTAGAATAAAGTATAATTTTCAGAAAAAGATAGCATCACTTATAATATTTATACAGGAAAAAACTCCATTTTTTTGCTGTCAGTGCTCTTCTTAACATAATTTCTTACCATATTTAAGGAGCTTCATGTAATCATATTCAAAACCTCTTATCTTGCTGATTATATTCAGCAACCATAGCTAAATATTTCAGTACCAAAGCTGAAAATCATAATGACATATCAGCATACACATAATAAATTATAGTTAATGAATACTATAGAAGGTGCATTTTGATTGGCTCCAAGTTTGCGATCTGCTCATGCATAGCACACTGTTAATTTTTAAAAGGACAGAAAATATGGTGATGATATGACTGCCAAGTATATTGTTTTGTCTACGCAAGAATAATATTTTAGCCAGAATGAAAAGAGCGTACACAGATAACGGAGTAAATGTTCTAACAGCTGAAGTATATATCCCAGATTAAACATTTAGTGACAATATTTCATACACACTTTTACACAATTTTTATATTGAATAAAGATTTCTGGCCAAAAGTGGTTTATTGTTATGTTGACAGCCACAGCTACTGTATTTTTAGCTAAGTATGTACAAAACCTCGAATCTTCAGCTTTCACCAGTTTGAGGCAGGCACCTTCAAGTATGAGAAGCCATTTTTCAAACTAACTAGAGAATCAATACTTAGAGTTTAATTTTTGTCCTATTTAGCCTACATATTTACTGAGTAAGCAAGAGTTATAAGACCTGTAAAACTACTGTCAGCATTGGGGCAAATGCTATAGAATACTTTGAAAACATTGTCATCAGACAAAATCCATTTATTCTGATACTTTCCATATATAATATTTTTCCCCCAGTGGGGTGAGAGGGAACATATTTAAATTTAATTCTAAAAATTAAGCTCAATAATCATATATTGTTATTAAGTACTATGATCAAGTACCATACTAGGCTATTAGACTACAATAAAGAAAATAAAGGCCAGCCCCTCCCTTGAAGAGCCTACCATCAGTGGAACAAATGTAAGTAATTCCATACAGTATAATAGGGAAAGGCAAAGATAGAGGTATGCATAGGGTGCCGCAGTGTCAACTGAGCTGAGTATTAAAGGATCTAGCCAAATGAAATAGCTGGTATATGCGCACGTGTGTACGTCCATGCACACGCAAGAGCAGTGGGGAGCATTGCTGGGAGAAGACAGGGAACAGCATGAACAAAGACCTGAAGTAAGCAGAATGCTACTGGTACTGCTGGTGCATGCAGCACATTAGGAGGGTATTAGGAGATGAGGCCATAGGTGGAGTCACGGGCCAGGTTTTGGAAGTCTTGAGTGCCGTGTTAATGAGCTAGAAATCTGCTTTTGCTGTTTATGTACTGCCTGTATTCTTAAACAGATAAGCATTTTGTCAAACTGTACTTTTCAAAGACTGAAAAAAGACAAGTTATAATTAGTTTGATTTGACCCTGGGGAAATGCCTTTTGTGGCTTGTATTTGTTGCAGTCGTCCTTTCATAACGTCTGTCAAACTTTGACATAAGCTCAGGGTTTTCAGTTTGCCCACTGCCCTCCTCAAACAGCAGGGCCAATGCCTGTGAGGTTTTGGAGCCTGCTAGGCTAGACAGTGTCTTAATGAAGAGCTTTTGGAATTGTAGGCTTGAGGGAGCAACAGAAATCAGCTCCATATTCAGGTGAAAGTAGTAATTTTCTTGCTCCATTTCTCTGTATGATGTAGTATATTCATTGGGCTAACAGTTTTGTTTATATATTTGGAATTAGAATTTTAAACATGGCAATTGTATTGTTAACTTTTGTGAAATTTTCACAGTAGCTTTTTTAAAAAAATTAATGTAACTGAGACAAAGAGAGTTGCTTATATTTTTGTCTGAAAATTTTTGAGAAATTTAAGGCCTTAACCTGACATTTTACATCTCCTATTTGGCATCTCATCAGCCATATTTATCAAACTATTTACCCTCAGCAAAGCTTTTATGTATTTCTCTGTATAATGAGTTAGAGAAGGGAAGCAATTGTACAAATTCATGGGAAGAAATTTTTTTGTATAAATTAGCTTGATATGCAGGTGAAAGTGTTGTTTTATCTTGAGTTACCGTAATAATGCAGTAGAAAGAACAATGGCTAGTTCCACTGCTGTATACTTTATATGAGTTAGTTCATCTTTGTAAGACTAGTTTTCTCATCGGTTAAGTAAGACGGTTGAACTATGTTATTGCTAAAGCTCTTTCTTACTGGCATTTTGTGGTCCTCTAACTCCCTCAGTTCCCCAATTTACTTTGCTTATAGAGGTGTGCCTTTCAACATCCTTGAGTCATAGACTTGAAAAGAACCTTGGGAGATTGTATAGTCCAACCGCCTCGCAGAAAAATGGAAATTTGCTCTTTCCCTCTACCTAGAATGTTTTGCTTGCACCTTCTCAAGCTAGCATCCTCTGAATCAGAGCTGGTTGTAACCCCTTTTGTTGCTAGGATTAATTCCATTGATCTGATAATGGGCAGAGGATCCCTTCTTTCTCACTGTTCCATGTACATTCTTCTTATAGTTGGAAGCTTAGCTGTAGAGGGCAACCTGCCTACCTAGAAAAGGATCTTTCTTTGGTCAAGAGTATATGGCTTATTTATCTCTGTATCAGTACCGTTTAGATGTTTATTGAATAACTGAATATTATTGGGTGGCAGAAATGGTTAATGTTCATGTACATGAGTAGAGTTTCACTAACTATTCAATAATAGTGAAGATAGTCAACAAATAATAATAGAAATACTGGAATATTTTTGCAATGATCTGTAACTGTATATAGGTACAGTTGTAGATATGATAATTTATAGATGTATTTATTTAATAGTGCCTAATGATTTCTGTTTTATAAACCCATTCAGTAGAACTTGAAATATTATTTAAATTTTATATCTATCCTTCATTTCTGTAAGTGAAAAGGAGAAAACTTCCTCTCTAAGTCCCTAGCAAATTATTTTTAGATTTAACCAGGACAAGAGATTAGTAGTTTTTCTTTTACTAGAATCCTCTACTCCTGATTTTCTAGATGAAAGGATAATGTATGGTTTCTAATTCTAATATCCTACTTAATTTTAAAAGCTAAGCAATGTATATTTGGTTTAATTCTTATCTAGTGTATATCTATGTTATTTAGAGGTTATTTCTGCTTAGATAATTTGTGATGAGGTTAATACATTTCTCTCTTGGAAAATGTATATGTGTTCCTAATTTCTAACTAATGGGAAAGCAGATGATATTTTTACTGTCAGCTTTCGTCAAGTTAGACCTCTCTGAAGACCTTACTAAATTCTATTTCCATGGGAATTTTGCTAATGGGTATGTGCAACATTATCCAGGTGCTCACAGACAGGATTACAAATTAAAAATAAAAGAAATGGGTGAACAAATACATCTTTCTTCTCTTTTAAGAAATTGGCAGAATGATAATCTTTGCACTTTCATTTTCACTTGGCAGTGTTTTCAGATAGGGTGCAGAAAGTCTGTGTGGTATTAATGCATGAGACCAGCTTAGACAACATAAGTAATGAATTTCCTAAATGGGTTCTTGGTTGCAATCTTATGTGTATAAGGCAGAAGAAAGAGAGTAAATCTTCTAGTCTGTGTATATTTAGTTAACAATATTAGTGAGTTTAATGGATTTTACTGGAAAATGGAACATTGAAGGCAAGCCACCCAGTTTTATTGCCTGTGTGTCAACTTACTAAATTATTTTGATTCATGTCATAAATGCCATACATTTCCACATACCATGCAGAAAACATTTGTGGACCTGGTGATACTCATCATTTATGAAACACCTACCTACCCTAAGTATTGGAGTTCCGAAGGGTTCTGTCTCAGGCTGCCCTCTCTTCTCATACTGCATTCTTCTCCTGGGCAGTCTCATTCAGTTTTAAATAGCAATATATCAGTAACTCCCAAATGTATATCTCTTATCTAATTTCCTTTTCTGTCTTTCCAGACTTATTTCACATATTTTCAGGGAAATATCACAGACATATCAAGCTAATTGTGTCTGAAACTGTACTTTTGATTCTCTCTCTTGGCATCTACTCCTCTAGTTTCCTATCTCAGTTGCATCCATCAGTTTCTCTTGCGGGAAACTCGAGAGTCATTCTTGACTCCGCCTATTCCTTCACCTCCTCCCCCAACTCAAATCTTTCACTAAATGCTATCTCTTCTACCTCTTAAACCATTTTTCAAGTTCTTTCACTTTTCTCTGTCACTGTTGCCATCATATTAGATCAGGTCACTATCTTTTGCCTAGACGAATGCAATATAGCCTCCTAAGTGGTTTCTCCACATCTAGTTTGTCCAGCTCTAATCCATTTACAAATAAAACCCAAAGTGACTTGTTAATATGTAAATACAATTACATCATTCTTAAAATTCTCCAGTGGCTTTCCGTTGCTCTTAAAGATCTTCTCTCTGTCCCAGAAGAGATGATGGGGCCTATGTTAGTTTGCTGGGACTGCCATAACTGTACCACAGACTGGGTGGCTTAAACGACAGAAATTTATTTCCTCACAGTTCTGGAGGCTAGACGTTTGAGATCAAGGTGTCATCAGGATTGGTTTTTTCTAAGGCCTCACTCCTTGGCTTGTAGATGGCCATCTTCCTCCAGTGTCTTCATACAATCGTTCCTTTGTGTGTGTCTGTGTCCTAATCTCTTCTTATAAGGACAGTAGTCATGTTGGATTAGGGCCCACCCACATGGGTTTGTCTTTTTATTGTTGAATTATAGGAGTTCTTTATATATTCTGGGTGCTATACTCTTATTAGATAATGATTCACAAATATTTTCTCCTATTCTGTGGGGTTTTTTTACTCCTTTACTTCTTGTAAATCTTAACTCAAATGTTATCAGCTCAGTGAGACCCTTTTTGACCATCTAACCTTGAATCTTCACCTACCTACCCCCCAAACACACATTCCCTCTCCCTGCTTTATTTTTCTTCCTAGCATTTATCACCAACAAACATTTCTATATGTAAGTTGTGAATTATGATGATGATTTTATTATTATTGTTATTATTGTCTTTATTACATTTCTTGTTTATTGTCTGTTTTCTTCAACTAGAATATGGGGGATTTTGATTTCTATTGCTCATTGCTCTTTACGTAGCACCTAGAACAGGCCTGTAGGCCTTTAATTAAAGTTTATTGAATAAAAAGGAATGAATTTAACACATAACAGTGCCGTTTTATTTTTAATTGGGGAAATATAGCACACATACAGAAAAAGAGCACAATAATTTGTCAGAAAAAAAGGACACCCTTTTACCTACCACCAAGATCAAGAAATAAATTATTGCCTAATTTATAATAACAATAATAAGAAGAAATCAGAAGCCTCTCTTATGCCTCCTCCCAATTACTGCCTCCTTTCTCCAGTCACCCGGAGGTGATCAGTATTTTGGTATTTCTGGTAATATTTTTGTTGCTTTACTTTATACTTTTACCACCTAAGCATTTGTCTCTAAAACCTTTTCTGTTGTTTTTTTAAATATTCATATGCATGAAATTAATCATACATGTTCTTCTGTGCCCCCCGCTCCGATGTTCAACTTTATTTTGTTAGTCATGCATGATATTGTATTTGGCTGTAGTTTATTTTCATGTCTGTATAACATTCCATTGTATTACTATACTACAACTTACTTATATATTCTTCTGTTGAAAGAAATTTTGGTTACTTCCATTTTTAGTTCTTTTGAATCATAATACTATCAATATTCTTGTACCTATGTCATGGTGCCCAAATGTGTACATTTCTATTGAGCTCAATATTAATACCTAGCAGTGAATTTCTGGGTCATAGGGTGTGTATATATTCAGCTTTAGTAAATAATGCCAGACAAGTTTCCAGGGTAGTTAGAAAAATTTCACCCCTTCCAGCATATATTTTCATATGTTTTTGTCTGTTTGGACATCCTTTTCTGGGAAATGCCTGTTCAAGTCTCTTGGGGTTTTTTTTTCAAATCAGATCAAGCCTGTCAGTCCAGGGTACTCATGGGCAATCTGGATGCACCCCTTTCAGCTGGGGGAACTGCCAGGAAACCTACCAAGAAAGGTAGAAAAGGGCTGTTCCTAATTATTCTCCCCCACCCCCAACCCTTGTGTTCCACCACCAGCCAGGCTTCCAGATCATTCACATTGGCTAGAGTCCCTTTTAACAATCGAATCTGGCATCTGAGGGTCTCCTGATGGTGTCCTCCTTCTCCCCAGCCAAATGCTACCACCCAGGTGGCTTTTTTTTTTTTTTTAATTGAGATATAATTGACATAACATGGTATTAGTTTTAGGTGTACAACATAATGATTTGAACCTTCCATACATTTTCTGAAGAGTAAACAATGAAGTTTAAAGAGTTGATTCTCATTTGATAAGCAAATTTGTCACTTTCTGGTTATATCCTCAAGGAAAGCTAAGAGTGTGCTTTCCTCCAAAAAATGCTGTAGTCCCAGGGAAGATTTTGATCAGGTCTACTCCTAATATTCATGGGACCTGAAGAAAGAGTAAAAATGGAGGCCATCATCCATTCTAAATTTAAAGTCATAAAGTTACCAAACTGTTAAATGAAATGTGAACTGTACTTTTTTCTTGATAAGGTACTTTTGTACAACGTCCTGGAAGGCCAGATTTGAATTTAAGATTCTTAGACTCTGTGGGGTTCCATGTCAGAACATGACAATGTGGGAAGTTGGCCCCTGGCCAGCACCCCCCTTTCCTTTTTATCCTACACATCTAAGCTCCATCCTTACTTCCCTAAACCTAAAAAACAGCTGCCACTGGCCACCCCTTAGGTAAACATAGATGCTCAAAATTTAGGATAATCTCTCTACACATAGACATGAAACAACTTAAAACCACTCCCATACCCTTCCATATTCTCATGGTCTTCTCTAAATCATTATGAGTTGAATGGAAAATGATAATGATAACAGCTACCAGTTATTGTGTCAAACATAAGAAATTTTATATCAGGTATCAGCTTTTTTCCTTCGTGGGGCTAAGTATTTCAGTAAAGTAAGACACTAAATTTAGTTGACCTTTGAACAACACAGGTTTGAACTGCACAGGTCAATTTATACTTGGATTTTTGTCAATAAATACTGTGGCACTACTTCATCCACGGTTGTTTGAATCTACGGATTTGGAACCACAGATCTGGAGGGGCATTTATGGGACTTCATCCGGAAAATTCAGTATCCACAGCGGGTCCTGGAACCAGTCTCCCGCAGATATCGAGGGATTACTGTTATGGATGGATGGATAGGGGTGTGTGTGTGTGTGTGTAAAATAAACATATCCATATATATGCACACACACATTATTTTAGCTATTGTTATCTTAAGAAGTATTTTTTTAAAGTTACCTTCCTTCCCTTTCCTCAGTGTAACATTTTAGAAAACACTACCCTGAAAGAAAACAAAGCGAAGTACAGGAAACAAGAGCCTAGCTTGGCTGCTACCTCTAGGGGTACATCAAATGAGCTGTTCACATACTGATTCAGTCTTCAGTCTCTCCTAACTTTCGGCTGGGGAGGGGGTGGTAAAGAAATGAACTTGCTTTGCTTTTCCCTAGGGTAAACCTAGGCTTATCATTCCCCTCTAACTGCTGGAAGGAAATATAGCACTGCTAGATAATGCCGATTCAGCCTTTGGAGGTTTCAGGATATGTGCCAGCTAACCAACTGATTCTTCTAATATGATTTGAAAAATTCATAGTTTTTTTTTTTTTATCATTTGTAAAGGATAAGGCTTTAAAGCCGATATGCTTCTTCATTCATTTTAAAATTTACATGGGTGTATAAGAGAAAACAAAGAAAGGAATTTGAGCCTATGTGCTTAGGCTTAATGGAAAGGGAGGTGCCATTTCTGAGGAGAGCCCCACTGACTCTCCTAAAATTAGGAGAAAACTTGTTTTGAAAATGTTGGCTTTGTGAATGGAAATGGAAATCATTAAAACAAATAAAACAAAGAAAAAAGTGAGCATAGAAACTGAGAAATAGAATTAATACAGTGTTGGAAATGACCATAGGCAATTAAGTGCATGAATCAATATCTGTTTGCAGCAGTTTTCCACTTCTTCAATTTATGGTGCCTGTTTTATGTCACGTGAGCATGACAGTATGGTCAGAGCGGGTGACACATTCTTGGTATTCTCTCCCCATTAACTTTCACTTCCCAAAGGTACATTGAGTAAAATAAACATGTTTGAACAATTTTCAGAAACAGTGTTTCCTCAGTTTACAAAATCAACCAAAAGCGGATTGGGGTGGGCTGGGTTAATGTCGCACTTTACTGCACTATCATGCATACATACACAATATTACTTAGCATCTGTAGCAGCCATAAAGATTTCTCTATGGCATTTGAGGTGAAAGGAAGGAGCAGGTTTAAGTCCCAGCTTTGAAGCTGTTGTGTTAATTGTTAACTTTTGCCGAGTCTGTACATTACAAAAGGTAACAATCTCAGCATGTTAAGATCATAACTGTTAGATTAATGCTTGGAGGCAGCAGCTGTGCTGATGTGAGGCATTAATGGCTGGATGAGTTCAATCAGATATGCTGCCTCCAGTGTCTTTGTGTAATGGTATTTACTAGATTTCAAATGGACTGCTGAGAAAGATGAAATATAATCTCATGTATTATCTCTGTCTTGAAAAAATACATAATGAAATTGTTCTCTTGTTGGAATATATTTTATTAACCTTTGTGGAGTCAACTTAAAGAACAGATACCCCTATAGAGTTGAAACCTTTTGCTAAAGTGGAGTGTTATTAAATGTATTTTTGAGTTCTTGGAACAGTGGGGTTGAGTAGAAGAGGTAAGTTTGGTTTGTTCGTTTTTTTTAAGCCACTCAGAATAATATGGCATATTCTGAGGCTAGCTGGAGAGGAAAAAAAATGCAATGTAAATTGTACACAACTAAATTTTTTTCTTTCTTTCTTTCTTTCTTTTTTCTTTACAGAGCCTGAAGAAAGTTCTTGTGGAATTCAGTCACAAGGAATTGTTTGATTTCTATAACAAGGTCTGTATTTTTTAAATAATTTCTGATAATGTGGGGTTTTTTACAATGTTTCCTCCACTTTATGAATTCTTATTTTTAAATGCCCATTACAGAGCTGAGTTCTTTAAACTTCCCTTATAAACATCTTATGTTTCACAGTAGGAAGCATTGCCGAGATGAAGAGAATCTGACAAACTAAATCAGGAAGAGAATGGATATGGTTTTAATTAAAGCAGTAGGATTGTTGTTTTAATGTAAAGCATTAAATAATAAACTGTGTGGTATCTAGCCACACTGGCACTTTAGAGATAGGTAATGTTAAATATTTTAATTTCTGGGCCCAAGGGAAAAGGCAGATACCAGGCCTTTAAAGATTTATCTTTGAGGATATTTCGTGTTTCTTTGTAAATACTGATTTTGTAATCCAGGAAAATGCACTGCCCCCTCTACCACCCTTCCCCCTTCAAAAATCTAAAATGAAAGAGCTGGGTGCATTTTCAACAGTAGTATTTAGAAATCCTCTTTTACAAATTTGAAAACAGATAGCAAGCTTGAATTCTAATATCCACATAAAAAGAAAAATTTTCTAAGTGGTATATTTATTGCTTATGTGAGTGCATTTAAAATACATAGTTACCAGTTACATTCTTTTCTTTCATTTGCATGTTTCTAAACAACACTTCATATGAATTTCTCTCCCTTCACCAACTTTCTCTCTCTCTCTTTTTTTTTTTTGTCTTTGTAAATAGTTAGAGACCATACAAGCACAGCTGGATTCCCTTACATGATGTTCTCAAAGACTGGTTTCTCTATCACACTCCTGCCACCTCGTTGTTTTGCATTGAAGATAAACTGCCAGGTTGTGTTTTCTGAAGGATTCATTTGCTTTCTTCTTACAAATTACACGGTTTATTGCTTCTTATACAAATAACAGCCAAGGAAGATCATTGTTTTGAGTACTGAAGTTCTAATATACATTCTCCAGTTCTGTGAGCCAACAGCAAGCAATTGTTAAGAACATTTTTGTTTTAAGGGGAACAAAAGTGAATATCATACTGTTTTTACTGTCCTATTTTTGCTTTATTGCCTGACCTGTTTATTTTTTACATACTTGATGATACTTTTATGTATCAAGAAGGGTCCATGGATACAAAGTGTAATATGTACCTTAGAACACAGAACTTCTTTAATTACATTAATAAAAATAAGAAAGTAGCCACATTCAATTAAATACATTATGGCATTTGTTTCCTTTAATATAATGAGTGTATTTTGCTTGGGAAATAATATAGGAAAGAAATCTTAAATAGAGCTAGTACTAGCACATCAGCCAACTCCAGTATGAGCCTCTCTGTGCACTTTAATTTTTTCTCTGAGTTTAATGATTTAATAACAGTTCAGGTTTTTGTGTGCTTTTTTTTGTACTGAAAATTAATAATGATTCATTTCAAGGTGTGGGAGACAGATTCAGATCATGAATAAAAATAATTGTAATGAGTGCTAAATGATTATCCTTAAAATTTTAAAACAGAATGTAAAACAAATTTTATGTTCTCTTTTTGTAAATATGTTAATTTCAGTCAAGAAGATTTTTATGTCTTAGAATTAGTTGAACTGAAGTGCACAGTATTTTATGCTATGGATCTATATAAATGTGAATATGGTTGCCTGCAGAAAATAATACCAGTTGAATTTTTTATGAATGAAATGTCTACACTATATTATTTCCAGAGAGAAAGACAGAGAGTGAGGGAGGAAAGAAGAGAAAGGGAGAGGGGAGGGGGGGAGAAAATGAGAGAGAGAGAACAGAGAGAGACAGAGAGAGATTCAAATATGACTTCACATGAAATAATTTGATTTCAGAAATATCCTATAGTTAAACAGAACCATTGGATTTAAATCACATTCTTTATATGAGGTATCTGAGTAATATGAATGTTAAACGTCTCCCAAATAAATGTTCAGTATATGGAATTTATGCCCTTACTTATTTATACATGTGCTTGTATGTTGTTGCTTAGAAGGATTAGGTGTTTGGATTATTTCAGAATGTAAATATTATAGTGGCTGTCCATACTTGGTTGATTTGAAAAGTTTTTAAACTCAAACTTCCATTGATAGGATATCTAGAAGACGAGTTTATAATATAATGGGATTTGTTTCCATATGTAGCTTGTGGGATCTATCTTATATTTTTACGCTCTGTCCTGCTGGTCCCCAGAGGAAAGTACCTGACTACTGTAAACATTTTGGTAAATATTCTTTCAGACTTCTTCTTATGTACAAATAAACATACATCATTTCAAGTTGAATTTGTTGGGCCTTCCCAACAGTGACCATATGAATAGGTAGAAGTTTTCATTGGTTTGATGCCAACTTAACTCCCAGTGTAGGTATCTAAGTTAAATGTGACACTTCATAATGAAATTTCCTATTTGTAGCTTAAAATAGTGGTAAATAGTTTTCTCTCCATCAGTCTAGTTCAGGAAAGTCTGACCAAAGGCACTGAAGGAAGGACAAGTAAGTAGTAGGTCTAATTCTAACTAAGAACATAATTATCCCTGAAATATATTTAATTCCAGATAATTTTATTTCTTAAGCTACCACCATTGTTACGATACACAAGTAAAAGAAGATATCATTCCCAAAGATTATTAAGGTGTGTGTTACATTTTCATAGAAATAAGGTGGGTGGAGCCGTAAGTGGGAACTGAAACCTACTGTCTTAGCAAATAAACATGTTTTGTATGAGTGCTTGTCATGAGGATTGAATAAAAATATAAATTACTTGTTAGAAAGGAGTACTACAAATAATATTTGCAATTCTCCAATTATAAAATATGATTATTTTTAGGTAGGAAACACCAAAAAAGTCATAAAGGAGTAACCTAAAATCATAGATTCTCAACATCCAGAAACAGCCGTTAATGACATTTTGGTAGATTTTATTGAAGGTTTTTTTTTTTTTTTCCTATTCATATATCTTTCTCTACTATCTTTAAGTAGCCCTTCATTTGAATGAGTTGCACTTTATTGATTCAATCTATTGTTGGACATTTAGATTATTTCCAGTTTTTTAAAATACTGAAGAACTCAACTGGTAAAGATCATTATAAATAAACCCTAAACCACATTTCTCATTACTTTATTAATACGGGTTCCTAGAAGTGGGATTATTATGCCAAAAGTATGAAGATTTATTTTCTGTTTTTACTTTTAATGGGATTTTATTATAAATATAAAATTGCCTATATTTTTTAAAAAGTGTTTTTAAAAAAGTCTATTTTGCTCTCTTACTCCCTAAAAATACCTACCTAACTAGTTAGAGACATTTGATTTATATCTTTTCAGATATCGCATGTAAATTCAAACACACACACACCCCTCTTTGTGTATGTTTTTATTTATTTACATTTATTTATTTATTTTTTATTTTGGTTGCGCTGGGTCTTAGTTGGGGCAGGCAGGCTCCTTAGTTGCAGCACATGGCTTCCTTAGTTGTGGCATGTGGGCTCCTTAGTTGTGGCATGTGAACTCTTAGTTGCGGCATGCACGTGGGATCTAGATCCCTGACCAGGGATTGAACTCGGGCCCCCTGCATTGGGAGTGCAGAGTCTTAACCACTGTGCCACCAGGGCAGTCCCTATTTACATTTATTTTAAGGCCATTTTTGCATATTGATAAATTGTTTTCTCAAAGGTTCATAACAGTTTATACTCTTACCAACAATAAATGAGAACTCACCTGCCTCAAGCCAACTTCATCACCCTCTTCCTCCTACTGTACATTTTATTCTCAACATTTTTTTAAATCTAGGAATGGGTTTGGGAAGAGTGTGGAGTGAGAGTGGGTTGGAGATTGAAGCATCACTAATTACTTGGGATATGTTATGTTGATAATTCCAGAGGGATAGAAGAGAAAAATTTCTTCTAAAATCAGCGAATGTGAAAAACAGTTGCACAGTGTTTAAGTGTAAAAGCACTGAAGTCAGACATTTACTTCCTCAACAAATATTCAGTGACTGCCTATGGTGCCAGGAACTGTGTGTATGCTAGACATTATGTTGACAGTGATGAGCAAAATTAATATAGTTCCTGGCGTCTTGAAGTGTAATGTGTTAGACAGTCAGTTAAAAAACAAGCAAAATGTAGCAACCTAATTGGGAAAAGAATTTGAAAAAGTATAGATACATGTATATGTATAACTGAATCACTTTGTTGTACACCCGAAACTAATACAACATTGTTAATCAACTATACTCCAATATAAAATGAAAAGTTAGGGGCTTCCCTGGCGGAGTGGTTAAGAATCCGCCTGCCAATGCAGGGGACACGGGTTCAAGCCCTGGTCCAGGAAGATCCCACATGCCACAGAGCAGCTAAGCCCGTGCGCCACAACTACTGAGCCTGCGCTCTAGGGCCCGCGAGCCACAAGTGCTGAGCCTGCATGCCACAACTACTGAAGCCCACGTGCCTAGAGCCCGTGCTCTGCAACAAGAGAAGCCACCGCAATGAGAGGCCCGCGCACCACAACGAAGAGTAGCCCCCGCTCGCCACAACTAGAGAGAGCCCGTGCGCAGCAACGAAGACCCGATGCAGCCAAAAGTAAATAAAATAAAATAAAATATTTTAAAAATGAAAAGTTAAAAAAAAACCAAGCAAAATATAATAAATTGTGAATAAGTATGGGATGAAAAGTAATTGGATTCTCTTAAGAGAAAATAAAAGATAGGACGAAACTTAGATGGTGCATCAAGGAAAGACTCTCTGAGGAAGTGAGATTTGGGCTGAGTCCTGTAAGATGAGTTAGAATGAGGCAATAGCAGAATACAGTGAAAAGCATTCTAGATAGAGAGAATGGCCAATGCAGAATCTCAGAGATTGGAAAAGGCTTAGCGCGTTTCAGGAACCAAAGATCAGTGTGGCTAGAGTGTCGTGAACAAGGGAATAGTGGAGTGCTTTTCGATTAGAGAGGTAGCCTGCCACTTCTACCACCTAAATATCTTGCAAATATATCTCTAGGATACTACCTTTTCCAAGCTACCATCATGTTTGCCCTGGACTACCTTGCTTCCTTTAGCCCCCCTTCAGTCCAGTCTCCACACAGAGCTAATACTTTTAAAACTTTAATCATATTAATTACACTACCTCCCTGCTTTAAACCCTTCAAAGACTTCCCATTACACTTCAAATAAAATTTAAAAGTGTCTGGGCCCTCAGGACAGACTAAGAGTCATATACTAGTTCTGCTGCTTTTTGTGTTGCTTAATTCGCTAAAGCTCAGTTTCCTCATCTTTGTGGTGGGAATAATAACAATCTAAATTACATGGGAGTGTTATGAAGATTAAATGAGGTCATTCATGTTAAACATTTAGCATAATTCCTGATTTGCAATAATCATGTGTTAGCTGTCATTTTCATAATCACTAAGAAAATGACCAGGTTTTCTGTTGAAATTATTCGAGGTAAGGTTTGAATTGAACGAAAATTGGAGAAAGCTTGCTATGAAGCCCCTTCACTTTGAATTTAGTTAGAGTTCCAATAACAACTCTATTTTATGATAAATAAATTTGAGCATAATGCTCATCTATCCCATTCTTAATTTTTCAATAACAAGGTAATAGGTATTATGGGATAGGACCAGAATCAGAAATGCATTTTTTCTATGACTGTGTTTCTACAAAGCTCCTCTGGCTCTGAGGATTCTTTTTCTCTAACTCTATTCAATTAATTTTTATCTTTTCTTACCTTAAACAATGGCTTCTACACCTTATTTATTATGCCAGGGGTCTGTAAACTATGGCCTGTGGGCCTAATTCAGCCCACCAGTTGTTTTCATAAAGTTTTATTGGAACACAGCTCTGATGGACAGACTCCCAATCATCTGTCAAAGGTAATGGAATGTCACTGCCGTGACTTACATTATGTGAAATTCTGTCATGCTACCAAACTCACTCTAGAGACTTTCTCCCCTCTTGGCTTTGAAGAAGCAAGCTGCCATGTTGTAAGAGGGCCTGGACAGAACCACAAGACAAGGAACTACGGGTGGCCTGTAGGTGCTGAGGGCAACCGGTAGCCACCAGGAAGCTGAGGCCCTAAGCGCTCTGCCTTACAGCCACAAGGATCTGCAAACAACTTGTGTGAGTTTGGAAGTGGGTTCTTTCCCAGTCAAGCCTCCAGAAGAGAACACACTCCAACTGACTGTGACTGCAGGCTTGTTGAGATCCTACGTGAAGACCCAGACTCCTGACCCATGGTAATTGTGAGATAATAAATGTGTGTTGATTTGAACTTCTGATGTTAGAGTCATTTGTTATGTTGTGATAGGTAACTAAAACAACAGCCATGTTCTTTCACTTACTTATAGTCATACAGTCTACGGCTGCTTTTGCACCACAACAGTAGTTGCAAAAGAGAGCATATACCCAGGAAGCCTAAAATATTTACTACCTGGCTCTTTACATGAAACGTTTGCAGACCCATTCCTTATACCGTGCTGCTCTAGGGCACCTCTAGAGGAATATAGCAGTTGGTAGATAACATAAATCCATAAGACAGGTGTGGTATATATTTCTGTAGCATCACCTTTATTTTAATTTTTGCCAGCCACATGGCCATCCAATTGGAAATTATATTTTTCCATGCTCTGTAGCTACTGCAGCCATATGACTAGGTCTCACCAGTGAAATGTGAGTGAAAATTATATTCATCTTCACTTTTCTTTGCCCTTTCTATGACTGAAACATAGATTTGAAGCTAAGTTAGGTTTGACTGAGCGGATAAGGATAATGCCTTAAGGGGTAGAGAGCAACAAGATGGAAGGAAGCTGGGTCCTTGAATATCCTCATGGAGCAGTACTGCTGATACGCCCCTGGCAAAGCTGCTACCTCCAGACCCTTACATGAGAAATAAAACATCTTGTTTAACGACTATATTTGGTATCTTTTTAATATAGCAGCGTAGCCCATAGCCTAACTAATATGGGGGTAACATTTTAATTAGCCAGTAACTTAGAGCATGTATATTTTTAAAGAGAGATGAATATTTTACAGCATATAGTTGGAAATACATATAAAAGTTAAAGAGAGAATGGGAAACTTCAAAAAAAAAAACCCAAAACACTGTGCTTGCAGCCTGAGACTTCAGGCTAAACTCTCAGAGCTACTGAGAGGATATATGAATCCCCACCCCCAGTGTTGCTACTTGGAAGGGAAAGTTTAAGAAAACGTAGGTGTATGTTGTAAATTTCCCCCAACGTCTTTACATAATCTCTTTTCCACTGTTGAGGATGAGGGCCAGGACATTTCTGACTTGTTCAGGCTCATTAGTCAGAAGCTGCTTAGGAATTAGAATTTAAGTTTCAAATGAGTCAATTTTGCTTCTCTAAAACTTTGATTTTTGTCATCATTATGCAAATAGTTCTACTCAATACACCAGCCTCATTTAATGCTAAAATTAGAAACACATTAATTTGAGGGATTTTATAGTAAAGCTTAATGGCATTTATAATTTGGGAGAATTTCAAGGATTTTATCATTGCTTCCTTCCCCCTCCCTCCCACCTTCCCCTGTCATACATACTCTTGAATCTTATTAAAGGTCTTTTGCTTTTGTCTGAAGTGTGAGGTTGTACTAACTCACTGAAGACCTATGATCCAAATCCAAGTGATGGCTAGTCTCATAGCTTGCTTTGTTTTATTTGAAATAGAAAGTTATTAGTTTTTATTTCAAAAGAAGTAGTCTGCAAAGACAAAGTTGAAGCAGGTCCAGGCTATAAAACGGTAAGGAAGAGGATGCTACAGGATTAGAGAAACTGTTTTAATCTCCAAAGCAGGAAAAATAATGAATATATAATAATGTTCCCTTAGTAAAACTAGAGTTCAGTCATTTTTAGCTTCTTTTAATGAGAGTACGAGAATCTCATTCTATAAATGACTTGATTTTTTTTTTCAAAACAGATCTGTTTTATTATTTTTTTATTGAAGTAAAATTGCTGTACAATGTTGTATTAGTTTCTGCTGTACAATGAAGTGAATCAGCTATATGTATACCTATATCCTCTCCCTCTTGGACCTCCCTCCCACCCCACCCCCCATCCCACCCATCTAGGTCATCACAGAGCACCGAGCTCAGCTCCCCGTGCTATACAGCAGGTTCCCTCTAGCTAGTTTACACATAGTAGTGTATTTATGTCAAACCTAATCTTCCAATTAGTACCCCCGTCCCCTTCCCCACCAGTGTCCACATGTCTGTTCTCTACGTCTACATCTCTATTCCTGCCCTGAAAGTAGGTTCATCTGTACTATTTTTCTAGATTCCACATATATGCGTTAATATACGATATTTGTTTTTCTCTTTCTGACTTACTTCACTCTGTATGCCAGACTCTAGGTCCATCCACACCTCTACAAATGACCCAGTTTTGTTCCTTTTTATGGCCGAGTAATATTCCATTGTATATATGTACCACATCTTCTTTATCCATTCTTCTATCATAGGACATTTAGGTTGTTTCCATGTCCTGGCTGTTGTAAATAGTGCTGCAGTGAACATTGGGGTGCATGTGTCCTTTTGAATTATGGTTTTCTCAGGATATATGCCCAGTAGTGGGATTGCTGGGTCATATGGTAGCTCTATTTTTAGTTTTTTAAGGAACCTCCATACTGTTCTCCATTGTGGCTGTATCAATTTATATTCCCACCAACAGGGCAAAAGGGTTCCCTTTTCTCCACACCCTCTCCAGCATTTATTGTTTGTAGACTTTTTGATGATGGCCATTCTAACCTGTGTGAGGTGATACTTCATTGTAGTTTTGATTTGCATTTCTCTAATAATTAGTGATGTTGAGCATCTTTTCATGTGCTTCTTGGCCATCTGTACATCTTCTTCTTTGGTGAAATGTCTATTTAGGTCTTCTGCCCATTTTTTAATTGGGTTGTTTGTTTTTTTGATATTGAGCTGCATGAGCGTTTGTATATTTTGGAGGTTAATCCTTTGTCAGTTGCTTCATTTGCAAATATTTTCTCCCGTTCTGAGGGTTGTCTTTTCATCTTGTTTATGGTTTCCTTTGCTGTGCAAAAGCTTTTAAGTTTCATTAGGTCCCATTTGTTTATTTTTGTTTTTATTTTCATTACCCTAGAAGGTGAGTCAAAAAAGATCTTGCTGTGATTTATGTCAAAGAATGTTTTTCCTATGTTTTCCTGTAAGAGTTTGATAGTGTCTGGCTTTACACTTAGGTCTTTAATCCATTTGGAGTTTATTTTTGTGTATGGTGTCAGGGAGTGTTCTAATTTCATTCTTTTACATGTAGCTGTCCAGTTTTCCCAGCACCACTTATTGAAGAGGCTGTCTTTTAATGGGAGTATGAGAATCTCATTCTATAAATGACTTGGGTTTTTATATTTTTTTTTTCTTCAAAGGAATCTAGGTAAAGGAAAGAAGGGGAAAGCAATTAATAGTATTTTTAATAGTTGTATTTATTTCTGAAACTGAGTATTAAAGAACACAATACATCCTTCCTGCATTGTTTAAGGAAAAGTTAATAATAAAGTTTTTCTCATCTTTAATAAATGTAGATTTGCTGTAAGGCGTGGAGCTCAGTGATGTCTCAAGGTCTTTCCCCATGTCTCCTTGCTTCTGAGATAAACAGATTTTCTTTGTGCTCTCTTTCTAGTCCACAGTTCAGATTCTTCCTGCAGGTTCAACCAGGCTACGTATGAACAAAGCAAAAAGCTGTCCCCAGAAACAGGCTGCTCTCACACTTTAGCATTGGAAGCTTCAGTGTTTCTCCCCATCCAGGAATGCAGTTTTGCTTTGGCAGCAGAGCACAGGAATTTTCCACATGATCAGAGATAGTAGTGACTCATAACATCCCAGACCATGAGCTCCACTTTGCAGTCCAGCCTCTCTATTACGTGCTGATGTAAGTAGTCCTGTGAACATCGGGGTATTTAAGAAATATTGGCTGAACGAATTAATGGAGTACATTAATAGTTTTTCTCCCTCTGCTTCTTTTATTTGCACGGTACCATCTGAATTCTTAAAAACAAACAAAACCATCATAAACCTAGATTTCAAATGGCTTTAGGTGATCCACTGGGGAGGATCACCTAAAGTCACTGAACCTTTCATTCACCAATGAAAGGAGATATATACGAGTAGAATAAAAGCCTGATAACCTGCCAGATTTCTCCTATCCAGAATGCTAGAGCACGTTCTCCCACTGCTGTGAGGAGATTTATGGTGGTCATGAAGTTGACCTAGATATGCTTCTGGTACTGACGCTGCAAAGTCTGAAAAACAATCACGCCCCTACCAAATTCAGAGGCGATGTCTGTGACAGGGTCAAATGGAGTGCTCCAGAAAGGCATCGGCGACATCCTGATACTGAGATGCATGTTAAGTATGGATAGATTTTGTGAGCTCATTACCCAGGTTTTAATTTCCTATTGAAAAAGTTGTCTTGATTAAAGATACACATATACACACTGCCTACAAAGAGGCTTTCCTTACTGATGCGGGTAATTCAATGACAAAGTTTTAGAAATAAGTCTCCCCTTACATGACACAGATTGTTCCAAGTTAGCACGCATATACAGGCTGGACAAAAATCTGACAAAGTTCACATAGATAATGCAAAATGCATTAAAAAAAAAACGCGTGTCCTATCCAGCTCCTCCGTGTGCCCACACACCGGCCCCCCGACAATGACTCACCCCTGCCCCCTGCCCCTCCAGTTTGCCCTTCTGACACCGTTGGTGTCCCAAGCCTCCTATGAACAGTGGCATTCCCTCTGTGGCTGGACGCATCTGGTCACTGGCTGGAGCTTACTTACCTGCCAGAGAGTTGCTTCCTGCTCTCCCAGTGACTGTAGACCAGCTCTATCTTGGGAAAACCAACAAATTTCTCTTCCATCCAGTAGACTTCAACTACCTTCTCTAACCAGGTATGAACCCCAGCCTTGAGATGGTGGGGGGATCCCCTTCCAAGTTCAGGCTTCCTTGGGCTCTCCCTCAAACCTGTGGTACCCTATAACGTTTTTTGAGAAGTAAAAAATCCTCCTGTAATTAAATAATTACTCCTTATTTCATCAGCTTTCTAAGACTAAATTAAATGTGTTTCAGGCTTTCCTAAAGAAGCCACCACGTCTGTGAGGTGGATGGACCTAGGGTCTGTCATACAGAGTGAAGTTAAGTCAGAAGGAGAAAAACAAATACCGTATGCTAATGCATATATATGGAACCAAAAAAAAGAAAAAGAAAAATGGTACTGATGAACCTAGTTGCTGGGCAGGAATGAAGAGATAGACATAGAAAATGGACCTAAGGACATGGGGTTGGAGGGGGAAGCTGGGGTGAAGTGAGAGCAGCATCGACATATATACACTATCGAATATAAAATAGTTGGCTGGTGGCAGCAGCATAGCACAGGGAGATGGGCTCGGTGCTTTGCGATGGATGACCTAGAGGGCTGGGATAGGGAGGAGGGGAGGGAGGCTCAAGAGGGAGGGGATATGGGGACATGTGTATGCATATGGTTGATGTGCTTTGTTGTGCAACAGAAACTAACACCGTATTGTGAAGCAATTATACTCCAATAAAGATCTATTTAAAAAAAAAAAAAAAAAGAAGCCACGTCTATTTCATAAGCTTCTCTGTATAGGATTTCAAATAGAGTGTGTTTGTGGGGAGAGGGTGAATGTTTCATAGGGGATGGAATGTTTCTATTTCTTTACCTACTTTCCTACTGTCTGCCTTTCTAACTCCCTCACATCTTTTAAGGGAGAATGATCTGCCGTTCTGTTTGGTTAATTATAGAATATTGGTTGATGTTTACCGATGAGCATAGTGCTATAAAAAGCCCACGTTTGTGCAGGGGTGACCCTCTCTTGCACTCCCTGCTTTTGCTCTGTGGGTTGGACTTGCCAGAAGCACCAGGGGAAGAGAGCCTAGCCATCTTTCTCTGCCTCAGAAAAGCATCCCTGCTTTAGTTCTGTGCCATGTGGCTGGCAGCGACTAGTGATGGTCCAGAATTTGAGCCGAAGCTGATGTGTGTGGGGTAGGAGGGTCCTTCTCAGGCCTTAAGAGTGAACCTCGCACTCTAACCCAGCCTGATCAAGCTCTGAAAGGTAATAATACAGTGTTACTTTGTTTCTCATTTGCTATCAGTCTTTCTGGTTGCAGCTCCCTTGGGAATGTCAAGGGTTGAGGAGTGATTGGCAGGACAAGATTTGGGTGTTTGGAGGTTCTCTAGTCAAGTGCCATTAAATACAATCACAGTTTCTCCTCTGTCCCTTTTCTTAGCAAATCTGTCTTATTTTTCAGTGGTAAACATGTGTAGAGAGCTATGGACAAAAATATCAAAGGCATCATTCATACCTCAACTCTCAAATGGGCACTGAGTAACAGAAGAAGGCTTTAAAATCAGTGACTGACTCTGAAGAAGACCAGCTTGACATTCTTAATAAACAAAATATACACTTCTGTGAAAACAGAGGGGAGATGTTGCTAAGTCAGTTTCAAAGGCCACAACAGACCAATGAGACCAGTTCAAGGGAGGATGGAAATTGACCTCACTTTCACCACTTCCTCTATATTTCTGAGAACTTGAACTTCAGCCTCTCCCTCAAGCTCCTTAGGAAGCTAAAGAGGTATGGAATGTACCTTTGATAGACTGATTCTATCAGCAGTATAGAATGTACCTTTGATAGACATGATTCTGTCTTTTGATCATTTGCTGAATTTTTGGAAGGAAAAGAACGGTCGAAAACCGGCCTCCTCTCTTTCCAGGCTAAGCGTTGACAAAGCAACACAGCTAAGGAGGAAACTGAGAAGAAGAGAGGACGAGATATTAATTGACTGATCAAGTTACCCTGACATGCTCCAGTAACAGATGTCCAAGCCACTTCAGGGCTACCTTTGTGCCTCCTTTTCTAAATGTGTTTAGTTATCTGCAAGTGGGGCTGATTCACATCATATGAAACCCACAGGATTTGCTTCAGGCAGGGGAATGATTGAATTAAAGGCTTCTTCCATATGTTAGTTTCACCCTGAAGTATTTAACCCATACCAGTGTGAATCAAAAGCAGAGCAAACTGATTTTGCAATGCCAGTTGTTTCTGCCTCAATTAACCACTACCTTGCGCAAATCTATGAAAGTGCTTACTGGCTGAACCTCACCCACATTTAAAATGTGTTATAGGCAGGAGAAAAAAATTTTCTAATTATGTTAATGACGTTTAGTGTTAAAAAACATGCAACACAATACTTGGTGTCAGTTTATTTATCTCTTCTAAAAATAAAATACAGTGTGTGTATGTGAAAAAAAAACAAAAAACATGCAACATTTCAGTTCTGTGCAGGGCGCTCTGAAATGTCCCAGGATATGTTCAGAGTAATTGAACTTGCTTGCCTTTTTCTGCTTCTTCAGGACTGCTGTTGTGGGAGAGGAGAGGCCGATGGCAGGAAGTTCCTCTCCCAGACCAATCAGCATGTCCTCAATTTTCATCCCCTCCAGTTGTTCCCAGCTTCCTCCCCCACATGAATCTGTAGCGGTCCCAGGGTAGGCAGAGTGGGCGCTGCAGACCACCAGGAGCTTACCCTTTATGCAGAGAGAGACACCTCAGACAGATTCAGACCTCAGATAGCAGTGCCCACAGGGTCCAGACAGAGCTCTGGTCTATTCTGTGAGGTTTCTGCTCCAAAAATACAATAAATCAATGAGTAAATTAGCAGTTGCTTTGCATATATACCCAATTTCTTCATTTATTTATTTTTTTTTAAGAGAGTAATGGAGAAAGGAATGGACAAAGGATTGTGTGCGTGTGTGTGTTTTAAGGTGTTATATTTAACAAAAAATGGATTTTAGTAGCCCTATGATTATCATATTCATATGGGCAAGACCTTAGCTGGGCAACTCTGCTTTTTCATTCATTCATCTATACATCTGTTTATCCACCAGCTGTTTAATAGACCGGTAAGTGAGGTCCTCTGGAAGCTCCTTGAGTTGATAATACCATAAAGGCATTGCCCCAGGGCCTCAGGAAGAGGCTGATCAGGGGGCCAAGGGGCTCTCCCTACTGACTCCTCCACAGCTTTCTGGCTGAAAGATGGGGAAATACCAGTGGGGCCACTTCTGAGGAGCTACAGTCTGTCCCTGCTTGTACAGTCTGTCCCTGCTTGGTCAGACACATCTTTACCTTAAGCTTCAGCTTCTCACCTAATGTGACTGTCAGTAAGTAAAAGAGTACAGGTCTGGTAATAAAGACTAATTAACTGCCTGCCTTGTGCCAGTTCGTGTGCTAGGTGTCAGGGATTCAAAAGAAATAAGGTCTCATGTCTTTGGCCTTAATACCAGGGGAACATCACGCAGCTTGGAGGGACAGCACGTGGAATACTGAATACAGCTAACAGCCATGCCCATTGGAAATGTGAAGGACTTTACAGTTTACGAAGCCCTTCACACGCCTCATCTTACTTGATCTTCACAGTGTTGTTATTTAGTAAATTGGACAAGTATTATTTCCATTTTGTAGATGAATGAGCTGAAACTGAGACATCTAAGTCACTTGCCTGAGATTACACAGGTTGTGCTCAGAATTCTGACACCTGGTTTAAGGCTCTTTTGATGTTCATTTTTGCCTCTTGGCTCCTCCTGCTCTGCAGTAATGGTTGGAATTCCTTCAAGTTCTCCTCCTCTCCAGAGAGCACCACGTTAAGCTTTCTCAGTGGAGGGCACTGGGGGGACGGTGCAGGAGGAAGAGGCTTCTGCAGGTCCCACCAGCTGCCCCATTGGTCTCCGGTGGGTGTGAGGGCATCTGGTGGTGCTCTGCCCCAGCCAGGGCTCCAGAGCACCCAGCCCTTCGGCGGTCTTGCAGCCTGGCCTAGCCTGGTGGGCGCTCTCCCGTGGCTCTCCCAACACAGACACTGTGTGTCCTGTCCAGCTCCTCCGTGTGCCCACACACCGGCCCCCCGACAGTGACTCACCCATGCCCCCTGCCCCTCCGGTTTGCCCTTCTGACACTCTGGGTGTCCAAGCCTCCTACGAACAGTGGCATTCCTTCTGCAGCTGGACACATCTGGTCACTGACTGGAGTTTACTTACCTGCCAGAGAGTTGCTTCCTGCTCTCCCAGTGACTGTAGACCAGCTCTGTCGCGGGAAAACCAACAAATTTCTCTTCCATCCAGTAGACTTCAACTACCTTCTCCAACCAGGTATGAACCCCAGCCTTGAGATGGTGAGGGGATCTCTTCCAAGTTTAGTCTTCCTTGGGCTCTCCCTCAAACCTGTGGTACCCTATAACGTTCTCATATCTTAGAGTTACTGTTTTATCACAGCTTCATAATTCTTTTTTTTTTTAGTAGGTCAGATCTATTTTAAATTTATTTATTTATTTATGGCTGTGTTGGGTCTTCGTTTCTGTGCGAGGGCTTTCTGTAGTTGCAGCAAGCGGGGGCCACTCTTCATCGTGGTGCGCGGGCCTCTCACTATCGCGGCTTCTCTTGTTGCGGAGCACAGGCTCCAGATGCGCAGGCTCAGTAGTTGTGGCTCACGGGCCTAGTTGCTCCGCGGCATGTGGGATCTTCCCAGACCAGGGCTCGAACCCGTGTCCCCTGCATTAGCAGACAGATTCTCAACCACTGCGCCACCAGGAAAGCCCCCTCACGATTCTTTATGTTAAACTTCCCCTATTTAAATCACTGTTTGGTTTCTGTCTCCTGATTGGACCCTGACTGACATACTCACCAACTGTTGCTGTGTGGTCACAGACAAGGTACAGGAGATAGTTAAAGTTTCTAAAGTGTCTTATGGGCCGGATCTTGTCATCTGTCTTTGATCACTGCAAGCACCGCCTACTTTGATGCCTGACACATAGAAGGTCCTGAATAAGGACTGATTAACTGAGCACAGTTGAAGTTAATTTTAACACCCCTGTTTGATGGAAGTAATAGCAGCCCACAGAGATGCAGGAAGGAGCCTGAATTTATTTATGCATGTGGTTATCCACTCGTTTGTTCAGTGAAATTGATCAAATGTCATTTGGGAACAGCGGCATTGGCTCCAAGGGCAGGTCAAACAGCAGCATTGACCCTTAACTGGGAGACCAAGTAAATGGCTGCCTCAAGAGGACAAGCTAAAGAACATTCTGGAAGACTGAATGAAAACATGAAAAGACCCAGAAGGAACTAGGGCAATACCAAGTGGTCTAACCACTTGTGAAGCTCAGAGAAGGTAAGTGACTTACCTAAGATCACAGGGCCCCTTCTTGGTAGAGCCAGGAGCAGAGAGCAGGTCTCATGGTCCTCAGTCCAAACCCTTAACCATTACACTGCATTGCTTCTTCAAGTGGGGTGGGAAGAGGTGGCGACACAAACTGCCATCTCGGGAAATGGGGGGAAAATGCCCCGAAAATGGTTGTCCCTTACCTAGTAGTTCAGAAGAGTCTGTTTGGGGGATCCAAAAAATTCTCCTGCTCATGCTGTTACCTTTGGAAAAGCAAGTAGCAGTCTGTCAAGTGTGTTGAGTTTGGGGTTCGACTCCCCTGAAGGTAATTGGCCACCTGTTAATCCACAGCATCCCAGGCTTTTGGGGCAAAGCAACATGTTCTTTGTCCTATCCTCCTCAAGGCATCACTGGTTTCTCTGAGGTGGTCTTACACCCGCACATAAAGCCTCTCCATCACTCCTCTCCAACATCTGCTGCTTAATTGTCCTAAAGATCTTCCTTTATCATGTTGGTTTACTTAGGACATTTTGCTATTTCTTTTCTTTTTTTTTTTTTATAAATTTATTTTTATTTTTATTTATTTTTGGCTCTGTTGGGTCTTTGTTGCTGCACGCGGGCTTTCTCTAGTTGCGGCGAGCAGGGGCTACTCTTCCTTGCAGTGTACGGGCTTCTCATTGCCGTGGCTTCTCTTGTTGTGGAGCACGGGCTCTAGGCACACGGGCTTCAGTAGTTGTGGCACGCGGGCTCAGGAGTTGTGGCTCACGGGCTCTAGAGCGCAGGCTCGGTAGTTGTGGCCCATGGGCTTAGTTACTCCACGGCATGTGGGACCTTCCCGGACCAGGGCTCGAACCCATGTCCCCTGCATTGGCAGGCGGATTCTTAACCACTGCACCACCGGGGAAGCCCCCATTTTGCTATTTCTGATGAGATGTTTGTCCAGGGAGCCAAGGTATAGAGTCTTTTATTAAGTGAGGGAGCGCCCACAGAGCCTGTTCCACGTGCTCCTCTGGAGCTTCCGCCAAAGCATGACTTCTAGCTTGAATCCTACAGTGAATGTATGGGCATATGTGACATACTGTGTCATTAATTTTTCACCAACACATGGGTCACATATGAGCCAAGGGGGAATGTGGATATAGCAAGAGCTGTGTGAGTTAAGCCATGTTTAGACTGTCTTAGTTGGCTGTCATTGGGAAGGAGCCCATGCTGATTAATTGATTTCGGGTGTGCATACACCTCTGTGGTGGGAAGCAAGAAACACGTGGGTCCAGAGAAAATAGGCCTGCCTGTGAGCGTCCTGGGAGAGGCCAGGTTCTCTGCAAAGAATAACAGTGAAATGTGAGTTGTACTTTGCAGGCTGGCCCTGGCTGGTGATGCATCTTGCTGGGAATTGCAGGTAACCAGGAAATAAAATGTTCCTCACTAGGGACTCTGTTACAGTGAGGTTGGCTCTATTTACCCGGCCCAGTGAAATCAGTGAGGAAGGACACTGCCAGGATTTACAAATGCTTGGGTTGTGCACCTGGTTGTACGCTTCATAACCTGAGCTTGCTCCAAGAGCCAGTACTGAGGCACTTCCCGGCTTGATGGTTTCCTTCAAGGCCACTGTTTTGCCTCCCTCTCTCCACCCCTGACTCTCTCAGTCCTTGCATATGTACTGCTCTAGAGATCTAAGGTTTCCTCCAGGAATACAAGCATCCCTCAGAGGTATTGCGGGTTCACTTCCAGATCACCACAGTAAGGTGAATATCACGGTAAAGTGAAGCACACACATTTTTTGGTTTCCCAATGCATATAAAAGTTACATTCACACTATTGTGTAGTATATTGTGTGCAATAGCATTATGTCTAAAAAAACAATATACATACCTTAATTTTAAAATAACGCTGTTGGGAAAAAGGCGCCAATAGACTTGCTCAACACAGGGTTGCCACAAACCTTCTATTTGTAAAAAAAAAAAAAACACACAAAATAAAAAAAAATGAAGCACGATAAAGCAAAGCGCAATAAAATGAGGTATGCCTGTACTCTTCTTTTACTTTTGTCTTATTTATTCAATCAAGAGGCATGTGCTAAGCTCTAGGCATACAATAGCTCTTCATGGGACTTCTTTGTTAGCCAAGTCTTCATCACCCTCTTCTAGCAGCTAGGATAGGATTCTATAAACAGAGACATTGAGAATAGTGGACTTCTAGACCTGGGATGTTACTGTTTCTGAAAGGAAGGTGGTCCCAGGCCTCTGGTCCAGCAGCTGGCTAGAGTTCAGGCCTTAGAATGGCATAGCTTATTCCATTGCAATGTGTCATTCTGGATGTTGAGATCTAGCTGTCTGTCTGAAAACTAAGTATAAAAATAACTAGGATTTATATTTTTAGTCAAATTTGTAGAAATTCGGTTTATGTATAATAAAATATATTTATTTTAATTGTACAATATGTTTTGACAAATGTATACACAAATGTAACCACCATTACAGTCAAGAAATAGAACATTTCCATCATCCCAAAAGATCCCGTGTGCTCCTTTGCAGTCAATCTTTTCCACCTCTGGATCCAGGCAACCACTGATGCCTTTTATGTCATTATAGATTAGTTTTGCCTATCCTAGAATTTCATGTAAATGGAAAGTATACAGTATGTACTCTTTTGTGTCTGGCTTCTTTTGTTCAGTATATTTTTTAGATTTATCCATGTTGCTGTATATATGCAAAGTTTGTTCCTTTTTATTGCTGAAGAGTATTTCATCGCATGGATATGCCACAAAATGTTAGTTTATCTATTGATGGGTTTTGGACTAATTCTAGTTTGGGGCTATTATGAGTAAAGCTGCTGTGAACATTTGTGTCTGTCTTTGGGAGAGCACATGTTTTCATTTTTCTTGTGGAAATGCCTAGGAACTAATGAATTATATGGGAAGTGTTTGTTTATAAGAAATTGCCAAGTTGTTTTCCAAAATAATTGTACCATGTTACATTCCCACCATCCATCTATGAGGATGGTCATTGATTCACATCCTCACCAACACTTGGTATTGTCAGTCTTTCTAATTTCAGCTTTTCTAGGTACGTAGTGGTTTTAATTTGCATTCCCATGGTGACTAAAGATATTGAGCAATTTTTCATGTGCTTGTTTGGCCATTCATATATCTTCTTTTACGAATTGTCCTTTCAAATATTTTGCTCATCTTTTTAATTAGGTTGTCTTTTTAATAAGAGTTATTTGTATTTTCTGGAAACAATTCCATTGTCAGACATATTTATTGCAAATATTTTCTCCCTGTCAGTGGCTTGCCTTCCAAAAGCAGAGGGCTTAGTTTTTAAAAAGTCTACCCTTACCAATTTTTTTCTATTATGGTTTGTGCTTTCTGTGTCCTAAGAAATCTTTGCCTTCTTCAAATTCACAAACATTTTCTCCTGTACTTTCTTTTTAAAGTTTTTTAGTTTTAGCTTTTATGTTTAAATCTATAATTCATTTTAAGGCAGTTTTGATAAATGATGTGAGGTAAGGGCCGAAGTTCATTTCTTCTCTAAATAGATATCCAGTTTTGTCAGCGTCATTTGTTGAAAAGAATACATATCTTTTCCTCATTGAATTATCTTGGCACCTTTGTCAAAATCACTTGACCATTGATTATGAGGGTCTATTCTAGACTCTGTTCGAAACATGTACGTGTTTATCCTTACACCAAACCCACCCTGCTTGATAACTGTAGCTCTATAATAAGTCATGAAATAAACTTCATTATAATTTTTCAAGACTGCTTAAAATATTCTAGGTCTTCTGTATTTCTCTCTAAATTTTGGAATGAACTTGTCAGTTGCTACGAAGGAAAAAAAAGCCAGTGGGATCTCGATTGAGACTGCATTTAATCTATCGATCAATTTGGGAAGAAGTCACATCTTAACAGTAGTGAATTACCATTTATTCAGTTCTTAAATTTCTCTCAGCAATGTTTTATCATTTTAAAAGTACAAGTTTTATATTTGTTTTATTAAATTTATCCCTTAGGATTTCAATTTTACTTCTATATTAAATGGTGTTTTTTGTATTCCATTTTCTAGTTGTTCACTGCTAATATATAAGAATACAACTGATATTTGTATTTTAATCTTGCATCCTGTAACCTTGATAAACTCACTTCTTAGTTCTAGTAGCTTTTTGAGTATTCCTTTGTGTTTTCTGCACATGTGATCATGTAGTCTGGGGAAAATGACAGTTTTACTTCCTCCTTTCTGATCTCCACAATTTTTTTCTAATTGTACTAGCTATGACCTCCAGGGCAGTATTAGCTAGAAATGATGAGAACAAACAACATTGCCTTTTTTCTTATCTTTCAACCATTAACTATGATGTTAACTTTAAATTTTGGTATATGCCGTTCATGAGACTGAGAAAGTTCTTTGCTGAGAATTTTTATCATGAATGAATGTTCAATTTTGACAGGTGCTTTTTCTGCATTTTTTAAGAGGAAAATATGTTTTTATTTCTCCCTTATTCTGTTGATATTATGGATTACATTGATTGATTTTTGAATGTTCAACCTAATGTACATTTCTGGGACAAACCCAACTTTGTCACTGTGTTGTGTATAGGATTAGTATATAGTGCTCAATTCATAGCACATTTTGGGTTGACAGTTTTCTCTTTCAGCCCACTTAAGATCTTACTCCATTGTCTTCTTGTTTGCCTGGTTCCTGATAAGACATTGACTCTAATTCTTATCCTCGTTTCCTTATTGATAATATGTCTTTTTTCCTCTGGCTGCCTTCAAGATTTTCTCTTTGGTGTTTGGTTTTCAGCAGTTTGACTATGATATGCCTGGGTCTGGGATTTTTAGTTTTTATTTTAATCCTGCTTAGTCTTCTCTGAGCTTCTTGGATCTGGGTTTGGTGTCTGTCATTAATTTTGGAAAATCCTGCTGTTACTTCTTCAGGTATTTACTTTGACCCATTCTCTTCTTCTCAAGGGATTCTAATTTTGCACCATTTAATAGTGTCCCGCAGCTCTTTGATGTCTGTTCTAGATTTTTGTTTTTGTTTTTGTTTTCCATTCTCTTTTGTCTTTGTGTTTCAATTTGGATAGATTCTATTTACTTATCTTCAAGTTCACTGATTTTTTTTTCCCCCTCAGTTGTGTCAAATCTACTGATAAGTTTATTGGAAGCATTCTTCATCTCTTTTACTGTGTTTTTTATTTCTTAAAGTTCCATTTATTCTTTCTTATAGTTTCCATTTGTCTGTTGAAATTATCTATCTGATCTTTTATAGTGTCTACATTTTTTATTACAGCATTTAACAGTATTAACCATAGATGTTTTAAATTTCCTGTCTGATAGTTCCAACATGTGTCATACTTGAGTCTGGTTGCAACCATTACTTTCTCTTGGTACATTGTGAAGAGACGTCATTTGTTCATGATGAACAAAATATTGCTGAGGTTTTCATTTGCTTCACATTCCAGTATAGCTCAGAATGGCACTATTACTGATCTGTCTTTATTTAAAATTTTGATATTTTATTCATCATGAAATTTTTGCATTAATTTTGATTTTTTAAATAATGCATTATAATATTTACCTTGCTTGCAGAGTCCCCTTAAATTTTGTGCCTGAGGAAAGTGCTTCACTCAGCTACCTCAGTCCAAGGACTTTTGCTCTCTATATCTTGAAGCTGAAAAAATTGAAATTTTAATAATTTACATTGAAATAAGTAACCCTAATATCAATGCAGAGGGATTTTAGGATGAAAAACATTCTGAAAATTTCTATTTTAGACAAAAAAGCAGTAAAGCACACACTCCACCGGAGCTCTTAGGTCAAGGAAGTGTGTGCCTCGCTGACTTCTCACAGCAGGGCCTCATAAAGGTTTATTCCACTGTCTCCCAGAGTCTGTGAGTAAAGGCTAAGCTAGGTATAGTGTACTGTTTTTAAAGATTATCTGTTAGCTTTCATTTGAATACAGCTAAAAGGATTCTGGGGCCTGTTCCCCATAGGAAAAGGTACCAGGGCTGACCAGGTCCTACAGTTGAG
Organism: Balaenoptera physalus; assembly: GCF_965194825.1. NCBI lineage: Eukaryota > Metazoa > Chordata > Mammalia > Artiodactyla > Balaenopteridae > Balaenoptera > Balaenoptera physalus. The sequence continues at coordinate 82,283,966 of NC_138890.1, read as the reverse complement.
AGTATAAGAACATAAAGAAGCCACTACTCTGTGACCACTTGACGGTGTCTGAGGCTTGAAAAGGTACCACCTTGGAAGAAAGTGCTCAGCATAATATCTTCTCAGCTTCTTCCGGTGAGGGGAACCAGGAGGAAGAAATGAGACTGAAGGCACTTTGGTGTCTCCTTTCTCTGACCTCCATGAGGTTGCCAGACTCTCCCTACATTGTGGGAATCACACAGACGGATGGGAAGGGCCCGTGTGACTATCTTCCCCCAACCCCCAGAGGTCACATTTTTAACAGGGGCATGTGCAGTCACTTATTATTCGGCTGTTTTGCTTTAGCACTGTAAATCTCACTGTGATCTTTCCCCCCTATAATTCTTTGCGTTAGAGAACGCTCAAAGAGAAAAAAACACACCTTTTATGGGTCGGTGCTGGTGAGATAACTGAAAAGATGAAACTGAAAACTGAATCTTAAAGATCCAGGAAGTGAATCCCAGGACGAAAAGGCCAAATGTCTGTTTATGGTTTGATCAAGGACTCTGTAAACATCGTGGTTCTAGACACTGTTCTGGGAGTTCAGAGGTAAAACGACTCTCCCCACCCTCTGGCCCCTCAGTCAAGTGCCAAGACACTTTGGGTCCAAAATACAAGGCTGCATGACTAGAGGATTTAAGGAGTATAGTCAAGATTTCTTTTCTCCTTAAGTGACATTCTCTATCATTAAAAGCTTTAAGTTATAGGGACAAACTTTCTAGAGCCTGATTAACTGTTCCTGTGCTTTAGGATTGGTGACTCTCCCCACTGAATGGTGATGGCTGTGGCGGCCGAATAGGCACAGGGCTTAGGCTTTCCTTAAGAATTAGATTAGCCATTTTTTTAAACATATTTATTTAGGCTGCATGGGATCTTTAGTTGCTGCATGCGGAATCTAGTTCTGTGACCAGAGATTGAACCCGGGCCCCCTGCATTGGGAGCACGGAGTCTTACCCACTGGACCACCAGGAAAGTCCCTAGATTAACCATTATTAAAGTATTCTCTACAAAATTGTTTACTATTTACTCAGAATGTGTTTTTGGAAATACATAATTTTCCCTGATCAGAGCATGCTAGAGCAAAATTCAGTATATCCCCTAACAAAATGTTAACTCTTTTTACCAAACGTTGCTGTTTGTTAAAATACATCACTTACCTCAGTGCCTCCCAAACTTTTTTTCCCATCATGCTGCACACAGAAAATACTTGTCTGTTGGAGTGAACTGTAGAGGATTTGTGAACCCTCAACTAGGCTGCTTACTGCTTGAAAAGTTGAAAAGATGCACATGTCAGTGGGAAAGAGCTACATCCATGAAAGTATAGGGAGTTTTCACCGCAGTTAAATACGTGGGAATCCGGTTAGTTGTCAGGTACCTGCCAAATAAGTTGCTGAATCTTGTGTCCCAATCCATCGAGAGGGAGCTTAATGCTTGTTGGGCTTCTTTGGATTCTGCAAGTAAAATATTTCTCATTAGGGTGGCTGCTTTAGCCCATTCAATAGCTACCTGCTTAAGACCTTTAGATGACCTAAATACTGAGAAGATTTTGCTTCCCTACTAAGTAATCCAAAATAAAATTCCAGCTTATGAAAAGGCACAATTAGGATGTTTGTTAAAATTAAGGATTTCTTTGTAAATTTCCAGATTTCAAAATATCAAGATAAGTTCTTTGAAGGTGAATAAATCAATAGCCCTTTCTTCCTCTGTCTCTCTCTCTCTTTCTCTCCCTAAGCACATTCTTATTCTACTTAGTGGATAATCTAGCCTTCATTTCCCATGTGGCAAAAAAGCTTTGAGGCTTGAGTAGATCTTAAGGAAAAAGGGGCTCTCCAGTGGGTCCAGGCACTGGTGCTTGTGACCCAGCAGATTCCAGAAGGGCATGTGGTATCTGCAGCAACTTGGAATATTGTTTCGATTCTGTGGTGAGGCCATTAAGATTTTGGAGCAAAGCCTTTAACAGGTAACTGTTCTCCTTTGAAACATTGCTCCTGGCTCTTTGCTGGGCTTTGGTGGATTTTGGACATAGGGCACTAAGTGACCATATAATCCAAATCACCCCCCTCCATGAATACTATCTGCTCTATCTGTAATGGTGAGCAGGCCAAGAAGCATTCCATTATTGGATGGAAGTGATGTTTATGAGGCCAGAGCCCACCACATCCATGAAGCCTCATGGAAAGTTCCCTGTGACCAGGTACCTGAGAGGGAAAATTAAAATTCAGACCCAGTTGCAGATGGTTTTGCTTGATATGTTGGCAGCTGCAAATGCTGGATAGATCAGCTACAGTATAATGGTCCCATTCAAGGTACCTTGAAAGACAAATGGCAGGAAAATCCAGTAGGCATAACTTTGATTAATACATACTGTTGTTCACTTGTTGGAAAGTAGATGTGGCCTGAACCCAGGAACACAATTTATGTGGATTCCAGCAAGAATTTAGAATATTGCGCAAGGATTAAAAATAATTGGAGCTCCTCCTTTATATGTATAAAGTATTTGAAGGCCCTGGTAGCCATATAGCCACCATTCATCTACATACATAAGCCTGAGGGATTCCCAGTCAGGAATTATGGGTGACAGATAGCAGGAAAAATATGTCCTTAGAGGGAACTGGGGTGAAGTCACTGAACCTTACTCCAAAGGCCTCAGATAAATTTAATTCAGTGGTCATTTATTAAGCAAACGCTTACCCTGGGTCAGGCACTGTGCTAGCTACTGGGGATCTGGCAGCACACAAAGCATGGTGCCTGTCTCAAGACTCTGTGGGATATCTCCCTCCCACAGTCCAGGAACTGAAATAGTGTTTTCTACGAGCTCAGGCCAGGTCTCTATTGCATATTTATATCCTGCTAAGGTAAGAAATGGGCATGTTGGTGAGTACAGAGAGCCAGATCAGTGTGAAAAGTAGTAGGGGTTTGGGAAATGACAGATAAGTTAATGACTAAAGCTGTATTTCTGAACCCTCTTTCCAGAACTGGTGGTAGTTAAATTCATGAGAGTCTCAACAGATTCCTGTTAATGATTCAGATCCTGTGATAATCCTGACAGCCCCAGTTGAAGCATAATTTTGAGCTCATTCTGACCTCAAGAGCTGGAACAAAGGGGATCATACTCATTAATAATTAGACTCAAATTGCATACTGTCTTGCCTGGGGTGGGTGGTGACTTGGTTCTCAATTTAGTTCTCTTAAGTTTTATCTACAAGCTCCTACCAGTTCTCCCCAGCATGCGTGATACATTGATCAGTCATAGACTTGGGCTAAGTTTACACACAGAATTAAGGTGTAATTCTCTCCAACTCTCTCCTTTCTAAGGTTCCCTCTTCGTTCTTCACTGGCTGTGGTTTTCCCATGCATCTAGCCCTGCTTTCTCCCGACAGTATGTTGATGGGTTTTCCTATTGGAGTTTTAGTGACCCAGCAATGTTGCCACCATGTCTGTGGTCTGCCCTCAGGGTAAAGTGACACAAATGGAATTCATTCTGTGCCGACCACTTTTCTAAGTTTCAGCTCCTTTATAACAGGCCTGTGTTTTTCAATCTTCAGAGCCTTCAGATAGTTTTATTCCCCGTTGTTTGATTTTTTTTTTCAGGGCGTATAGCTGTTATTTGATGGAGGATGGGGTTTATTAATAGCTCAGTCCTTCTAAACTAAAAACAGAGCCACTGAGATATTTTTTTGCAGTTCTAGAGTGCCAATTTGAGTCTTTTTAAATAGAGATTCAAATTCTTTGTTATAACGCTTCATTGTTTCCATTCAGTAGTTCCATCCTTCTTCCCGTTTTATCTTTATATTAATCTTATTTATTTTTAAACCCTTGTCTACAAACTTCAATGTCTGGTTCGTTTTTCAGTCTGCTTCTAATGACTGTTTTACCTCTTGATTGTCAGTCACTTCCCTGTTTCTCAACTCTAGTTTTATTTTATTGTACACTAGACATTGTAGATTTTAAACATTTTTGAGGCTTCAAATGGTATTATCTTTCACTAGAATTAATTTACCTTTTCCTCTGTGAGGCTTACAGAACGGGGATTGATGGCTTAATCCAATCAGGGACTGAGCTTAAGAAAATGCTTGCTTGAGATTTTTGTCAGTCTCAGTCTACCTCTGGTTCATCCCTACTCCTAGGGTATTGTTCTCTAAATCTTTTGTGGGATGGTCGTTGATCCCCCTCCCATCGTGGTAAGTCTTGGGCTCTATTCTTTGTTTCTTCATCACTGTGAGAGCACGCCAAAGTCCATTCTGCTTTTCAAAACCTTTCTGCTTAGGATTTTTGGCTCACAAACTTCAGAATTTGGCAGAAGTCTTTGGGAAAAACTGGAGGTGTTTTGAGGCCACTCAGATTTCCAGCCCTGTGCAACTGCCAAAGAATTCTTCTGGTTTCTCTCACTCTGCTCAGGTAGAGCCTGAATCAGGTGCTTGCCCTTTGGCCGAAATCAACAAATGCCTCCAGAGAAAAAGAAGTTACAGAAGGTTAGTTCATATCTCTTCAGTCTTTCTCCAGAATCTTAACCCCTGTAATCCCCTCAGATGTCTTTATACAAATGATTTCCAAAAAAAAAAAAAAACAAAAGGATGTGGCCTTTTGTTACAGGGGTTATCTGTTATCAGTAGGAGGCTTAGTATGTCACAAGCTAAAAGCCAGTCTATGGGAAAAAGTAATAGATGTATAAATGAAACGAGAGGAACCTGAACAGACCAATTATGATAGTATGCCATGAACATAGGACTATGATTCACTCTAATCTCTGCACTCACTCTTGACAACCGAAACAGGAAAGAAAAGAGAAAGAGGGAGAGATACAATACTGTCACAAACATTCTACATAATCTCATGTCTCCCTACCTCATGCTGTTCCCTCTTCTGGAAATATCCCAGTTCTCACACAAGACACGAAGGCAGGTAAAAACAGTTAAGACTTCACACTTTGACCATAAAGGTAAAGGATGAGTCTATGAGGCAAAATGTGTCTTTCAGAAGAGGAAGAGTGAGTGACCCATCCGGGTCCACTTTTTGTCTCTTGTCCATCACTTCAGCAAGGAAAGAGGGAGCAGCACATTTTTTCTCAGACAGGGGGCTCCCCAGGGCTCTACCACTGATCGTGTATCACGTGCTGTGCTTCTGCTCTATCCAGCAGTGCCCTAGGCACTGAGGATACAGAGTAAAAATGAAACACAACTCTGCCCCAAAAGGAGCTCCCAACTCCTCATCGCAGCTTTTTCTGCATTTTTGAGGCCCTTGTTAGCAGTTGCTAAGGGAAGAGTTTTAGTAATATGCTCAGCGAGATATCCTTTGTTTCTCCTCCCTGCCGGTATCTGCTGCCAATTTTCTCTCTCTCCAGCTAAGCAGGCATAAACTTGTAAGCAAGAGAAATGAGAAAGTTTTGTACTTCTCATAGCTTGAAACTGACCCCACAGGCCACTATCCTCTGCTAAACATTAATACTATTCTCAGAGTTTTGCCACTGTGTTGAAAATGGGAAAGGAAATCTTTTATAGGGATTATTATATCAACCAGATACAGTCATGCCTGGGTTCTTTTTTGATAAGGTAAATGGGAGATTACTATCTAATGGTTTCCAAATAATAATAGTTAAATTATGAATTTGTATCTGAATAAAATGTTAATACAACTGGCATGCAGAGGTTATAGAAATGTAAATTGTATCAGTCCCAATTGTGTAGCTTAAAAAATACTAAATTCTACTTGCACTCATTGCCAGAGACTTAAAAATTAAGTTTCCTTCCCTGGAGTGGTTTAACTGTAAGAATGGATACTTCCATTATCTGCCCATCCAAAATTAGTCAGTGGATTTAATCCCCTCAAAATTAGCGGATTTTCACCATGGGATTTAGCCAGGGGATTTTTCCAGCTCTGCTGATACCAACATTTAAAGTGATTATGTATAATCTATTTCCTTTCCACTATCTCATTTCATAAAATACCATTTTCCCAATTTCTCTATCTTCAGCAGAAAGGAGATCAGGACTGAGTATGCTATCAGGATTTGGCTCTATGCCATTTATTAGACAAAATAGCTTTAAGAATTGCTGCTGAGGTCTCTCTGGCAGTGGATTCTCTTTCCAAAATCCTGATATGCCCTGGCCAGAGCTGTTCACAGGTCAGAGGAGAGTAGGCTGTTGGGTTGTTGACATAAGAAGATTTGGATAACCCAAGAGACATTTGGAGATGTGGAAAGAGGTCTTTGTAATAATATAGTCCTTGTGAGCATTTCTGTTCTGAGTGATAGGAGGCAAGGGGAGGGGATGAGCAGTGTTGTTTTGTTACCCCTAAATATTTTCATTGTCACGCAGTGGTGGGAATTGACCCAACTGCATTATAGAGGTTAAAGTCTAAGCCCTATACACAACGGCATAGAGTGCACAATAGATTTTACATAACTTTAGAAAGCTGGGACATTTATTGTGCTCAAGTACTAACCCCCTTCACCATGTAATCATTGCTTTATATAGAGCAAGGGCCAGAGAACTAATGTTGGATATAAAGCAACTTAGATATGGCCCTGAATGGCTTGTTTTTAGGAATTAGGTCTAAATCTTCAAGACATAAATATTTTGGAGAACATTTATTAAAAATAACCCTTGGTCCCTTGAATCTTAGGGAAATGTGAAGTTGAGGGCAAGGACAGTTCTGCATCTCCTTCTATCCCCATTAAACATAGATAAAGCTGCTTCTGCTTCTGTCCCTGAAGGATTAATTGCTATCGAAGTGCACATAGGGGTTTCGTGAGTCTTTGGTTGATTAACAATCTGTGCGTGCTCTGTTCAAAGAATTAAAGAGAAACATGAATGTAAGAGGAGAGAAATGGAAAACATCCCACAAAGTTGGACAAAGTAAAATAATTACAAGGAAACTGTAAAATAAGCAATTCCCAGAGCTCACACAGGACTGAAGAGTTTTGACTAATATCCAGCAAGAGTAAAGAGACATTGCTGAATTAAAAGACATTTAGTAGAGACCTCAAAAGGGCCAAGCCTTAGAAGGGGGGCAAAAGAGCTCTAAACAAGGGCTCTTCTAAGCCCTCTTAAAAAGAACTTTTAAAAGGTACTTCAAAAGGATCAAATTAATGTGAGAGTAACTGAATTACCTGCCAGAAAAAAAAAAATTGAAGAAATTGTCAAATTTTTTTCAAATTTGGCAAAAATGTTGAACCCACAGATCCAAGAAGCTCAATAAACCTCGAGCAGAAGAAACATACTGGTTGGGTTTTACCTCCAGGAGCCCTACCAGGTTCTCATGGTGAATATTGGAGAAAAATCCCTCATGCTTCTGGTAAGGGGAGTAGAAAAGTAACCATTTTCAGATATGCCAGAACATTCTCTTCTCAACAAAGTCTGCCCTTAAGATAAAATATTTTACCAGAGCCTAAATTATTGGGGCTTTATTAGAGCTTAACCAACCTGGGGGGAGAAAAATACCCAACTCCAGCCCCCTCTAGCCATCCTGTCCCACCTAGGAGGGGAAAACAACTGAGAAGCCCTTGTGAAGTTCACAGTCACAGGCTCACGAAAAGACTGAGACCTAATCACAGAACTATAGGATCCTTCCCCTTTCCTCATGTCTTACCACATCATAATTAAAGGCCTGTTTACCAGAGGTTTTTTTGCCCAGTACAGCATGTCTGGCTTTCAACAAAAAATTGCAAGGCATATAAAAGACAAAAAACACAGTTTGAAGAGACAAAGCAATGTTAGAACCAGATTCAGTTATGGAAGGAATGTTGGAATAAGCAGACTGGAAATTTAAAATGACTATGATTAATATGCTAAGGAATCTTATGGAAAAAGGAGACAAGAACAGGTGAGTAATATAAGCAGAGATATAGAAATTCTCAGTAAGAATCAAAATAAATGATAGAATTCAAAGACACTGTAACAGAATGAACAATGCCTTTCCTGGGCTCATTAGTAGACTGGGACAGCTGAAGAAAAAAAATCTCTGAGCTTAAGGATGTATGAATAGAACATCACGAAACTAAAAAGCAAAGATAAAAATGACTGAAAAAATGAAACAATATCCAGGAACTGTGGGATGACTACAAAAGGAAAAGAAAGAGAGAAAGGAGCAGAAGCAGTATTTGAAGAAATAATGATTGAGAATTTCTCCCAAATTAATGTCAGACACCAAGCCACAGATCCAAAGTTCACAGAACACCAAGCAGGATTAATGCAAAACAAAACCACCCTCCCCCCAAATCCACACATTCAAAAAAACAAACAAAAAGACTACACCTAGGCAAACCATCTTCAAACTGCAGAATTTAAAAGATAAAGAAAGTAATCTTGAAAGAAAGCAGAGGAAAAAAACACCTTATAGAGGTGCAAAGGTAAGAATTATATCCAGCTTTTCCTCAGAAACTAGGTGAGCAAGAAGAAAATTAAGTGAAATATTTAAAGTGTTGCGAGAAATAAAACACCAACCTAGAATTGTGTCCTGTGAAAATATCTTCAAAACGAAGAAATAAAGGCTTTCTCAGACAAACAAAAATTGACGGAATTTGCTGCCAGTGGACCTGCCTTGCACAAGATGTTAAAATAAGTTCTTTGGAGAGAAGGAATATGGTATAGGTCAGAAGCTTGAATTTACATAAAGAAAGGAAGAACATTAGAGAAGGGTAAATAATTGAAGGAATTACAGAAGGAATTCCATTAGAAAAGGAATATATAAATGAAGGTAAAAAGCATCCAGAGTAAAAATACACATTACATATAGAGAAATAAAATATGACAGCAGATTTCTCAAAAATACATTCAAATGATACCTTTAAAGTGAGGGAGAGAGCTGTCAACCTAGAATTCTAAACCTAATGAAAACATCATTAAAAGATGAAAGTAAAATAAAGAATTTCAGACAAATGAAAGCTAAGAAAATTCATTGCTACCAGATCTGCTCTAGAAAACACTGTTAAAGGAAGCTTTTCAGAAGTGAAATGGTTTCTGATGGAAATTTGAAACCCCCCCCCGCCATACACACACACACAAATGAAGAGCACTGAAATGGTAAATATGGATATGTGAGTAAATATAAAAGAAATTTTTTTTTCTAATTTTTACTGTCTTGTAAATATAACTGTTTAAAACAAAAATAGCAACAGTGGGCTGTAGGGCTTATATGTAGTAATAAAATGTATGGGAACAAAGGATAGGAAGAGGGAGATGGAAGCATACTGGTGTAAGATTCTTTAATCATATGCCAATTTGTACAATGTTATGTGAAGGTAGACTGTGATAAATTAGAGATATAGATGGTACACCTTAGAGCAAATACTAAAAACTATTCAATTAATCCAAAAGAAGGCAGGAAAAAAGGACAAAGAAACAAAGAACAAATGTGACAAATAGAAAACAAACAGGAATATTGTAGATATAAACCCAGCTGTATTGATAATTGCATTAAATATTAGTGGTCTAAACATTGAAATTAAAAAACAGATTATAAAATAAATAAAAAATAAAAACCAACTTGGTAACAGTTTACAAGAAACACACTTTCAATATAAAGACAGAGATGGATTAAAAGTAAAAGGAGAGAAAAGATATCCCATATAAACATGAATGAAAAGAAAGCTAGAGTGGCTATGTTAATATAAGATAAAGTGGGCTTAGGACAAGTACTATTCCAGGAATGAAGAAGGCTATTACATTATGATCAAGGACTCAAAATATCAACAAGAAGTAACAGTCTTATATGTATATGTACCTAATCACAGACCTTTAAAAAAAATGAAGCAAAAATTGATAGAACCTAAAAGAGAAAAAGACAAATCCACAGACGAAGTTGAAGATTTCAATTAATAGAACTAGCAGACAAAAGAAATTCAGTAAATATATAGGAGACTTGAACAGTACTATCAGCCAACTTGACCTAATGGACGTGTAGATGATGTGCCACCCAAAATGAAACAGAGGAAAGAAAAAGTTTCTATGATTTTATGTGTAAAAAATAAAATTATAAAAATGCGAGAAGAAATCATATGTGTTTTACTATGTTTTTAACCTTAGGATAGAGAAAACCTAAGCACAACATGCAACTCGTGGAGATTTAAAAAAAGAGATAACTATAACTATAGGAAAGTAAAAATTTCTTCATGGCAAAAACATCATAAGTAAATTCAAACTGTAAATAAACCAAGGAAAATATTTGCTACTCCAACCATAGAAGAAACTGATAACCATTATATATAAAGTGCTTCTACAAATAAGCAAGAAAAGGACCCTAACCCAATAGAAAAATAAACAAAAGACATAAATAGCTCCTAGAAAAAGAAATGTTCTTAAATATATGAAAGTATACTCAATCTCATGCACAATATTAATTTTCACTGTCAGATGATGAAGATTGAAACGTTTGCTAACACGCTGTGTGGGTGAGGACAGTGTAAGAGCTGATAATGGACATCTCTTCCCAACTCCTCATATAGTGACTTCATGTTGATAGCTTAAAATCAGCGATGACGAAAGTATTATTTATATCATGGAAATTGGCATATGCTACAAATCAAGTTTTTTCTTCCCTGAAAGTCAGTTGGTAATCATTTACCAACACACCACCAGGTAAGAGTGTAGGGAAACAGGCTCTCTCATACTACTGTTGTTTTGAATATAAATAGCACAATCTCCACACAGCACTTTATTAAAGTCCAGCAAAGTTATTAATTGCACCTTTTAAAGCAACAATCCTACTTCTAGGTACATGGCCTAGTTATTTCTGCACACATGTGAAATTGTATGCTTTTTTTTTTTTTTTGTATTAGCACATGTCTGTCAATAGTGGATTGGTTTTTTAAAACGTAGTACATCTCATACAATGGAATGTAAAGCAGCTGTTAAAATAGATGAGAACATCCTTTATGTCCTAACATGGAATGAGATCCACGCAATATTGTTAACTGAAATCAGATTTTGAGAGAGAGAGAAGAGGATGTATTTACATATATTGCTAACAAAGTCCTATTCACAAGGAGTATCAGTTGCCTCTGGGGAAGAGGATGCCTGGAAGATAGGACTGGGAGGGAAATTTCACTGTGTTTAAAAAATTTTTTTAATTTTGCTTTGTGCACAGTATTTCTTATTAAATGAATAAACTTAAACTTCAATGCCATAAAAACACTGACTGAGGCGTTGTGAGACAGGCTATTTTATACACTCTTGATAATACTGAGCTGGAATAGTCCTTATCAAAAGCGATTTGGTAATATGTAATCAAAACCTTTAAGTAGTTCTTACCTTTAATAGAGCAATTACACTTTTCGGTATCTATCCTGAGAAAATAAGCAGAGATGAAAACAAAGATTTATACGAATGATGCTCATCATGGTGTTATTTATAATAGTGAAAAGTTAGAAATAACCTAGATGTTCAGTGAAATGGAAACAGTTAAATAAATTTGGTCCAGTCATACAACTGAAGGAATAGCCATTTAAAATAAAGTTTTGAAAAACTTTAATAGCATAGTCAAAATATTATAAATAGAAAAGTAAGATGCAGAGTTTCACACAAGGTATGACCCTAATTTTTCTGAAAAGCAATGTGTACACATTCACATGCTTACGTACACATACACATACAGGGAAAAGATATGTGGCGTGTTAAGAGGATTATCTCTGGATGATAATATTATGGAATTTCACTCTCATCTTGATATGATTTTCAGTATCTTCTTGATAATTATCTGTAAGAATAATTGTTAGAAATAATAATCTGTTAGAAAATTTTAAATTTTTAATGTTTAACAGTATCTTAAACATAAAGAAATACCTTGCATCCTATTGTACAGTCACTCTGTATATTGTTACTAAATAAAACGGGTGGCACTACAACACATCTTATCTATAAAAATGAAGGCAAAAATGTTACTAAATAAAACGTGTGACACTACAACACATCTCATCTATAAAAATGAAGGCAAAAATACAAATATATCCCCTCTTACCAAAGTATCTTGTAAAAACTAGGGGTTCCAGAAAGAGAAGAGTTCTGTGGTCAAATAAAGAAACATTAAGCTGTATTTCATGGTCTCTTCCTCGTAGAGATATGTAATTAATATTAAAGTTTCTGAGTGATCCTGCAGTAAGGAAAATTAACTCTTTATAGTTTCTTTCTCCTCCTCCTCCCTCCCCCCTCTCTAAATACCTAAATGTGGACCTAGTGTTCCAAAGGACATAGTTTAGAACATGATGAGCTCAGGAATTTTGGAGACCCCTTTCTCTGATCTCTAATTTTTGTTTGTTTGTTTGCTTCCATGGCATTTGCTCCCTGTAACAGCAGTGACAACTAGTGTGAGAGCTGTGCTGACTCTCCTCTCTTCCCCAAGGCAAGAAATCGCACCTGATCACTTCATTGTCCTGAGCACTCCCACCCCCGCAGCAGAGTTTACCTGTACATCATCATTCCTGCCCATCAGCATGTCAGAAAGAAAGGACCAGAAAGTACTTGGACACATACTAAAACACTGTGCACTTGTGTTTCTGATAGGACAAAAATTATTAGCACGTATTTTTTTCCCATTTCCCAGCATTTCCATTTCCTTTAGAAGAGGCATCTGGTTTTTCAGTTTCCTCTGCTCAGTTCTTTCCTCTTCCTTGCTCTCCAACGCAGTCTCTGCCATTTTTAGAGGTATTCTTTGGGCTTTAGAGATGCAGATTTGGGGGAAAGAAGAAGAGGTGACAGGCAAGATGTTGGGAGGAATTTTGGAAGAGAAATACAAGGGGGAGGGATATGGACTATATAAGAGAAGTAGAAGGAAGACAAAGTGGGATTTTAAGAATTAATCTTCTGAAATATGTATTATCTTCGTAGTGTTCAAGAAATGATAAATCTGTGTGGCTGGAAGGAGGGAAGGAAGGAAGGAAGTCCAGTAGGCTACCTTGAACATTCTGTTTTGGTGGCTAAGCTGAAATTCTTTGACTGTAACATAGCTCTTAGATAGTGTATGATCAGGCCACCCAAGATGGCTGTTGTCTTGCTCTCTGAACATCCCCTGCCGAACCTGTCCCTGCTTCACCTACACCCCACTCACATGGCTGACCTTCCCCCTAAATCATTGAGCCTAATCAGCAAGTGCCTACATACTTGCCCCAGCTAGTGACTGTTCTAATCTTTAGATCAGACCCATCTCCCCTCTATCTGATAGTTTATTAAAGGGGTGGTGAGGGGTATGGTCCTCCGCTGGTTTCCCTGGTAACTGATGAGCCAACCTGATGTCAGTTCCCCCTGTAGTTGGCAACCTCCCTCTCCCCCGGTTGTGAAGACTACTGCCGTATCCTGCCCACTGTCTGCCACACACGGTGGGGTGTTGCTCCAGGACGTTGTTTCAGACACGTGAGCTCCCCTTATCTGTTAAACCATTGGTGTCTCTGTAGCTGACTCCAGGCTCTTTCTTTTGGTCTTGAGGCTGGGCAAGCACAGGGCGTGCAGCCCAACAGATGGACTGTGCTAGTCACCTTTAATAGCGTAACAGGTTTAAATCTGCATTCTCTAAAGCCTGCACACTGTAAATAGAAGATTGTATGGGCTTGGAAAAAAACTGTCAAGATACTGCCAGTCACTCAGCTTCTTTGACTAGAAAGAAGAGAAAGGAAGTGAAGTGAGCAGATTCTGCAGCATAAAGAGGGAAAAGAATTGCAGCTCTGAAATTAGCATCTTAGTCACTCAGGTCGCTGTATCCTAAGCAGAAAATATGGTTTAGGAGAGATTCTGAATAATCCTGCGTCCTGAAAGACTGCTTTCTGTTCTGAAAGGAAACATAACCAAAAAGAATTTTTGAATTTTCCATGGGACAAACTGATGAAGAGAAAAAAGCAGGACAAAGCCAAGGCTGTATAGAGGAAATCAGCAAAAGGGAATCCAGATAGCTCACTAGCCAGTAAGAGTTCAATAGCACAGTTTGAAAAGAAATGCAAATAATAATGCTCAGCACATCAAAGAAGGAAAATATTGACAAAACTCGGTGCTGAAAAGGATGACAATGTATAAGGCAGTTTTATAAACTGTGGAGGGACTGTGAACTGGCAAACCTTTCTGGAATGCAGTCTGGCAACATGTACCAAAATTTAAAATTTTAAATGTATATACCCTTGATAGGGTAATCTCTTTGTAGGAATTTTCTCTGAGGACATAGATAAACAAGTACATTAAGATGTATGGGAAGGATTTTTTAAAAGCTATTTTTATATAATAGTTAAAAAAAAAGAAAAGCCCTGTGAATAATTTAATATCCGTGAGGAGGTGCTTGGTTTGATAAATTAAGTACATCCATACAGTGGAATACTATGCACTGTGAATCTCTTATAAGCAAGCATAGGCTCTGGAGTCAGATTGTCTGAGTTTAAATCTGGCTCTACTAGTATGATTTTGATCACATCATTTAACATCTCTTTGCCTAAGTTTCCTAATATATAAAATGTTTTAAAAACCTCTAAAATAGCTTCATAATCTATAAAAGCTATTTCAGAAAGTGTGACAAAGATTGAATGAATTAATACATTGAAAGCCCATGCACATAATAAGTACTCAATAAGTGTTAGATATTATTATATAAACATTATAGATGATAATATCACAATGGAAAATGATCATGTCAAGCAGAAGTTACAGACTAGCTAGTAATATAGGTTTATGTTTATGTAGAATAATTTATGTTTGACTGTATGCATAGGATTCTGAAAAGATGTTTACTCCAATTTTAATGCTGGCTATCTCTGAGAGTGATATTTCAGATTATTTATTTTCTTTTTCCCTATTTTCTGATTTGATATTTTTTATTAACATATAAGATAATAACTCCTGAAATGGCAAGCTAGGAAATGTAAATCAGCTTTTCTACTGGGAAAACAAAAACTCTGGATAAAATATAAAAATCACAATTTTAAAGCCCTAAGGAGCCAACTAGATAGGGAGGAATTACCAAGCCAAAATCTTGGAAGTAGTGACTCACTCAAAGCAACTTTGATTCTGAGGGCATTTGCTGATATGTTAAGAAACAACTGCTAACTGAGCTGTAGTTTTGATGACCACGTGTGACAAGGGGAAGGGAAGTTAAAGACAAGGGTTTGCAGCTCAAGATGGGAGTCTAACACTCATTCTTCCATATACCTATTAGGCTGGTGTCCTGATTGGCTTTATCCTCAGAGTAAGGATGCACTAACAGTAATTCTGTCTTTATTCAGTTTCTTTCCTTCCTTCCTTCCTTCTCTTCTTTTCTCTTTTGTTTTCTTTTTCCTTCCTTCCTCCCTTCCTTCCTTCCTTCGTTCCTTCATTCCTTCCCCCCCCCCCCCTTTCTTTTCTTCTCAGATTGGCAGCCTGGCTTAACATCACCTGTATAGTCCAAGACACCTTAAAGCCCTGAATTCAGATTACGGTGGTTCCAGACTGGTGATGAGCAAGAGCAAACAAAAATCCTCTCTGGAAGGAAGGTGACTTCATCTAAGTTGGCTTCAAATTATTTCTAACAACTTTATTTTCAAACACAATGGCCAGCATTCTTCAAAGATAAACAAACATACAAGGAAACAAGATACCTTGAGCAAGAACCAGCTCAAAGACATAAACAGATTTAAAAGATTAGAATTATCAAACATAGAATATAAAACTCTTAGGCTTAGTAGTAAAGTCAGTTTGATCTACAGGAAACAGGAAACTATAAAAAGCAATACAGTAGATATTTAAAAGAACCAGATAGAATGTCTAGAACTAAGAATGGTATAACTTAAATTAACAATTTAATAAATGGGTTTATTAGGAAACTAGACCCAACTGAAGAGAGAATTGGTAAATTAGAAAATAGATTGAAAGAAGTTATCTAAACTACAGCACAGAAAGACCAAAAAATAAATTAATTAAAGAAAATACAAGAAAGGATGAGAGACATGAGTGAGAGTAAGAAGACCTAAAATAAGGTAAAAATGAATCTCAGAAGGAGAGGAGGGAAAGAATGGGATAGAGGCAAATTTAAAGAGATAATTGCTGATAATTTTCCAGAAGCAAACCCACATATTCAAGGAACTCATCACACGCCAAACAGTATAAATAAAAGGAAATCCACCCATCATAATGAAACTACAGAAAATCAAACCAAAGAGAAAATCTTAAAAAACAGGCAGAGAAAAAAGACAGATTAGTATCAAAGGAACAACAGACTGACATCTGACTTTTGGTGGCCACCTGGAAGCTAACAAGCAGTAAAATGATTAAGTCAATATGTTAAAAGAACAAAAATCTACCAACATAGAATTCTATACCCACCTAAAATATTCTTCAAGAATAAAGAAGAAATAAGGACAAACATAAAATCTAGAACTGAAACAAAAAGATGGAGAGATTTTGACACTGGTATACTCACACCAAGGAAAATTCTAAAGGACGTACTTTAGGCAGGAAGATAGTGATCCCAGGTGGAAAGTCTAAGAAGGAATAAAGAGGAAATAAAGGGGAAAATATGTAAGCCTAAATGAACTTTGTATAAACAATAATAATATCTTGTGGGGTTTTTATAATACAGCATTAAAATACAACTCTGTGTGTGTGTGTGTGTGTGTGTGTGTATGTGTGCACACATACATAATGAACAACTGAGGGCTTTAAAACATCCTTTTTTCATTGAAGTATAGTTTTATTGAAGTATAGTATGTAATTATAAAAGTTAAAGGTGTACATTGTAGTGATTCACAGTTTTTAAAGGTTATATACTCCATTTATAGTTATTGTAAAATATTGGCTGTATTCCCTGTGTTGTACAATATAGCTTTGTAGCTTATTTTATACATAATAGTTTGTATCTCTTAATCCCCTATCCCTCTATTGCCCCTACCCCCTTCCCTTTCACCACTGGTAACCACTAATTTGTTCTCTATATCTGTGAGTCTGCTTCCTTTTTGTTACATTCACTAGTTTGTTGTATTTTTTAGATTTCACATGTAAGTGATATCATACAGTATTTGTCTTTCTGTCTGATTTATTTCACTTAGCATAAGGCCCTCCAAGTCCATCCATGTTGTTGCAAATGGCAAAATTTCATTCCTTTTTATAGCTGAGTAGTATTCCATTGTATATACATACCATATCTTCTTTATCCATTCATCTCTTTTTTAAAATTATTTATTAAAAATTTTTTTATATTATATTGGAGTATAGTTGATTAACAGTGTTGTGTTAGTTTCAGGTGTACAGCAAAGTGATTCAGTTATACATATACATGTATCTATTCTTTTTCAAATTATTTTCCCATTTAGGTTATTGCAGAATATTGAGCAGGGTTCCCTGTGCTATACAGGAGGTCCTTGTTGGGACCATTCATCTCTCGATGGACACTTAAGTTGCTTCCATATCTTGGCTGTTGTAAATAATGCTGCTATGAACATTGGGGTGCATGTATTTTTTCAAATTATTGGTTTTGATTTATTTGGGTACATACCCAGGAGTGGAATTGCTGGGTCATATGGTAGTTCTAATTTTAGTGTTTTGATGATTAGTGAGGATGACCATCTTTTCATGTGCCTGTTAGCTATCTACATTTCCTTTTTGGAGAAATGTCTGTTCAGGTCTTCTGCCCATTTTTTAATCAGATTGTTTTTTTTGATGTTGAGGTGTATGTGCTGTTTGTATATTTTGGATATTAACCCCTTACTGGTCATATCATTAGCAAATATTTTCTCGCACTCTGTAGGTTGTCTCTTCATTTTGTCAATGGTTTCCTTTACTGTGCAAAAGCATTTATGTTTAATTACATCTCATTTGTTTATTTTTGCTTTTATTGTCTTTGCTTTAGGAGACATCCAAAAAAATATTGCTACAATTTATGTCAAAGAGTGTTCTGCTTATGTAAAACATCCTTCTTGTGAGCGCTGAGACAGTATGGTGAGAATGTCATCTGTCAATGTGGGAAGAGTAGGCACAGGAAAGTTGTCTGAGGTATACTTTGAGCCACAACAGTCTTAGGCAGTATATTTAGAGAGATACCAGACTGTCATCAAGGAAGGTATAGTGGACATCACTTTTCTTTTGCCTGTAATCACCCTTCCTTTCATCTTGGAATAACACTTCCCATTTCTTTGGGAGAATTTATCCTCCACTCCATCTATATGCTTTTATTGGTACTTTCAATCATAATACCCAGTAGTCATGGAGATGGGCACATACCTGAGTGTCTTAGTCTGTTTGGGGAGGTATATCAAAATACCAGACTGGGTATCTTATAAACAATAGAAATGTATTTCTTACCATTCTGGAGGGTAGCTGTCTGAGATCAGAGTGCCAGCATGGTTGAATGAGGGGCTTCTTCCAAGCTGCGGACTTCTTGTTGTATCCTCACATGGTGGGAGGGGCTAAGGATCTCTCTGGAGCCTCTTTTTATAAGGTATAATGCCATTCATGAGGGTTCCTCCCTCATGACTTAAACACCTCCCAACGGCCCCACCTACTAATACCATCACCTTTGGAGGTTCAGATTTCACTGTATGAATTTGGTGGGGGAGAACACAAATATTCAGACCATAGCACTAAAAAAAACGAGTCAATCAGAATCTTTCCCCAGCGTTTTCTTTTTTAAATTGGTGCTATAGAATGAGGTTAATCCCTCTCTGATGGAAAGATGTGAATTGTGGGAGTGGCAGATGGCCAATTTCCAACCATGTGAAGGAAGATGATTTTAGAAAATGAACTGAACACCAACGGGGATCAGAGAGGGAATTGGAGAATGAAAAACTTGGAAGTATTCAAGTTCTTTGTTCCATCAGCCCTGAGGGTCAGCTTCTTCCCTCCCTTTCCCTTCTGTTCCAAAAGATTTACCTTTTTGCCTCAGCCAGTTCAGGTCCTAATGCTCTGCCAAATCAGAGGGAAGCAGCGGGGCAAGCTTGAGAACTGTGTCTAGGGGTGAGGTTAGGCTATTAAAACTAAGCTGCAGAAACCAGGGAGTGGAGGCAGGTGACACTCGCTGATCAGGGGGAGATTAAAGCAGTTGAACAGCAACTGATTGGAGTTGATTCGAGGCTCATTTTTCTGGGTTGTTGTTGGTGTAGTTTTTGTTTTTTGTTTTGCCACCTACATTTCGTGGGGGCAGAAAAAACAGGCTTAGGGAGCCTCTGGATGTTACAGAGAACTCTCAGTACTGAAGCCACAAGTTGTCTGTGGATAGTTATGGAGAAAAGAGAACTGGATTTTAAAATATAAGGGTTTCTGAGATGATACATGGAAAAACATAAATTAAGAGGAACAGTTGACGTTAGTCAGAAAGCATTCATTTGTACTTATGCATTCTTAGTTACTAAAATCTTGCTAGATATCCATGTTGACTTACTTCTTAGGGGTTAAAATTAGCACTAATTTATAACATAGTTGTTAGGAAGAGTTAGGTACGTCTGGAAAATGTTGCACTAGATGGGAGTCAGGATAAAATCAATCTCATTTTAGCCCCGTGCTCCCTTAACGGCAGCTACTCAGTCTGCAGGCATGTCGCCCATGTTGGGCATTTGATAGAGACTTTCTTGTAGAGTTTATTGCTGAGACATGGTATTCATGCCTTGGCTTTGTAGCTTGTGTTTCTTCCCTCATCACCTGCTGTCTGCCTCCCCCTGCCAAGTTAGGGTGGTATTATTTCATAGCTTTTAAGAACAGAGACATTCCACCTTCCACACAGTTTTAGTCGGCGAGAATTTCCTTGTAACACATGCTGCTCACAAATACACGTTGTCAAACACATGTCCTAGTGCAGGTAACTCTTAGTAAGAGGGAGGAGGCCCAGCTAGCTAACTTGGGATCAGCAGAGAATTAAAGTCCCAATCAGAAACCAAAGTGGAGGGCCAGTTGGGAAACTGGCTGCATGCCTGGCATCAGGAAGGGAGGCTGCACTTACGCCTCGGGACTCAGCTTTTCCTAGCGCAGGAACTGACTCCCGTCACCAGTGGGGTGGGCAGGTCCAATGTGCTGCCATGCTGGGTGCCGGTGGGTAACATCCCACGTTGCATGGAAGGGGCGGGGTTCTGTTCTTCGTTCTTAGCAGCTGGATTGGAAGAGCTGGGATAGGCTAGGCTGATAGGTAATTCTACTGGAAATTCTAAAATTTGAGATCATCCTTTCCCTTTTTTTTATGCATGGAAAGAATTTAAAACCCATTGTCTGAGGCATGACTGTTTCTTTTTGTTTTTATAAAGTTATCAAGTGTTTCTCTTTTCATGTAGGGCTTTCTAGGACATCCCCCGGTTCTAAACAAGTGAACGCTCTAGTAGTTGAGATCTCCTCTCCCCTCCTTGCATTTATTCAGTCCCCTACCTCTACACCTCTTCTGGGACGCAGCCTGTCATTCTGGATTTGAAGCCCCATGGAGCAGAGTTGAAAATGTCTACCTGTGTTATCTCTTTTCCCGGAACTGTCTGCCTCACAGTCGGATCCACCGCAGACCAGGGGAGCTCAGTCTCGCAAGAATTCACTGAGCACCTCCGAGGTGCCAGGCACTGGGGCAGATGCTGGACACATGATCCCAGACAAGGATTGCTCCGTGATGTCACGGAGCTTGTCTTCATCAGCTGTTGTTCTGAAACAGGTGGCGGACTTTACAAGAGGTTTGGTAAAATTCTGCCTTGAGCGCTGGAGTAACTTAAGGATTTAGAAGGATGTGCCCGTTTCAAATACAAATGTGACTGTGCTTCATCCAGTCAGTTTAGGGTGAGTGACGTAGGTGTTAGAGGCCAAAGTGGTTTAGGACCTGAGAGCCCTTCTCAGGGTCTGCCCAATGCAGAACTCTTTTCTACATGGTAGGAAGTGACTTCTCCTTTGGCCTCGGGATGGACATGCAAAAAGAGAAAACAAGGAAGACAGAGCTTCTGGGTTATTGTTCATCAGAGAAGCCAACTTATATTTCCCTGCAGATTTACCCTGTCAGTTTTTCTTTCCCACTGAACCCAAGCCACTGTCTGGGAGATCTGAAGTCCAATCTGCGTCTCAGAGCAGCGTGATGCTCTACATTTCCTGAAAAACGGCCGTCCTTCCTACTATCCTGTCCAGGTTCTTGCAGAAAAAGACTTTTGCTCCATTTTGCTCCTGGCCAGAGATAATATTTTGTTCCTAATTTCTGAGTAGCTGCTTTTGGGTGATTCAGGATGGGATGAAGAGGATACATTCTGTCAGGCTGTCCACTGGAGTGTGGTTTGGGCAGCCCACTGCTGTGGAGACCGGGGAGCTAGGCAGAGGCAATTGCAGGTGGAAGCAGGAGCTGCATATGTAGGTTGGGAGGGCAAGGGGCAATCAGGGATGGTGTTTGAGCACAGGGGGCTTGAGGAATGAAAGGACAGCACAGTAAGTCTGGCCAGACCCTGCAAGCTTGGTCTGTGAACCCAAAATAAAGAGAAGGGAATTTGCGCTTCTTGAGCCAGGCTCTGTATATACTTTACGCTACTTACTCCTTGCAGAAAGTTGAGCACTGTGAGGAACTGAAGCCAAAGAGACTAAGTCCCATTCCTGAGGCCACACAGAAGATGCTGGCCTCCAATTCAAACTCGGGCCTCCTGATTCCAAAGCTGGTACCCTCTCCACCAGCCCAAGCCCTCTGGGTGGAGAAGAGCACCTGATCACATGCCATGAAGAACAGTACCAGTGATGTTGTCCTAGGACACAGAGGACGAAGGCTGAACTCCCTGCTGCCTTTCTGTCATTCAGGGGCTAGTCTCTGGTTGTCAATTTGTATTGACTCATCTCCTGGCGTTTTTCTGGCAACTCAGCCAGCCCATTCATTCCCTTGCCCTTGGACCATTATAGGACTATATAGGTGCATGGGAAAAGCTAAATTTTCCAGATTGAGGTTCATTGTTACACTGTTAAATCCTCCAATACAAGTGCTGTCACTTGGCCTGGTTTGCCTAGATTTCAGCAATGCGGCTGCCCCCTCCATCTCTCCCTGTGAGTGCTTGAGGTCCACAGCTCTGGTCGGCTCTGAGGCGTGGTTCACAGAGGATGCTGGCCACACTCGAGGGGTGGGGGTGGTGTCAGACCTACGGACAGAGGTTGTGACCTCCTTTGGCCCAGCCATGGATGTCAGCCACATCTTTGGGCTGTCAAGACCAGCTCCTGAGACTGAGCCATGAGACTGAGCCTCCTGCAGGACCCTGGGACACCTTCCTTTCCAGGTGGAATCCACCACTTCCATGGGGCATCATCTCTGTAACAAAGGGGGAGTGAACAGGAAAGAGGAAAGGCAGCCCTTGTGGGTCAAAGGCTTGAGAAAGGGGTGGGGAGCTAGCTCAGGGATCATGCAAGTCTTTGGAGATGGGAAAGAACCAGAGCTAGGTGATCATCTCCACCATGTAAATGCAAGTACAGTTGATGTCTACTTTGGGCTGCTTTGGTTTTTTAAATAGAACACTTCCCCTGCTAATAAGCTAGCAAAGTTCTGTTCCTCTCTTTATAAGAGGGCGAGGATGACGTAGTTCTATCAACACTTTCCTGTGTTTTTTCAACTGTAGCTTTTTCGTCTCCTCACACCTCACAACTGCAGATTTATCCTTCATATTCACTCCTCTCTCTCCCACCTCCTTGTTTCAGTAGGTGTTTAGGTCCTTCTAAAAAGCTCAGCACAAACCTGCTGCCGTTGATTGAGCCCCAGCTCTGTGCCAGGTGTGTGTTCAACATCATATATGCACTTACCTCATTTAATCTTCCTAGCAACTTTAGGTGTACATCTCTAATTTACAAATGAGAAAACAAACCCAGAGAGGTTCAGCAACTTGCTCAAGGTTGCACAGCTTCTTATAAGTGGTGGAACTGGGATTTGCGCTTAGGTCTGTCTCATCCCAAGGGCTGTGTTCTGAGCACTGCCTCCTGGCACTGTCCTGCCTTGTGAGGTAAGAGGCGGCTCTTCAAACCTGTCTTTCGTATCTGTGATGTTGGTGGAGGGGGAATGAACACTGCCTTCAGCTCAGCTCCCACACTACTGAGGGCTCCAGGTGTTTGCTTTTGGCAGAAGTTCCTTCAGGCATGCCTGATGCTCTGATCAGGCTGTCAGGGAGCCTGCCTCCTCCCGCTTCCCGCCTCCTGCCTCCTGCCTCCCCCCTCCCCCAGGGAGGCAGCTGCTATTTCCAGCTCCATGATTTGAGCAGGCCTCCCAAAGGAAGAATTATTGCAAACCTGGCCTTTACCCTTCCCTGTTCCAGTGATGGCAACTCCCGGCTCTAGCTGGAGGTCTAGAGGGCAAGATAAGGAAAAGAGCTGGGCCAATTTTCTGGTCACTTCTTGGCACTGAGTGCTCATGTTTTTACAGCAGCTACGGGCCCTACGTCCTTCCTGGAGACTCTAGGGTAGAGCACAGGCAAACTCACCTCTTCCCACTTTCCCAGCCCTTGTCAGGCGGCTGTCTTGATCTGCTATGCTCGCAGCCTCCCTTCACTGGGCAGGGGCTTCCATACGGTCCTCATTAGAAGAGGATGGTTTCGAGGGGCTCCTGGAAATGTGTTGCAGGTGGGCTTTTGGGCACTTGGCTTGCCTACCGCCTCTTCAGCTCTGTTTGCTTTGCCTAATTGTTTGTTCTCTGCCGATTTGTCTAAGTTTCTTTTCCCCGTTTTGTCCAAGGTGCATCCGGCACCCATTTGGCCGGGGAGGGAGCAGAAGCAGGGTCGTTAAGTGAATGCTTAGCATGGGGCTGCAAGAAGTAAACCGAGGAGAAAGACAAGATCTGGGAGAGCATGAGGAATGTGGTTGGTTGGAGCCTTTGCACAGAGCAGAAATTCCACAACCTCCATCCTTGCGCTTGGTTTCTGTCCAGAAACAGAGCCTCGAGAAGGCCGAGGGAAAGACTTTGATGTGATTCTGAAACTAGATTGCAACTCCTACTTCAGTGGAAGCCTCACAAGTGGCCTATCTTTCTTTCACAGGGGCCATGGCTTCTGGGCAGGTGGCCAGGGTACCAGAGGCCCTGATTGCCAGGAGGGGAGAAAGAAAGGGCTAGGAAAGATCACCTGTGTCTCTGTTCTTGCTTTCATCTAGTTTGCAGTCAGGCCTCTGGTTCTGCAGCAGGAATTTTGGCTCCAGACCCTGGTCTGGATCCAGAATGCCAGGTAGAAGTAAAAGTGAAGCAGTACCACTTGGAATCCCCATTCCTGGCAAGGGTCCAGGGCCAGCCCAGCCACAGCAGGGGGACTTCGGCCCGTTTACTTGCCTGTCTGTGTCTCTGACTTTGAGAGTCCGAAATGAGCACAGGCATTAGAGTCATAAAGTTTGGGTTTCAAATTGGGCTCCTACTTGATGTATGTCAACCAGTAAGTGCCTATTCATTTTGGAGCCTCAGTTTCCCCTCTGTAAAACATGACAAATCACATTGTTCCGAAGAGTAAATGAAATGACTGAAAACACGTATCAGCTCTGCGCCTCTCTTAAGACTCCACACGTATGACTTCGTTCAATCCGCACAACCCTAGGAGGAAGTAGTGTCGTCATCGCCATCAGCATCCCTGTTTTATGGAGGAAGAAACTGAGGCAGAGACGGCATAGGCTGGGACCTGGGACCCGCTACCAGATTGCTTGCACCTGGACAAAGTCTTCTCCAGCAACAGAATACAAAGAAACCATAAGGGACTAAAAATAACTGCATGCCTGCACAGTTGGGGCAGTTATGAGCAATAGGATACCCAAAGGCCACAAGCCAACCGCCGTGTCTTAGGTGCCAGGAGCAAAAGTAGGGTACTGCGCATGGTACCACCAAGGGGGTGGGCAGACCACCTAAGCTACGCCTCCTTCCCAACCCACGGGCCCGCCCCCCGTTGTTACCTCATTTAAGGACCTAAGCAGCTCCCCTCCAGGAGCAAGTGAGGGCACCTGTTTCTTGTTTTTGCTTCCTGTGCTGCAGCACAAGCCCCAGTAAACTCTTGCCTAAAATTCTCATCTGGCCTTTTTACCAATTTCTATTGATTAAAGAGTCCAAGGACCCAGGTTGGTAACAGAGAGAAGCTAATGCCTTGTCCGTGGTCTCACATCCAGGAAGTGGCAGAAGTGGCAGAGCCCAGACTCCAGGCAAGGAGTCTGACCCAGAGCCTGCACGCCTAGCCTGTGCTCTCCTGCCTCTAGGAGAGCGGGGAGGCTCCTGGCGCCTGGCGGGGGAAGGCACACGCTGAATACCGGCCCTCCCTCTTATTGCCT